>NC_139351.1:54060568-54660568 GCF_055883805.1 Amblyomma maculatum | reverse complement strand
GATCTGGGAAATGAGGGAAAAAAATGGGCGAAAGAAGAAAGACCATAGGCAAAGAAAGCTTATCGCTTACATCAGCTGATCGAGTTAGATACTTTGCTGCTATTCAAGACACTCTGTGTGCAAAAGACTCCAACGTGTGCCCTTTCTCCGTAGAATGCCCTGCCGCCCCCGCTGCTATCCCCGCGTGCCCACATACCAGACAGAAGGAGCCGCGCAGCGCGTTCCGGTTTGAGGCTATTTTCCTCCTCGCCGCAAAAACGGTTTATATGACTGAGAAGTGCATGTATGCGAAACTCTACTTTTACTACTTCACAACAAAAATTATTTTCCTTCGTCTTTTTCGCCACTTCTATTTTTTCTATCCCCACTCATGTCCTTATGCCGCTCAGATATCAGGCACGACACCGTGCACTTTCGCCTTCCTTTCGTATATGGCCGAACACAATCATTCACTTCTCATCAAGTACCATGCGACCGAAGCAGGTTTTCGGAAACGTTACTCTACTAATGATTATATCCATACACTAAACCAGGTGATAGAAAAATGCTCGGATTATAGCCAGCCCTTATAAATGGCGTTCATTGATTACGAAAAATCATTTGACTCAGTTCAAACCTCGGCGGTGATGGATCTTGCCAACGCATCCAACGCAACGCAGATCCGGACCACGAAAAGGAAATCACAAAAAGAATAAGATTGGGGTGGAGCGCATTTGGCAAGCACTCGCAGATTATGACTAGCAGCTTACCGGTATCGCTCAAGAGGAAAGTATACAACAGTTGCATCTTACCTGTACTCACCTATGGGGCTGAAACGGGGAGGCTAATCAAGAGAGTTCTACTTAAGTTGAGGACAACCCAGAGGGCTATGGAACGAAAAATGGTAGGGGTAACATTAAGAGATAGGAAGCTTGCAGAGTGGGTCAGAGAAATAACTCAAGTTACTGACATTCTAGTGGAAATGAAGAAGAAGAAATGGGCATGGGCAGGACATGTAGTGCGAAGAGATGGCAACCGATGATCGCTTAGGGTAACAAACTCTATTCTAAGGGAAGGAAAGCGCATCAGGTGGCGACAGACATTTAGGTGGGGGATGAGGTTAAGAATTTCGCAGGGGTTAAGTGTATGCAGTTAGCACAGAACAGTGTGAATTGGAGAAATATGGGAAAGGCCTTCGGCCTGCAGTGAGTATAGTCAGGTTGATGATGATGATGATGATGACGACGACGATGTCCATGCGACTAAGGCCGTACGTGATTAAATAATCATGAGAAGAGATGGTCCAGTAATTGGTGCAATTTAAGCACACACATTAAAACTCTATTTACGAAATATTTACAGCCTGTCAAGTGTTCAGAGCCCCGGGGGTTTGCTTCTCTGCCTTCTAACTATTATTTAGCAATAATAGAAGCCGCTTTATATCAAACAGCGTAGGATAAAAAAATAATTCGGCCTCAGAAATTATGAAACGCTGGGAATGCATCACTTCGTGGGGTGTGGCTCAGAGCAAGCCCCTTTGTGCTATAAACTCTGACTAATACTGTATACTTTCTTAAAGTAGAACTTCGAAGTAGCTGCAATATTACCATAAGCTTTTCGAAGAAGCAAGCAATAAATGAGCTCGAGGAAAACACATCAGCCACAAACGTCACAACAAACGTTGGCAATACGCCGCGAAACATATATAAACACTTCATACTGCAATGATATTGCTGGTAAAATGTTTTTAGCGAGTTCTAGTGAAGCTACAAAGAATTTTTGAAGAAAAAAGATGTTCAACAGAATACTCGTTATGGTTGTCCACGAAATGTAAGCCTTGAGCTCCGAATGCACCGAGAAAATGTGTTCGAGCGGTGATTTTCTGCCTTGTGCATGTTTCCCCGAAAACGCTTGGGTGGTGAGTCGCACAGAAATCAGTGGCCTTGAACCCACCTAACCTACCCATGGGAGCAACTAAGGTGATACTTCTACCAAAAGCGGGCTCCGTCTACAAAGAGCTGCTTCCATATAGACGTCTTTAGGCACTTTCGCGACGCCGCGGGTCTTACCGTAGTTGAATCTTCTGAAGACTTCACGGTAGTTAATTTGAAGCGAAAAACAAATACTAATACACATTATAAAAAGCGACCATTCGTATTTACTCGCTACTAACCTGCCATCGATCGTAAAGTACACCCGTTTTTCAAGTAATTTCTTCGAAAAGCTTTGTCCATTAGAAATGAGTAGTTACGGTAACTCATCAGCACTGTGCCATACATTTAGCACCCTAGAAAACTGCTATGATGCTGTATAGACTACTCCACTTTCAGCACTACTCCCTCCAAGCAATTATCGGCACATATAACACCCGAGCGCTCTTTTCTTTTTCCCCGATATTAATTTGCATAAATGATAAACTTTCGTTTTCTCATTCACCAACCAGCAGCCCTCTTTATTGCTGCCAACAATATTACAGCAATAATATCATAGCTGACTATGTAAATTCCACTGGGTACAGGAGCTGCAGAACCCTCTTGCAAGTTGCCCAACTTGGGGCAGTCTGGGCAAAGTGAAGTCAAATCTATTCCCAGAAATTTCTTTCTACATTCTTTTTACATATGTCTCACAACGAATTGGCCCTGATCAGCACATGACAATTGTATAGACAGCAAGTATGTCGACATAACAAGAGTCTACCAAAACCAGCCGTGATTCAGCATACGTCACATACTTTTAACCTTTCAGTGTCCGAAAATGTCCTGCAGTGAAACGATCTGTGGAATCGACCCCTAAGAGTTAATTTTTAGCGACGGGATTTTCCCTTGGCCTAAATGAATCACGCAGAGGGCTATGGAACAAAAATTGTAGGGGTAACGTTAAGAGATAGGAAGCGTGCAGAGTGGGTCAGAGAAATAACTCACGTTACTGACATTCTAATGGAAATCAAGAAGAAATAATGGGCATGGGCAGGACATGTAGTGCGAAGACAGGATAACCGATGGTCGCTTAGGGCAGCAAACTGGATACCAAGGGAAGGAAAGCGTAGCAGAGGGCGGCAGAATGTTAGGTAGGCGGATGAAGTTAAAAAGTTCGCACGGGTCACGTGGACACAGCTAGCACAGGACCGAGCTAATTGGAGAAATATGGGAGAGGCCTTGGCCCTGCAGTACGTATGGTCAGGGTGATAATGATGAATTCGGCGGACCACCAATACACGTTGCATTGTGTTACCAGAAGGCGGCAGGGGCAAACCGAGGACCTTAAATTAGAAATTTCGTTCGGGCTCAGGTGCATTCAATACACCCTATACGTCCTAATTTTTATATTAAATCGTCATAATCCTTCATAATGGGCTTCTCCACGTGGTGTTATGAGACCTGTTTCCTATGCAATGGCCGTTCGTTCAACCCACCCGCCACAAAATGGCAACAGTCGAGCATATAATAATGCCATTACAACACAATTATTGTTTTGAAATATTTTCCTAAAACAATCAGCTTTCCAATATTAGCAAGAAAAAACGGAAACGCCGTTTCCAGAAGATTACCGAGAGGGACATGTTGTGATGAGAAAGAATGGAAATTTAGCAGTGCAAGAAAAGTCGATGAGAAATGCGGGGAACTTGGACAGGTTCGACCTGATTTATCGTTCTTCTCCAGAGTGCTAGAGTGGAGAAAAGATACCTTCACAAAGAAAACTAGGCGCAGTCCACACACCTTACCCATCGATTCGCTTCCCTCTCACCAGGTTTCCAGTTCTTTTTTTTCTTATATCACCCAGTTCTAGTCTTCAGACGCGGTGATCCGATAGAGCAGTTAGCACTTTGCGTGTCCAGTTACAATAGACACTTATTTTCTGTTTGTCCCACTTTGATTTTAACCCATTTTTTTTGTTACGCAAAGGATAGAAAGCGAAGCTCCACAATTTTTCTGTCTCTACTGCGTCTAGTGTTTGCCCCACTTTCTCTGTCCCACAGAGCTGAGAGATACTAATCGAAACTCGGCAATTCCCAGCATATTTCCAGTTTTTATTTTGCTTTTGTTTCACTGCATTTTTTATCAAAACTCCAGATACTCAGCCGCTAAACGTTTCTAACAAAACCTTATTGCTGAATTAAAGAGATCAATGTTATTTGCGATTAGTTCTTCTTCATCGAATGCAAGAAAGTTTTGCAGCACGTCGACGGAATTCATGTAAATGATGGTGAATGCAATTCATACCCTTTCACTCCTAGGAGCACCGGCAAATAACAACACATAATAAGAAAACAATTTTTTTCTATGTTCCTAAAGCTTTAAGTAACTTGCGTCCCTATTCTAAGCGCTGACAGGAGCAGGACAGTGTGGTAGCCACATTAGTTAGGATCTCGTAATGTGGCCTACTGCGATCAGATGTGCGTCTTAAAGAACGGTTGGTACGTCGAAATTGGTGGGTAAGAATCTCACTTTTAATGCGGAAAACAAAAAATCTTTCTTTTTATTTAATAATGAGAGGGTGTCGAGTACGAATAATTTTATTAAAAAGTGCAGCTCTGCAATATATGTATAAAACAATGCAAGGTTTGCTGAAAGCTGCACTAAAGAAACCACTTGTGGCACCACCGAATATGAGAGCCCAGCACTCGACTGAAATATTTGTGTGATTGTGTGAACTTAAAATTTGGGCATGCCTGTTTTTAAACGCAACGTAAAATTTTCAACCTTGATACTTAGGTCATAGCACCTTACTTTGTTAAAGGCAAAATGTATAGACACAATGTATACCTGTATTCGAAAATATGAAGTTCTCTTATTTGATTTGTTTGAATAGTTTTATAAAAGCTACGTCCAACACCCAGAATAATCACAGTTTCTAGAATTTGCGTTTAAAATGTTTCTAATTTTTCACAGAACGCTGTACATATTGCTTCCCTTTGCTCACATGATTCAGCGAAGCTATTTTGCCTGGTTGCTGGTCGTTGAGTTTCGTCTTTTTTTTTTTTTTAAGATAAGCCAAGGCCAAAAATAAAGCCAGCATTTCTGATCTAATTTGTGACAACACTGCGCTGCACTGCTGGTGTTATACCGAGGTCATCAGTGACGTGTTGTTTCTTGTCCTGTTTTCCATCACTGCTATAGCCAACTGCACCGTATAAGGCAGAATGAAGTCTGATGATACCCACACTGACAAATCCAGCGCTCAATGAAGGTAACCATGAATATTTGGCGAAGGCGGCTTAACCTGCAGAAACCTATATTTTTTAAATGTCCATGGAAGAAAATATTACTTCTGTTTTGGATTTCAATGAAGCAATCTAAACAAACTATGTTATGATCTAAGCCTTATAAATATTAGGTGCATTGAGAAGAATTTGCAATCACTTCTATGTTTATTTGCGCCCATGATTCCAGGGCACGTTAATGAAATATCGTATCTCCTTTACGGGAAAACTTTAAAAGCCATTCTTTTCTACAAGTTTAACCTCTAATGAACTGCAGATTACTGCATGATTAACGCCTATCCAGACATGCTGTACTATCACACCAGCGCAAATAATCGACGCGCGTCCGCAAGAGTGTCCCTAGTGGCTAGCAGTGCAAAACCGCGGCACGTACGGCTTCTCGCTCTTCATCGTCTCTCGCATCCGGCCGCAGCACGCTGCTACGTGCTCTACGAGGCGGCCGGTTGTTGCTACTTTTGCTACCGTTGCTTGCTTAGATCCCCTCCTTTGACAAACACTGCACTTTCAGAGTGCTAGCGTTGCATGGCTAGGCGATGTCGCTTCCGTGAGATAAAACATCGACTCTGGCATCCGGTGGAATATGCCGATGTATTGAGCTAATTTATTGCGAACAAATTACGAGCCTCATTACGCAAACCTCGCTTGGCGCTCTCTGTGGCACTGGCGACATCCAATGGTGCCCACAGAAATGGCGGCAAGTGGGCGAGTAGTTCGAAGTAGAACGAAAACAGAAACAGTTCGATAAAATAAATTGCCTGGTGTTGGGGTTCGATCCCATGCCCTCCGCGTGGCGGACCGGCGTGCTCGTAACGCGTAGGCCTCGAAGGTAAGTTGCCGAAAACGTTTTATGTATAGCTAGCGGTAGATATAACTTTAAAAATTGCGCATGGATTGCATGCTGATCTTACAGTATTAAAATTTTAAATGTCCAAGTGAAGATCGTGACTGTGAAAAACTGCGCCGAAATAAACACACCACAAGAAAGAAGACCGAAAGAAGAAGGCTCCTAACAAGTTGGGAAAGCTGTGCCCCCGAATTTGCAACCCGAGAAAAGGGGGTTGCCAGATAAAGCACGACTCTCCGTTTGCAAAGTGTTCTGTTGTAGTGGTCTATACTATTCCCTTGACGTGTGGAAAGTTGTACGTAGGCCAAACTGGCCGATGCATCAACGAGCGTTTGGGGGAACATGCACGAAATTTGTCAGATTTAAAAGACAAGTACGCACATTTGGTTGCGCACGTAATCAACTGCAACGGATGCGGGGCCAGGTTGGATGAGACGAAGATTCTTGGAAAGAGTAAGGTTAAAAGGGCACGTGTTAGTTTGGAGGCTTTCTACATTAGGAAGTTTGACAGCAGGTGTATCAGCATCCCCTCATTATCTCTTCTGGCATCGAAAATTAGGTTTTTAGATTCTGTTATCCATTAACCGAGTTTTTTTTTCCTTGCGTTCTCGATGGTAGTTTGATGATTTTCCCTATCTTTCTCACCATCCTTCTTTCCCTTTGGAAACTTCGCCTATATAAGATCACTCGTGGGTTTCAATAAATTCAGTTGTGAGTAGCGCCTTTGTCCGGTCTTCTTTGTTGTGGTGTGTTTATTTCGGCGCAGATTTTCACAGTACAAATATGAACCAACTAGCCCAAAAAACGGTATTAATGAAGATCGTGACAGCCTAGCCAAAGCAGTGATTGATGATCACCGGCCTTCAGCCATTGATTTCTTACTAAACGCCAACACAGATAAAACCTCGAATGCACTTCAACAAAGTCATGCTACCTGGATTTGTAAACAGGAAAACTTTCGTCTCTATCGCCTTGTGCGCAACACATAACAGGCATTGTGTGCAACAGAATAGCAAGCACATTATAAAAACGAACAATATTTCTTCCGGCACATTTTCAGAAAAATTACGGGCACACAAGAAGTGAAGCCTTCACATTCTCACGCATTAGCCGACCTATTCATCAAGCAAAATATAATTTTGTTTATTACTTCTTTAAGACGTACAGGACTCTTGTGGCAAAAAGGTTATGTTTTTCCTTGCAAAGGCTACAACACCCAAAGCATTTATACACTCGGAAGAATACAATTGAGCCCCAGAAGTAGCACTTCCATTCAAACAGCAAATACCAATTTACAGCTCCTGAGCATGTTGTGAGCAAACAAGCAAATTAAACAAATAAAAATAAACCCTTTCCAATACTTTTATTGACAATACTGCAGCACATATGAGGATGTTATGTACGAAATCTTCGAAAAATATTTTTTCGCCTGTCATTTAAAAATCTAAGTAAAAACACAATGTTGTGTTGATTATCAGCGACAAACCTTTAATATAATGGGTGTCTTAAATTGTGCTTTCTGCTTGTCATCTTCGATATAATATGACCAACACTAGGTTTTCCTGTGGTGTCAATGATATTAGCGATCGCCTATTTTTAGTTGCGCGTAGTAGTCAAGTTACTGATGCTGATCGCCATAGAACACGAGTTTCGGGGTTTGTATTCACAATTCACCAAATTCACGGAAAAAGAATGCCGTACAAATACTTAGGTACTACATTTTATACAGCATATCAGATGCTGTAAACTGACTAAACACAGTATACTCATACCAAAGTACCTACTAGGCGGACAAGGCATATCCGTTTGGAAAACGTTCCCTTCGGCAAAAGCCAAACGAAGCGCAAATGAGGATGAAATATTTTACAGATATGCTAAGTTCGTGTACGAGAAATTTTGCTCGCATGTGTAATGCAGCGTAGTTCTGTCCTTTATTGTTTCGCAAAGACTTTGCCGCTCACACACACACACACACACACACACACACACACACACACACACACACACACACACACACACACACACACACACACACACACACACACACACACACACACACACACACACACACACACACACACACACACACACACACACACACACACACACACACACACACACACACACACACACACACACACACACACACACACACACACACACACACACACACACACACACACACACACACACACACACACACACCACACACACACACACATATATATATATATATATATATATATATATATATATATATATATATATATATATATATATATATATATATATATATATATATATATATATATATATATATTGAAATGTGGATTTAATAGCTTGGTCGAACGTCTAGCGCTGCCAGTATTTTGGGCACAGCAGGATCGAATTGCCAGCTACAGGGCACAGCTTCAGCACGAGAGATGGACGCCAGAGACGACCAATGGTGGTGGCGATGCCGCAGCGTTGTCTATTCTTTGTCTTCTTTACATTTCCCCGCATGAAGAAGTTGCCATCCTGGCGACTCACTTGGAAGAGACGGCCAGAGGGTTGTAATACGGTTTGAGGCGGCTAACATGGACAACCTCGCGGCCGCGATGGCGGTGGTCGGAAGAAGGGGTGACTGACTCGATGACGTAGTTTAAAGGGGATGTCCGTTCCAAGATGCAATATGGTCCGTGGTATTTGGTTTCTACTTTGCTGGTGGCAGGAACGCGTAGCCAAACGAGGCTGTCAGCCAGGAACGTCTGAGCAGGGGTATCGCTATCTTGCTTATCTTTGCGATAGCGTTGAGTTTTATAGGGAAACGTGCGAGCTAGCTGACGACATTCCTCGGCCTTCTGTACAATATCTGACAAAACATTGCCCTCAGAGGCATCGGCTTGGCATGGCAAAATTGTGTCCAAATAACAAGATGATTCACGGCCGTATAAGATAAAGAAAGGTGAAAAACCATTTGTTGCTTGGATGGCGGTGTTGTACGCAAACGTTACGAATGGCAGTACCTGCTCCCAGTTGGAGCTCCCAGATTCAGATGTAACATACACTGCGAGCATGTCCCCAAGCGTACGCTGAAGCGCTGCGTGAGGCCATTTGTTTGTGGCTGGTGCGCGGTTGTAGTCCGATGTATCGCTTTACAAGACGACAGGAACCATTGGACTACTTCGGAAAGAAAGAGACGACCTATATCACTCTGCAACTCGCGAGGGGCGCCGTGTCGAAGAATGAAGTAGTGCGGAAGAAAATGGGCTAACTATCGGGCTGTCACCGCGGGAAGTGCAGCATTCTCCGCGTAACGAGTCAGGCGGTCGACGGCGACGATGACCCATCGGTTATCAGCGGCACTACATGGTAGCGCACCATAAAGGTGGATTCCCACGTGATCAAACGGCCGAGCGTGACACGGTAAAGGTTAGAGAGGGCCAACGGGGTGGTGAGAAATCTTCCGTTGTTGACTGGCAGTACAAGAGCGAGCGTAGCGACGTACGAAATTGTACAATCCCCGCCATTAGTTCCTCTGACGAATTCGATTGTAGGTTTTCAGGACGCCGGCATGAGCGCTTTGCGGGTTAGTATGATGGTGGGCACAAACCTCGTAGCGGGGGAGGTGCGGAATGACAAGAAGCCATTTTCTGCCATCTGATTTGCAGTTCCTTTGGTTGAGGAGGCCGTCCAGAATGGTGAAATGGGAGGCCTGTCGGCGTAGTGCAGAGGCTGTATAGCTGCGGAAGTAGTGCCAAGGATATCTAGCAGGTTAGAAATCCAAGGATCTTGTCGTTGCTCGAAAGGCATATCCTCAACGGTGAGTGCTGTCAAGGATGCTTGAGGAGGAGACGATGAGTCAGGCGAGCGCACCTGTAACCTTGAAAGAGCGTCGGCGTCAAAGTATTTGAGGCCAGCGCGGTACGCTACATGAATGTCGCATTCCTGAAGACTGAGCTCCTAGCCCCCGACACGGCCAGACGGATCCTTGAGAGACGCGAGCCAGCAGAGAGTGTGATGATCTGTAACTACCTCGAAGGAGTGGCCGTATGAGTAGGAGCGGAACTTCGGTATAACCCCCACGATTGCTAACCACTCCTTTTCGGTAACGGAGTAATTGGACTCTGCTTTGGTAAGAGCACGGCTTGCGTAGGCGATAACGTTTTCGGAGAAGCCAGGCTTACGCTGGGCGAGGACGGTGCCGAGGCCGACACCACGCATTGATGTGAAGTTTTGTAGATGCAGTAGGGTCGTAATGGCGAAGAATTGGCGGCGACTTCAGAACATTGGGCAGCGTTGCAAATGCATCATCGCTGGCTAGCGACCAAGAGGAGGGGTTAGGTGTACATTTCAAGAGCTCTGTAAGGGAAGCTATGATGGATGCGAAAATCCGAACAAAACAATGAAAGTACGAGCAGAGGCCCACGATGCTTCGCAGTTGTTTCAAAATGGTCGGTTTCGGAAAGTCATAAACGGCACGCAGCTTCTCAGGATCAGACAGAACTGCATCTTTGCACACCTCATGTCCGAGTGTTGTGAGCTGGCGGGCCTCGAAGCGGCAGTTTTTTAGGTTCAGTCGAAGACCGGCGCGGGTTGTCAGGCAAGACCTGGCGAAGTCGAGTCAGGTGGGTCGGGAAGTCTGTTGAAAAGACGATGATATCATCGAGGTAGCATAAACAGATATTTCATTTCAGGCCGCGCAGTGTGGTTGCCATCATTCTTTCGAATGTGGCTGGGGCGTTACAGAGTCCGAATGGCCTAACATTAAATTCGTATAGTCCGCCTGGGGAAATGAAGGCGGTCATAGCATATCCGCCGCTGCCATAGGCACCTGCCAATACCTGGAGCGCAAAACGAGTGAGGAAAAGAATTCTGCTCCTTGCAAGCAGTCTAGGCCACCATCGTTTCGTGGAGGGGGTACACATCACGACTAGTAATTTTACTGAGGCGACGATAATCAACACAAAACTGTATTGATCCATCCTTCTTCTCAACTAGGACAACAGAAGATGACAATATGGACAACAGGACTTTCTAACTACTCCGCGTTGCAGCATGTCGTCGACTTGTTGGGCAATAACACGGCGCTCAGTCGGGGACACACGATACGGCCGCTGATGGAGGGGTGGGTGAGCGCCAGTGTCGATGAGGTGGGAAACGGTCGTCGTGCTGCCCAAGGAAGATTGCGGGAGGTTGAAGGAGGAGCGGAATTGGTGTGGAAGGTGAAGAAGTTGCTCGCGGTGGCGCGGCTCTAGAACGCTGTCCACAGAATGGTAAAAAGGTCCCGCTGTAGCGGATCTGAAGCCACACGAGTTGGAGTCAAGGCGTCAACTTGGCAAACCGGGAACGACACATCATCAAAGGCGAACTGAAGGTCCATGGGCTCGATGCGGCCGAGGCACTCCCATTCGATCAACATAGTGGGAGACGCAAGAGGATTGGCTACCAGAAGTGTTCAAGCGCCGTTGTTTATGTCAAGGACGGCAAACGGGAGCGGTAAGTGGCAGCGCCGGCGGCAGACAACGTTAGAGGGCACAAAGTGGACTGTCGCGGTGGTAATAGAAGTGGAAGTGAGGGGAACCAGAACAGCGCTAACAGGTGGGATGGTTGTGTCATAAGCTAATAGGAGTTTGGCCGCAAAACAAGGACACGGTTCGTGGAGCAGGGCATCAGACGGTGCATCCCTTGGTTCAATGAGCTCTACTTGACGACTGGCGCAGTCAATGATAGCATAATAGTGGGACAGACAATCCCAGCCGTGAATGACGTCATGAGAACATTTGGGGAGAACGACGAATTCGATTATGTACAAGGCTGCAGCAATGACGACGCGAACAGTGCAGACAGCTGTCGACTGTATACTGTAAGCGGATGTGGTACGAAGCGATAGTCCCTCGAGATGCGTAGTCACCTTTCGGAGGGAGCGGCAGAGTTGTTGACTGATAACTGATACAGCGGCACCGGTGTCGACGGGCGTAAGAGTATGAACACCTTCAACGATGACAGCAATAACGTTCGCGGGATTAAGACGAGGACTGTGAAATTCTGTCGAATGCGCAGTTCGTGCCTCGCTAACTGCGCGGTTAGCTTTCCGGCTGGGAAGCGTATCGCCGGCGCATTGCCGAAATGGAGCGGGGAGGTGGTGATGGTGAACGACGAGCGAGGAAGTTCGGAGGATCAGGGGGTGCTGTTGGTGGACCCGATAGGACTGGGAACTGGGGGGCTAAATAAGGTGGCGCAGGCCGCGCAGCAACGGCCATATTTAAACAGCGCCGGCAGTAACGTGTAGTGTGCCCAGGGATGCCACAGTGGTAGCAATTAGGCCTGTTGTCTGAAAAGCGCCAAGGAGACGGTGGCTGAAACAAGGGGGGAGCTAAAGCTGTTGGTGCCGAACGCATACGGGACGAAGCATAGGGCACAGGAGGTGGACTTGAAGGGACTTCGGCATACGTGCGACGCAGTACCTGAGCATGAGCCGGCGCGAACGTTTAATTATTTCCTTTTTGTCCTAGCCTAAGGGACTGAGTCACCCGGCTCTAGAACGGGGAATGCTGCTTATCTGTGTAGCCATTATTTATTCGCGCAATGGCATAAACTGCGATTGTACTATAGTTTTACTTCGACGGGAAATTGTTTCGGAAAATTTCCAGCTGCGGTCGATCACTTTTCGTTTTGCAGGAAGTCGTAGACGAAAACAACGTCTAATATCAAATCTTATCACTACGAATTTGTTAGCCAAGCTGTTGACGGCACTCCGCCAAGCTACTACTTCCTTGCGTTTTTGCTGCAATAACCGCTACAGAGTTGCAGACTTCGTGGCGAGAGCTGGCCAGCCGAGCAGAGAAACAGAGCTAATCTAACAGCCAGAAGGGCAATACCTGAAAGCGTTACTGCTTTCTCTACCTGACGCAAATTAAACGCCGTGCATGGCTTACGCTTAAAATTAGTTTCTTGAACCATTCAAGGCATGTTTTTCCTGCACGTGTGGATGAAGTTAGCAGGTTGAGGGATAAAGTGACCCGCCCTTTTATCACGCAGTAATTCTCCGCTATGGCAACGTCTACCACGGTGGTGGGAAGGATGATGGTTTGGAGGGCATACTATTGTAATCGATGCTAGGGTTTTTAATTTTATGACAGAGATGATGGTTTTCGTGCTGTATGCTAAAATCACCAATCACCAACACTACACTCAGATAACACATAATGGTCAAAGTACTTTCGGTGCGTAGTGGTAAAATTATTCCTCTCAAAATCATAAGAAGCGGCATTTATTAAAACCAGGTATACATACTGAGCAGTGCCACGGTGGATCCTTTTAATGATAAGAACAGATATTCTAATAACTTTGACAACTCGTAACGTATATTTCCCAAGATGACACTGTATGGGATGAAAATGAAAACTTATTATTTGTATGTAATTTTTTTGAAATAAATAAATAATTTATATACATATATATATATATATATATATATATATATATATATATATATATTAGGCCGTAGCTTAGGAAGAATTAAGCCTCGGGAAGTGACTTGAGAAAAGTGTCTACCCGGTAAATGCCAGTTGTATCAAAGCGACTCTTTCTTGGCACTTCCACGTTACGGTAGGCATTGATATCGCTACTGTGTTCGACTAGGGCAGTATTTGGGAATATTAACTTAAACGTGGCAGCGCTAGAAAATGGAAAGGGATGTCACAAAACAACGGTCTGAGGTGTCAGTATACCTAGGATTGTGGTAGAATACGCCGTGATGATAAACCGTAGGGCAGAATGCAACTACTCGCACTTGACGTCCTTCAATGCTTTATTTCCTCGTTACGAAAATCCTGCCTTCCGCAGAATCTATCTCTCTGGTAGATCATTTGCGATGACATTTTAAACTATCAGAGCACAGATAATAAACTAGCCCTCTCAATTTCACTGAAATAATACTCTTCGTACTGCTGTTCTTGAGTGGACTATTCCTCCTAGCTTCTATTTTTCTCCCGCTAAACAAACTAAAACCGTGAGAGACTGCCGGCCTTACTCTTTTGTGTTCCTGTTGCGTCCTTTTACACTTCCAAACAGCCCGGCGATTTATGGCTTTAATATACCTAGACGAGCCGCCATTTACTCGGCCTTCTCAGGCTGCCTTGGGACGCATCATGGAGGCTCAAATGGGAAGCGGAAATCTAGGCGCCTTTATGCAACACAGCAGTGGAGAAAAAGAGCGAGGCTTTCATTTAAACCGACTTTGTTTTCGGAACGGCTAGCCTTTTTTTTTTTTTTCTCCTCCGCAAGTAGCCTATTTTACTGCGCTATCCGAATGCATTTTATTTTTATTACTATTGCCCACATTCCTTAACCAGTATACCTCTGATGCTTGGGTAGTTTCATAGTGACTAGAAGCTGACATTGGGGAATAGCTCCCAGTGGTAGAGAGAATAACAACCGCGATTCTGAATGGTCAGTGCCGTTGCCGTCTGAGAAGGGTGAATCTTTGTTCAAATTGTGTAGGCTTCCTGTTTTCTTCAGCTGTCGAGTTGTTCTATCGCAATTCCGTTTTAAATGTTCATTTCATTTTTGTGATCCAGCACAACAACCTTTGCTTACTTTTCCCCCAACCATGAACACATTTGATTTGGAAATGTACATTTCGCATTTATATTAACAATTTTCGAGCAAATCCAAAGATGGGTCAGTGACTACGCGGACGTTTTGACTAGATGGTTCCCCAGATCTACAGAACTGTGCGCTCCCTCATATATTCTAGCACAAACGCGTATGCACTCAAACAAGACACTGTTCCAGGAAATGCCCACACGCACGTGCTTATACAGGCGTGTCAGAGCTCAAAAATAGAAGTACATGTTTGGTACTCACTATAAACCGTGTCGGCATTCGCCATATCACACGAAACTAGCAGAGACGGGAAGGCCTAATGCACGAAAACATGAGTTTTCATCACATGGCAGATATCAGTGAATCTCTCCTTGGCGCCTAGGCTACTTTTCTCAGAGGGTTTGAGACAACCAAACACTCTAAATGGAACTTCCAATACCCTCCTTCTAACATTTTATTGAAGATATCTGCAAATGGCAGGATAAATGTTGACAACAACATTGGAATTCAGGCAATTCGCCCTAGCTCAAACCCAAACTTCTGGGGGCAGCTTTTTCTGTGCGCTAAGCCAAGCCGTCATTTCAAAACTGACTGTCCTAAGGTGGAACAATATTTGATGATTAGTGGTGATGTGAACCAGCGTCAATCCGAGCGTTGTAGTTCTGCTGATAGCTTACACCGTTCCACCGGAACTCCATGACAGCCTATTTTAAGCCAGCAAAGCTGCAACTCCACTTCTCTAGAAATAGAAAGTGAATGGGAAAATAATCAGTAGCAGGCTAGCTTCCGCATCAAGATTTCATTTGCCGCTATAATGCAATATCTGGGTATCCACTGAAGCACAACAGCACGACTACGGTAGAATACCAAAGCTTGCGAAAACTTGGTTTTGCCCGATTAGCAGATGGAATGTGCTTAGTTCTATGCTCTTGTTGTTCTTATATATGTGGGTCTTGGATCGTAAAATAATGTGCCGCGATTTGCTGTGTACTGACGACTGTAGCGGGCCGGATGTGCTTTGCCGAAGAACATGTGGCTTGGATGCTTGGATTGTCTTCTATGCCTAAAAGTACAATATGTTGGCCTTTTTGTTTTTTCTTTTATTTAGTCGTTAGATATTTTGTCCCATCTATAGGATATTATGAAGAGAAACCACATTATTATGTCTAGGCCTACCACAGGTACTTGTACAATTCGTATCTGATACTGTGTACATATCCTAGGAACAGCATTCCTTTCAAAAATTTTCAAGTAGTTGTTATAGGTTTAGTATGTAATTGTGACTGCTTTAAAAATAACGATAGATTAGGTCCCAATTAACTGTTCAAGGGCCGCTGAGCAAGGCAAAGTTTTGTCTTTAGTATATTTTATTTGTTTTGTTAATTCCACTTGTACGTATTTTTCTCACAATGATTCAAACTTTCGTATCGCTGCGCTGGCAGGTTAACATGGTTGAGATATATTCGGCCTCGCCCCTTAAAATGGAAATGCCGTTGAACAAGTGACCAGTCTCGTCGTAGTGTCGTACTGAATAAATCTAATCAGACTTGAGCCGTTTCTACCATAATCAAGTAATTACAAAATCTGGCTCCTATGCGCCGCCAACCTTTCCAGTAGCCTATCTTCTATGTATTCTCGTCGAGCATGTTGCTGGCTACTTATCCGCGTTTTGTTGGTTTTCTCATCATCATATTATGTGCAGCTATTGTTTCCAGGGCCGTACAAGCTACAACAGTCCATCTAGGGAGTTCGAGTACCTAAAGGTGACCACGAAAAAGTAGTGGAGATAAGACGCAATGAGCGGCAAAAAAGAACAAGCTTACCGAGGTTGGAGCAATCTGGTTACTTTCGCTTTGCGTCTGTTCTTCAATATGAAAATGAATATTTTAATTTTGTTTCGGGATTTATTCAAAATAACATACGTGGCATTGAGGCAAATCAAGACCCCTTCCATAAGGCAGTGAACAGCTTTCAACACACGCATTTATATGGTTTAGTGCTATATGAATAATCTATAAACAAAAACTGTTAGCAATGATTTAAGCCATATTCTGCTGAAAACTCGATCATGAATCGTGCTTCAGAAACGCAAAAGTAAGGCTGCACGTCGAAAAAAAGTTCATGTCATTTCAGAATCACTAAGCAAACTGGTCACCACTTCGATTACGCTGTGTATTTGACCTTCGAGAACACTTCATGCTGGAAGTGCGCAGGACCAACTGATGTTCAGATAACTTTGGTTAGAAAATTGTCGAATCAGAGCAACTAACATATCTTGGATGGTCATTTCAAGGTGTTCAAATAAGTGGAAGGCAAACATGCATAACAAAAGTTTCTTCCCAGTGATTTTCTGATTTACTGCACAGTTCTATAAAGCTTCATTGAAGTAGGCGCCGGAAAGTCATCGAAAGCTATGGCTGTGAAGTTGTCAAACCGAGATGGTTCATATGAGTCTTGCCTGTTTCTAGTGACCGAGGAGCAGGTACACTAGCTTCTTAACAGGTATAATTAGATATTGGAATTGAGACGCATTAGAGAAGCTTTGTTAAGACAGGTTATTTAACTGCAGTCGTCTCCAAAACAGGAGTGCATTCTTTTCTTAATCTTTAGATACTTTTCGAAAACGCGGTATGGTGAATGCCACTGTTAGTCTTCAGGTTCAGACAAAAATAACCCCGTAATAGAATAACACATTCGGTTGTAAATTCTCACAAGCGGATTTTCACTGACGAACTCAAAGTATTTGCATAAAGAGTGCGGCGTTCTTCAATATAGGATGTGAAATCATAAACTTTGCATAGCTGAGTGAATAATTATTTACAGTTCCCTTAATAAACGTTTCGCTAAAGGAGAAGAATTTTCTAAATCGGTGCAAAACGTTTCAGCTCTTGACAGCCAAATGTCTGCCAGCGCTTTTAACACGTGTCCTTAAGTGTCTTGGCAGACCGAAACGACCATGAAGGTCAGCTGTAGCCGCATGTACTTATCCGAACCTCGTAGCTGTATTCAGCGATGAATAGCAACGTTGAATGAGCGTAATTACATTCCGGGAGAAAGGTTAGGTTCGTGGGATGCATTAAGCCCGTTGTCCGCTGGCTGGACAAGATGCGTATCGTAGCATAAGTTAGCGCTACTTAAAGCGGGGCGGTATTTCAAGTGGATCTAAATCAAAGTATTAAATGTTTACAATGATCATTCCTTCACGAGCAGTTTACCAGGAATTATTAATGTATCAGCTATTTGTCATGAAAATGGCCATATTATGAAGGCGATACTTGAATTCGCATTGAGATACCGAATACAGACAAGAACCATGGGTGTGAAGAATGGCACCGTAAGAAACTGCTCACTGGACTTCTATAAGGCGATGCTAATCGAGACACTGTGTAAAAGGATTCTCATTAGATCGCTGAAAACGTAGTGACATCGACATGATTTCGATAATCTTGGTGACCTCGGTAATTGAAAGCCGTTTGGGATGTGGCAGAGCTGAAATAAGAGGCCTAATTTTGTTATCTTTCTTTTTAACGTGCTTTGCTTGCAATATTGGAACTTCCTTAGCTGAAACTTGCAAAGTAGAGCTAATATACAAATGTAACACAGTTATGTTTGCCAGATGCCGGTTCTTTTACCGCTCTTTCTTCCAAGTAATAGAATATATAAGACTGCCAAATCATCTGCCCGCCTACACGCAAGGTACTAATCAATTTATTTACCAAACTTAACAGCTATATTTCTTACATATAAATATAGCTGTATAATATGTCCTATATTTTGTGCTAACTGTGGATATTATGCAGCAGGTAAGCCCCGAAAGGCGATGCGAAAGCACAGCTCAGTCATAAATCGTAAAGCAAATAAAAAGAAGAAAGGTGTACCAGACTGCTTATAAGGAAAAATATTGCTGATATCTCAAGATACAAGCAATAAAAAGAAATCGCGTTCGCAGCTTCCACTCCTCACTACACACCGGTCGATACACAGTCTGCAGGGAGACCTCCAGCCCAGCAAGCTCCTTAGGGTGTTGAGACCTCCTCGGCACAAGACATGACGGATTGTAGGGCCTGTACTAGTCTGCTTTATTGTCAGCAAACTTACTCCCCACTGGATGGGAGATTCTTCGAGTAGAATGCGGCCACCCATCATCGTAGATGACAGTTTCATCCTTTAGAAGCGAAGCTTCTAGAGTGGTACGAGTGGCGCTTTTTAGTGACTGAAACAGCTTCCTATTTACTGGAGAGGGGCAAATATTTACTTTCAAAGTTTTATCACACATGCAGCTAACATCATTTGAGACTTTTACTTTAAGACATTACAGTTCACAGGTTATTCTCTAAAATAAAACAAAATACCCCTGGTGTTAAAAAGCTCACAATAAAACAAACCCCAGCAAAGATGCAGGCATTGACCATCAGGGTATACATGAGTAATACATTCAGAGTACTGGAATACAACTCCAGTGGCTGCGCAGCAAGTATAGTTCTCCATAAAAGAAGTATTAAAACTCTATACAAGCGTAATAAGATCGGTTTTCGGTAGAATACTAGAACAGTTGTGGATAAAGGAAATGTCTGAATACGTCCTTAATCTGTGAGTCTCTGATTACGTTGCCTTGTTAGGTTACTCGACGGATGAATTGCAAAAAATGGCTATTGAGTTAGACAGGCAAAACTGACCGGTAGCTTTAAAAATGAAACTCAGAAACGTAAGATATTGTTCAACGTCCTCGGAAATAAATGTTTATTTTTTTTTTTTACGGTACACAGTAAAGCGCATGAAATGGTCAGCACATACGCAATTACAACATAGCGACCCCAGCTCCTGTTACTAAAATGAATTACCTAGAAAAATAAACTTGACATGGAGCACGTTTTTGCAGTACCCGCAGATCATAAGAAGCAGAATATCGGTACCTCTCAAGAAAAAAATAATAAACAGCAGCTCCTATCGGCGCACACCTTGAGAGAAGGAACACAGAAGATGAAAAGGTTCACCTTAAGTTGAAGGTAACGCAAAGAGCTACAAAAAGGAAAGTGACACGCGTAGTGCGAAGTAACCAATATTTAACATAGCATTTGCGACGAACTTTGTTGGTGCACGATGGGGTTGTTAAGGTATCGACAAAGAAAAAATTACGCTTTCTTGAAGCTTTAAGGACCTCAAATCTATATTCGCTTCTCACCCTACATTACGGAGCGAGCTATAAAAAGGCACAAATGTATCCTACGCAATGAAAACCCACTTTATTTGTTATCAAATTATGAGATGCTTTTGTGCAGATGTAGAAATATGAAGATTTTACTGTACTGTAACCGTACAGTACATTAGGCCGTACAGTAGGTTACAGTAGGCCGTAGGCCGTACTGTAACCTTTACGGCCAGAAATGAAGGAGAAGGATATGTTAAACACGTATTTGTACAGTATTTGCGGGTTTAGGATCGCGAACCGGCATCCCTTATTGGGTAGACTCGAGTACAAGGTTCCAATTTCTATTTTGTTGCCAGATTTAACGCTTGCTAATATTTCGTTGTACATGCGTCGCCTTTGTCTTATCAGCGTCGAAATGTTTCCACCGGGACCGGTATGGAAGCGGCGTCCTAATGGTCAGCAGTAGAGCGTCGCAACCACTGAGCCACTCCTATGACGCACATAAAAACGTGCTTTAAAACTGTATGTAAATAGATACAGAATAATGTGTGCATACATTTTGTAAGATCACATTACAAATGCATTATATTACACAACATTATCAATACCTCTTGCCAAGCCATTGACGTCATTACAGTGGAAAGTCTGGCGACAGAACTGGAGGTCCTGCATCATTCTGGACTTTTCTTAATTATTAGACAAAAATACAGTCCGGTTCGGCAATAATGCGCAACATATATGAAAACGTGCTTTTTACTTTGTGAAATATATATTTGTTGCAAGAACATGGACTCACTGAGAAGAGAAATAAAATTCGGCGTGTTCAGAAATAAGCCCAAGCGAGCTTACTTCGGCCAGAGAGAAACAAAAAGCGGGCCACAGAGATACAAAAAGATATGCGGCCCTGCCATATGTGCATGGTCTATCACACAATTTGAAAAATGTAGCCAGAAGGTTTAATGTTAGTGTGGTTTTCTCGGCACCAAAAAAACTATCAAAAATATGTAGCATAGTTAAGAACAAAGCAGGGAAAAAAGTCCGGGATAGAAACACGTGTCGGGTGAAGCATGAGGTTTCCAATCTTCCTTGTAAAGTAGGAGTGATATAGAGGATTTTCCGTTATCTTGGGATAATATCAAACTAGCAGGTGTAATAATGTTCGGTTACGACAGCATGAGAGATCATTAGAGATTGGTAGAGGTTTTAATCTGGTTGCGCATTGTAAAGGGTTTGATAGCTGCCATACTTTTCTAACACAGACAGGTATTTTGGATGCCCATCCGGCACAGGTTAACCGGGAAATCATTAAGGTTGAGGCCAGGCATATCATGCGATTAGGTGAAAATGTGTTAGTGAACCGTCAATCGCTTTAACAGATAATGAGTTTCGATTGCTTGAACGTGGTATGTGTGCTGGGCGATCATGACTTGGTTTTTTGTTTAATGTGTGGTTTAGTGCGGCTTGGCTTGGATATTTATACGGTGTGTTTTTTCAATAACCTTCAGTTGCGAGTCAGCGCCCGTTCTGCTTGCTTCTTGATCTTCGTCCTACGCTGTAACGCTGTTTATTCTTCATGTCACCTTACCAACTCGCCCTGATGTCTCTTCTATTATTTAGTGGCACCTGACTAATGCATTCTCCCGATTTCGACAGAACCCACATCGTTTGCACAAGCCCTGGAAGAATGAAGACAAAACAAATAATATATAGAGTGGTTGGCGTCGACTATACTGATTGCAACATTTGTTTGCATCAGAAAAGAGAGTCAGGAATTACGCCGATAATGTTTGAGTTAGAAATCGCTACATGAGAAGCAGTAAAAAGATTAGTTCAGCAAAAAGATTACGAACATCTTTCTCATAAATTACTTACTTGGAATTGTTTTCATATTTGGAATTCCTTTGCTGTCCGGAAGTAAGTTCAGCACTGGCCACTCATAAAAAATCGTAACTGCGCTGAACATTGCAGCACGCAAGAAGAAATGATGCCCAGCATCGGGATTATCGTTCGAATATTAAGAACGACAGTCACGCATAGAAAACGTGCGTCAAGTTTACTACATGCTCACCACTACACTGAACAGCGTCCAGATAAATTCGAATGATTCCACATCGATTATCATTGCCCTAATTAAGAGCAATCTCTATTTGTTTGCTAATTGGTGTAACACAAAAGAAAATTATCTTTTCTTATGGCCTGGCAATTCAGACTTGTTGCGCGTAAAAAGAAAGCACGAGACATATTAGGCATCCAGACAGTTAAGATATGCAATACAGAACTTTTTGTCGTCTAACTTGATTACGAGAAACTATATGTTTATGCACAAAAGTGCCAAGCTATATTTAAGGGTATTTCAAAACAACGTTGCTAGAACCAGCTTGAGTTCGAAATGTCTCCGCCTCCGCTGAAGAGCGCGGGCCACGTCCGCCGGCTTCTCGGGGTAGGTGGCGCGGCGGTCGAAACCGGATCTTGAATGACGTTGAGGAGCGGGAGTGAAAGCTTGTGCACGGTAGGCGCAGGGCAGTATTTCCGAAGTATTATATTGTCGGAAGAAATAATGCGGGCGTGGATTTATATTTTTCAGCAGCTGCGAACTTGGTGGTCACAAAAAGGTTAGGAACTAATGTCAAATTTTGCAACCAACCATCATTAAGGCTCAGCTACATGCATGTACACGAGAACTCACGCGAACGCGAAGCCTTCGCTCGAACAGAAATCCACGTGCAGCTTGGCTCGTAGCTCGGACCTGCCGAAATAGAAAACTTTGCTCTTTCGCCATGAAGTGCATTCGCGGTGATGAAGTGGATACGCAGCAGTGACCTACACTTAGCTTACGTCGCTGCCACTCATTTCGCACGTTTATACTTTTGCCCTATGATTGTTCTCTGCCACGTAAATTTCTAATTTGTACCAACAATGGTTCAAGGATTCAATAAACGCCTAATCACAACAAAAAAACGACAAGGTCACGTGACCACTTGTGGGTGCAAATTAACACAAGTTAAGCGCCTCAAACTCAATACGGTGTGTCTAAATGCCTTTTGTTTTGCACGTTGTAGCAAGATAATTTATTTCCTTGAAATTTTTCTGACTGTTGTCGCATTTGTAAATAGTTTTGCGGTGTACTACACTATAGAAGGGTGCGTACTGTGCCAGCAACACAGAGCGTCGTTGTCATTTCGCGTTGCCGTCGGTTCGCGCTGTCGCGTGTATGTATATCTTCCTGTGTAGGCGGCAGAGTGAACGATGATCATTTTTACCGCGCCGCCTTGTCGCGTCGCTCCCTTCTTCGCTCACGTGTAGCTCAAGTTTTTAAGGTGTAGCGGCAACGCGCGCGGGACGTTTGGCTTATTTTCGCCAACCGGAAATGCGATACGTTTGTAGTAAATTTCGCACGATTTGTGGTAACAGTCAATCACTAGAAAACCTGCTTTGAGGAACTGCATATTTCAGCACAGTTTAGTTAAGAAAACAGTCTAAATGTTCAAAAGCTTCCACAGGAGGCTTTACAATACAAACGCAATTTCCCCGCCACACTTGGCAATTGCAGTAGTGGAGTATGAAAATACAGACATGAAAAACCACCTGTCGTTCAAATTGGCAGAATCAATAGGAACTATTCCCAGTTGTTGGTTAAGTAATGTGAAATAAAATGAGCGTGCATACATTTGATCGGTAGGCAATTTTAATAAGCACCATTACGTCTTTCTTACCCGCCATGTACGGAATTTGTGTACACAATTTGTCCGCAGAGGCTGTGTAGAGCTTATGCCGATATGGTTGCGCTTGAATAATTGTTGTTCTGTGTTGAAACCTGTTAATTATAATAATTGTGTTTATATTTTACGCAGATTGTGTTCTTAGTATATTATATATATTTTTTATCGTTAATGTACTTTACGCTACATCATTAAGTCATATATTGTTCGATTGCTTATGTAAGTACTTGCGCTAGACTAACTGCGTAAAATATTTAGTTGTCGTTAATTACTTATCTGCGATCAAAAATTTCACTTCATGCTACAGCATGAAATCATATGTCATTGGATAGCTTATAAGGAATAAAATGGCACCTCTTTATTCATTGTCGTAATTAGTCAACAGCGAATAAATGCGAACGCTGCAACATGGAGTCATATATGTCTGTACACTGGCAACTAGTACGATTGCTCTGCAATAATTTTTCCTACATTAATTGCACTACATATGCTGCCAGGCAAGTTGATGTTGCACTGCGCTGTAAACAGAAATCACGGCAACTTGGAGAGGGATAGAAGCGTGGTAAAATGTGGACAAGCGCGCTTTGTACGTCTTCTTTTTCTCTTCACGTTCTTCCCACCGCTGACTACCTTTTCATCAGAATTTTCGAAAAGTAACGGACCCGGTCCACGCGGGAAGGGTCTTTGAGCACGAAATTTAGCAGTCTATTGACTGAGTGTGCATAGTAAAATGAAGAGGGAGGGATCTTCAATCACGGGAATTACTCCCCTTACACACGGGCACCCGCAAGCTTTCAAAACAGCCTTAGGCAAGGATAATAAAGTGGTTCGTTTCCTATTTTCCCGTCCCCGTTCTCAGGAGCAGTGGACATTGTTCGCACCAGGCTGCCAACATGAATGGAATCTGTTAACTCAGAGAACTATAAAAAAATCAAGAAAATCTGGATAATAAATCCGTTATTTCTGGAGCCGCTAGGATTCCACGGTGTCAAACTGTGCTTTGAACTCGTGCGCGTGCCGCAAAATCTGCTGCAGCCGTCGGCAAACGCGCCGGCGCAATTAAGCCTATTTCGACTGTAGCGCCACTCACAGCGCAAGACAGCGGCGGCGCCGGACGGCGCAGCAGAGCGTTTAAACTGAAGTTGGTTCTAGTAACGTTGGAGAAAGCGGCAAAGATGACGCAGGCACATTTCTCAGCAGAAAGCAGTTACCCCAGATTTCAAGAACAAACAAAAAAGGAGTACCTTGGCAGAAACATTTCACGGGAATTGGTTTGAAACAAGAATGGCCTTCACAGTCCGTAAGGGCATTCCGCGCAAGACATTCTAATAATAATACTGTCCATCCAGTACACAACCCTATAAAACAGTGCTAAACATTTCCCAGTGCCGCGTATACCGTCCGTCAATTTAGATCCAGTCGTCCTTACAAGAATCGTGTAATCTGCTCGGCTCGGCTAAAGCAGAACAGTGTAAACACGGATTACAAACTATGTAATTTATTATACCTGTAAAGTTCTCTATCTAAAATCCTTTTTATCCGAATGTAAATTTTGAGGGAGCAGACTTGTACACATATTGTCAGGGCCTTCCAGGCTGATAATACTTTAGTCTTATAAGGACAGCTGACATGGCAAGGCAAGGAGGTAGCCGAATAAGGAAGCCTTTCCAAGCTCATTCACCGAGCAGCAGCGAGCTCTCATAGAAAGAAAGAGAGTGGGGGCCTTGGCCAATGCTTTCTCGTGCTGAAGCTCCGAGGACACATCCCGAAATTGCCATTTTTTACTTAATAAAAATATTTCTTGCATCACAGATTGGTTAAATACGCAGAGCTCGGACGAAGTCTTATGGTGACTCATAACTGGTTCATTATTATGAATACCATTATTAATACCTATTAGGTAAATGATGCGTAGGGGAGTGCAGCAACCACATCTCCCTCCAGGGCTTCAACGAAATTTCAAAAGGCTGACAAAAACTTGCTCATTAATGTAAACGTCAGTAAGGCATGTAACATTTTAGAATAAAAAGCATTTGCTCTTTTTAACTAGGAAGCTAGTTTATTTTCGGAAGAAAAAACGTTCCAAATTTACTACACTCGTATGCATTAAAGCAATGTAAAATCAAATCTTAAGCGTGGTTCAGACAGTAAAATAGCATTTGCTACTATCAAAGGCAACAAGCCAAAAGTCTCTTATTGCAGGCAAAACGCAGCTTATCGAGCAAGCTCGTTTAGAAATTCACAGTATGCCGAGACATGCAGTCTTTTGGTGCTGGGGAACACAGCCGCCACTGGGCACTTTCCTTGATGGTCGCCACTGCAGATTATGTAATGCACCGTGTCTCGCGCATCGTTCTTTTTGGCATGCCACATCGCTAGGCTTCTCAGCGTAACAACCAGATGCCTGGTCGATGTTTTTTTTACTGCTCCCATACTTTAGCGACCCACCAAACAACCATTCTCGTTTTATTATACTAGCGTAACATGGTAATCTCCAGTGTGCATTTTTGGTAAACCGTACATTCTAACCTCGTATTCAGATATGTGGCGCAAACAAACACAAACACAGGAGAAGATACACACCACACGCGCACACTACCAACTGTAAGAAGAACCGGAAAACACTTCCTCTTCTACACTCAGGCACGTCTCAACTTCCTCTTCTTCTCATTTTCCTCTTCTTTGCCTAGGGGGAAAAAGGCACTCACTTCCTCGCAGACCTTAACCTTGTCCAAACATGGCGGTGACCAATATCTTCTTCCTCTTCTTCTATTCTTCCTCTGCTTTCCCAAGGGAATATTGACACTTTCTTCCTCTCAGCCCGAAAACATCAACCAAACATGACAGTCACAAAATCTATACTGTCTTGTAAATCCACACCTCTGCTTTGCCCAGCAACTCCTACCACGCTGGACAGGCAAATATCACCACAAAGTCACAAGTCATTCACTAAAAACACCACCACACATATACAGTAGGACATGTCCATCTACACCCCATAACTTAAGTAGTCCCTATGTAATGAGAAACTTTATCTTGCCAACATCTAAGAAGCCACGAGGCCCATGTACTTGAGGGGAAAAATTCTTTAAACTCCCATGGCCCCAAAACGTAAGATGAGTCCAAGAATAACAACTTTAGGCCAAGAATAACAGCTAGAGGCCCGATAATAATCTCATTCTTTGCATAACTCAGGAGGATTGCTCAATAAAATTAAATTCTTTTCTACGTAAACTTAACGAAGCTTCACTAATGCATCTCTCATCTTTCTTCTGTATCCAATACGCCTCTAAAATTTCGCGTGCCATCTTATCCCGACTCTTGCCTAATATGTTTAGCCTGCTGAACAACGGCTCACACTTGCACTTTTGGCAAGTGTTTGCCGTTATTTTGTCGTACATTCTAAAACTGCTGGCATGAGTTGCTCGTGCCGAGAGTAACGTGTGGCAGTATTTTACCTGTGATCCTGCTTTCATATATACGTATACGACTTCAGGCTTCGGGTGTGGCGCACTCAGTAGACCGACGTGAGGAATATCTTACACCTCCAGGCTGAAAGTAAAGCTCTCCGCTATTGTTGACCTACTAGTCGGTGAGCACGTGTGCAGCCTTGCAGCCCATGCACACCTTGTCGCCTACAGGCATAAGAGGTGTTATACGAATTCTCACAGCTGAGGCTGACTTGCAATTGCATTCAAAGCCCATATATCGCACAAAGCTATCGCTGCGTGCTTCGACTTACGACACACTGTATTGTTGAAACTAAAATTACTGAAAATATTTGGCCGAATTGTGTAAGAGTTTCGGTGTACACGAATTTTTTCACCGTTCGCTGTGGAGGAACTTTGCTTCCGTGGGTCAAAATGCAAGCTAGGAACAAACATATAGCCACCATGTGCAACACTAATATAGCCAGCGCATCAGCCTTAAAGAACATACAATAAAATGCGTGCCCCTTTGCAAGGCATATTTGTTGAGACACTGTCATTTCGCGAGGCCCTGCGCAGCACGAACGCTCGGTTGCGGAGTGAAAACATTACCCTCAAGAAGCGTCACTTTGTGCACAGCCGGCTTCTGCCGGCTTTCCATTCAACTGCGGCAGCTTGCCTTGTTCGGGCGTGCAAAATACCGCGCATCTAGTCATATCGTGGTGTTTCCATCGTAGGCATTTTACTTCATTTTTCGCCGTCTTATTTAGTAATCATGCGCCATGCACCTGAGGACTACAACGTAGGCACTGTGCCACGTGCACGGACTATGTGCACGCGATGGTCGCGAAGCTATAGAATTCAGGCTTCGATTCTCTGATGAGGTTGAATAAAGAGCTGGAAAAGAATGTTCAAATTGTCCGCAGAGAGCAAGGTCAGTAAAAGTCGTAACACGCCTTTGCTTATGTTCTACTTTCACAAAATAGTGTTATTATATTGAGGGGAATGGAAGTACTGTTCCTGCGTATATGCATAAATTACACATCCCATCATGAGCCCGATGAAGCCACTTGATATTAAAAGGTCGGATTTCATGTAAATATGCCACAAGCATAACCTCCATCGTTTAAGCTCCGCACTTGCAAAGTACATCAGAAATCGGAGTGGTAACTTCTTTGGTGGCTCTAAATATATTGACGATATACACTAGAAGTCACTTTCTTACCGAGGTATTCAATATGGTTTCTGTCTTTGCGACCAGTCTGGAGAAAGTTTCCCGGGTGTGTTCTCAACGTCCCTAATGCAGCTGCATAATTTATAATCCCAATATGCTGTTTTTCCGGATGTGTAGAAGAGGCTTGGGTGAATATCAACCTGACGCAGATATATTAAAAAAAAGTAGCAATGCGTATTTCCTCTCTACAAACCTGCCATCCATTGTAAAGTACACCCGTTTTTGAAGTCAAGAAATTTTTGTGAAAAGAATTGGTCGTAAGAATTGGGTATTTATGGTTATCCATTAGCACTGTGTCATTCATGTATCTACCAGGGAAATTGTTATAATGCTGTGGCGACTACTCGATTTTCAGCACTTATACTTCGGAGCAATTATCTGCTTAGGTAACATCCGAGCGCTCTTTTCGTTTTTCCTAGACTGATTTGCGTATTTGGTAAACGTTCGTTTTCCCATTCTCCAAACAGCAGCCCTCTTTATTACTGCCAGCAATATTGCACCAATAATATAATGGCTGACTGTGTAACTTCCACAAGGTACAGGAGCCGCAGTACCCGTAAGTTGCCTGACTTGGGGCAACCAGGGCGCAGTGAAACAAAATATCTGTCCTGAAACCATCTGCTGCGCTCTTTACTTCATTCTTACATTTGTCTCACAAAAATTTTGCACTGATCAGCACATGTAAATTGCATATAAAGGAAGCGCGTCTACATAAGAATCTGGTTACAAAAACCAGGCATGATTCAGCATACGTCACATAATATTATTCTTTCACGGTAACAATTTATCCTACAGTGATACAATCGACCGAGTCTACAAGGGGTAGCACACTATTACATAAGAGTACCTTTTCAACGACGTGATTGTCTCTTGGCATTGAGCCTATGTGATTTCGGCGGACCACCAATAGACGTCGCATTTATTCTCGAGAAGGTGGCAGGCGCAAACCGAGGCAAATAAATTTGGAATTTTGTTTAGGGCTCAGGAGCAATTATTATACCCAATACGTCATAACTTAAATTATCATCATCCGTCGTAATCGGTCCCTCCACGTGGTATGATTATTTGTTCAACCAACCCGTCACAAAGTGGCAACTGTCGAGCATATATTGATGCCCCTACAGCACCATTATTCTCCTGAAATGTTTTCCTAAAACAACCAGCTCTTCAATATTAGAAAGAAAAAGCGGAAACGTCGTTTCCAGGAGGATACCGAGACAGACATGTTGTGGTGAGCAAGAATGGAAATTTAGCAATGCTAGAAAAATCGATGACAATTGCGGGGAACTTGGATAGGTTCGAAATGATTTATTGTTCTTCTCCAGATTGCTGGCGTGGAGAAAAGATGCAGTTCACAAAGCAAACGACGCGCAGTCCACACGCCTTACCCATCTGATTCGTTTCCCCCTCACCAGGCTTCCAGTTTCTTTTTTTCATATCACCCAATGCTAGCCGTCGGTCGCGGTGATCCGAAAGAGCAGTTAGCACTTCGCATGTTCAATTACAATGGCGAAGTTTTTTTTTGCTTGTCCCGTTTTGATTTTAACCCATTTTTTGTGTCAAGCAAAGCAGAGGAATAGAAATAGAGGCTCCATGTTTTTTCTGTCTCTACTGCGTCTGATGTTTCACCCACTTTTTCGGTCGCGCAGAGCGGTAAGATAGTAATCGAAGCTCAGAAATTTCAAGCATATTTCCCGTTTTTATTTTGTTTTTGTTTCAGGTGCATTTTCCCCAAATCTTTAGACACTCAGTGGCTAAATGTTTCTATAACAAAACAAATTACCTCGCAATATTACGCTACTCGATGCTACATTAAGGAGAGTAATATTCTTTGCGATGAGTCCTTCTTCATCGAATGGAAGAACAACTTACAGCTCCTAGACATAATAAATGGAAATGGTGGTCGATGGAATAGGAGCCCTTTCATTTCTAAGAGCATTGTCAAAACACGAAATAATCATCAAATAATTTTTCTATGTTCTTAAACTTTTAAGCAACTTTGGCCCCGATTCTAAGCGCAGAAAGGAACGGGACAGCGGCATAGCCTCATTTGTTAAGATCCCGTAAGGTCGCCTACTGTGACCAGGTGTGCGTCTTAAACGACGGTTGGTACGTCGAAATTGGTTGGTAAGAATTTCACTCCTAATGTGGAAAACGAAAAATCTTTCTTTTTATTTAATAATGGGAGGGTGTCGAGTACGAATATTTATTGAAAGGTGGAAATCGGCAAAATATATATATATATATATATATATATATATATATATATATATATATATATATATATATATATATATATATATATATATAAGACAATGCAAAGTTTGCTGAAAGCACCACTAAGAAAACAACTTGTGGTTCCACCGAATATAAAAGCCCAGAACTCACCTTAAATATTTGTGTAATTGTATGAACTAAAAATTTGAGCGTGCCTGTTTTTATACGCAACGTAAAATTTTCAACCTTGATATTTAGGTCAAAGCACCTTATTCTGTTATAGACAAAATTTATAAACATAGTGTATAGTTATAGGCGAAAATATGAAGTTCTCTTATTTGATTTGTTTGAATAGTGTTATGGAAGCTACTTCCAACACCCGGAATAATCTTATTTTCTAGAATTTGCGTTTAGAATGTTTCTACATTTTCACACAACGCTGAACATCATATTGTACATATTGCATCCTTTTGCTCACAAGATTCAGCGACCCTGTTTCGCCTGGCTGCTGGTCGCTCATTTTTTTTTAAATATGCGGCATGGCCAAAAATAATGCAAGCATTTTTCATCTAATTTGTGACAACACTGCATTACACTGCCGGTGTTATGCGGAGGTCATCAGTGACGTGTTATTCCTTGTCCTGTGTTCCATCACTGCAATAGCCTACTGCATCGTACAAGGCAGAATGAAGCTTGATCCTTCCCACACTGACAAATCCAGCGCTCAGTGAAGGTTAACAAGAATATTTGGCGAACACGGCTTAACCTAAAGAAATAGCTATCTTTTTTACATGCTCATGAAAGAAAATATTAATTCTGTTTTAGATGTCAAGGAAGAAATCGAAACAAACTAGGCTATGAGCCAAGCCTTATAAAGGTTAGGCGTATTGAGAAGACTTTGCAATCAGTTCTGTGCATATTTGAGCCTATGATTCTATTGCACGTTCATGAAATAATGTATATCTGTTAGGGGCGAACTTTAGAAGCTATTTGTTTCTACAAGTTTAACCTGTAATGAACCTTTTATTGAAAATAGAAAAGAACATAGTATTATTGGTGAATAAGATGAGATGATGAGAGAAACTGATTTAAAGTTGTGTGCTGTACTCAATATTCTACCAAGAGATTTATTAGGTGGGATTAGTTATAAGAAAAGGTTTGCCGCAAATTATTAACAGTATCGGTTCTTGTAAGGAAACAGGTTCGCAAAATTAAAATGCAGCATCTTATTATAAAATACGTATGAAAGTGCACGACGTATACACATCATGCATTAATGTATTTTAGGAACGTAACGCAAGGAAGGCAAGATCCTAGTATAAAGGAAGCACACACGAGCGCTTACTCACAACTGAATTTTTATTACAAACGATAGAAAAATATTTATTGTGCAAGACAAACAAAATCGTGAAAATAAGATGAATTGACAAAAGTTGTCGAAAAAGCAAGTCTGGAAAGATCCAGAAAACACGTGCAAATGTACTTGATAACTGATTCAAGGTAAGTAATCTCAATTTTTGCTAAGTTAATGGATGCTTCCTAAAATGCAAACGCACCAACTCGCCCAGTTCAGCATTCTTATGCATTATGCATCGTTTTAAGTTTAAATGCCATTTATTGAAAGAGAGAAGAAATTAGTAAAGAAAGCTGCTTAAACACTCACTGAAGTAGAAACACTGCCGCCAAAGCACTACTGTTAACGGCACATTAGTGAATGATTAATGCCCATCCAGAGAAACTGGATGGGCATTAATCCAGATTTTTTTTTTTGGGGGGGGGGCAAACTGGGGTTTACGGAGCTTCTCCCAAACGCACACCCCTGGAAAAGCCGAGCGCCAGGCCGGGGGACGCTTGCACCCATTTTTACCGGTGGGTGTCCGGCGGTGGGTTTCGAACTAACCACCTCCCGCAGCCGAGAAGGAGCGCAGCGGGGTTTGCGGAGCCTCTTCCAAGCGCACACCCCTGTGTTAGCCGGGCGCCAGGCCGGGGGACGCTTGTACCCATTTTGTAGATGAAGTTATGTGATGTTAGGAAGATAGTGAGAGACCGGAAAGCGTGGCGTGACACGGTCCATAGGGTCACGAAGAGTCGGACTCGACTGAACGATTGAACTGAACTGAGACAAACTGCATTAACACACCAGGGTACGTAGTCGCCGCGCGTCCGCATGAATGTTCGTGGTAGCAAGCACTGCGAACCCTGTCACGTATTGCTTCTCGCTCTTCATTGTCTCTCGCATTTGACCACAGCACGCTCCAATGTGCTCTACGAGACGGCCGGTTGTTGCTACTTTTGGTGCCGTTGCTTGCTTAGCTATCCTCATTTGACAAACAATGCCCTTTCAGTGTTAGCATTCCATGGCTAGGCGATGTAGTGCCCGTGTGATTAAACATCGACTCTTGCATCCGGTGTAATTTGCCAATATATTGAGTTAATTAAATGCGAACAAATTACAAGCCTAATTGCGTAACGAACCACTTGGCGATCTCTTTAGTGCTGGAGACATTTGACGGTGCCCACATAAATGGCGAAAAGTGGTACGGCGCAAAAATCGAAGTAATTGGATAATATATTCTGCCTGGTGTTGGGGTTGGAGCCATAGACCTCTGCGGGGCCGACCATTGTGCACGTAACGCATTTGACACGGCGGTTAGCTGCCAAAAACGTTTTACGCGTACATAGCGGTAGGTATATATTACAAAAAATGCTCTTGGAATTTATGCTGATCTTAAAGTAATAACAATGTGAATTTCCTACTGAGGATTCTGGCAGCCTAGCTAAAGCAGTGACTGATGACCGGCCTTCAAGCACTGATTTCTTACAAACGTTAGCACAGATGAAAACTCGAATGCACGTCAACTAGGTCTTGCTACCAGGATGTGTAAAATTAAAAACTTTTGTCTTTGTTGCACCAAACTTTAATATCATAGGCCTTGTGTGCAACATGCATGAAAGCATATAAAAACAATATATTTCTTTAGATACATTTTCAGCGAAATGACGAGCACACAAGATGTGACGACTTCGCATTCTCATACATTAGCAGACCTCTTCATCAGGAAATATTTTTTTATATATATTAGTGCTTTGTGACGTACAATAAAAAAATCTTAGGTGTTTTGGAAAAAGGCAATAATTTTTCCTCGTAAGGGCTACAACACCCAAAGCATTCATACTCTGTGAAGAATACAACAGCCCAACAACTAGCACTTTCATTCAAGCCAAAATACAAATTTACAGCATCTGAGAAAGCTGTGAACAAACAAGCATTTTAAGAAAACAAAGTGAAAGACTTTCGCAATACTTTAAGGACATAACTACACATATGAGAGCGTTATGTAGGAAATCCTGGAAAAATATTATTGCGAAGGTATTTAAAACTCATGGTAGAAGAATGGTTTTCCGAAGTTCAGCGGTGACGAACCATTTATTTTAATGGGTGCCTTAATTTGTTATTTCTTCTTTTCATCTAGTATATACTATGCTTCATATGACCAACAAAAGATTTTCTTGTGATGTCAGTGATATAAATTAGTGATCGCCTGCTTTTGGTTGCATTTAGTAGCGATGCATTGATCTTCTTCTGTACTGTTACATTTTCCCCCTGGGCAGACGCAGCCCACCGGGTGAGGTAGTTATTCGTTTCCACTAGAGTGACACGGCTTCATCTGGGCGACATGGGCAACTTCGGTTCTGACTGAGCGACGACCACTGGCTCTCATACGTGCTATTTGGTAGTTCACTTCACTGATGCGCTCAAACCCAACGTAAGGGCCAGCGTAATGCTCCAACATTTTCCGGGCTAAACCAAGCTTTCGGAGAGGTCGCCAAAGCCACACTAAGTCGCTAGGGGCGTAAGACAAATGGTTATGCCGGTTGTCGTACCGAGCTTTTGAACGCTCTTGCGAAGCGAGAATTCGCAAACGGGCGAGACGGCGAGCTTCTTCGGCTCGACAGAGTTTCCGCGATGCACGCTTCGTCATGGACGGGGTAAGGAAGAATGATGCTAGACAATACCAAGGAGAACTGGCATATAGAAAGAAAAACGGGCTGTAGCCGGTTTTCTCATGCGTTTCACTGTTGAATGCAAACGTTATAAACGGCAGTATAGTACCCCAATCCTTGTGGTCAGATGCGATGTACATAGATAGCACGTTTCTGAGTGCGCGGTTTGTGCGCTCAGTCAAGCCGATGGTTTGAGGGTGATATGGTGTGGAATGCCGAAAATGCGACGCACACAAACGGAGAAGCTCTTCCACAACATCTGCCATAAACTGGCGACCTCGATCACTCATGATCACTCTCAGAGGCCCGTGGAGGAGGATCACAGAACGAAGCAAGAACAGGGACACGTGGTGAGCGGTGGCTGAAGAAAGAGCTGCCGTTTCGCGGTAGCGGGTGAGATAGTCCGCACAAACCACGATCCAACGATTTCCGTCAGATGACTTCATGAAGAAACCCATAAGGTCGATTCCGATTTTTTCAAATGCACCACGTGGTGGAGTCACAGGATGCAGCATGCCCTGTGGCGTGGACGTAGGACGTTTGTCTCGTTGACACTGAGTGCAGCTCGCTACATATCGCTCAGTCGTCTGGCGCATCTTTGGCCAATAAAACCGTCGCGGGCACGATGGAGCGTTCGTGCAGAGCCCAGGTGATCGGAAATGGGGTCGTCGTGCATGGCACGCAAGATGCACGAGCGGTAGCTCTCGGGAACAACAAGCAGAAAATTCGTGTCGGTGCTTGGATAAGCCTTTGGTACAAAAGGCCATCACGTAGACAAAATGGGCTGGAAGCAGTCAGTTCTCGCGCCTCTGCAAGCAGTGGCTAGAGGCTTATGTCGGTCTCTTGCGCAGTCTGCAGAGCCAAGGCGTCAGGAAACTCGGGCACGATGGAGGCGATGTAATGGTCGAAATCACCAGAGTCACATTCGGTCGTAGGAAGAGGAAGACGTGAAAGACAGTCTGCATCGGCGTGTTTGTGGCCACTCTTATACGAGACAGTGAAGTCGTATTCCTGCAGACGATGGGCCCAGCGTGCCAGACGACCAGATCGATCGCGAAGGTTGACGAGCCAACAGAGGGCATGATGGTCCATCCCAATCGTGAAATGGCGTTCATATAGGTAGCACCGAAACCGCTGAGCAGCGAAAACTATAGCGAGACACTTCTGCTCCATAACAGCGTCTTTACGCTCAGGTTTGCTCAGGGAACGGCTTGCATACGCAATTACATGCTCGCCTGTTGCCGAACGTTGCACAGGGCAGCGCCAACACCAATCTCACTTGCACCAGTGTGGGCTTCAGTCGGAGCGGAGGGGTTGAAGTGCCGTAGTATGGGATGTGACGTAAGCAGAAACTTTAGTTGGCGGAAAGACGCGTGACAATCTGAGGTCCAGTCGAAAGGGACGTCTTGTAGAAGGGATGTCAGAGGGCAGGCGACATTGGCAAAATTTGGGATGAATCGTTGGGACTAGAAACACAGCCCAAGAAAACTGCGGAGCTCCTTTTGAGTCTGTGGTCGTTGGAATGCTGCAACGGCTGCAGTCTTCTGTTGATCTGGCCAAACTCCATCGCGGTCGAAGAGATGCCCGAGTGCCAGCGGTTGACGTTCGCCAAAACGGCACTTTTTGGAATTCAGAACAAGGTCAGACTTCTGCAGGCAATCTAAGACACTAGCGAGTCGCGTCTTATGTTCAGTAAAGGTCTGGCCTAAAATAAAAACATCGTCTAAATAGCACATGCAGACTTCCCACTTGAGGAAACGAAGTATTGAGTCCATAAATCTTTCAAATGTGGCTGGCGCATTATATAGGCATCCATCACGTTAAATTCATATATATTAAATTAATTATATATATATATCTATATTGGGGGGGGGGCTTTTTGAGCAATGCGGTTTAGTGTCATGTCACCGCCGCACCTTTTCCAGTGACACGTTCCTTAAATGTGAGTGATGATGAACATGTTAAAGCGTAAAAGTGAGAAAGGTGACGTAAGTATTACTTGTCGTGATTACTATCTCACCAAAAATATATATGTGATGCCGACTGCATATATCAACGTTTGCTGAGGACCTGCGATGACAAAACAAGATCTACAACGAAGGCAGCTAAACTCGAAACTGTCGCAACCAACCGCCATAGTACTGCATCCTGTCAGGTTAGTGACCTTCACGCCGCATTTAGTCAGACCTTCGCCTGAGCAGAATGAACTTAACGCGCGGCGAAAGTACAATCAGAGCTACGCTTCTCCGCCTTCTATGTATTTTAAAGCATGCTAAACGAGCGGTTATATTTTATGTGTTTCTATTTTGCTATTCAAGCACAGTTTGGCTTTGCTACGTTCTTAACTTAGCGGCGAGCACGAAGTGCTGAAATCATGAGCTATATATTATACAGAGTACATGCATCCTTGATGCCTAGGTGAAGAGGGCTATGACATCGTTATTGTGTCAGAGAGAGCATCCCAACGCCCACATGTACACTCTGAGCATTATGTGTGCGCAAGGCCTTTTTATTAGCATCATGGTTGCTTGTGTTCACTCTACATGTTTAATTATTTCAGTTTTTATCTTAATTTAATTTAATTACGCTCTAGAACGGGGAATGCTGCAAATCTGTGTGACCTTTATTTATTCGCGATTAGTTGCATAAGCCGTGATTTCCCAGTTTCATCTCGACGGTAGTTTGTTTAGGAAAATTTTCAGCTGCGGCCGATTCTTCTTCGTTTTGCGGGAAGTCGTAGACGAAAACAGCGTCTAATGTCAAATCTTGTCAGCACGAGTTTACGTTAGCGCCACTATTGATGGTCCTCCGCCCACCTACTACACCCCTGCGCGTTTTTTCCAATAAGCGCTAAAAAGTGGAAGACCTCGTTGCGAGAGCTGGTCAGCCGATCACAGGAACTGAGATAATCTAACAACCAGAAGGGCAATACCTGAAAATGTTATTGCCTTTTCCACATGACATATGCATCACAACCAATTATTGCAATTTTATGATGTATGACTTTGCGCAAATTATGCGCCGTACATGGCTTACACTTTAAAATACAGTTTGTTGAACCATTCAGGACATATAGTTCTTACACACGTGGATGAAGTTTGCAGGTGGATAAACTGACTCGCCTTTTTATCCCGCAGAGAAGCTCCGCTATGGTAACGCCTACCTCGGTGATGTGAAGAATGATGATTTGGAGGCATATTATTTTAATCGTTGCTAGGGTCCTATAATATATGACACAGTTGCTGGTTTTAGTGCTGAATGCTAAAATACTGTCAAAGGTCTCGTGACCATTCGCCAAAGCTACACTCAGAGCGAGAAAGCACGTTGTTCAGAGCACTGTTGGTGCGTTTTGTTGAACAGTTTTTGTCGAAATCATAAGGAGTTGCATTTCTTAAACATCAAGTGAACATAACGAGCAGTGCCCCGGTAGATTCTTTTCATGCTATTAACGGGTAGTCTAAGAAATTTCATCATAACTAGTAAGGTATATGTCCCAAGATGACACAGTGTGACATGAAAATGAAAACTTGGTATTAACAGAAGAAGCTTAGGGAAGCGACTTGAAAAACGTGCCTACACGGTAGATGCCAGTTGTATCAAAGCGACCATTCCTTGGCATTTTTACACTGCGGTAGCCATTGATATCGCTACTGTGTGCGACTACGGTAGTATTTGAGAATATCACCCTAAATATGGCAGGGCTTGGAAATGAAAGGCGATGTCACAGAACAACGGTCGGACATGCCAGTATGCGTAGAATCCTGGAGCCCTTCACCGTGCACATAAAACCCTAGAGAAGTATGCAATAACTCGCACTCGACTTCGTTATGATTATCATGACTGCCGCAGAACCTGTTATTCTGGTAGAGCATTTCAAATGGCATTTTAATTGACCAAAACACTGATAATAAATTAACCCTCTAAAATTCACTGGAAAAATACTATTGCTACGGCTTCTCTTAACTGCCTTATTCCTCCTGGCTTCTATTTTCGTCCAGCTAAATAAACTAAGACCCTGAGATACTGCCTCCTTTACCTTCATATATCCCTGCTGTGCCCTTATGCACTTCTGAAGCAGCTCGGCGATTTATGGCCGTAATATACTAGACAGGCCGCCATTTACTCGGCATTCTCCTCCTGTCTTGGGACGCATCACGGCGCAAATGGGAAGCGGAAGCCTAGGCGCCTTTATGCAACACAGCAGTGCAGAAAAAGGGTGAAGCTTTCGTTGAAAGCGACTTTGTTTTCGGGACAGCTAGTCTTATGTTTTTCGTCTGCAAGCAATTAGCATGTTCTACTGCGCTATCCGAATGCCCTCTATTTTTATTACCCTCGCACAGATTTCGTAACGAGTAAACCTTTGATCTTTGTGTCGTTTCATAGTCACTAAAAGCTGGCATTGGGGAATAGCTTCCAGTGGCAGAGGGAATAACAACCGGGACTCTGAATGGTCAGTGCCGCTGTCGGCTACGAAGAGTGGATCTTTGTCCAAATTGACTAGGCATTTTGTTTTTGTCAACTGTTTAGTCTTTCGATCGTAATTCCGTCTTAAATCTTCATCTCGTTTTGTGATCCAGCACAGCATTCATAAAATCCGCCCCCAACATGAACACACACATTTGATTTGGAAATTGATATTTAGCCTTTATATTAACAATTTTGTGAGCAAATCTGAAGAGGGGTGAGTGACTATGCGGATAGTTTTACTAGATGGTATATAAGCAGCTGTCCCAAAGATCCACAGAACTCTGCATTCCCTCATATATTCTAACCCAAGCGCGTATCCACGCACACCACACACTGTTATAGTAAGTACTCAAACGCACGTGTACAAATAGGCCTGTCAGAGCTAAAAAATGTAATCACATGTATTAAGCGCTATAAACTGTGTCGGCAAGCGCCATACCTTATGAAACTAGCAGAGACGGGTAGGTCTGTTGAACCTGAAAACATGGTATGAGCTTTAATCACATGGCAGCAATCAGTGAATCTATCCTTGGCGCCTATTCTATTCTTCTGAGAGAATTAGCGACAACTCACCTCTGTAGTGTAAGTTCCGATACCCTCCTTCTAACGTTTTAATGAAGACATCTTCAAATAACAACATCAATTTTGACCAGAATATTGGAATTCAAGCAATTCAAGCCAGCTCAAAACCGATCTTGTGGATGCAGCTTTTGCTGTACGTGAAGCCAAGCCGTCATTATAGAACTGACTGTCCTCACGTGGAATAATATTTAACGGTTAGTGGTGATGTGAACCAGCGTCAATCTGAGCGCAGTTCTGCTGATAGCTTACACCATTCCAGTGCAACTCCATGACAGCCTATATTAAGCCTGTAATGCTGCAACTCTACTTCTCGAGAAATATACTGTGTATGGGAAAGTAATCAGTATATTACAGGCTAGATTCGAGATCAAGATTTCGTTTGCCGCTTTAATGCAATATCTGGGTATCAACTGAAACACAACAGCGCTAAATGGCAGAATACAGCAGCTTGTGAAAACAAGGTTTTGAACGATTAGCAGCGGTAATACGCTTGAGTTTATGCCTTTGTTGTTCTTATATGTGGGTCTTGGATCGCAAAATATGGTGCAGCCATTTGCTGTGTACTGACGAATGTAGGGGACAGGCTGTGCTTTTCCGAAGAACATATTTTACGCTTGAACGCTTTGCTTTTGTTCTATGCCTGAAAGCACAATATGTTGTGCTTTTTGTGTTCTTAATTTGTCCTTCGATATTTTGTCCCATCTATAGAGTATTATGAAGAGAAACCACGTTATTATGTCTGGGCCTACCCCAGGTAACTGTACAATTCGTATCCTATACTAACTGTGCACAGGTATCTTGGAACAGCATTGCTTTATTTAGATTTTAAGTAGTTGTAGCAGGTTTCGCATGTAATTGTGACAGCTTTTAAAGGAAAGGGAGATTATGTCCCAATTAACTGTTCAAAAGTCGCTGAGCGTCAAATTCATGGCTTTAATATACTTTGTTTGTTCTGTTGTTAAGTTTACATATACGTATGTTTTCTCAGACGGATTCTGTCATAATTTTGTACCGCTGCGCTGACAGGTTAACATGATTGATATTTATTTGACCTCGCACCTTGATATTCAAGAGCCTTTGAACAAGTGACCAGTTTCGTCGTAGTGTCGTACTTCAGAAAAGTAATCAAACTTAAGCCTTTTCTACCAGGATTAAGTAATTATAGAATTTGGCTCCTATGCGTTGCCTATCTTCTATGTATTCTCGTCGAGCGTGTTGCGGACTAGTTATTCATTTTTCTTTGTTTTTTCATCATTGCACTGTGTGCATGTATTGCTGCCAGGGCCGTATGAGCTCCAGCGATCCATCTGAGGGAGTTCGAGCGCCTAATGGTGACGACAAAAAAGTAGTGGTGATAAGACGCTTATGAAGACAAAAAAGAACAAGCTTATCGAGATTGATGCCATCTTTTACCTTCGCTTTGCGTCTGCTCTTCATTACCAAAATGCATAGTTTAATATTGTTTCCCGGTTTATTCAAAATAATATAAGTGGCATTCAGGCGACTATATTTTTCAGGCATTGCCCCTTTGATAATGCGATGAACTGTATGCAACACACGCCTTTATATGGTTGCGTGCTACGGGAATAATACCTAAATAAATACTGTTAGCAATGATTGAAGCCAAATTCTGCTGAAATATTCGATGGTGAATGGTGTTTCAGAAACGCGAACGTAAGGCTGCACATCGAAAAAAATGTCCTTTCAGACTCGCTAGCTAAACTGGTCACCACTTCATTTCGGCTCCATATTTGTGCTTCGAGAGTGCTTCATGCAGGATGTGCGCATGAGGAACTGGTGTTGAGAGAGGTTTCATTATAAAATAGTCGAATAGGACAAACGTACGCATTTTGAATGACGTTTTCAAGGGGTGAAAATAAGTGAAAGGCAAACATGCATAACAATTATGCCTCCGAAATCTATGTCTGAGCTATTTCGGAACCAATGCATCAGTGGCAAGCAAAGCTGCCTTCTCGAAGTAGAACGTTCAGCAATAATCTTCTCAAATCAAATCGATATGCGGTATCTCTCCTTTTCCCGGGAAACCAGAAAAGAGAATTACACGGGAGCACCTGAAAATCGGTTATCGAAGTAGAAGAGCACAGGAAAGTGCGCTGCAACGAAGACTTTTTTTCAACCAACGAAAACGATCAAATGTTTCTTTGATCGGTGCTGTTCGTGCGTAATTTTCATTGAAAATTATACAGTTTTCAACTGGTATAAATAATGATCGCCATCACATTGGTATGGCGCTGTTGTATGAGCACACTGATAACGATTAGTCGTTTTGCATGCAAGCGGATCGCGAATAACTCTCTTTTTCGTGCGAATTAGCGCAGCGCTGTTACTGTAAACTTAAAGCTGGGGTGGGTTCACCGTACAGTTGATATTAGAATGCGCTGCCGGGGTGCGATTAATTTTAAAATTTTTGGATTAGACTACGGCGTATAACGCATATAATATAGAAACGAAACGACAGCTTTTGTAAGCAAACTGGCCAAAACATTTTGGTCAGTTAACGTTTTTTTATGCGTTGAATACGCAGGGTAATTCAGATGCTCATTTTTGAAATAGTATTTCGGGTCGAGGGGAATTTTCAAAATAGTTTACTAGTCTGGCTGCTGCGTATTATTGTGAAGCATTGGTCCATGCAATTTGCAAACGATTTTCTCAAGGAGTGCTGTGAAGGAACTCAGGTCCACCTAATGCTTTCTTTTTAATTAATTTGATGGTGATAAAGAGCTGTTGCGCAAAAGACGTAGCATCTGGCGAATTTTTAATGATGACTACATCTTCTTAGTAAGAAGGTACAAAAGATACGGTTATATTGTTACGTGCTTTGTACGCACGGGGGGTTAATAACAAGGGTCGGTTCAAACAGGACTGCGGCGAAGCCTACAAACGTCCCTCTGCCCTTGCTCTTCTTTTTTCTTCACCCATATACCCGTCCGTTCTTCTTCCTCTTTCGTCGACGTTCTACGAAGGCGCGTGACATTTCCCTCCTCGCAGACGAAGCCCGTCGGGCGAGTTACAGAGAACCACTGGAATGAAATTGCTTGAGGCGGGCTACATGCACGACCTGAGACTGCCGTGACCGTCGACCATTCGCCGTTATGCGTGCTATGACGTAATTCAGGTCACTGATGCGTTCTAACACAAGAAACGGTCCGGTGTAGTGTGACAGCAGTTTTTGACAAATACCACACTTACGGAGAGGTGTCCACAACCACACATAGTCACCAGGAGCATAAGAAACTTGTTGGTGGCAGGCGTCGTAGCGGTTCTTAGAACGTTCTTGTGAAGATAAAATTCGAACTCTGGCCAGCTGGTGGGCTTCTTCAGCTCTGCAGAGTGTGCTAGCAAGAGAAGGTTCGTCATGAATGAAAAATGGCAGTATGGTGTCGAGGGCACAGCGAAGCGTGCGAGCATAGAGAAGGTAGAAGGGACTGTAGCCTGTTGTCTCATGTTGCGCTTTGTTATTTGCATGAATAATGAACGGTAGAATGCCATTCCAGCCCTTATGGTCTGCAGCGACGTACATAGCCAACATGGTGGTAAGCGTCCTATTAGTTCGTTCTACCACACCGTTCGTTTGAGGATGATATGGCGTGGAGTGGCGAAAACTGCAGGCGCTGAGGCGAAGAAGTTCTTCGACAATGTCCGCTGTGAATTGGCGTCCACGGTCACTAATGATGACTGCAGGAGGGCCGTGCCAAAGAATGACGAGTCGAAGTAAGAAATTTGGTACTTCAGACGCAGTAGCGGATGGTATCGTGGCTGTCTCACAGTAGCGGGTTAAATAATCAACGCACACAAGAATCCATCGGTTTCCTTTAGAGGACCGTGAGAAAGGTCCAAGAAGGTCAATGCCAACTTGCTCAAACGGGGCTGTTGGAGGTGTGACTGGCTGCATTTTTCCATGTGGGCTTGAAGTCGACAGCTTAAAGCGCTGGCATTGCACACAGCTGGCTTGATCGTTGAACGCATCTTCGGCCATTAAAATCGCTGCTGTGTGCGGTGGAGTGTTCGGGCCACTCCCAGGTGACCAGACGTGGCGTCATCATGCGTCATTTATAGAACTGTGATACGTAGGCTTTCCGGAACGACAAGAAGCATACGTGCTCCCCCAGAGGCGAAATTTTTCTTGTAAAGCACTCCTTCGCGAATGCTAAATGTGTTCTTCATAGGATCGTTGGCGGAATCAAACAGTGAAGTTAATGTTTTGTCTTTGTGTTGCTCGGTTCGGAAAACTCGGAGATCGGGGATGGTTTGTGAAATTTGAGCCAAATATTCATCGAAATTGTCTAAGTCGTTATCAGTCGTTTGAAGCGGCAAACGCGAAAGGCAGTCAGCATCTGAGTGTTTATGGCCGCTTTTATGCACCACAGTAAAATTAAACTCTTGTAGGCGTAAAGCCCATCGAGCGAGCCGCCCACAGGGGTCACGAAGACTCACGAGCCAGCAAAGGGAATGGTGGTCGGTCACAATCGTGAAAGCATTCCCGTACAGATAGGAACGAAAGCGCTGTACAGCGAAAACAACGGCTAGACATTCTTGCTCCGTAAACGTGTAATTTCTTTCACATTTACTCAACGAGCGGCTGGCATACGCTATCACGTGCTGATCGCGTCCATGGCGTTGTATAAGTACAGCGCCGATACCGATACCACTTGCGTCAGTGTGTACTTCAATTGGAGCTGATGGGCAGAAGTGGCAGAGGATTGGGCCCGAGGTCAAAATAAACTTCACATGACGGAAAGTGTCACATTCGCTGGTCCAATTGAATGGTGCATTTTTATGCAGTAGACTCGTAAGTGGGTAAGCGATGTCTGCAAACCTTGGTATAAAGCGTCGAAAGTACGAGCATAGCCCCAAAAAGCTCTGCAGCTCTTTTACTGATTTGGGCATGGTAAAACTTTTGACAGCTTCAATTTTCTTGGCATCTGGTCGGACACCTTCTTTGTCAACTAAGTGACCGAGGATCGCCAAAATGACATTTCTTTGCATTCAGTACAAAACCAGCTCGTTCCATGCAATTAACTACGATATCCAGACGGCTGTTGTGCTCACTGAATGTTTTGCAAAAATTACAACGTCGTTCAAATAACATAGACAAATTTGCCACTTTAGTCCATGTAGAATTGTATCCATGAACCGCTCGAATGTGGCAGGTGCATTACATAATCCAAAAGGCATAACGTTAAATTCATAAAGTCCATCTGGTGTTAGGAATGCCGTTTTTTCTTTATCTGCAATGTGCATGGGGATATGCCAGTAACCGGATCTCAAGTCAATAGAAGAAAAGTATGAAGCTGAGTGTAGACAGTAAATTGCGTCATATATACGTGGAAGCGGGTAGACATCTTTCTTCGTGACTGAATTTAAACGGCGGTAGTCAACAAAAAACCTCCATGTACCATCTTTCTTCTTAACAAGGATAACTGAAACTGCCCAATGACTACAGGACTCTCGAATAATGCCGCGCGTTAGCATGTCTTGAACTTGCTCATCTATTGCCTTACGTTCAGTTGCTGAGACTCGATAGGGCTTCTGACGTATTGGAGGTGCGGACCCAGTGTTGATCGTGTGATGAATACGACTGGTAGGCAGTGACATTGAGTCATCCTTGGCAAAGTCGAACATTGTCACGTGTTTCAGTAGTACTTCCACTAGAATACGACGCTGAGTTGTAGAGACTTAGTAATCATAGCCGTGGCATGGGTCTCCATGCCACGGCTACCGAGCGAGTTTTAGGCCCCGAGGCAACGCAGTTGGCTCTTCGGAGTGGTTCACTGTCCACAGCTCAGTGCGGCCTCTAGTCACCGGAATGACGCAACGAGGCACAAGGATACTCTTAGAGCAGGTGAATCTCGTAGGTTCTTTACTATAGCCTCAAAAGATTCGCACTGGTTCCGAATAGAGAAAACCCGCACGAATACTGCAGATAACGCTGGCACAATTGTGTCTTCTTCCACAGCAAATGCTCCAAATTCAGGTGTCGAGTCATCCACAAGAACCGAAAGTAGTGAAGGATTCAAAGCATTCTCTCCCGTACCACAGTCTAAAGTTGCATCACACTCTTGCAGAAAATCAATTTCAAGAATCACATCATGCGTTGACTGAGGCAGTACTGGAAATTCTGCTCTAAACTTGAGGCCGCCAATAATAACATCCGAAGCACACACACCAAGAGGAACTAAAGGTTCACCGCCGACACCACGGAATAACACTGCCCGGTCACCACCGAACATTACTTTTCTACCTAAACGGTTCTTAAAACTCAAAATCATAACAGATACTGTAGCACCAGTGTCCACAAGAGCCATTGTTTTCACACCATCAACAAACATTTCCAATTTGTTCTTTAACATAAACACGGGCAGAGGTATGGACGTCATCGACTCGCCGGCGGCCTCACCTCCATCGGCCGCGCCTCCTAGTTTCCCTGAGGTGGAGGGGAAGAACGACGTCGAGGGGAAGGTGGCCTGCGCGGGCGCTGGGGTGGCGGCGTCCCACTACGATCAGATGCAGGAGATGAATTCCGCAAATATGTCGAATGGTATGAGTCCCCAGTAGCCATAGTCGAGGATCGCTGTTGTTCAGTGTGCAGCCGTCCGTGAATGATCGCGTGGGGTCGGTAATCTTGAACAGTTGGAAAACGGCGGCGGCCGTATCTAGCGATATGCCCCGCAATGCCACACTTGTAGCGCACAGGTTGAGGGCGCCAGCGATCAGCATAAGAGTCCTCACTAACAAAGTCGCGACGTTGGTTGTAGCGAGGCTCTCGCTGCTGACGAACCACATTTTCAGAGTAGGCGGGCCTCTTTTCCATCGGCTGGTGGTCATAACGTTGAGTACAGCTGCGCTGATCGTCCATATGCGAAGCGCCGCTAGGTTGAACCGACGGTGTGGACAGGGCGGCAACATTTGCCTGCGGTGCACAACTCTGCCGCACATATTTTTCACTACAGATGGCGTCCCTAGATCTTGACAATTCCTCGCGTACAATCTCTCGTATCATATCAGCCATGGAAACTAAAGGACAGGCTTCAACACTGGCTACAGAGGGGACATTGGCCCGTCTTCCGAATTTAGGTGTGATTCGTCGCAGCTTGAGAGCCTCAAATGTTCTTCAATGCTTTAAAACATCAGCGGTGGTGCTCAGGTTCTCTTTGCTAATAAGAAAATTATAAAGGTCTTCCGCTATTCCTTTCAAGATGTGACCGACTTTGTCTTCTTCAAGCATAGTGGGGTTGACGAGTTTGCATAGCTTTAAGATGGCTTCGATATATGCAGTACAAGTTTCTCCGGGTACTTGCGCCCGGTGAAACAATGTTTGTTCAGCGCGCTTCTTCTTTGCAGGTTCATCCCCAAAATTTTTCTTGATTTCGCTTGTAAAGACAGCCCATGTACTTAATGAATCCTCGTGATTATCGACCAGTCAAAGGCAGTGGCGGCAACGAAGAACACCACATTAGCCAGCTTAGTAGCGGCGTTCCAGTGATTGTATTTACTCACTCTTTCGTAGTGTTTCAGTCACTCATCAATGTCCTCCTCAGGTTTTCCGGAAAACGTACGTGGCTCTCGATAATGGGGCCAGTTGTTCGCCGTGGATGATCCTGGCTGCTCGGTACTGCCGTCTTCAGTCATGTCTGATGGCATTGGTGGCAGGCCAGCAAGTCTACGGCTTCTTCAGTAGATGAAACGTCCGTTGTCGCTACCCAAGCACCTCTCACCAAGATGTTACGTGCTTTGTACGCACGGGGGTTTATTTACAGGGATTGGTCCAAACAGGACTGCGGCGAAGCGTACAAACGTCCCTCTGCCATTGCTATTCTTTCTTCTTCACCGATCTACCCGACCGTTCTTCTTCATCTTCCGTCGGCGGTCTACGAAGGCGCGTGACAATATTATAGCTCACAATTGAAATAAACTTTTCAAAGTATGGTTGATTAAGAGACCTTTAGTTTTTGTCAAGTGTGAAAAGCGCTATGTCAGCAACAACTGACTATAAATTATGCTATGTGTCGGTGTCGTTCTCGGTGCATTAAAATGGCAAGTAATAAAATATTTGAACCAACAAAACTTTTACCCTACTCAGGATTTTGTTTCTAGTTTGGCTCCCGCTAAAAGTATGACTAAGGACTGCAGAAGACATCGCTCACATGTTATAACATCTTTAAAATTTTAAAAAGTTTAAAATATATTGTTATCAAAGTGCATATCATGTGCATAAATTATCATCTTTCTGCTCATGCCACTACCACAAACGATCGTTAAAACATTGTTACATTTCCGAATGCTGAACAATAGTGTGCGCACTGAACGCTGTGGAAATAAACGAATTACGGTTTCGGAGGCACAAAGGTTAAATCTCTAATTCACTTTACCACCTACTTTGTGCCTCCGCCAAAAAAGTATAGAACCATCACAAAATACTAGCCGTTCTCTACTACTGTATGTACCGGTAGAGTAGAGACAAAGAACACGGACTTCATTAAGGACAAAGGGTCTGTATGCTAGTAAAGTGGGCAATATGGCATAATGCATCAAAGCAATAGTGTTTAAAAGCTAGGATATCGTTACAATTGTGTCTCACTCGCGGAACTAGAACCTAAGGCATGTTGTATGAAGATGTGCGATCTCAATACAAAGAACGATGAGAAAATATATACAAGTTGGCTTTCATGAAAATGGATATGAATAATAGACTTGCAATTACCCAATGATTGTACAAGTACATTGATGTATATACAGTGAATATATATGCGGCATACATACACAGAATGGGCACATGTAAAACTTACATACATATACATAGATATGTAGTACAACGGATCTATATATCTTAAATATATGAAGTAAGAAAGAGGCAGGGACTTGTTTACTTTCTCTTAAAAAACAACGCCAACTAAAACTGGAGAGAACACTACGTTTAGATCATCATCGACTCTTTTATAAGCCATGACAAGTGGAGATTTTCAGATTGCGTTGCAGGAGAGCTAAGGTTATCTGAAGCTCGCTCGTAGTCACTCCTGATAAAAGAAGTGAGCAGGTTTTGAAACCTCAGGTTATTTGTTTTTCTACCTTTTAGGGTGACGTTTTTTTTGTAACTTGAACTAAATTCTTTTCGCATCCAGATTGTCTGTGGGGAATCTTCTTTTTTTAAATTGTCTCACAGTTGTATTAGTTAGCAAGAAGGCAATCAACATAACGCTCTTATTCTTATGCCATTTGTTATGCAGACTGTCCATGACACTTTCTTCATCTGTAAAATTGTACAAAAGCTCAAGAGCATAAAATAAACTAGGTTAAACGTAAAAATAAGTAGAATTAGCATCTGGGCTTTGCATAGCATTGCGTAAAAATTTGACATACTGCGCTGTAAATTCTCCTCATACTGTATACCTATAACATTTCTCATCCTGAGATGTATGTAGCTATGGCTGCATGCTGGTTAATTTACATTATTTCAAATGAAAAATGTCTGTCTTTTCAAGAAACTCAAGGACAGCTGTCTTACAATCCTTTGAGCACATCACATTTAGTAAGAAAGTAAGAAAGTCTATAAACTTCCACTGGACATATGCAACGTAATCGGACAGTTTTCTGACATTTCACTGCAGGCCAGGGGAAGGGCAGAGTGGAGTGGGCCGAGAAGCTTTAGGTAATTTTCTTGACCCTACTGGAGAAATAAAAAATTCCGTCTTTTTTGTAACGCGTTGGCTCACGAATCAACTACGGGGAAACCATCACGGAATAAAGGGTCAGATAAGAGGGGGGGACAAGACGACCGAACAGAGGAACACGACGGACCCCAATTGGGTTTCCCAGAGATCGCCCCAAGGAACCAATGGTGTCTACACACACTGCAATACTAAAACATAAATATTACAGTGCTACAGTTCACGACACGGAACAAAGGTTGTGGTCAGAATGGTTTGTCTTCTGTGATTTATGTCTTGTAGCAACTGTTCACATTCGAAACAACATCTGTAAGTACTGAGGGCTGCCAGATGCGTCTTGGACCTTCATATCAACAGTTATTTAGGAGCTAGGCTACACAACAAATTGTAATAATTGGGGTCATTTTATTTGTCTTTTACTGTATCACTTGTACACGCAGCCTTTTCAAGTTAAAGTATTCTTGGAACATATTTTGTTTTACTTGCTAGCGGCACTGAGCATTCTGTATGTCGGCTTTTTTTCGAAGCTTGCATAATGCTTGTAAATTGGACCATACGAAAAAGAAAACCAGCCTAGTGAGTACATGGATTAGGCATCGTTCTTTTCCTTGCTTCCAATCTTTTCGTTCATTTCTTCATTGTTTTGCTGTTCCAATATTTCAACTAAATTTTGCGATCTGCTTTCTTTCTTTTCAGCCATCATTTCCTCCTACACTAATGTCAGTTAGCAGCAATTGTCACGCCGCAGAAATCCTCTTGTGAAGAAGCTTTCTGAATGCAATGAACGCCTTATCCGCTTCCTCAGACATGTTTTCTATTAAACGCAGAGCTTAGCCAGCTGGACCATGAATTATAAGCGCCCACTATAACGAACTGCATTAAATTAGGCGACACACACTCTACTGGAATTCCTAGAACTCATTTCCGTTCAGCTTTGAGACGGAGATAGAGAAAAATGCGGGAAGTGGGAGAGGACTGTCAAAGCCACAATATTCGAGCTCCCTTGCTACATTTCCTCTCACAGCTAAGCCGAGCTTCATGTTCCATCCGCATAAGGGCACCCTCGCATGCAGCCTTCGCTGTCCTATTACCACGGGGAGCCCTCCGTAATTACTGCACGTTTTTCTACCAATGGGTATGATTAATGCTTCTATATAAGTTAAGTTCACTATATTCTTTAGTTGTACGTACAAAAAGCGCCCGCTTCCTTTACTTATTATCTTTTGAAAGATTATCTGGTATAGAAATTTCGCGGCAGTCTGCTCTATTTACCGCCTCAATAATGCATTTTTCTTTTTTGTTGGCTAACCGACGCGATGTTCAACAATCCTGAGGGCATGAATTAACGAAAAGCAATGTTGCTGGCTGCAACAACTTATCTTCGTGTTTTAATTTATGCATGATGATTCTCGAGAGACGACAGACTTCCTAAAAAAATTTCGGTAGTGGCTTCACAGCTAGTACGTTAAGTAACAAGCTGGAATTGGAAGAGGCAGCTGTTTCAAGAAATTCGGGTTACAGTCTAATGTGTATGTTTTAGGTATTGCTCTTTGAAAGCTTAGTATATGGCTGTTTGTACACTTGATGCGATTTCATTGCAGAACCCAGGCAAGTGTGCAAGTTATTGCTAAAACATAGGTTTCACGAACACTCTCATGAGCGGCAAAGAAACTTGGAACCACATGTTTTTGAATTTGCAGAGGGAGGATGGACAATTCTCAAATCCTGAGACGTTGACGCGTAAAACCTCTGTAGCTTAGCTCAAGCTCCAGCTCGAGATATCCGATAAGGGTTACCCTGACAACCATATAGAAGTCTCCTCTTGTTTTTGTGGAATTGTTAACTTGTCAATTTTAATTTCGGCTGGCACAGGTTTCTGAGATTTTTGGGTCAAAGCTTTTCATGAAAAGCCCCATCAAATTGAGCGGAATAAGAAGTCAGGATATCTCTTCTTTTTTATATATTGATCAGAGCAGGGGGGGGGGGGGGGGGGGAGGAGCGGTGAATGCACATATTGTGTCCAAACATTACAAGCAACTTTTAAAAACTTCTTGCATATAACGGTGCAGAAATAACAAGAGACAATGAGCACGCTCTAAAAGCTCGCAGCAAGCTTTTCTTGTCACACTATTGCCCGCTCGAAAGTAGCAAAAGGCAATATCAACTCGTTCACAAGTAATGAAGCAAAAACTATTACTGTAAATATTTTAGGCATTATCGTGATAACCTGCGGTTTCAATAAGCAATGAAGCTTCTCTTAATAGTGTTTATAATCACATACTTGCAAACAGGTCAGCTTACTGCTTTTTTTTAGCCACGAGCTATAAGCTGACAGGCGAGTGACGGGCCGTTCTGACTGGAATCCGCTTTCGTTTCTGTTCTGCTTGCGTGGCACGACGCATCAGAGACAACAATTTTCTTATTGCACACTTATAGTCTTGCTTGTTTTCGTTTACACTTTGCGCAATGGCGGAGTCAAATACGCAAACCTCTCAGTCTCCGATCCGTGCTCCTTATCTAAGCTCCCTTCTTGCCCCTTTCAATCTCCGCGTTCTCGAGAAAGGACGCACAAGTTCGCTCTCAAGCGACCGTCTCTATGACACGCATTGTTTCGACTGCTTCAGGGCCTCCTTCAAATCCGTCCTGTCACACCTGTCAATGTAAGGTGGCATATATATCTAGAAAGATGAAAAATACATCAGCCTGGTTTTTTCTACGTGGTGGTTTCAGTTCAGCGCGGTACTAACGTCGTTCGAGCGTTCTTTTGTGTCACCTACAGTTATTCCTGCCCCTTCTTGCGAACTTTAAGTAATAAGAAAAATATCAAGGACGACTTGCCCGCACCTTCTCCACAATGATATTGTGAGCCTTCCGTGGATGTTCTTTAATTTGTACGTGCCATGATCTTCCTCTGTCATTTGTACATACCATCATCATCGTCCCGTGGCGCCGGCTCCGGCACGCGCCTGGGTTTTGTCACCGGATTAAAACGCTAGACAAGGCATCGCTGGCCTTGCCGTCACGACCTTGCCGTCTCAACCTAGCCTTCTTTTATAAGTGGTGGAGGTCGAATTCGATCCCCTTGCTGCCTCTCGCTGGAGCTACGTTCCGGTCGCCGTTTGGCAACTACCACCATAATCATGTCCACCGAGAGCAATCCCGACCCGGCCGGACCCTCTACCTCAGCTGCACCGATGCCCCCGACTCTTCCCACACGTCAACGCGACCCACCGCTGTTCGCTGGTCGTCGTGACGAAGACGTGGATGACTGGCTTGACACATATGAACGCTGCAGTGCCTATAACCGGTGGGACGATGCTTTAAAATTCCTCAACGTTTCGTTCTATCTAATTGAGGTTGCCAGAAACTGGTTCATTAATCGCGAACCCCACAATACTAACTGGACCACTTTCAAACAGCAATTCCGACAATACTTCGCCGACGCGGCAGTTCGGACTGAGATCGCGAGAAACAAGCTCGCTTCCCGCCTTCAAGGTCCCGATGAATCATATGCGTCCTACATAGAGGCTGTTCTTGCACTTTGTCGGCGCATTAGTCCCACCATGACGGAACCCGAACGTGTGCACCACGTCTTCAAAGGGATCAATGCTATGGCATATCACACCTTAGTTGCCCAGAATCCTTCAAGTGTTAATTCAATTATTACGACCTGTCAACGCCTCGACCGGCTGCAGTCCTCTCGATTACAGCCCGGCTTCACAACTGGTCCGACCTCTGCTGACCTTGATCTGCGGGCAATGATTCGAGCAATCATCCACGAGGAGCTTCAAGCCCTCAATCCTTTCTGTCGACATGGGTGCGATCATTCTTCCGCACCTCCTAATGACGCCGTTCTTCGTAACATGATTAAAGAAGAGTTAGCTACCATCAGCCGCCCTATGACATCCGAACCTTCTGCAATCCGTCCAGCGCCGACCTACGCGCACGTCGCTGCATCCCCCCCTTCTTTGGTTCCCCCGCCCCAACCAGCACCAACATACAATCACGTCAATGCAATGGCGATGGCTCAACCTACACAACCCAATTACGCACCTTGGCGTCCCCACCGATTAGTCTGCTATTACTGTGGTATTAGAGGACATATATCCCGCTTCTGTCGCCGCCGCCTTTAGAACGAGCGCCGTGGTTACGACACCATCGAATGCGACATGCCTTCAACCTCATATTATCAACGCCGGTCTGTTCCAAGCCCGCGTGGACGATCCTTCCCACCTCCAGTATCTTCCATGTATCCCGACGCCGGTCCACATCCCCATACTGCCGCTCAGTTTCCCCTCTCCGCCCCGCAACCGCTCTTCCTGTCCGCCATCCGGAAAACTAAGTGTTGCAGTTTCCGGAGCTCAAACTGCACTCTGCAAACTTACTAAAAGTCCTCCTGATCGCCCGTATTGCGTGATTGCTGTTATCGCTGAAGGTTTACCGGTTGAAGCTTTGATTGATACAGGGGCTGCAATTTCTGTCATTCACGCTGATTTGTGCTACCGTTTGCGAAAAGTGACAACCCCATATGATGGGCCTGAACTCCGTGAAGCCAATGACGTCCCTTTGCGCCCTTCAGCGAAGTGCACCGTACGAGTTGTTATCGACGGCATCCGCCATCATGTGCAGTTTGCTGTGCTCTCATCTTGTGCGCATCTCATGATTTTCGGATGGGATTTTTTTGTCAACCGCTTGAGCGCTAATTTCTTGTGGTGACCGTGTATTCCGTATGACAGGCAGCGATTTTTCATCTGACTTTTCTGAACGACATCATCCCCTCGTTGCCGCCGCTGATACTGTTTTGCCTCCTCAGTGCGAAAAACTGCTTACTGTTGTTTCTGACCACATTACTGACGGCGACGTACTCATAGCACCATCATACAGTCATCTTCCACGCAGCATCGCCTTCCTGTCAAGTCTTGTCCGGTTCCACAGTGGCTCAGCGACAGTAGTGGCCACTAACACTTCACGTGAATCCCTCGTGCTCCCAAAAGGAACTTCTCTGAATTGTATGGTGGATGTTCAACCTTTTTCCCTGATGGTACTCACCGCCCCTCCGCCTCAGCAACGTGTTTCGTCAGACGTCTCTCTTTCTGTTCTCGCAAAGACTATTAATCCTAAACGCCCGCCGAACCAACGCCAAGAAGTGCTGACATTGCTTCGACACCACCAAGCCATTTTTGATGCCACTTCCACACCTCTGGGACGGGCTAGTGTTGCGAACCATCGCATCATTACCGAAGGTAACTCTATCATTCGCGGACGGCCTTACCGGGTTTCCCTCTGTGAACGAATTGAAGAAAATGTAAATGACATGCTCCATCGCAATATAATTCGTCCTTTAGCAAGCCCATGGTCCTCCCCAGTAGTGCTAGTTAAAAAAAAGGACGGCTCGGTACGCTTTTGTGTTGATTACCGCGCACTCAACAAAATTACCCGCAAAGATGCATATCCGATGCCGCGAATTGATGACGCCCTTGACTCCCTCCAAGGCTCCGAATATTTCTCGACCTTGGACCTTCGCTCAGGTTATTGGCAAATACCTATGCACGAGGACGACAAAGAAAAAGCCGCTTTCGCAACACCCGATGGCCTTTACGAATTTAATGTTATGCCTTTCGGACTTTGTAACGCACCAGCGACATTTTAAAGAATGCTCGACACTGTACTTCGTGGCTTAAAATGGAGAACCTGTTTGTGTTACTTGGACGGCATTGTTATCTTTTCGGCAACCTTTAATGACCATCTCAGGCGCCTGAAGGAAGTCCTCACCTGTCTCGCTTCGGCAGACCTTCAGCTCAACACCAAGAAGTGCCACTTTGCACAGAAAGAAATTAGAATATTGGGACATCTGGTCAGCCATGACGGCATTCGCCCAGATCCTGAAAAAATAATCGCGGTCTTGAACTTTGCTCGTCCACAACGGACTACAGACTTGCGCAGTTTCCTCGGCCTCGCGTCCTATTTCCAGCGTTTTATAGGGCATTTTGCAACTATTGCTGCACCACTTCATGAGCTACTAAAAGCACGCAGCCCTTTCGAGTGGACTGAGCAGTGCGAAACTGCTTTTAATGACCTCAAGCACGCCCTCACATCAGATCCTGTTCTTGGCCACTTCATTGACAGCGCTCCAACTATCCTGCACACCGATGCCAGTGGTCACGGTCTTGGCGCTGTACTTCTGCAGCGTGATGCAACATCGCGTGAGAAAGTGATTGCATTTGCCAGTCGGACTCTCACTCCAGATGAGAAAAACTACACCATTGCTGAGCAGGAGTGTCTTGCTGTCTTCTGGGCTGTCCAAAAATTTCGCCCTTACCTATACGGTCGGCACTTCACAGTTGTGACCGACCACCATGCTCTTTGCTGGTTGTCTTCACTCAAAAATTTGACAGGCCGACTTGGCAGCTGGATTCTACGCCTGCAAGAATACCATTTCGACGTCACTTATAAATCTGGTCGCCAACACCAAGACGCCGACGCTCTCTCTCGCTGTCCCCTTTCGGAATCCACTTGCTGCTTTTCTTCCCAATTGATTTCCACCTCTGACCAGAGCCGACTATCTCTTTGCACGACGTGTATCACAACCGTTTGTTTTGACGACTCTGAGAACAAGCACGCTCTCCGCTCACAGCAATTAGCCGATACCTCCTGCCGTCCTATCATCAACCGCCTTATCGGCGCTTCAGGCCCTCCCAGTGCTAGGCTTCGCCGACAGCTTCGCAATTTCAAGCTCGAAGATGGCATCTTACTCCGCTACGTGTATTGCCCTGATGAAACTCGCTGGATCCCAGTCGCGCCGCGTGCGCTCCGCCCACGTATACTGGCGGCTCTCCACGATGACGCTACTGCAGGTCACTTTGGTTTTGACAAAACCTACGACCGCGTGAGAAAACGATTCTTTTGGCCTGGCTTATCTTCCACCGTTGCCAAATACGTCGCATCCTGCCCTCAGTGCCATTGTCGCAAACGGCTGACTTCTTCGCCCACTGGCCTTCTACAACCTCTTCCTTGTCCCACCACGCCATTCGACGTAGTCGGCATCGACTTATATGGTCCCCTACCTCTCTCCTATGGGGGTAACCATTGGATTACAACAGCTGTCGACCGCTTCAAACGCTACGCTGAGACAGCACCTGTACCGACTGGTTCCGCTGAACAAGTACCAAATTTCTTTTTGCGATCAATTGTAATGCGTCATGGCGCTCTTCGGGTGCTCCTAAGTGACCGCGGTACAGCCTTCTTATCGAAAGTCGTTGCCGAAGTTCTTCATGCCTCATCCACCCTTCATAAGACAACCTCAAGCTACCATCCCCAGACTAACAGTCTGACTGAGCGATTTCATCGCACCTTGTCAGACATGATATCAATGTACATCACACCAGATCATCGAAATTGGGACACTATTCTACCATTCGTCACATTCGCCTATAATACAGCAGTACAGCGAACTACCGGTTACTCTCCATTTTTCCTTGTTTACGGCCGTCCTCCCACTACAATTCTCGACACAAGGAAGCGTCGAGAATTGTAGTGGGAGGACGGCCGACTGACTACTCCACATCAGTACCTACCCATTTTTTTATCTCGTGCGGCCAGATGCCGTCATCTTGCCCGCCTCAACACGGCAGCGTGCCAGGAAGTCCGCAAGACTCGCTATGATTCTACACATCGAGTGGTCTCTTTTCGTCCTGGTGACGAAGTACTGCTTTATACACCATTGCGCACCCCTGGCCTTAGTGACAAATTCCACCACCGCTACGTAGGTCCCTATGAGGTCATCAGCCAAACTTCTCCAGTGAATTACAAAGTGACGCCTGTTGATCCCCCAGCTGATCGACGCCACCGTGGAACTGAAATGGTTCATGTGTCTCGCCTGTAACCGTTTGTGCGCCGCGATGCATCGTTTAGGTAGGAGCGGCCAGGCTGGCCGCTTCCGACCCCCCGGGCAGATTGTGTGAGCCTTCCGTGGATGTTCTTTAATTTGTACATGCCATGATCTTCCTCTTTCATTAGTACATACCATCATCATCGTCCCGCGGCGCCGGCTCCGGCACGCGCCTGGGTTTTGTCACTGGATTAAAACGCTAGACAATGCGTCGCTGGCCTTGCCGTTCCGACCTTGCCGTCTCAACCTAGCCTTCTTTCACAATATGTGTACCTGCTCTTATCTTCTTGGTTTCTTACCACTTATATAGAAAATAGCACAAGAAAAAAGCAAACGCACCGATCAGCAGGACTGCCCTGCCGCTCCAGTGCCACGTAGGTCTGTCGGCCAGAGTATCTTCCAGCAGGGGAATTTTTATTATGCTTTCATCGATGTGATTTACTCGCCTTGGCATTTTCTAGATGAGCTGCATGTGTTCCGTAACGAGTTTCAATGTAGCGTTGCAGTTTCGGCCAAGAAAAAGTAATTAGCATCTTAGCGCCATTCGAAACGAACAGTGTGCCGGAGTACCCGGGCTCGATCCCGACCAGTTGCGGCTGCGTCTCCAGCGAAACAGAGTGGCCTCCATGTATTATGCGACGCCAGTATAAGTTAAAGAATCGCGGTTGGTCAAAATTTCCCAAGCCCTGCACTACAGCGTCTCTCATTGCATCAGTCGTGACATTAAACCCCACAAACCAAACCCTCACTACCACGCGTTTTGTTTGTTACAGAACGCATTCATTTCACCTGAAAATAGCAAGCGGTCATAATGTTTACATAACACCTTCTTATTTACAGCATATGAATCGGCAACTTATTTTCCCGAAGTGGCTCTAATTTGTGCTTTACCAGGGCTCAAATAATTAAATGAACTCTGAGATTTATTTTTGGTCTTTTTTGAGGGATAAATGCACCCATTATGAATTCTCTTTCCAATAGTGCGAATAGCTGCTGTATCAAAACGACAGCATATAAATATGCACAGAACAGATTTATTACTGTGTATTGCATCTCTTATGCATCGTCGCGAAGCACCTTGAAAACAGCAAAATGCAGTATAGTAGTCCCAATTAATCACGCAGCCACCTCCAATATCGAGCTCTTTCTTCCAGCACTGGCAAGTATCCAAACCACGCGAAGCTATAGTATGGATGAAAGCGGCTTCGTACCAGCAAGCGTTACAGCTAACACGGCCATCAATCAAGGAAAGGAGCAAAGGGAAAGCGGGCAGAGGTTACAGGACACGAGTAGCCCTATTTGTACTAATCACGGAAAACAACCAGAAATAGCCAAATCCCTGTATCAGTTTAATGCTTTTGTCGACAACACGACCTACCTTTGAACTCGTGTCCTGCCGCAGTACGCAATGACGGATAATGCGCACCGAAGCCGAGCAAAAACCACAGGAGGATGCCAAGTGTGTGAGCTAGCAGTCATCAGTATGCCACCCTTTCTGTAGACAAGGGTGTCTGGCACTCGTCTATATACATGAGAACACATTACACGACGGTCCAAAGGCTTCCGACATGGGACTGAATCCTGACGGTTACAAATGACAGAAATTCTCCTCACTTCTCCTTGTATACTTTATCTCTTGTGCCGTTAGGGTAGCTCTGCGGAAATGCTCTACGGCCTGCTGCCCTCACCGCTGCTTGCACATCGTTTCCGCTAGAGACCCATCGATGCGCGCGCACCGTGCGTACCGTATATATATAGACTAGCGAGCCTCTGCAGGGGGTTCTTTTGTTGCTCTCTATGGCTCCCTAGCCAGCCGTTAATATTGATTCTTTGCCTACCTATGGTGCTTCTTCCAAGACTGCCAGCTCTGACGCTCTTTCACTCTCTGCTCCATCTCGTTGCATGTATCGCGCTGGCAGTGCTTCCCAATTTGACGGCCCACTGGCTTCGTGGGGCACTATACGTTACTGCCAGCGGAGTCTCGCGTAAAAGCGCCTCACTTGCATCAACGGGAAAAGTGTGGAACAGTTCACGGCTTCTTCACGCTATTGCACAGGTCGCTTTTACGACAATACCACCTTGCCTCATTGCGACTTGAGAGGTTCACTTCCTTGGTCGGCACTTGTTATTTATTTAATATTAACTTTCAGCATACTGCATGCTGATGTCAAAGGCAGGAACAACATTCAGATGCCTACAATACAAAAAAGCATTAAAACAGCTGTATAAAGCACACCAACACATTTGATTGGCCAGCGTTAGCGGTTATTACTACCGATGAGATATGTGAGCACAATTAGCCTAGTACGCGGAGGAGACCAGCATTTCTAACTCTTTATGCTCCCTAATTTTAGGATATTGACACATTGGAGAGAGAGAGAAAGCAGGCAGCCAATTCGATTATACAACTTATTAAGAAAATAATTTTAATGAGTTATTCCTTGCGAAATGAGAAGCACCGGAAAAATGGGATGTCATCTACACCAGATTACATTCCTTGCGAGAAGAGCAGTAATATATTTGCTTTCTCTCCGCTGCGCAGAGAAAGCCGTGAAATGATGTGAAAATTTAACGAAAAGAACTAGTGTTAGGCAGTGCCCTGGAATCCAGTGAAATGTGCTTATTTAACGTCTCCTAAGAACTCCAGGTGGTCTAAATTTTCGGAGTCCTCCACTACGGCGCCTCTCATAGCCTGAGTTGCTTTGGGACGTTAAATCCCATAAACCAAACTCTGTACTGAGGGAGGTCAATTTAACTTAGACAGCATGCTGTTACAGAATCTTGTGCCGACTAAGCAAAGCGCATGGGTGAAATTTACGTTTCGCTTTCACCGGAACATGACCGCTGCGTCGAGCATTTTGTCCGGATCATCCGGAATAAATATCAGGTTCTCTAACCACTGCGACATCGCCGGGGGCAATGGCAATTACTTAAACGTCACATTTTGAGCAGAGGGTTTTAATATTTTGTTTTTGAGGGAGAGCTGTTTTGTAGTAGTAGTAGGAATTTGCCTAACAGGAGGGTATTTGCCATCGTAACCACTCGCAAAATGGGGCGTATGGTCAAAGCGAAGGAATGCATAAGTGGTCTGTGATAACAGGGGAAGAAGGGGGTCAGAAGAGAACGTAGGCACGCGTACCCTAATGTCGGTACGCAGCCAGCGCTCTTTGACTGCAGAACAAAAACATTTAGCTAAAGTACGGGAAACTAGTACCGAAGTATGGTCGGTACGGGAATTATTCGAATTACAGTTAAAGCACGGCAGCCTTGAGCCGCGGCAGCAACTTTGCAGCACCTCAACAAAATCAGAACCCTGGATACCAGCAAGCCTGACAACGTTTTTAGATGAGCTTAGGCAGAACGACGTATACCCGATCTGCGGGATGTAATAATGTAAAATTCGAATGGTCAGATTCTGACATTTCAAAGCTAAATGTACCCTAACTAAATAGAAGCAATTCTCCCACTCATATCAATGGCCTCACTAAAGGTGGCCTCTGGAAGAAACGTGCGTTTCCCCTTTCAGGGCTCAGGACACGATGTCTACAGGAGCCGTAATTCAGCAAGCCTGAGCATGAAAGCAGGTGGCGTCAACCATGCTCACCTGCACGAAGATTGTACCGCTATGCCAAGAACCAGAGGCCTGAACTTGAAAGCAGGTGATTTCGCTGAGGCTTCCTAGCCTCCTTGGTTAGAAACCCGGTAAGCCTGCGGGTTCTAATTCTTCAATTTCATACGTAGGCGAAAGTTTCAAGATTGGAGCGCCAGCTGGGTATATGGCCTAAGCTACCTAGTGCTTCTTGCGTGCGAATCGCGATAGTGATGGTTTTGTAACGCGCCATACGAACGTCCTCTTTTACGTGATCGAATAAACATCTGGCTAGTTTGCAGAGGCGGCCTGCAGAGAGGTGGCTGCTTTGGAGGGTAAACATTAGCAATTAACTTGTACAGCACATAGCTGTCGCTCAGACGTCTACTGCCTTCGCACGCAGGCTTTAATGGAGTTTGGATGAGAGATCAGTAGGAAAGCCACATAAGCCCGTTTACGTTAGGTTTTCTTGTAAGCCCTTTTTTTTAATACTGCATGAGTCCTATGGAAGGATAAATGGGATTGAAACTTGTTTGTTCCTTGTATGAAACGCTTGCCATTCCTTTAACCACGTGTATAATCCGCTGTATTTCTTCTTTTCCTAACCACTACAGGCCCTGTACTCCATACAACATGAGGGTTTTCTGCTCGAGGACATTCCCTACAACCTTATGTTGAGACCAGTATCAGGAGATGGAATGAACTGGTACCGCAGAGAGTAAAAAATTACGACCACCTAACAAAGGGGAGTGAAACGAGAAAGCGCTACAAAGTCTATCAGACTTTAAAACTTTCGAAAAACCACCTGTCTCTTGCTGCCCTTAGATCATTTCCGCTGCTAGAAGGCATCCGTCTTGCCACTTTAATAACAAACGATGAGACGCAGCGACTGTCAAAATCACCCTTTAATACGTCGCTTGCGACTTCGTAACGAGATTTGTTCGGTTGCAATGGATCACATGATTGTTTTATTCTCCCTTTGGACTAGTATTGCGTCATGACCAGACAATTAGAAACTTCCAACCTATGTTAAAGTGGTCGGAGGAGGCGTGCATAACACTGGCGCGAACAGGGTATGGCAAATGAAGAAAAGGACTAAGCGAAGGGTGCTTAGCAAGGAAACCATGCAAGGTATGGCGAGGGATTTCAAATATAGCAGCGACTGTCTGCGGCAGGTAAGGAATGTGACGTCCAAAGACTGATCAGTGACATACGTGCCTCAGGTCCAATGCGATGATGTCAAGAGGACTTGTATTTGAAGAAGCGACATGCGCGAAAAATAAAGACGTGTTTAATAATCATTTGTGACGAGTGAAGTCTTTGTTAAATTTTCCCCGTATACCGGACAATGGAAACGTCAAAACAGCACTCGTTAAACTCAATTTAAATAGTATACGGCACCGGTAAGGCGACACGTTTCTTCCGGCTGCTTCTATCGAAAGGTCGCACCCGCAGGATGTACCGGATTATTTAATTAGAGCGTAGCGGCAGCATCGCCTCTGCGAAACCTCCCTCTGGACAGCTTGCTAGCCACGACCAGCGTCACCTCTGGCGTTTTCGTGACTGGCTCAAAGAGCCTAAAAGGTACAAGGACTTCCTTTGGCACTTATCCCGCCGTTGGATCCCATGAAGAAGAAACTCCGTGTCCTGGAGGAAAGCTACTAGAGCTGGATGGACAGTCAGCGACTGTCAGTGAAATTCCAGAAAGTACAGCAGTTCGGAGGAAAGTTTTGTTTCCAGCCAATGCTTTACAAAAAGAAAAAAAACTAGCTCTTGTAATGTCCGCCTGTCATCATCTCGACAAGAACAGCTGTCTTGGTGCGTGGCCGAATGTGCTGACGTTCTGACAGGGACTCACCAGCGTGGGTCTGATAAAATAGTATCCTTGAGCCATTGTTTAATTTTATGCTGCTTGAAAGCTTAAGAGTGACTGTTTTTGACAAATAGGAGTGTTTTGATATTCCTTCGAAAGAACTGATTAACGAAAAACTTGATGTGGTATGCCAAAAACCTTCAAACAAATGCACGTCATTGTAAAACAGAAAAAGCGTGAATCCTTGCCGTCACGGAGAGAAAAAAATCTAAAATTGCTTCATCCTCTTTGTTAAGAGCGTTAAGAAGAGATATTGGTGTATTTTGTTCTGGTAAAACGCTTGAGCTTGTTAAATTGCATTGTTACAGAACGGGAAACATGTCAAAAGGAAGTTATAAGTATTAAACAAAAAAACCTTGGTTCACTCACAATCAAGGATCTATTTCCAGTGTTTAATTTTCTGGCTGTTGCTCACAATCTAAGTCTCATGATCCAGGTTATTGCAGTATATGAGTATAGGCTTAGAATTTATTGATTCATTTCCGCCCAATAGCCTGCTACAATTTGCTGGCATATGTAAAATGATACCAATAAAGAATGCATTCGGAAATGCGGAATCTCTTTGGGACCTTTTCTAGAAATTGCGTTGTTTTATCGTGAATGTACTAAAGAGACGATATGCATTGGCTAAAAAGTGAGCCCGGTACTAGGTAACAACTTTATATAGTTAAGTATATAACTGCCTTTATATGTTGATAAATATGAAGGACATTTGGGCATAAGTGCAAAAAAAAAATCGTAAAACATTTGGATGATTGTTTCTTTTTTTATGGAGCCCGAGGGCTTCAATAGGCAGGTAGTGGACGCGTTGAAGATCTTTGACAACAAAGTAGACGGCCCAGCACTCACGTTTGAAAACCCTCACAAGAATGAGCTAAAATGTCTAGGTATAAAAATGGAAATAAAGCGGGATCACGTGTACTTGTCGTTCTTGCAGATGTCTGAAATGCCTTTGCTTAGTATCCATTCGGCGCATTCGACGATTGCAAACTGTGGCATAGCAGCTTCCTGCCTAGGTGTCGCCATTTTTAAGCCATGCCAACATGCCACCAGTGCATATTTTATTCAAAAAGTTCAGAGGCTAAGAACAGCGGAGTTTCCTGATGATGCCATAGTTATTTCATGCAGTAAGATACGCAAAGATGTAAAACAATGAGGTAGACAGGCGTCATCAAAGCGTTCTAAAATGAACAGAAAAAGAAAATAACTGCTGAGCCGCACATTCACAAAATGACCCACCGTTTGAAGCAGGTAGATAGGAGGTATGGCACAGATGCTCTTTTTTCTACACCTATCAAGCTGGCCAAAATATGCTCCAGGGTTGATAGAAGAGTCAGGGAAGAAGAAACGAAATTGAGGTTTCGGCTTTTTGCGGAAGAGTTATATGAAGTGCCCTTTATATGCGGAAATGCATATATAGGTCAGACACGGAAAGATCCATCCCGCCTACGTGGCCACAACATTTATTTAAAAGGGGCTCCGTCCTCAAAAGAAGCTATGCATTACAGGGGTTGTCCACGTAAAAACCTACCGAATTCTTTTGAACAGTCTTGTATTCCCATTTTTAAATGAAACGAGGATCCTGTACAATCCCACAGATACCTTAACAAGGGAAATCAGAGCCGCGATTCTTCTTCATAAAAGCGATGGCTCGTGCTTAAAAGCACTCTCTCAGTAACTGCTCATGACTGGGAATCAATGCATTTTATTAGTGATTAGTATGGCGTCTGGGGTTGTACAAGCGCTCCTGGTTGTAAGAAAGAGTATACTTTGCGTGTTTATATTGAATCTTCAGTTAATAGTTAGCACGGGTCTTATTTTGCTTCTTGGTCCCTTGACTCATCTCGTTATTTCCTTCAGTATGTGCCAGCTAGCTAAACTCTTCGTTTTGTTGTTTTTTCCATGGTGAGTTTAGAAAGGGCGGATGGGTGTTGCATATCGAATTTATTCAGTGGTGCTCCCAATTAAAATGCCGGTATGCCTGAGATTTGGTATCAAGTATCTGCAGGAAATTTTGCACATAGGTGGTGTGGCAGCCCCGCGCACATCCGCCATGCATACGTGTCCGTCCATACTGTATGCGGCACATGACGATATTTGGAACTCCCGACGCAAGCTGAATTTATGCGTCGGCAATCTATGTCTAAGCCATTTCTGAACCAATGCAACCAAGGCTAGCAAGGCTGACATCTCGAAGTAGAACGTTAAGCAATAATCTTTCCAAAACATATCGATACGCGCGATCTTTAATTTTCCCGGGAATTCAGAAGCAGAATTGCAATGAATCACCCGAAAATCGACTCTAGAAGGAGAGGAGCACAGGAAAGGGCGCTGCAATGAAGGCGGTTTTTCAACCAGCAAAAATGAGCGAAGTTTTTTTTTTTGATCTGTGCTGTTCTCTCAAAGTTTTCATTGAAAATACAGTTTTCAGCTTGCTGAGCTAATGAACATCATGACATTTGCGTGGCGCTGTTGCATGAGCACACTCATTACAATTAGTTTTTCCTATCAGCGGATGGCGATTAATTCTCTTTTTCTTGCGAATTAGCGTATCGCTGGTACTTTACATTTAAAGCTGAGGTGGGTTCACAGTACAGTTGAGATTGATTGCATTGCCAGGATGCGGTTAATTTTGAAATTTCTGGGTTAGGCTAGGACGGTGATAACGCATAAAACAGAGCAACTAATTGACAGCTTTTGTAAGCAAGCTGGCGAAAACACTTCGGTCTTTTACCATTTTCATTGTGCGTTCAATACACGGTATATTTGACATGCTCATAATCAAAATATTAATTTGGGTTGAGGGAGATTTTGAGAGTAGTTTCCTAACATAAATGCAGTGTATTATTATAAAGAATTTGGCCATTGAATTTGCAAACAATTTTCCGAAGGCACGCTGTGATGAACCTCAGGGTCCATGCCCCTACCGTTGCTTCGACACGTAAAAGGAGCGGAGCCGGAACGGCCGCGACGGGAAAAAAGAAAGTTTCTTTTTAATTACCTTGCTAAAAATGGTGCAGTGCTGCGGAAAAGAAGTACCACGAAGCGAACTTGTAATGGTGATAACATCTTCTATGAATGAGAGTACAACAGACACTTGTTATAATATAGCTCACAATCGAAATACACGTTTCCAAGTATTTTTGGTAGTTCCTACTCTATGCTGGCTTCCTCATATATGGCATATTAAGAGACATTCAACGTTTACAAGTCTGAGAAGGGTTATGTCTGCCGCAACTCACAAAATAGCCTTTCAGCATAAAATATTGTCACGATATTGGCGACTAGGGCTAGGTTATCAGAGCCGGTGCAGGTGGAATTACAAGGCCCAAGCTTTAGGTACGTCCTTCTAGTCCGGAGCCGATTCACTTCGTCCTTTTTTTCTCTGAACGCCACTTCAACGTCTTTCGCTCCGAGCGCCCCCTGGCATTCCTCCCTCCTTAAACGTGACGCAAAAGGCACACGTGCACACGGGTGGACAAAAGCAAACGAAAAAAAAAACAGTTTGCAGATACCGTCTTTCAGTTATCGCGTAAAATACGGCTTCATGCGTAGGACATGAACTGTCTCTGGACGAGGTAGCTGACGGCCTCTCTGCTCTGGGCCATCTGGGAGGACCTCATAGTTAACGTCGCTGAGGCGCCGCAAGACTTTATATGGTCCGAAGTAACGGCAAATCAGCTTTTCTGATAGGCCACGGCATCGAACAGGAGTCCACACCCACACCTGGTCCCCGGTGTTGTAGGAAGCTTGTTTGTGGCGGAGGTTGTACCGGCGTGAATCCTTGTTCTTTTGCTGGGCGATGTGGACGCGTGCTAGTTGGCGTGCTTGCTCAGCATCTTGGTCGGTGTTCGGCGTCGGTAGAAAGCTCGGTATCTGTTTCGCAAGGGAGCATTGCGTCCAGCATCGTCCGAACCTCCGTGCCGTAAACTAGGCGAAACGGCGTGAAGCGTGTCGTCTCTTGGACTGCCGTATTATTCGCGAATGTCACATATGGTAGGATAGCATCCCAAGTCTTGTGCTGGGCGTCGACATACATCGCCAGCATGTCCGCAATGGTCTTATTAAGCCTTTCCGTCAGCCCGTTGGTCTGCGGATGGTAAGCAGTAGCTTTTCGATGCGCCGTATCGCAAGATGAAAAATTTCGGCCATCATTTGTTAAGTAAAGGCAGTCCCTCTGTCAGTAATATTACAGGTCGGAGCACCGTGCCGCAGCATGATCTGGTGTACAAAGAAATGGGCAATCTCCGATGCTGTACCACTAGGTAACGCTTTGGTCTCGGCATATCGCGTCGGGTAGTCTGTGGCGATGATTATCCAGCGGTTGCCCCCGGAGGATCGAGGAAAAGGACCGAGAAGGTCCATGCCGACTTGATCAAACGGTGCGCGTGGTGGTATTATGGGCACGAGAAGGCCTGCAGGCTTTGATTGCGGAACCTTCCGACGCTGACTTTGCCGACAGCTCTTAACATAGCGCTTAAGGACAGTGGCAAGGTAGGGCCAGTAGAATGTCTTTCGTATTCTAGCAAGCGTGCGAGTGTAGCCCAAGTGGCCAGAAGTTGGTTCATCGGGGCACGCGGAAAGGATTTCTCTCGCAGAGCTGCGGGTACTACGAGGAGGTAGGTTCTCGACTCGGATCTAGAGCTGTGCTTACAGAGTACACCACTTCTCAGGCAGAAAGTTGAGAGGCTCCGAGCAAAGCACTTAGGTATTGTGGCTGGCTGACCTTCTAAATAATCGATCAGGGCTCATAACTCTGGATCAGCACGCTGCTGGTGAGACATATCTGAAGCATCAACAGCTCCGAGAAAACTGCCAGAGTCACCCGTGTGTGGTGAAGCGAGCTCGACGGGCGCACGAGAGAGCGCGTCAGCATCTTCATTCTTATGTCCGGACTTATAGATTATAGTAAGGTCAAACTCCTGTAGGCGAAGGCTCCATCGCGCCAGGCGGCCGCATGGGTCACGCAGGTTGGCCAGCCAACACAAGGAATGGTGGTCAGTGACCACTTAAAATGGGCGACCATAAAAGTAGGAGCGAAATTTTGCAGCAGCCCAAATAATGGCGAGGCATTCCTTCTCAGTAGTTGAATAGTTCATCTCGGCGCGGGATAAAGTACGGCTGGCATAGGCGACGACTCGTTCCACACCCTCTTGACGTTGCACGAGAACCGCCCCAAGGCCAATGTTACTGGCGTCAGTGTGGATTTCTGTCTCACCGTGCTCATCGAAATGGGCTAGCATAGGCGGCGATTGGAGACGGAGACGCAACTCGGTAAATGCAGCTTCTTGCTCGTGACTCCAAACAAAAGGGGTGTCTCCCCGGGTGAGCCGAGTCAGCGGTTCAGCAAGATCAGCGAAGTTATCGATAAAACGGCGGTAATAACTGCACAAGCCGAGAAATCTGCGAACAGCTTTCTTGTCACATGGAATCGGAAATTCCGCAACAGCACTAAGCTTGTCAGGGTCGGGCTTCACGCCGGCAGCGCTTACGACATGACCGAGAAATTTAAGCTCTTGGTAGCCAAAGCGACATTTCTGTGGCTTAAGTGTCAATTTAGCGGATCGAAGGGCTTCGAGTACTGACCGCAGGCGCTTAAAATGTTGTGAAAACGATTCTGCGAAGACCACCACGTCATCTAGGTAGACTGGGCAACACTGCCATTTAAGCCCGGCGAGGACAGTGTCCATCACCGCTGAAATGTGGTCGGCGCGGAACAAAGTCCGAAAGGTAGAACTTTAAATTCGTAAAGTCCGTCGGGTGTGACAAAGGCCGTTTTTTCACGATCTCGCTCATCTACCTCACTCTGCCAGTAGCCACTTTTCAGATCGATTGACGAAAAGTACTTCGCACGCCGAAGGCGGTCGAGAGAGTCGTCAATCCGCGGCAAGGGGTAAAAATCCTTCTTGGTTACGGCGTTCAGCTTGCGGTAATCGACGCAAAAACGTAACGTGCCGTCTTTCTTTTTAACTGGAACGACTGGGGAGGAACATGGGCTATTTAAAGGCTGGATAACATCATCTTCGAGCATTTGTTTAACTTGTGACCTAATAACTTCGCGCTCGGTCGAAGAGACGCGGTAGGGGTGCTGGTGAATTGGGCGCACATCATCGAACGTCACGATCTGGTGCTTGGCAATGGTAGTCTGAAGCACTTTTGATGATGATGCAAAACATTCTCTGAATTCGAGTAACAATGAAAACAGCTGTTCACGCTGGCTCACCGATAGCTCTGAGCTAATATCGAGGTTGTCGAGGGATGTGGGCGGTGGCACGGTTTCTGTGGACAAGCACTCGGAGACTTCAGATATGCGTTCCGCGAAAGCTACGGAAGTATTCCGAAAAAGGTGTCAATACTCGTGCGAAAAATTGTTAACAAGTACCTTGGACTGACCACAGTTAAGATGGAGATGGAAGAGAGTTATGTATTGCTGTCGTTCTGCTGCTATAAATGTAATGAAATATTTTAGCCCACAAAATTTTAAACTTACTCAGGATTTTGATTCTAGTTCGGCTCCGAAGAAAAGTATCCCTAAAGTCTTCAGAAAATATTGCTCGCATGTTATAGCATCTAGAAAATTTGAAAAACCTGTAAGATATTGTTTTTAACAAAGTGCAAATCAAGTACATAAATTATACCACTTTCTGTTCGTGCCACTGATAAAAACGATGGTTGAAACATTGTTACATTTCCGAACGCTGAACAATATAATGTGCACTCAGCTAAAATTTGAAACCTGTTTTCTTCCTGTTTAGCCATCATGTCCTCCCATACTAGTGTCAGACTAGCAGCTTTTGCCACGCAGCAAAAATTATCTCGTGAACAAGCTTTCTGAAAGCAACGAACGCCTTCGGCGCTTCCTCAGACATGTTTTCGATCAAACTCAGAGCTTAGCCAGCGGGACCACGAATTATAAGCTCCCACTATAAACAACTCCCTTAAATCAGACGACACACACTCTTCTGGAATTACCAGAACCCATTTTCGTCAAGATTAGAGACGAAGATTGAGAAAAATTAGGTGAGGGGGAGAGGGGAAGCTGTCAAAACGGCGATGTTTGAGCACCCTTGCCCCATTTCCTCTCACATTTAAGCGAAGCTTCGTATTCCATCCGCATAAGGTTCCCATTCGCTTGTAGCCTTCGCAGTTCCATTACGATGGGGAGCGCTGTGTAATTACTGCATGTTTTTCTACCAATGGGTCAGATTAATGCTTCCATATAAGTAAAGTTCACTGTTTGTTATGCTTATCGAAAGTTTCCGCTTGTTTTACTTTTCATCTTCTGAAAGATTGTCTGGTATAGAAATTCTGTGGTAGTCTGCTCTATTTACCGCATCCTTAATGCGCTTCTTTTTTTTCGTTGGCTTACCGACGCGATGCTCAAGTGTCGTCAGAGTCTCAATTAACGAAAATCAACGTTGAAAATCAACTTATCCTAGTGTTTTAATTTATACATGTTGATGTTCGAGAGACGACAGACCTCCCAAAATAATTTTCGCCAGTGGCTTCGCACCTAATAATCTGCTCAGAAAGATGGAATTGTAAGAGGTAAGCTGTTTCGAGAGATTCGGGCTATGATTTAGGTATTGTGCTATGAAAGCTTAGTATATGGTGGTGTCTACATTTTATGCGATTTTATCACTCAAGCCAGATAAATGGGCAATTTATCGTTAAAACATAAGTCTCATGAATACGCTCATGAGTGACAAAGAGGCTGGGAAATACAGGGCTATACCAGTTGCAGAGGAAGGGTGGGCAATTCTGTAATACTGAGACCACGTAGAACCGCTGTAGCTTAGTGGAAGCTCCAGCTCAGGCTATCCAACGGGGATTACCTAGAAAACCATATAGAAGCTTCCTTTTGGGTTTATGAAAGTGTTAACCTTTCAATTTTAATTTCGGTTGCGCAGTTTTCTTATGTTTTTGGGTCCAAGCTGAAAAGCCGCACACTGCATACAAAATACCCGAAAAGGGAGCAGCAACCGCATGCCATCCGCTTTTTAGTTACATGCCATGGGAACGAACTCCTGTTAGACGGAGCACTGAACCTTGTCAACCTCGAAGGCACTCCGTCTGGTCTTCCTCGGAACGCTGGCGGAGGTTTGACGGAGGCCTGAATCTACGATTCTAACGCTGTACAAAAAAAAAGAACGTACGGCAGTCGACATCGAGAAAGGCCGAAGTGATGCTGTGTTCCGTAAGCATACGCCAGTGGAAAGTTTTCTTCTTTGCGTACTTGTTTTATCAGTTTCCCTTTAGAAGCGGCAGGTTTTGCTTTCCGCGAGAGATGCAATCAACAGTAGACGGCGCAAGCATTGTGCTGCGCACCGAACGTAGCCGGCGGTGCCGATGGTGCAACCAGCAAGTCTCGTAGGACTAACATCTCGAATTGCGCCGCGTGAATGAAGCCCGGCCGGCTGCAGGGTTTGACTGCGGCCTCTGTTGAAACAGTTATCATGAACGGCGTTTTCATGTTTTTACCCGAGTTCGAGGTAAGACTAGGAGTGTAAAGATGTCTGAGCGAGTGACGCTATGGATCGTGTTTCAGCAAGTGAAGCGGACGCTTTATAGGGGCAGGCCTAAAGTCCTCAAATCGCTCCTTCCTGGCGAGCTCGGCTAACCCTGCGGTCATTGTTCAAATGGTACCTGAACGGCGACACCTTGGCGTCAGCCTCCAACGGTTTCAAAGTGCGACTCAGAATGACAAGGCACCTGGGCAAGTTGTTCAATTCAATAGACGTCGTGAACGGTGCGTTGGATTTTTCTTCGCTGTGACTCAACGTCGTGCGCAGCGGTACTAGTTCTTGTGCGTGCTTTGTCGCGCTCCTGACCTTCGGAATATTTCACCCATAATAAGGCAGCGCTGAAGGATATGCTTGAAATCCAGTCCTGTGCCTTTCTGCACGGAAGTATCATGGTAAGTGCTTTTTAATTTGTCTTTTTGGCCTGTTTTTTTGCTGCGTCTAATTCGCGTTGAGCCGGCAGTCAAGAGAGCCTTAGGATTCTACAGAACAAAGGGCTGTATTGCAGCAGATATACTGTTTTAAGGACTCGTTGCTTTTGTCATTTGCAGGGATATAGGCCTGCGTTCAAACTACGCATCGTTACTGCATTGCCAGTGAAGTACCTGCGTTAAATATTGCCGAGCATAGCTCGCGCCTTCTGTGCTAGTCTTCTCATACGTCGGCATTGATGTGCGCTGTTGCCAGTAAAGATAACGTTTCGGCATTTTTATTCAGTTAAGAACTCTCATGATTAATTATCATTTTTGTTTCCATGCATGCATGAGACATCTGCAGCCATTTGCAATTTTCTTACCTGATCGCCGAACTGGGTGCAAGCAATTGTTTTGAACTGATCGAATTTTTCTTTAAGCTGCAGTCTTCGGAGAAAAATGTGTCCTCTGCATGCGTAGCCAAACTGCTTTTTGTCTCGCCAGGTGTATTTGAAGCGTGTTTTTGTGGCTTTCAAGAAAAATTGCCATGCCCACGGGTGGTCAAATTTATATAGCTTTTTATTCACCATAGTTTCAAGTTGACTGTTTCCTGTGGAAAATTGCTTTTGTTAATTACACATCACTGTCACGAATGAAAATTATCAATATCTTGGTTTTTTGTGAAACAAAATTGCATTTTTATGGCCCTGCCCCTTCACGGTTGTTCTGTTTCCATGTTAACTCATTGTGTTTGGGAGTTATGAGTTAGTTGTTTTTTCCTCAAATGCAAGTCCACAGTCCCGAGCACAAAAGTGGGAAATATGTTTTAGCTATGAACTGTTGTTACGCCTTTACAAACAAAAATTAGCAAGCACTTTTAGGCATGAAACTAAAGAACTGTCGTATTTTTTCGGCGAAATGCATGAGAAAGGATTGAATGCCGATGCGTGGTTCATAAAATTTCATCCACAACTTTTTAAGTTTACGTTTGCTTTCAGTATCGTTTTCGCTTTCTGTATTCTCATTATTTTATCCTTGTGTGATGAATGCTGTTTGGAATGTTAGGCAAATGTGCCTTTCTGAGCACAGAAACTTCATGCTGAGCCGAGCCTTGTACTTATTGTGTGTGGTAGATTTTGCTTCACATTTTATTGTAACGCATGTGTAAATAAATGCGCTTTTTACATGGATTCTTTTGTTATTCTCTGTTTTTCATATATGGTTTGTGTATATTTTTTTGCAGCCAGGCAGTGAGCACGGTAGAGCGAGATCGAAAGTTAATATGGGATATCTGAGCGGCAGCCATTCACACTGCTGTTAAATTCGATTGAATTTCGTAATTACAAAGCGTAAACTGACACCACTGGCCTCGTTTAGTTTTCGCTTAATAAGGTGATAAGTTGCGCGTGGCTGCGACGTCTTGGGTATGCACAGCATCGCATTGTAGCAATGCCAGATTCATAATGACGTACAAGCAGCGATGCGATGCAGTTTTATTTTGAAGTGTTAGCTCTGTTCCTTGCATCACTGCTTCTTAAAGATGTTGGCAAAATATATCAAGTTGATATACCGCACCTTCTGGGTTCTTTTGCGCATACAAAGTCTCACCAAATAGCGCCGTTACGTCTATAATTTACGAATAGGGTGACGCCGAAATTCAAGCGCATCATATTGCTCCATATATCTCGTCGGTGTGGCGAGGTCGGGTCGCCGTGCACATACAGGAAGCCGTCATGCGCAGCGTATCCCTTAGCCGACAGAAACGAACCGTAACGCGTGTCGGCGATCTGGGCTCTGTAATTGCGAAATTTAATCGAACCCAATGCGGTAAAAACGTCTCATATTAACCGAAAACGAACATATTTTTTGCAATGACCATCCGCTATTTGTAATAACCATAAGTGCTCCATATATTTGGGAGTGACAATTTACCCCACATCACTTCCCGCTGAATGCCGTAACTGCTCCGCTTATGCAGAGTGAAATCTACTCCATGCAAATGAACTCTCGTGGCTACTCGCAAGCGCTCCGTTTTTATTGGGGTTAAATTTTACTCTAATCCAGCGTTCTAAGAAGAACCTCGTTTAGGGAGGACGTTATAGACAAGCCATTTACTCCGGGTTGGGTAGATTTGTGTTTAGTGCGCCCTTCTAGCTGAGCGGATTAAGAAGTTAGGATCATTTTTTGCTTTTTTTTATATTTTTAAGTATTAGGTGGGAGAAGCGGTAGATGTGCGTATTGTGTCCAAAATTTGAAACATCCTTGAAATACTTTTTGTATACAATTGAGCAAAAATAACAAGAGACAATGAGAACAATCTAAAAGCTCGCATCAAGCTTCTCTTATTACACTATTGCCCTCTCGAAACTAGCAAAAGGCAATTCCGAAAGTAGCAAAAGTTGAAGATGCTCTACGGCCCGCTGCAATAACCGCTGCTTGCACATCGTTTTTGCTAGAGGTCCATCGATGCGCCAGCACAGTAAGTACTGTATATAAACTATCACGCCTCAGCCGGCGGCTCGTTTGTTGCTTGCTATAGCTCCCTAGCCAGCCATTATTATTGATTCCCTGCCTACCTATGGTACTAGTTCCAAGACTGTCAGCTCTGACGCTTTTTCTCTCTCTGCTCCTGATCGTTGCATGTATCGCGCTGGCAGTGCTTCCCATTTTGACGGCCCACTGGCTTCGTGTGGCACTAGACGTTACTGCAAGCGGAGTCGCGCGTGAAAGCGCCTCACTTGCATCAACTGGTAAAGTGCAGTACGCGGCTTCTTCAAGCTATTGCAGCGCTCACTTTTATGACTATGACACCTTGCCTCATTGCGACTTGAGATGTTCACGTCTTTAATCGCTACTTGTTCTTTATTTATTTTATATAAATTTTACCTGACAGCATACTGCTTGCTGATCGCAAATGCAGGAATAGCATTCAGATGTATACGATACAAAATGGCATAACAACACCTGTACAGAACACAACACATTTCATTGGCCAGCTTTAGCAGTTATTACTATAGATGAGAGATGTGGGCAATTTTAGTCTAGTACGTTAAGGAGACAAACATTTCTAGCTCTTTATGCTGGCTGATTCCAGGATATTGAAACATTGGAGAGAAAAAGCAGGCGCGCCGAATCAATTATGCATCTTATTAAACAATGAAATTATTTTTATCGAATTGAAGAGCATCGGGAAAATTAGTATGTAATCTACACCAGATTACATTCCCTGCGAGAGGAGCAATAATTATGGGCTCGTTTTTTATCATTCGCTGAGGAGAGAGAACCGCAAAAGGACGAAAAAATTTATTGACAAGTACGGGGTTTAGGCATTGCCAAGGAATCAAGTAAAATATACTTGATGGGAATGGTTAAATTGTGAAATCTTTAGCTGCGGAATACACTGCAGGCTAGAATGTAACAGGATTAAAGGGCAGCTGTAGACGTAAGGGCAACCAACATTGGCACTGTATCTTATGTGGCCTAGTGCGCATACCTTCATGCAGTGCATGTTTTGCTAGTAAACAATGTAACCGCAGATTTGCAAAGCTTCAAAAATGTTGCACTGATACTGTCTCAGTAGCTGCTCGTGTCAATGAATACTTTTAAAGCCTTTTTATGGATCGTCATTTGGTTTGTGAATATTAGTGCAGAGTAAGGTTGGTCAGCAGAGCAGGTGATATGTGCAGTCGACGTCACCCTAGTGTGGAGCGCTCGAGCAAGACATATTGGGCTACAAAGGACGAAAATAGACTCCAGCAGCAGACGCCTTGGCTAGGTGCTAGTATCTGCCATGGTTGCTGATATCTGTGGCACCACTTTCACTCAAGTGTTGCCGCAAGAACCTACTAACTGCGGCGACATCTGGCATTATTTACTGGGACGTGTGTCTCCCGAGCCCTCTACACAAGGGTGACGTCGAGTATATACCTTCGCATTTTAATCACACAAGCACAGAAAATATGATGCTCATACAAAATGAAATGTATAAGGAAAATAATTGAACGGAAACTTCTGGTACATGTGCTCTGGGCTGTGATTGCTAGCCCGCTTGGAATCTGATCCCCCGAGCCAGCAAAATGGTGCACACCCATATGAGCACTACTCCCAGTGCTCTTTAACATGCACATGTTTGGCTTGCGGCTTTACAGCATAGTAGTGCAGGTGCTTAGGATAAACCTTGGTTGCCGCAATGCACCTCAAACAGTGGCATGTTAGCCAGAATAGCAGATTTGGCTAATTCGTTTTCCATCCTGAGGTAACGGCGCAAAACGTGGATGGGAGCACAAGACGAGAAAACGACGAGAGGCTGTGTCGTGTTCTTGTCTTGTGCTCCCGTCCATGTTTTGCGCCATTACCTCAGAATGGCACGTGCTTGCCCAATACCAACATACTTGTCCCACGACCACTTTGTATGTATTTACACCTACTTGCACAACACCGTTGAAACCCACAGATAAAGAGCAGCTGAACAGCAGTTTTTCACGTGCACTCCGCTGCCAATAATCACAAATGCTATCACGCTATGACTTCCCATATCACCTCACCAGACCTGTGCGTGTAATTACTCAACTTTCGGTGAGTATGAATGTCCTCGGGATACTGAAGAAATCCATGGTACCAGTTAGTAGACTCAAGCAACTTAATCTGACATACATCTGGTGAGAATATTATAAATATATCCATGTATACCCACATCTGTATCACAGCAAGCGTCACCTACAACTGTGGTGATGCTTGCTCAGAACACGACTCATATTTTTTAGAGCATAATTCTCCGCCAACCGCTGCTGAGTTTGTGGCTCCTCGGTAAGAGGTTTTCCACATCTGTGGGGATCCACTTCAGAATAAGTGTATATTCACTGTTTTAAAATCTGCATTACAAATTTTTGGAAGTTTTCTACGCCACGCCTCTACCAGCCTTTGGTCCTTTGGCACGGAGTTCCTTATACCTGCTTGTGCTCAAGGCCGCAAAATAGTGCTTTAGTGGATCCATGCACACTGCCGGCTTGATGAAAATGAGCAGGCTGATGCTAAAGCAAACGCCACTCTGAGCAGTGGCCTCTAAACAGTTGTGCATTTTACTAGAATGGATACAACTAGTCTTCTTTCGAGCTTTATCAGGAGTGCGGCAGTGACTTATTGGGCCTTGCCAGACACTCGAAAAAACAATCTTGGAAGGCTCGACCAGACGTTATTTTCAGTTCTGCGTGGAATTTTGTGCCACTGCACATGCGTTCTGTACTGACTGCACTTAAATGTGGCTTTCATACACAAATATTTGTGCATAACTGGACAGGCGGACTGCCGGGAATGTTCCACATGTGACATTACGGAGACACTGGAGCGTGTACTAGTGGTGTATCCCAGTATATGCTTGAGAGTTACTTCCTTGAAGTGTTCTGGCAACTGGCCTCTCTCTCACAAGACTTATTGGCCGCTTGGCCAGAAATGGAAAGCTCTACAGGCAGTGCAGGCGTTTTGCCGCTTCTTGAATGACACAGGGCTCGACTCGTGACTGTGGTGCAAGTTACTATTCCTGTGTATATTTTATTTAAGTCACGACCCTCTTTGTTTTTCTCCTTCTCTGCATAGAGCAGCCGGTCAGATATTATTCTTTTCTTCCAACCTATCCGCCTTTCCAATCAATAACCCTTATAAGAATGTATTTTTCCTGGATGGTTGATCTGATAATCACAGCATCGTAATGCAAGGACATGGGGCTTATGAGCTTTAGGAGTGAGCAATTCTTACCCTAGGAATGTTTTGTTAAAGGATGTGAAGGATGCCTAGCTCTACTCAGCATGCTATTCATCTTTGGTGCCTAAGGCATCAGATTATAATGGACTAAATGAGTGCCGTGGAATGAACGGGATCAAAGTGGAACCAAGAGGCCAGTTCTGAGTGGTACGGAATGCTGGTGGGGGCACCTGTGGTGCTGGCCTCATGGTGTGCTTGCACCTGTATATATGTGAAAGTTTATGAAATGAAACATGTACTGCCAAGTGCAATGTATTATGCAAGTATAACATTACTGATAAAGCAAACGATATAAACAATAATAAAATAAGACAATATATTTCACATAAAATTTCTCTCCATATATTGTCAATGGATGCCTCAATATAATCTAAGGATGGATATATGACTGCCAACTTAATATCAGTCATGGTAATAATACCTGCATGTGAAATGCATGACTGCTTTCACTGGCTCAAAAACTGGTTTAACACGCCTCCACAATATTAACCCAGGTTAGAACCCTACTGCCACATCCACAATTTTAAGTGTTCGATTATACCACTTGAAAATGTGAATCTAATCAATTCCTTCTCCTGCTTCAACATCCTGAACATTGGAAACACCTCACAGGCCGTGGTTAAAACTAAGTTCCGCTTATTGGACACAATGTATATGCTCGTGACATGAAAAGAAAACGAGCATATCATTTCCTCAATTTTCATCTTATACTCAACTTATCCCCTAAGGCAATAAATATCGTTCAAAGTTTAAAAAAAGGCGAGCATATTACTGCTATGAGGACAGTCTGGTAGGAAACAAGCAAATAGAATTGGTGGCTTCTACGAGTCGAGTATTTCTAAAATAGGCATATTTGTTAGTAATTAAAAGTTAGGTCTACATATCGCTACTACTTTTACTATTTTTATCACGCGAAATTACCACAGACAGCGCACATTTTTTGCCAAAGCACTGGTCCATAAGTTTTGCGTCTGTACGACGTCTCGTTTGAGGTGAGCTTTCTTCGTTTCCATGCCGAGGCGAAATTCATTTCGGACTTCCAGTAGAAAGTAGTACGAACACATGAACCAAATTTGTGTGCCGAAACTTGTGAGAGGGAACTTTACTTCCACTCGAAGGAGTCGTTCTGCAATCTCGCAACGCACACGTTTGGCATAGCGAGCACTGAAACAGGCACAACTCGCCGAAACCCAGAACCCAACGTGGTCAGGAAAAAGGGGCGAAGATTGAGCACGATAGAAGTTAGGGGAGGTATAAACGGAACAGACAAACATGAAAGAGCACGGGCGTGCGGCGAAGATTCCGGACACATCCCTTACTGCCTGAAGAGCTGACGGAGTAGACTCGATCGCGCTCAATTGCTATTAATGCGCGGAATACATTTGCGCGAGCAAATAATTAGCGCACTCCTTTCTTACGGACTAAGATTAAAATAAACGTAATATTTTAGGTTAATTGAAGTTTAAAACTGTTTATGTACACGTTTCTGAACTTGTCAACATGACGTCATTGAGAATAGATGACGTAGGCAATAACTCGTAACCCGGCCTACAGGGTCGCATGGTCGTTCCAGGAATGCGAAAAAGCAACGATTTCAAACAGTTCTCAATAAATGTAGAATACAATCTGCGCAGCAATATTTACGAAGCGACATGACTAATGCTTACTGAAGCAACGAAAATTACAACCGGGCAGCTATATTTTCTTTTACGACCCCTTTAAGCTAATTACATAACGGGCTTCCAGGGCAAAACACTTAGCTCACCATTTTTTGCAAGCTGATATTACGACTATATATTACTGCGGCTGAAACCATCCAAGCAACTTTAATAAGCCATGCACGCTACTCGAATAATGCATGTTAAATTCATGGGGGCAACTGAACCTCGTGCCTTACCAGATTTAACCGAGGTATATAGCTACTTTTGTTTTTGCATGGTGAAAGGTGCTGACTTTTTGTATACCTAACACGTTGTCAACATGGAGACAAGAGCAAGTAAATGGAGTGCAGATATTATTCTGAATTATAACAGGTGCTTCCTTTTAATGAATCAAATAAGGTTTAATTACCTCCACTGAAGGGAACAGCTTGAAACAACACTCGATGCATACTATGTAATTTGTGGTATGAGACTAAATAAGATTGCTTGGAAGCTATATTATTTAAGAACAAGAAAAAAATATTCTTCTCACTGGTAAACAACAAAACAAATGTATTAGATTCTATCAAGTAGTTGACGATTCAGCTTAGTTTTTCGCACACACATGTTTGCCTTCTAGATATCGGCAAGTGGTGAGCACAAAACAAAGCTGAAGTGCATGTAAAGAAAGTATGTTGTGTCGTGGCCTCCCCTGTTGCTGTCTTTTTGAGCTGTCTTCTTACCAGTGTATATTAACCTTACTCCATACCGACTTTGTGTGGCTATGATGCCAAGGCAGTAAAGGGTTGACTTTTCCTTAGAGCGTTGCTGCCCCGATTAACTAAGGTATATCTGGGCTTAGATGGAACTTCGCTTTCCAGCCAACTGCGAACTAATGATGCAAAAGCTATCGTTTGCATTCTTTTGCGCGAGTGAAGGTGCGTGCTAACTCAAATATGAGAATAATCAAGAGTGCCCATGAGGGGGACGTATGAAACCAAAGCAAGCGTATACTATGAATGCCAACAGAAACCAAAGAAAACTATGGCAAAACGCTGCATACCTTCACTTCTAACTGCCAACAATCGGGACGTCTACGCCATGCGCACGAGGTGCTGTGCTCATGCTCTATTGACGTGTAGGGGTGTATACTTTTTATGTAATAATAATATTATCAGTAATACCGAAATGACAAATTATTTCTGATACATGCTCTTCGAAATTTCTAGAGCAACTATATTTCGCTGCGGAGCCAGCGGGTGCGTTTAGGCTGCGTAGCTTAGACCGCGTAGCCACAGTAAGTTATATCCAATCCTAATCGGATTCATGCATTGTTAATTTTGCTTTTGGGAGCCATGTAATTTTTACCACGCATACGTAGACTGCTCGCACTTTACGAGTTTCGAAACCCTGTTTTCCGTTATGAAATGTTTCAAGTGCTGCACATACTCCACGGTTTCACCTAAGAGGGATGCCAAGCTTTGTACTACTGCAGGTAAAGTAGACACTGATTAGGATTTGAAATGTCGAAAGGGAACTAAGTTCAACTTATCTGTATATTGTGTTACTCTCGCATTACTCCTTCTTCATTTTTTTTGTGACATAAAAGTGGCGTTTGATTTTTGAGAAGCACGTTGTGTAATTAAAAATACGTATTGCGGTTTATTCTTCGCTGCGCTTTGCACGCTGCCATCATTTTTTGGGGGTCGTACAAACAAAACAATTGTAAGGCTCAAATAATATGCACATAGGAACGAAAATTTATTTCCTGTGTAGCCCTTGAATACTGCCCTCGAGATTAGTATTAAATTGGCTCAGTTATTCAATATCCTAATAAGAAATGAAAACTTGAGGCATGAAAGCTAAGCTCAATAAGAAAGGAAGCATCTGTAGGTCCAGCGGTTGCCTTCATGCGCCCATTGAAAACCCGACAAATTATGTCGTAAACACTGTCCGCTCCTCGCCGCCGCTGTCTCGACGAGAACAAACGGCTCTTCACGAGCCGCCGCTTTCCGTGCCATCGGTTTATAACTCAGATCACGCTTTTTCCCGCCATCGACCGCGACTCCCCGCTAGGTTCCCTTTGCGCCTCCGGCCCTCCCATGACCGAAAGAGAAAAGTCAAGCTTCCCGCTAGTGCAGACATCCACCGCTAAGACATGCCTGGCGGTTGCGACTGAGAAGTACGTTTCAGAAAGCGTTTACTAAAGGAAAGGCCGCTGGAGACAGCTATAGGTGAGGTAACTTCATTAATAAGGTTTGATCTATTTTAAGATTTGTAGTATAAAGCTGTCCTATGCTATTTTTCCCATTGTAGAAAACTCGTATGCTCCGGCGACGGCGCCTATCTTTGCAAACGTGTATGAGGTCTCGAGAAGTTACGGCGAGTTTTCTCGGTCGGAATATTTATATTTTGCTGGTATTGTTATTGAAAGCTTTGGTGTGAGAGGTGAAAGCGAGTTAAAAAGCCAGGAGGAATATAGTAGAAATTCTACACGCAATACTTGCACAAGCAGTAGCGAATATAGAGTCCACTAAGTGCGTCACATTTGGCAGTGGCCCACTCACTGAAATAAGAATGCACCTAACCGCACATTCTTTACTTTTAGATCCCACTTAGTTAAATTTCGTATGCTGTGTGACTTCGACTCTCTTTAATCTGAAGGCTTCGACTTACCACAACTGTTGCTAGGTCACAATGAGTGTAGGGTAAATTCTGATTCGTCCAATCTCCGCTTTTAAAGGTCACGAATAGGTCACGCGTTGCTTTGATGAAAAAACTCAATTCTCCTCAGTTTAAGCTTCCGCAGGGAAAACCTTTTCTTGGTTACTCTCAGGATGCATAAATGGACTAAAAATGTTTCGCTTCTCGAACAAGCCTGCATCAACGGAAAAGAAAAAAAAATGTGAAGTCTAAACAGTTTAATATGCAATGATTTCAGCTCCCTCTCACCCATCAATTCTTCGAAGAGACAATACAGGATTTGCTTAAAGCTTGTCTAGGTTACAGTTAGCGAGCAAGGGAACAAAGATTTCGTCTTCTCTGTATCTAAATATATACAAGTGTAATGACAGGCCAAGATATTGTCTGCATGTGATAACAAAATGTATAGTTGTCGCCACTGGCGAATTTATGCATTGCCGAGTAGCTCCCCCTGCCCTGCCAAATTCGAAATGATGGTAAAAGACAAATCACATTTTCCGGTTTGAAACATACCTTGAGTCACCTACAGTCTAAGCGTGCAGTATGAGCTTAAATATGTAATTATACAGTAAGAAGGGGCATAGGGGAATAAGGGGCATAAGGGGAAGGGGCTAAACGAGGATACAGTCTACAAAGCAAGTTATACTACAAAATATTCAAACATAGGAGCAAGGAAAGAAAGTATTGAACATACGTTACGATTATGTAAAACAACAATGAAAGTCACAAAATTACACGTATCTTAGCGGAGTCATGTCTTGTTGCAATGAACATAGCACCCCAATCATGCTACGACAATACTGACTATAAATCCTCAAATGTACCTCACAGGATTGCCGTTTATTAAATGGTACCGAGACCAAATGGAATGCCAGCTTAGATGTGCTATACAAACTTGGTGACCTTTTTCATTGACGAGATCTTCATTGCGTTATGTCCTAGGTGGCGATGTTTCCCGGGTTAAGCATACCAAAAAGAGAAGGTGATAACCACTACCATCTTAACTAAGTACAATCCTTAGGACAAAGGAGCTTCACATATACTTTAAAAAACCCTGTTATATGCCAGTTACAGCTGCTTGTTGTCTGACACTGCTTAGTCCCATCCGGGAACCTCCACCTCACTCATTGCTGTTCATGAGAGCACTGGTCTTCGCTTGCAGCACTTTCTGTGCCCCTCGATAACTATCGCCTACGGACCGGGCAATATCAAGAGCTAACGCTTTCTCCCGTGTCAGCTCGTTTATGAAAGGAAACACAATTCACCTTATCCACTCAAACGATGTATACTAGCTCTGTGATCTCCACTTTTGACTATGTTTCTATTTGCCATATTCACTCCTTCTGAAAGTGAAGCCGTTCTGTCACTGCTCGAAAATAAATGCTCGCTTTAGTTTGATATAGCATTTGCTTCAAGAATATTATTTAACATGTTTTTATTTCTCAAAATCTTTATTTGAGTTAAATATTATTGTCAAAAACACCCTCAATCGTGTATATGAACATTTTGGTTTGCAGTATGTCCTATATTTATTCCAGGGTTACAGGACAGCTCGCAGACGAAAAAGTTGAAACATTGGAGCAGTCCTTGGTTTCCTTCCGCAGGCACGTCTGACACCCCACCGCTGGCAAGTCTCCAAACCGGTCCAGGAGAAAATATTGACTAGAGTCCCTCTACTCTACCCAGGTTCGCTGCAGTATTTTTGTCTACCTTAGTAAAGAACCAAACGAAAACAGGAAAATGTCAAAGACCAAGAGCTGTTCCCTATGCAACCACGGCCGCAAAGAACACTTTCGTCTCGTCTCACTGGTAAATTAGACGCTATCAGGGATGCAACGTGCATTGAAACCTTCTTATGACTCTTGATTCTTATAGCGCTGGCGAAACACCGCAGGAAGAAAGCTATAAGAATCAAGCTCATGTACCAACTAACCCGTCAAAAAGTCATGCTGTCATGACACAGGTCACGCAGATGCTTTAGGAGTGAGCAATGCGGCGCATACTTCCTACCAATGCCGTGAATTACAGTCATCTTTCAACAAGATCATAGGCCGCATTTATAAGGGGGTTTAGCAGTCATCTAAACGCCCAAAGACATCAGGCTACATCCCGATGAATTGCATTAATCGAACACTACCCGTGAAGATTGCACATGACACAAGGGTTCGTTAGATGCACGCAGAAGCCGCTCTCCTGCCATAAGGCTAGCCCAGCGGCAATACGCCGCCCTGCACGTAATTCGCACTGACAAACTACACCGGCGTATGCACTCTGTTCCGAATAAAGACGGACACATGGAAGCTGGACGCTCTTTTATTGCTTGCTCGGGCTCTCTAGCCAGTCATTTAATACAGTTTCTGCTTAAGGCATGGAAGTCTGCATTGGCTGCCGTTGCCTATTCTAGTTTTTTCTGTTTCACTGGTGAAAGTTAGCATTTTAAGGATTGCGATGGCTGCACTTTCATTTGCACAGGTCACTGATATTAAGTAGCGTCATGATGCATATACCTGCGCGAAGCCTTGTACCTCTATTGTAAGATTCTCAAACAAATCGCGGAAGTCTGAAAGAAATGTCAGAGGAAGCGCGGACTAAGCTCAAGGTTATCGCGGAAAAAAAAAAAACATCTGAAAATAAAAGAAAAGACAACAAGCAAAAAGAATTTCATGGCAGGCCACAGAAATCTTAAGATGCCCCGCCCTTTGTCCCTCACTGTAAACCGCCGAGTGTGTAGCAGGTGTCTGCACAGTTCTGACGAAGTCCGGCAAATACCTTGCCAGTTCGAAGGTGTTCGTTTTTGAACAAGACAAAATTACTTTTTACTTCCTGAATAATACTAGGAAAACGCAATAATGACGAAGGCAGAGAAAAACTACATCGAGAAAAACACTGAGTCAGCTGCCTACTGGCCAACGTGTTTTTTGCAGACGAAACTCTGATACGTTACCGTATTATAGCAGAGGGGCACTAAAGTGAAAAATAAATTAAGCAGAAGGTCTGATTATGAGTACCATCAAAGAGTCTTCGTAAGTGAAGTCGCGAGCGCTGTGCTTGCATCAAAAATTGCCTATTGTTCAGCTCTTCTACACCATGTTTTGCAAAGCGAGAGCATGTCACTTGCGGACGATGTTGCAACGTCCTCTGAGTAACGTTCCGAGATGGCCCTGCTTCTCTCCGGTACATGGCGAAGCGTGCACTGCTTTGGCGAGCGGTATGGTGCTCTTCAAACCCCGGCCAAGTGCGTGAAGGGTCACGCAGTCGGACCGTAGAGAAACATACTTACATAAAGGGCGACACTCGAGCCATTTCTCGCCAAGCACGTCAGGGTCTTACCCCTCGCCAGGCGGCGCAGCGATTAGTGCTTGCACTTCAACTGAAATGTATACAGCCCATCATAAGTCCATCGGCTTGCATCCAAGCGTCCTGCTTTTATATTGACGTTGGTGTTGCGTCAGTCATCTGCTGCCGGTTCCGCCTACCTCACCGCGCTTCATAACGCGTCGCCTCGATTTTCGCCTGCCGAATTAATTTTGATATTTCTTGAGCTAGGACAATATTAGCAAATTGTTTGTTAAGATGTGTTAATGTATCTTGTACGTGTAACGTAGGATATGAACCCCGAAAGAGATTTACCATGCAGCCATTCGTTTCTTCTTGCGCTGTCTTCAACAGAAGAGCATGTGTGTTACTTTTTGAAATCGTATTTTCCAGAAGTCAATTGCTACACCTTCCGTTTAAAGTACAATTCGTTATCGGCGGCTCACTCTTATCGTAACACCAACGTTTATTTGGCAGGGCTCGGAAAGTGTAACGCGGATTACATTCTATTGTGAAGGCTGTTACCCTCCCTGTATATGAGCGATTTATTTTTTTATTGATACCTCAAAGGCCCCATTTAAGGGGTATTATATGAGGGAGTGGTTGACGAGTACATGAATTATTCGATGGATGATCTGAAGGTTGATGGGTCGGAATGAAGTAAGACGGTGATTGCCAAGTCATTCCAGTCCCGTGGGGTGCGAACAAAAAACGATGACAGATGCGCAGATGTCCGGGCAGGTGGAGGGTAAACGGTCTTTTCATGGTGCGTGCGGCTGGATGTATGGTGGGCGGGGCTGATGACAGACTTGTCCAGGGGGTGATGGTGAAACGTGTGAAAAAGGCAAAGTCTAGCAATTTTGCGTCTGTGCGCTAAGTTAGTAAGGTGAGCATTTTGTTTTAGTTCAGTGACACTTACATGATAGGAATAAGCCGCGTATATGAATCTTGCCGCGCGATTTTGTGTTGCTTCTAGTATGCTGGAAAGGTTATTTTGGTAAGGATCCCAGACAGCGCATGCATACTCTAGTTTGGGACGAATAAATGTTAGATAAGCTAGTAACTTAACTGATGGGGGAGTTGCGCGCAGGGTTCGCCGAAAAAAGCCGAGCACGCGATTAGCATCGTTTGTTACCTGCGTTATATGATGGGACCAATTTAGATCGCGGCCTAAATAAATGCTTAGGTATTTATACGTTGATACAGCGACGATTTCGGTATTGGAGATAAAGTATTTTGATGATGGCAGGGAGCGACGACGTTGGAAAGATAGTAATGATGTTTTGATAGATAGTAAGATAGATAGTAATGACATTAACCAATTATTGCACCAGGTTGATACCTGCGCCTTGGCCTGTTCATAAGCGCTATATTTTACTTTAGGCGTTGCTCGTCATTAATAAAGCACTCTTGTACTGTAGCCTACAGGTGATACGGACGCGAACTATTAAAATCATTTTTTTTTCTGCGGGTGAACAATCGCTGACATATGGAATTATCACTTTGCTTGTAGCGCGGTAATTGATATATGCCACGAGTAATTTTTATTGTAGTTGTGCACGCTGGAAGCCATGGCACCTGACGCGCCTTTATTATTTTTTACGTCGCACTAGATGCCCCAAGAAGTCTTTTGAATGAATTCAGCCACTTGCGTCCGTTTCCGCACCGTTTCAGGTTGTTCCAGGCTTCCAGCTTCCAGATCTAGGCTTTACTGAAATTTCATTCTTTTTGCTTCTTGTAATATAATGCGCTTCATAATGTGATCCAGTATTCGTTATGTGCAAATCAAAATGTAAACGAGGAATAAATTACTTTTTTGTACAGAACCACTGCCTCTTATTCTGTGCAACTGAGAGAAGCGGCTCAATCACGGCAAAAAAAGTACAATAAGAACAGCTGGGGTCGCTTTACTCCAACCTGCATGAACTAGTTCAGCCTTGCTTTAGTCCATCGAGAAGCTTGACCTTATTTTCAGTAAAAACGTTTCTATCCCCGACTTCATCAGGTCTGTATGTACGACATGCTTAGAAATGAAATAAAGCCCTTGCGCTTCGCTATAGACACTGAAGTGTAATAATTTAATAGCCAAAGGCAAAGCAGTTTCGAAAGCATTGCTATCGAAGCATAATCCGAGACAAAGGTAAATGACAGGGCCTAAAATCTACGAGGACAAATTTAGTGGTCAGACCAGCCGCTCGAGGCGCTGGCGGCAGTGCAGCAGATCGGCCGCAGGGCCCGACGGGAGTGTCCGCTGTTTACGTAAGACTGTTTCTCTGTATGGTCTAACCGCGGGAGAGGGCATGCGCGGCGGTTCCGGCTGCGGCGGCGAAAAGCGCCTGCGCCTCGTCGGCGGAACCACTACAGCGAGTGGCGCGACCTGTATCATGGTCGAGCCAGCGTAGCTCCAGAGCTGTTGATGTCTCCTTGAGAGTCATGACCTTGGCCCGAGGTGATGTAGCGAAGCTCTAGCTTCAAAACATTTGCCTTCGAGATGCGTGGCTGCCGACAAATTACGCGATTCATTGGAATTCAATGCTCCCATGACTGCATTGCTATATTTCAGTACTTATGTGATTAGAACAACAATGAGGGCGGATACTTTAGAGCTACTTTTAAGGGTATGCTTTGAACGCGTTAATAATTTCCACCTAAAGTTCTCGTTAGCGTAGTTACAATGCTCTATTCGCTTATTCACTAAGAACTGATGTCCGCCACTGATATCTTAGAAGTGCTCACTTGCATGCAGACGTAGGCTAGAAATGTATATGAATGACCAGACGATGTAGATAAATGTTTTCAGCTGTGTAAACGTGTCTTTGCCGCTGTGTGTCCGACTCGAGGTGATAGGGACCCTGGTACCATAGCATACTCTTCTGCGCAAATAAAGGTTAGTTCCTTTTTGTCTTTGGCGCGTTTTGCATGGCCAGTTATTATTCTGTGCCAGGAATAATACGCAATTTAGAATTTTTTTTTTTCGCAGATAGAAGGCAAAAAGATGGCCAATATTCTGTATATTCCAGAAAATTGTGACCTTTCTTTCTTTTCAGGTACAAGTGTAACTTCGGAAGTTTTAAATGGTTCTAGAACATGCACTGACATCGCAGAGCACACGTGTCCCTTGGTTTTACCCTCCATCGAAAAGACGCTATCGCGGTCAGGATTCGATCCCACACTCATGGGCAGAGCAGTCGAGCGGCCGAAAAACTTTACCACCGCGGCGAGTTAACGATTGAGTGGTCGGTTTCATTTTGGTGCATGGGTTTGAACGCCTCAAAACTACTCTGGCTTTGAGATACGTGCTAGCTTCGAGGGCTCCAGATATTTTGATTTACTGGGTTTCATTAAGAAGCACTGACATCGCAGAGCCCACGAATGCCTTGCTTTTAACCGCCATCAAAGCCTGCCGGCTTGGCCTGGATTCAATCTGGCACCCTTGTCCACACCAGTCAGGTGCCCTAACCACTCAACCCCGCGGCTGGCAGCTTTACAAATTTTGTTTACATTTTGTAAAATTTTGTTTTTCCCAATTAAATCTTTGTACAGCACCCAAACTCTCAATGGTAAAGCTTACAAGGCTAAAAAGCGGCTTTATATAGAGTTTATTTTATGTGTCACATGAAATAATAAATCACCTAAGTTTCGTGCAAAAAAAAAAGAATTTAACCTCAAAATAAGAAGCTCATTTTGCCCTCCTTATGCAAAGAGCTACTGATTAAAAATCATAAGTAATATGCGGGGGTATCAGTGCATGCGTAAACTCAGATGATGCAATGTCACGAGAAATGTTTGAGTCAGGCAACGTGATTTGCTGGTATGACACATTCAAAAACTGAATTCTTTAACAAATGACGATCTTCTTTCAACTCTGTTAATTCTAGGGCTTGAATTTATCCCCAGAAAACACATACAATTTTCTTGCAGTTTATGTCTATTTCATCACGAATTGTCTTTCTACCCATAGCCCTACAACACTGATTTACTACTGCTTTCAATCCAGCGCTTTCCTATAGCTATCTAATATAAACCTATGTTTATTATGCGACAAGGTATAAACATTTACAAGCAGATATGTTTGCATTATGCATTTTTTAATCAAGCTAACCGGAAAAAGCAAGACTGACCTCTCCAAGTCTGACGCCAGGAACCTTCCAGTTTCCCAGAGGGGGAAAGCGGATCGATAAACGAGTTCTTTTTACTTCACGTGAACCTTGAGCAAACTAAGAAACGAGCTGAGCAAACAACGTCCCCCCCTCCCCCCCCTTTTCCCCCTCTATCCTGCCTTCCGAGAGAAATGAGTTTGCTTAGAAAAAGAGTAGTGGCAAATAAGAATGAAGAGGAGCATTTTCAGAGGCACGAGAAATCAGGCTACAAAAACCCTTACTAAGTAGCTAAAAAAAAACGCAAGGAAAATGTGTGCGCTGTCAGCCTTGGCCCAGCCCTATACAAATGTGTTCAATTGAAATTTTGGTTTTAGTACGCTAATCATCTGAGAGGCATGGAGGATTGACGAATCACACAAGCATTAAAATAAGAAGGTGTTGGTTTCATCCTATACAGTGCTTCTTTATAAATGGAATTGAATTACATGGCTCCAAATGTGTCAAGAGTTACTACGCGTTATCAGGCTAGGCGTCGCTTACAGTGACAGTGCCGCACAGTATTTTGAACATAAACACAAACTCATTCATGAAGTGATTTTAATTCATCTCGTTAGCAAATAAACATATATTTTAAAAACGCCAGGTCTTTTTTGAACGTGACCTATTTCGTGAATGTGACCAACTTGCAAATTCTCCAACTGACGAGGTCTAGCTTAAACCGTAGACGTCTTCATCTGCTTGGAAATAGGCCAGCCAATATTTAACTTTTCCCCTCGGAAATACGATCTCACCTGTTAGACGTGCAGAAATTATGGTCTCTTGAAGTATCAAGGCAGGAGAATATTCACGGTTACGCGTCCGCCCAAACAGTGTTTGTGGTGTGAAACATTACAGTGAAAGATACTCATCATCATCCTCGTTATCTTGGCGGTACCTGCGTTAAGAAAGACCTCTATGTAAATCTTTGTTCAACCTTCTCCTGCGCATATTGCAACCGTCACATTTTAGCCAACCGTAATCTCACCAGTTGCATTCCTCCTTTCTATAGCTCCTGAAGCTTTTTTCTCCATGTCATTCGTTACTGGCGGAACGTCTGATTGTTGTTCACTGTTGCCAATCTCATTAATCTTCTGACTCTTATGGCTACTGTGTAGGTTACTATAGACCTGTCCGGCTACTTTGATTATCTTGTCCATATTAGTGAGAACATTGCCCGTCTTGTCCGTTAACGAATACATCTAATGTTTGCGGCTTCCTAATTCCGTCTTCACAGCTTTAAGGCTGCCACCAATCATAAGAGTATGCCCCATTTCCTCTCTGGTATACCTTCTTATATATAACACGCATATATCAGAAGATAAAGATTTAGCACCAAAATGTTTCCGTCATAGTGTGAGTTATCAGCTTATGTGGACTACATTTTTTTCCTACCCCAGAAGAAAACCGACAAAATAAAAGAAAAGCCTTCCCACCACAACGGTACTCCGTCAGCGTGCCAAGGCGGGACTATAAAACACCGTTCTGTTTCCTCAGCAGTGCCAAATTGTTTTTTCTACAAAAACTGTAGGCGGGTTTGCAAATTCGGGATTTAAACTTCATTCATGAAGCGAATATTAAATTTAGGCTAACCTTTCAAAAACTGTTTACGAATAGAAAATAGAATGCGCTCACTACCTCACCTACAATAAACGCCCGCAGTTCTATTCATTTGCCTAAGATGCTCCGTATTTTTTAACAGCTCGGCTTTTTGTAACCGGGGCACCTATACATGACGTCTATCAACGCACATAAATAAGGATGTTTGGTACGTATGAATACATATGCGCGAACTATCAGATTTCGGTGCTGCCCTTTTACGGGCCTATGCTGACTACGCTAGGATTAGGTTCATCGAAAACTCTGCAGAGGGTGAGTTATATTAATTTACCAGTTTACTGAAAAGAAAACAACCTTCTCAAAGCTCATTTGCATGCATCGAAAGGTGCATGTTCTACGCATTCTTTCAAAATACGCAGACTCGGGTGCGAGCGTAAACGCACAAATGAACGCACCTTCTGCCGCCGAACATACGCACTTATATTTTATTACCTGAGCCAAATTAAAAGATTGAGAGGCGCGACTAGAGTCTGCTCATTATCGATTCTCGCGCCGCCTGGTTACCACGTTTGTTTTTAGCTGAGAGAGGCATAAGAAAAACCTTTTACTGTGTGACTTACAACTTTAACATGCCGTCCAGTGCCAAAAACTAAATACATGCAGGGAATGTATTGCGACACACTGAAGACTATAACACATCAAACTCAGCATACACGGTAAGGTAATTTCAATTACCTTGAGGAGTTCTCATATCAGTACCTCACTGGGTTGGGCAAATGGCCGCGGATAATCTCCCCCAGTAGGAATCAATTCGCGAATAATTATGTGAGCCGGTCGTCAGTTTGCATGAACGCGATACATGAGTTTATGTTTTCGTAGATAATACCTTAAAAAATTTATCAGTTAATTATAAGTGGATTATACTCATAATTCCAAGTGCATCCGAGCCCCAGAATACCGGTCGCGAATTAGTTGCCAGAGGCATCCCAGCCCGCAATTAAACGTAAACTTTCACGTCACATTTGCAAGATGTGCAATAAAAAATGTCGTTTTCTATTGCGCTTTCTCTGTGAAAAGCTAAAGGCTCTAACTAATCAATTGTCTAAACACGTATGCTTGCCATCTTTCCACAAAATTTTTTTCTTTGTGTCGTCTTTTTTCCCAAACCTTAAAAAGAAACTCGCCGACCACAAGTCAAAACACTCCGTAGTCCGCTACTTTCCGGCGTCCCAGTACTTTTACTTCCGTCGTCGCACAATTGGCAAGTATCCAAACCAGGAAGGCTACAATATCGATGAGAGTCTTCGACCCCGTCCTGTGTCTCTCCTATCTCAGCCATCAATCTTTGCAAGGAAAAAGGAAGAAGCGGGCAGATCGTACATGTCCCGAAATGTGCATTTGTAGCTTGGGCAGAAAAAAGATAGTTTCTTCACTGTACTCGAAAAAAAAAATAATTTATGACCTCTTCCTGCCTTGGAACTCGTGATGCGGTAAAGTTGTTGCTTACGCGTTACGAGCGTGGAACCGCAGAACGCAAATGCGCGAGCGTTGACCCCGGCATCTATCTTTGGCTACCAAAGCGATCGGTCTTAGAGACATAGCTCCTAGCACGCAACTAAATGGTCACGCAATAATTTTGGGCTGGTAAGATGAACGGCTTCAAGCGAGCAGCGCATAGCGGTTTCAAATAATAAAATCTTCATCACATGCACATATGTCGCCTCGTTCCCTAGCTCTGTTAATGTAGATCTGCATAATACGCCGCGTAAAGCTACGCCCCCGCAGCTTGCTTGATGCTCTCGCTGCCGGTCCATCAGCGCGCTCACACTGTACGTAAGGTGTGCAGTGACGTGCACTTGTGTATACGAGAAACTTCTGCTCCTTACGCGTCTTGTATAGACTGCTGTTTTTATTTATTCGCCTCCAATGATACGACTACGACAGCAACTCACATTACCTCCTACCACTATTTCTCACTCTAAAGCTCGCCTTCAATGGAATGCACCGTCCGAGCTTTCAATTATTTGAGCCACTGGCTTCACTTTACTTGTTTGTTGATGGTAATTTCCGTGAAGCCTGTTGCACATGTTCCTGCTTGAAACAATGCACAAGAAAAAAATGAGTCATAATTTTTCAAGCTAGTCAAGGCTCGCGCTTCGACGCTTTCAAATATTTTCAAATAGCTAATAATCTTTCGCTCTGGGGTTCTTACATGAATCAAAAGAGCTGCGTAGAACATATCAAAGATCGTGCATATTTTAGATGCTTAGAGAGGACGAAAATACTGTCTAGTTGATTGGCATCCACGAGGAGAAACATTTAGAAGATGGGAAAGGAAATTGCTCCTTGCTAAAAGCATAAGTTGGGAGCTGAGCAGCCCATGATTATATGTTTCCCAGCTCGAACGGCTGATGTACTGCGCTGTTGCTGCAGGACATCAAGAAAATGATAGAGATATTCACTAATGGAATGGCAATTTTGCAGACGGTATTTATTAATAATATTATTATAATTATTGTTATCTGTGTAAAAAGAGTAAGTAAACAGCCGTCGTTGAAAAAACAGTTCCCGAGGTTCTCATTTATTTCGCCACTATTTTAGTCCCCAGATGCGTAGTGGTTTTTGAATACCCGGTTCCATCACCAGCTTTCTGTCTGTTTATTCAATTCCAGACTTATATTTAGAAATTATTTTAGAGCTTAAGGGCCGAGAAAAACATTTTATATTCATTGTTACCCTGGCTGGTGGCCGCAAACTATAAGTGTGCGAAGTGACAACTGCAATTTACTGCCCTAGCAAGTCTTCACTGAACAGGACATCAACGTTCCATTTAACGAAACCTTCATCTTCTTTTTGAGAGGAACTGCTTGCAGTGCAAGAGGCGATACGCTCTGTGACCGTCATTCCCATGCCTCCCACTGTACTGCCCGTATTGTTATATGGACTGATGCCCTCCAGGCACTGCAGAATCTAAGGTGCAGCTTGTAAAGAGAAATAAGTAAATTTCTTCGCCTTTATGTGAGGTTTATCTCGTCAACTGGCCTATCAAACTGAGTATTGTGCAGCGGCGGTTTAAGAAAAGAACCTAGGGGCACCTGAATCACCGAACTGCGGTGAGACGAAAGACTCTATCGCGCTGTGCTCTGAAGGCCTCGACTACGGCACCTTTTTCTCTCCGTTTTACTCCCAGATTCGTGATGACGCGATAGCGTAAGCTACCAGGCAACATATACAGCCCTGATTTAACCAAGCAGTATGAACGTGCCTGCTTGGCATGAGGACGACGTGAATGGAAGTGCCTTGGCAGGTTGATTCTGATATAACCCTCCCATATGAGGGGATTGGCCGCTCCTGCCACTCGAAATGTCAGAAAGTCCTACGTTCAGTTAGTGCTCGGACATGTCAGCTGCCAGCTACCGCCTCCCAAGTAACGAAAGCGTTAGGAAGAACGAACACGATCCTCGAGCATGAGCCATTAAAGGTTATCGCCTTAATATCCTTGCTGCAGGGGATATCAGCTCAGTTCAGTCGTTCAGTCGTGTCCGACTCTTTGTGACCCTATGGACCATGTCACGCCACGCTTTCCGGTCTCTCACTATCTTCCTAACATCACATAACTTCATCTGCAGCGCCTCGAGGATGCCATCTAACCATCGCGTTCGCTGCCTACCACTTCTCCGGCGACCCTCAACCTTTCCTAATATCAAATCTTTCTCCAGCGACTCCTCTCTTCTCATCAGATGACCAAAGTAGCTGAGCTTTAACTTTAGAATTTGACCCTGCAATGAACAGTCAGGGCTTATGGTCGACAATATCGACTGATTTGATCTTCTGGCAGTTCAAGGAACTCTCAAGAGTCTTCGCCAGCACTACAATTCAAACGCGTCAATTCTTCGGCGGTCAGCCTTTTTCACAGTCCAACTCTCGCATCCATACATCACAACTGGAAAGACCATAGGACCAGTTATATGGATCTTGGTTGGCAGACTAATGTCTCTGCTCTTTACTAGGTGGTCAAGGCTAACCATTGCTCTCTTTCCCAGAAGCAAGCGTCTCCTAATTTCATGGCTGCAGTCTCCTTCCGAGGTAATCTTGGAGCCCAAGAACAGAAAATCTGTCACAGCTTCCACTTCTTGTCCATTGATGCTCCAGGACTTGATAGGGCAAGACGCTATGATCTTTGTCTTTTTAATGTCCAGTTTAAGCCCAAACTTCTCACTCTCTTCTTGTACGCGCATCAGAAGTCTCTTGAGTTCCACTTCACTTTCTACCATTAAAGTGGTACCATCCGCATATCTAAGGGGATATACCCCTGGAATGCACGGTACTAGTGATATCCGGAATGCAAGAGATTAGTAACTTTACCCTAGAATTTGTTTAATAGCCTGTAAGAGAAAGAATGTCAGGACAATAAAAGTCACAAATTGTACCTAATACTTCTTTCAGATATATTTCAGTGATAAGCCTGCATGCCGAGCATTGCATTGAAATTAGGATTGTTCAGCTACGTCATATCGTTTACACGATAAATATTTCAGCTTTGATAAATATTCGCTGTGACTCTTCCTGTATTGTTTTATGCAATAGGAACGCGTCTTTTATATCGAGAAATATAAATTAGGACAAACATAAAAATAGCGAGCTCACCCTCACATGCTCATAAGACGCTTGAATCGTATGCCAATATGTGACCCTGTATCTGCATAGCAGACTCACGAATTCCTTGTTGCAACCTCGAAACCATCCATAAAAGATGGTACTGCCGCAGACGAACGGCAGCGAGACCTTCCAGAGATGTCGCAACAACCTTCTCGTTGCCTTTTGTTTGAGGACACGAAAGGGCTCACTCGACCACAAGAGATATTTCTCAACAAAGCAATAACAAACGCTGCTTACACACCGCACATACTTGACAAGTGGTTTCTCCGAAGACACGAAACACTCAAACACAACATATGCACGCACTGTCAGGAACAGTGTACAGCAGACCTAGAACATCTTATGTGGCAATGTCCATCGTTTTCACAAGGAAGAAACAAAATTACGCATATTTCACACGACGACATGCCCACATTAGCAGGTCAGGTTATATCAAGCACCGAAATACAACACTCCATTGCTACATACGGCAGTGAGAGCGGCCTGCTTCGAGTAGTGTGAGAGAGGTCGACTTAGAGCGCGAAGATCGGCCGCATGGCAAGCAACAAGCAACAGCTTGAAGAACCGTTAAGACGAAGAAGTTACACTCCCATCCCTCCTAACTCCCCAAGAACCCAAACAGCGGCCGAGAGCCATCCCTTCCTTTCAATAAAGGCTTCATTCATTCATTCATTCATTCATTCATTCATTCATTCATTCATTCATTCATTCATTCATTCATTCATTCATTCATTCATTCATTCATTCAATCATTACATGGGCGTTTTTTCGGGGCTCTGAATGAGGCATTCAAATAGCTATTGGTTTAAAGTGCGTTCTTTATTGCTTCCAAGAAATTCCAAAAATAACATAATGTTTAACACGCCAATATGCCGCTGTTTAAAGTGTCATTCATTGCAGGCGTAAGCTGGTCGTAAACACAGAAAAGAGGGAGTTGCTTTGACACGCTTGTTGAAGTTATACTCAATGACATCAACAAATTTATTTATTGACAATGGGTGCCCTAGGACGAAAGTTTCAGTTTATAATGTGTTCAGAATTTGAATCTCACAGGAAAAGATGTCGCTTTCTCAGTCTCTTTTAACACCGGGCAGGTATTTATTCTGTTTTGAGCTAGTGAATTCAAATCTCTTCCCCTTTCGTTAAACTTCACCCCATTTTTTATTTAAATGAACCCTGAAACGCCCAACTTATATACTTTCTCTCTGGGAAATATATAACGGTACATCGCAGCAAAAGCAATTTTAGGGACGTTCTCGCACCTGTGGGATTACAGAATGATACAAAAGGGATAAAGCAAGGCTTACTTCTCTAAAGCGAACACCGAGAACTATAAGTTTTCCAGCTGCCGAAAGCAGATCGATACGCGAGACCTTTGTGTTTTATAAGAACCTTAAGCGAACTCAGAAAAGAGGTGTGCAAACCATTCCGGCAAACTTGATATGTGACAAAGAGAAGCCTTAGCCAATGAAAAATCTAAAGAATTTCTATACAATGACAATGAAGTCACTTTAAAGCTATGATTAAGAGTCGAAAAATGCAAGGTAACAGAGCCGACTGTCAGGTCTTTCCCAGTTGTTTCCATACGCGATTAATGTCGAAATAGCTTCTATGTACGTTTAACGCTCGCGAGCCACAGGCACTGTACTGATCATAGTGGCGTTTGAACAATAGAGTGCAGCCTTCAAAGGATTTTGCTCTTCCCCCTATGTTAGCATTTACTACCATGAAAAATGATCATATCGAATTTTGTGCATAGGAACGTAGCTCATTTGGGGTATCTTTATCTTAAATATTATGACGCCACACTGTAAGCCAACTTCAAGACAAACATAATTTTTCTTCATAACATCTAACTCTTGGCGAATAATTTATATTAAGCATAAAACAGAACTCTTGAAGTAATCTAGTTTTCTAGAGTTAAAAAAATCAAGTTTTTTTTTTTTTATCATGAAACATTATTGATAGAGACCCCATTAGGCATGAAAACACGTTTAGACAAATACCGTTCTACGTTTGAGACGCTCGCTGATCCTGTAATACATAGTCGCCTATATAATTACCTGGAATAAAAAAAATCTTGCTAATAAGCAATGCGCTTTAAAAAAATAAATAAACAGAATCTGTTTGCTTAATGTAAAGGGACAACTAATTCATAATATAGGGAGAAAAATAGTATCAGTTCAAATTTTTCTTGATGCAATAAAAGTCTTCTTCTTGGTGAAACACAATAATCAGTTTCAAACACGGGAACTTTGCTCTCGAGCTTGTCATCAGGTATTTAAAATATTGTCTCGAAATAATACAGCTTCAGCAACAGCAGGTGAAATTGCAGTTAGTGCACCACAGGTATCTCTGTCTTGGGTTCTGTTCTGTTTCTTTTATACGTAAACGTGATTGTGAACATACCTATAAATAAGAATATCATTATTTACGCAGATGACACATGTATTTTTTGCAGAAAATAATATGGTCACATTAGAAAAAGAGGCTAACGAATTGCTACAAGAGCTTTCTTCGTCGGTAAAATCTGATCTGCTGCGACCAAATCTTAGCACGGATAAGTATGTCGTACTTAGAGCTAAAAAACAAGTTCATTAGTGATTTCTTTCAATTAAAATATCAAAACAATTCTTGCTCGTGAGCCCTCCATAAATTTTGGCAGTAATGTTTTAGCAACATTTATTGTCGAACAACCATAAAAACTATCTGCTCAGTAAAAGGTCGCGCTCAGTGGGCATAATAAATAGACTATGAACACTTTCAGATGTCTGATGCCGGCTGAAACAATAGTACTCGATAGCATACCCCTACATACATACCCCTGGATCATACAGCTTAACAACTAACCCTCATGTCTCAATTTCTCGCACAAATTATAGCCACCAAAAGCTGACGTTCGCGATACCGCGACTCCTAAATGTTTCCCCCAGATACTTTCTATCGCAATATAAAACAGAAATGACCGAAGCTACAAAAGAGCTGTGGGTGATACGCTACTTTCTTAGCATTGTTCTGTCACTAAATATTGCTTTCACTTTTACTGAAAGCAATTCATTTTTGTGTGTAGTATTGTAATTTGAGCTTGCGGCTTAAGATGCCATTATGGCTGTTGAGAAATGCTTTGAATGCTGCATATAGGAGGGCAGGTGTAAGTCAGGTATTCTATAATGCTTCCTGCTTGCTCACGTTTAATTTTATTATGCTCTGTAAACCAAACTAAAAATAAATACAAAACTCAGGAGGCAGGTGGCCGGTTCACATACAAATAATAGTTTAGGTTCATCCGTAGAGGATCGACGGTTAAAACCATTACTATAGATATTACTATAGTACTATAGCTGTGCACGTTTTCCAAAATGCAAAAAAAGTGCTAGGGAAATAGAAAGGCCATTGAATAGGTAGATAATATCGAAGAGTATCGTTAAACATATAGAATAGAACCTTCTCTAGGATAAAAACACTCTGCAATAAGGTGTATTTCTTTGAAGATAACAGGCTAAACCCGTCATGAACAACAGATGCTACGTATTCATGCAAAATATTTTTAACAAAAAAACTTTTGCTGCTTTCAAAATTACACACCAGGTGATGCAGCTAATTCTAGTAATGTGTAAATGTAACGTACGGATGCATTAAAAGAAAATTAGAACATTAAACTCCGCCATTCTTTTCTCACAGAACATTGTGGAGGTTGCAATTTCATTTCTTCAACTTTAGGGTGAGGCCTTCTATTCAAGATATTGATATTATACACTTTTCATGCATGAAGAGGTACTGACATCTTTCTGTACAAATTCCATAAAAAATGATATTCCTTGAGCATTATGTTATTGTCACCTCGCCATTGAAAATTCGCATATTTAAAGCTGTGATCCCATGCCATGCATTGAGCATTACAAAAACGAAATGTTAGTCACAACAGACGAACAGCCTCTGAGAGTATTGATTTCATTAAGCCGATAATCAAGGGACACTCCTTGTCGAGAAACGCTCACAGCCTCTCAGAATGTCGAAGAGAGCTAAAGGTTGACGTCTGCCCCCTAACCTGTAATAACTGCACAGCCTGCGAGTGTGCCGTTCACAGCAATTAAGAATGTGGTGTCTATCTCAGTCTCTTTTCGCAAAGCTGTCTAATACTCGGACTTACTCGAATGACAAGCTCATCATTATCATTATTATTAGGACTATACGGAATTCAGGGCACAGGCCTCTCCCATACTCCTTCAATTACTCTGGCCCTATGCCAGCTGCATCCACTTGACTTCTGCAATATTCTTAACTTCATCCGCCCAACTAAGCGTCTGCCGCCCATTTAGCGCTTTACTTCTCTTCGAAACACAATTGTTCAGTTTTGCGAATATAGGTTATCCTCTCTTCGCACTGCATGTCCGCCCCATGCCCATCTCTACGTGATTCCGACTAAAATGTCATTAATTCGAGTTATTTCCCCTACACACTCTGCAGGCTTCATGTCCCTTAACATTACACGTATTATTTTTGGTTTCATTCCTGGCTATAAGAACTACATTTTCAAGCCGCCGTCTTCCATCGTTGCAAGGTCATAAGATCAGGCTAAGAAAATTGCAAGACTGTGCCGATAAACAATATTCACCTGAAAAGTACCAGGAAATTTGAAAACTTCTAACATATCATTATTGCCATGATAAGTAATCAATATGACTTGATTCATCGCAAACAATAATTAAAATCTTTTTTGACACAAGATATTTTCTCTAGTATGTACAGGCCACAGTTTACAATTTCACGTTTTAACATTTAACAAAAGTTCTTAGCTTTCTGATGGCTGTCTGACGTGGATTTTGGGCAGAAGAGGTGAGTTTAGGGTATTGCATCACGGATAGTGGTGACACTGCTTTTCGAAAGTAAAAAAAGTAAACATTTAGGAGCTCCTTTTTTTATTTCGTACTGCTGGATTTCTCCTACCGCAAAATGAAGGAAGAATGGATATGAGGAAATGATGCTTGGAACAGATCTAAATAGGCCATTTTAGTTGTAGAAATGCGAACCAGAAGGTGAGGCTGACGTTTCGCGATGCCACCAATGCATGAGGTACAAAACAGCCTAAGATATCGCGCAAGTTGTAGTGTGAGTCATTCTGGTGTTATTGTGCCTAGAACACTAGAAGTAAATAAAAAATGGAAATGAAAGCCCCATTTACCCCACCCATCTGCTTCTTTTAAAGCGCGTTTTTCATTTTTATTCCTCCCGTAATAAGAATGAGTGCTTGCTAAAGTAGCACTAGAGAAACAAGAAGAGCACAGGAATCATGAGCGGCAGGGATCACATTGACAGGAAAGAAATATAGCTATGTTAGGCAAAATAATTTTTTTCAGCCCAGCAATCTTTGGTTATATACGCTCGACTGAATTTGAATTTTTGATGAGCGAAGTCAGTGCAATGAAAAAAAAAAAGAAAATCACTAACATGTGAAATCATTGCTTTCCGAAAATTGCTTTCATCGTTGTGGTTCGCGGAATATCACCGCCATGCTTCAGAAATGTGTAATATTATACGGCAAGTCGCTGATTGGTCGTCGGACTGTTCGACATCACAACGCCAGATAGCGTAGACAAAAACTTCTTATAAGGAAACGAAACTTGAACCCGTCAGCATCTTTTGCATCCCGAATTGTACACACCACCCGAAGTTAACGAAGTCATTTTCGTACGCAGATAAACGAGGCTTTATTCCGTATCGGAAGGTTCTTTGCTGTTCGGACAAGTGTGGAGTTCTGTAGGGCTTAGGGAATGGTGTGCACACGAAACAGGTGCAGAAAGGAGAGCGGCCAATGGGAGCCTTCAAAGCGGTCTCACCGTGCCCTAAATGGCACCCTGATATTTTCTAAATCAATCTCCTCTGTTTACAGACATGCTTCAAGTGTACGACTAATGTACGTGCATGGCTGATGAGCAGCTCGCATGGTAGCTTCAGCAAAGTTTGGTGTTCTTATGGCTTAATCTCTACACTATTCGGCTCCTGCTTAAGAACATCTTGCCGCTTCCTCCTAATTTCTTTCCGTTTTGTTATACGTTTCTAGCAAACTGTATTGCAGCCAGTAGCTATTACCATAACACCAATTGCGTTACCGCAACGAAATTTCGCTGCGTAGCCGACCACACCTATGCTGCTTTGGACGGTGATGTCCGCGAACGCGCGGCTTGCATAGGAGTGCTGTGAAATCCAGACGTCCACTCCAGCTTTCACCATTATTCCAGAGGAATTGGGCAAAAAAGTAAATGTCCTCGAGGCTGAGAGCTTCTCTCTTCTCCGGCGTACCCGACAGCTTTTTGCTTGGTTAGCGGGGCCAGACCTCTAACTATCGAACTTCTTCCCTACTTCCCAATTTCTCCGCAGGTGCTATTTTCACTTTCAGTCGAAGGACGCTTTTTTGCTCCGTTCTCCCAGCTTTATAATCATCAACGTCAGCGTGTAATTGGCTAGGCTTTTTTATGTGCGTGCTCCCTTTATTTCTTGTGCCGACGTTTGTCTGTCATTGAACTGCTTTCTATTAGGATATATTATGTTTTTCTCAAAGTTCGTTTTCTTTCCGGCGGATATAAATTTATCGTTCACAAGTCAAAAACTTAGGACTTCGTTTTTGTGCCAAAAAGCCTATTCAAGACTAAAGTCATCAGTGAAGTGATGAACCCTAATATATGAATTCCAAGCGTTGTTTCACACGGCCTTGAAGGGTATTTATTTGTTTGTTTTTTGGAATATATTTTTTCCTGCAAGCGCTGATGGAGACCTATGAAGCATACAATGCTAAGTCCTTGAGGCTGATTTCTGTCACGGGAGATGTGCAGTGAAGTAAAGCTTTAATGTCTTTCTACGGTACACATCTCCGTCGATAAACATTGGTCAATATTTAAGTAGCAATATTATTAACAATTAGCAGTAATCGATAGCAAGACTTGCCCTGTGTATACCCAAGTCTAATAGTAGGGATATGTTTAAAATGCATTGTATCGCCGCAACACCGTTTGTACGATGAACGTCTAGCCCAAGAATTAAATACCAAAATATAATTGGCAATGAAGACATTTCCGCATTGAAGTGGAACGTTGCCCTATGCTAATATTTTAACGTTGGCCTTGATGTTGGCTATGCATATCACACTAATGCTTTGAGCCATGTCTCAATGATGGTTACCCTACAACTCAAGAATAAGGATTTTCCCTGAGCGTAGAAAGATTAGATGTATTTTTTCTTGACGACTCCCTCCTTCAATTGTCAGGTAATGGGAGAAAAGGAACACAGTACTGAGTTGATTCATAACAAACTGGCTCGAAGCCTGCGGAAACGCTTGCTTTAATATCTCCCCAAAATATTCTCTAGTGACGCTGTGGTGTCCTAGCTTTGCGAATTCATCTGAGAGAGGTGAATATGCGAGGAAAGAAGAAATTGTGAAGCAGAAAGTATAAAATATATTAAAAGCGTCTAATGCTTTAGACACAAGTTTATATCCTATAATCAATAAATTGAAATTATTGAGAACAAGCGAACAAAGAACGAAGATAATTCCTCGCCAGAAGGTAATGGCCATTATGGGTGTGATGGGTGGAACATAGCTCTCGTACGTAAGTCCATATAATGCCGTCAGAAGCGCTCGGCTCATGACAAATTCATAGAAGGTGCTTCGTGTGCATCCGAGATTGTTTTTGGTAACATTGGTTTACCTAACCCTATCTAAGCACGAACACCAGTTTAATTATTTCAGTTATTTGGATGAACAACTAAGCGTAGTTTCTTTTATTAGTGTCAATATGCTCACTTTCTTCTGTTCACAATTTTCAAGCCAGCGTAAAACAACAGGTAAATACGGCTAATAACCAATTTCTTTTCAGTTTGGACTCAAATTTCTACCTTTGCTTTTTATGATCTTCTCACGCTCGTGACAATCTCTCCCGCCCTTTCACCTACACTTTACATAAGTAGGTCTGAGTGCACGCCCTCAATAAGGCTTATTCTCATTACTGAGTGCTCAGGCGATCTAATCAATTTTTTTGCAACCGCTTTCTGAGATGAACTGCATACATCCAGTAATGAGAGTTATTCCAGTGACCCTGTCCCTTCGACCAAAAGAGTAATTACGGTTTCATTACTGACCAAAGGCAACCATTAGATATGATGAATTCTTGGATAAAAGTTGCAAACGGGAAATGTTGACCTTTCTTTCAAGAACCTTTTTTGTGTGCTAATAATGTTTCGACATTAATTACTGTTTAGGCGTGACTAGTCGAACGTTAGAACATGGAACTTGTCGCAACTCAGTAAAGCCCTATATAGTTCTGTACTGCATAGCAAAGCATTCAAAGAAATAGACTCAATCGCTTGAAGCCGACAGTGACAAGCGCGGAGTTATTAAATCACTAGAAAAGCCTCCAACAGAAGAAACAGAGATTAACAGCAATAGAAATCACAGATAAGTGGTGAAGGTTCAGAGTTAAACTAAGCAAATAATGATGACAGCTGGTTAAGTTGTTTCTCACAGAAGTGCATAAAAATAATTTGGGACTGCGCAAAAGGAACGTCAGCTATTTGTGCACGATTTATTTAAACAGAAATAGAGTAAACTTTAATTGCTTAACAGAATAGCGTGGGGGATTTCCTCAGTCCAGGATACCATCGGCCTGGGCTGTCTGCCTGGCACTGGTGAGCAGGCTGCGCAGCTCAGAGGCCCGTGTGGGCCAGCTCTGCCTCCCACTCCGCTTGGCTGAGTAATCGAACTTTATATTTCTGTAATTGCTCTTTACAGTTTCATATGATGTGAAGAATATCTACATTTAATGGACATGTTTGCTTCCGTGGCTCAGATCCGCGAATGTTTTAATGATGTACAAAATATCTAAACTTACTGAGTGTGGTTGAAAAATTAGCGCTGTAATCCTGATCGATATCTCCCAGTAGCCGCCAAGGATTCTAGAAGTGGTTTACAGAGAACAAAAATGAAGTACGTACAATAATTCATACCAGTGGTATGAGGCAAGTTAAATTAATTTTTTCATGTTGTCTCCTCGAAATATCATATTTAAACAGCTGGTTTTATATTTCAACCTCTACGTGGTCTTGTGCATTCTGTAAAATATTTCACATAAACTGTATTTTACTATAGTTGACTCAAACCCACTGAACAGTTTTGATATATCTTTATTTTAAGCGACTGCTACCGTTCTTTTGCTAATATGAATATGTCCACGCTGAAGAACCAAGGGGTACTGGGAGCCAATCGGTTTTCGCTAGCATGAATACCAGACCGCGTGTTAACTGTGAATACACCACATCGCACAAAAAATGAAACATTTGTAATCTGGACAAAACGAACTAATTGCACGTGTCGGCATCAGAAACCAATTTCGCAAATAAGATTTAGCCGAATCTCATGGACCTGGCTATCCCCAGAGGATCTCAAAATATTGAAACCGAACCTTTTTAGAGTACACGTAGCGGCTCTGAATATAATAAGGAATGATGCATATAAACCGGCGGCAAAATTATCGGACTGGCATTGACGAACTATTCGCGATTAAAACACAACCTGGTAGCCATGCTGACAACGACTAATTGGCTCTCAGCAACCCTTTGTTCTCCAGCGTAGATATATTCATAGGAGCTATACGACTATAAGAATATAAAAAAATATCGAAATTTATATATCCAAGATTACGGGGTGGGGGGAAGATGCCTGTAACGTCAGATGCTCTACTATGCTGAGCATCGGTGCTCCTTGTTGAATTCAAGAAATTCTATAAGCCCGCTAATACATTATAATGGCTTTCTTGGTGGTAGTCATTACAAAATGTAGCAAGACCTAGTTCAAGTGAAACTGCAAATTAATCACACAAGTAAATCAGGGCACATCATGTTCTTTCTAATGGACAAGGCCTTGTTTTGCCATCAAAATAAGCAAATTGATTTTTTCAATTGGGGACAGTCTTGAGAAAGACATTTGCTGCAGGGCTGGAGCAAGAAGTGAAGCAAGAAGTGCAAGAAGTTGCAAGAAGTGAAGTATACCCATTTCTTATCTACCATTTGCTAGTGGTCAAAACTCCATACCGACCTCGAAGCTTATTTATATAAAATCAGTTTCTTCCCGCCTGTCTGTCCATTTTCGCTCGCAATGCATGCGTTCACATTTCTCGCTGAACGAAAAATTCCAAGCTACTTTTGAAATTTTATACTGTATGCAGCATTACAAACTCTTCTTACCTTCACTTTTGTTGTTCCTATATTGTCATTTATTCAAACGTCTGGCCAAGCTACAGCACGAATGAGAGGCACTATATACTCCGCTTCGCGTCTCCGCTTTGTCAGCAATGACTTTCAGCAGCTAGCAATTAGAAAAAAAGGCCGTGGTTGAAGCTCAAGAGAGGCTACATCTCAAGGAAATAAAAAAAGAATTCCAATTCCAACATCACACCTTCAACACCTTTTCGAAATCCGCATTCTTCTTCAGAGACAAAAACAACACAGCAGCTTGCGCCCTTGAACAGCTCGCGCTGACCCACTACAATCAAGTAGCTACAGAACGTAATAACAAACCTGAACGTTACAAATGGAGCCGAGTGTGTGCGTTCACTCACTAAAACGCAATCCTCCTATATGAATCTAGTGCTCGCCCCAAAACGTGAACACTCTTTACGCCACAGCCCGGTAAACTCCGTCAAGCAAGTACCTTGTGACGGTTGCACAAATGTGTAGTGTTTCCAGAGCACAAGCGTGACACCATATACTCGCCGTCATCTAGCTCGATGAAAAAACGATGCGCGATGCTGCGCGCACTACAGCTTGCATAACGTTTTCACAGACCATCGATCGACGCGTTCGTGCTTGCGATACCGTATAAGTACAGAGACGGTTGCTTGTCTGCACCGGGTTCTTTTGTTGCTTTCCTTTTTTCCCCCGGCGGCTGTCGATATTGACGTTGTGGTTAGGGAAAGTCCATTTCCATCCGCTGCCAATCCCTGCGGCGCTCTCCCTTTTTCTATGGAGAGCTCGCAATCCATGCACCGTGCCGGTTGTACTTTTAGTTCGAAGGACCGGAACTTTGAGCACGTGTGACGTGCTCAAAGTTTTATACGCAGAGAATCACACAAAGAACAGGGGTATACCACATCGAGCGAGAAAAACAAGTGTCTGGCTTCTGCAAGTGATTGGAGCCACTCGTTTCGTTGCTGTAAGGCCTCTCCCCTTTGTCTACATTCATTCGCATCTGCAATATGTAGAGAATTCTAAAAACAAAAACATCGCGGAATATTCGGCCGATCGACAAGTTCTGTTCATGAAGACGACGGACGTACGGCTGATTTGATAGCGCCCTATTTGGAGAAATAAACGTGCGATAAGAAATGAAAAATAATGGGCATTTTTGTTTTTTTGTTGTTATTTTATTGCGAACGCAATACTACGCAAGGTGTAACCACTCGTCCCTGTCTGCCGTGTCCGTGTAAGTGGTTCCCTGGCAAGAGCTGCTAACTTGGGTCTCTCGTTTCACATGGGACGATTATATCAGATCCATAGTGAGAAAGTAGCCAGGACCGTAATGAGATTGACGGTAGGGAAAAACAGTGACACGTTCCACCAGTGATGAAGGATGAAGTCAAAAAAGCATTAGAAACTATGAAAAGGGTGTACTCAGCCGGAGAGGATCAGATAACTACAGATTTGTTAAAGGAAGGGGGAGATATTGTGCTAGAAAAACTGGCCAGCCATGTATACGCAGTGCCAGGTGCATCGACGGTACCGGAACCATGGAAGAATGCAAACATTATCCTCATTCATAAGAAAGGGGACTCTGAGGACCTTAAAAATTACAGACCAATCAGCTTCCTGTCTGTTACGTATAAGTTATTTACTAAGGTAATCGCTAATAGAATCAGGACAACCTTAGACTGCAATCAAGCAAAGGATCAAGCAGGTTTTTGAAAACGGTACTCTAATATCGATCATATCCAAACCATCAACCAGGTGATAGAAAAATGCTCGGAATATAACCAGCCCTTATACATAGCATTCATTGATTACGGAAAAGCATCTGACTCAGTTGAAACCTCGGGGGTGATGCTGGCATTGCAAAACAGGGGGGTATAGACGAGCAGTAAGTGAAAATGCTGAAAGATATATATGGTGGCTGAACAGGAACCATAGTTCTGCTAAAGAAAGTAACATAATTCTCATAAAGAAAGGTGAGAGGCAAGGAGACACGATTTCCCCAGTACTATTCATAGCTTGCTTAGAGGAAGTATTCAGAGACTTGGAATGGGAGTAGTTAGGGATAAGGGTAGATGGAGAATACCTTAGTAATCTGCGATTTGCTTATGACATTGCCTTGCTATGTAACTCGGGGGATGAACTGCAAATAGTTATTGATGATCTAGACAAAAAACTAAAAAGGTAGGCTTAACAATCAATATGAAAAAGACTAAGGTAATGTTCAACAGCCCCGGGAAGGAACAGCTGTTTACATTAGGTAACGAAGCACTGGAAGTAGTAGGCAAATATTTTTACTTAGAACAGTTAGTAACCGCAGATCTGGGCCATGAAAAGGAAATAACACGAAGAATAAGATTGTGATGGTTCGCATTTGGTAAGCACTCACAGATATTACTAGCAGCTTACAGGTATCGCTCAAGAGGAAAGTATACAACGGCTGCAACTTACCTGTACTCACCTATGGGGCCGAAACGTGGAGGCTAACCAAGAGGGTTCTACTTAAGTTGAGGACAACTCAGAGGGCTATGAAACGAGAAATGGTAGGGTTAAATTTGAGAGATAGGAATCGTGCAGAGTGGGTCAGAGAAATAACTCAAGTTTCTGACATTCTAGTGGAAATCAAGAAGAAGAAATGGGCATGGGCAGGACATGTAGTGCGAAGAGAGGATAACCGATGGTCGCTGAGGGTAACAAACTGGATTCCAAGGGAAGAAAACCGTAGCAGGGGGCGGCAGAATGTTAGTTGGGTGGATGCGGTAAAGAAGTTCGCAGGGGTCAGGTGGATGCAGCTAGCACAGACCGGAGTTCATTGGAGCAATATTGGAGAGGCCTTCGCTCTGCAGTGGGTAAAGTCAGGCTGATGATAATGATGATGATGATGATAATGATTATATCATAAACAGCCTGCTGGATCCTGGCATTCACGTTACCTATATAGGCCTCTAAGGCACGTTCATACGGCTTAGTGAAAGCGGGGCTTTATATGTGGGCTCAAGAAGAAGAAAAAAAAAAAGAATAATAAGAAGGGAAGAATAAGAAGAACGCTCGGTCACTGGCAGCTAAAGCTTTCGCCCCACGTTCGGTTCAGCAGCATTGAGCTTCACCCTAGAAATTCATTTACACCATTGATTTGCAATATCACACAAAACATAGCAAAAAACTCAGCACGGAGACAGAGCATGATACTGCGCTGCGTTCCAATTCGTGTTAGAATTAAAGGCAATGAGAGAACAGATGAATGTGCTGCACAAACACAAAACCAAAAAATTAAGAAAGTGCGCATTCGCTACATGGACAGCTTAAAGTTAATGCACTACAAGTTGAAAGAAATCTGGCAGTCATATTGAAATAAAGAATTGAAAAATAAGCTGCACTTGGTAACACCTACAATAAGGGAATGGAAGTCATGCTCTCATCAAGAATGTTTCATTAAGTCATTGTATGTCGCCTGCGAATCTCACACACACACACACACACACACACACACACACAGCTTTACACAGAGCTTGATTCTTGCAAAAAAAGGAAAGACCGACAAGTGGACTGTGTGGAAAGGAGATAACAATAATCCAAATTTTATGCTGCTGCAAAAACTGGACAAGATGAGAAAAAACACTTCCCAAAATTCTTCAATGAACATATTCCTTTTTATCGTCGCCTACTTCTAGGAAATGACTCACTTGTCAATTTATCATGTGTTATTTCATTGCTAAAAAAAGCTAATTTTTAAATGAGTTATAGATTTTTAATCAATATTCTAGATCCATCACACGTATAACAGACTAAACCTCGCACTTGGAGCATGATGGCCTTGGTAGCCTATGTGCCATTAAGCCTACTAAACTCTAAACTCTACTCCTGAGCTAGAAGTTCTTCTTATCTTACAATGGATTGCGGCAACGCGATCCTTAATATTGTAGCGTGTGCAATAGCAGCCGCTAGGCGGCTGCTCATCCAGAGTCTTGTGCGCGGACTCGAAGAAGGGGCCCCGTGGCGTTCGTTGAGAAGAAGCTGAAGTCGGATGCTGTCACTCGGTGCTCTGGACCTGCTCTCCTCTGCCTGCTAGATAAACCTCCTATATAAAACCAACGGGCCTAAACGGCTACGTGGCAATATTTACCTATATTACTTGGCTTATAGGCATACCAAATAAATCAAAGCTAAAAACGACCACGTGTGATTATTTCTATCTGTGGTACACATCTGCCGCGATAGAAAGGAGCCTCAAAGCATTCGCATAGAATGCTTCATAGGTATCTAACAGCACGTTCTTGTAGAAATGAATAATATTAAAAAAAGATATTCAACCACCACTCAAAAGGCAAGCTGAAAATAAAGATTTTGGATTCATCAACTAGGGTTCATAGTTTCTATGGTGACTGTTGTCTTGACTAGGCTACCTGGAGCAATGAGAGTTTGATACACTGAAGTAGCCTTGGATACACGTAGCGTATTGATTTGTGGGTGGTAACTACATCTTCGGAACAAAGAAAAAAGAAATTAAAAGAAAAACCTCATAGGTCCTACTAAAGGACATTTCACCGAAAGTCAAGCAATAAAAAAAGAAATGTGGAGGGCACACAGAAAACGTCCAGCCAATTTCGCGCTGTCGTTGATGATAATGGAGTTGGCAGAGTAGAGAGTAGACAGCGCCTTTCGACTCAAGGTGAAAACAGCTTCTGGAAAAACTGCGAAGTGGAAAGTAAGTTTGTTGATTGGGAGTCTGGCCGACTCACAAATCAGAGAGCCGTTGAATAAGGTAGAAAAAGGAGCTCTCAGAATCGATAACGTCGGATGGCTTGCGCCATCCGTCTGGTTTAATGGGGATAGCTATAGGGGACGTCTGGATTTGATAGCAGTATTACGTAAGCCATGCGTTCAGGGACATACCCGTCCCAAGCATAGCATGCTTTTTTAGACGATGCAGCGAAATATCTTCAATGAGGCGCTATTAGAGATGTGATTATAGCTAAAGGCTGCAACACTGTGGTAGAAACGATTAGAAAACTAAACAATATTTGGATGGAGCGGCAATGGACGCTAAAGCAGCAGTCGAGCGGTGTAAGAGAGTGCATAAGAGAAACAAAAACGACACGTTGCCGAATCTGCTAGGCGAGCCTCTGGTCAGCCATGCAAGTACATCAGTCATACAGTTGATATATGCCTTAAAACTGATCCAAACGTTTTAGGGTATTTCAAGGTGCCCATTTATTGCAAATAATGATTGATGACCTAGATAGAAAAAGTAGAAAGGTAGGCTTGAAAATCAATATGCAGAAGACTAAGGTAATGTTCAACAGCCTCGGGAAGGAACAGCAGTTTACATTAGGTAGCGAAATACTGGAAGTAGTAGGCGAATATGTCTACTTAGGACAGGTAGTAACCGCAGATCCGGACCATGAAAAGGAAATAACAAGAAGAATAAGATTGGGATGGTGCGCATTTGGCAAGCACTCGCAGATTATGACTAGCAGCTTACCGGTATCGCTCAAGAGGAAAGTATACAACAGTTGCATCTTGCCTGTACTCACCTATGGGGCTGAAACGTGGAGGCTAACCAAGAGAGTTCTACTTAAGTTGAGGACAACCCAGAGGGCTATGGAACGAAAAATGGTAGGGGTAACATTAAGAGATAGAAAGCGTGCAGAGTGGGTCAGAGAAATAACTCAAGTTACCGACATTCTAGTGGAAATTAAGAAGAAGAAATGGACATGGGCAGGACATGTAGGGCGAAGAGAGGATAACCGATGGTCGCTGAGGGTAACAAACTGGATTCCAAGGGAAGGAAAGCGTAGCAGGGGGCGGCAGAAAGTTAGGTGGGCGGATGAGATTAAGAAGTTCGCAGGGGTCAAGTGGATGCAGCTAGCACAGAACCGGGTTAAGTGGAGAAATATGGGAGAGGCCTTCGCCCTGCAGTGGGTATAATCAGGCTGATGATGATGATGATGATGATGATTTATTGCAAGATGAACACGTTCTAACGGCTTCCATCGGCAGCTCTCTTTCTGATCCTCTTTCAAGTGCATTCACTTTCTAGGCCTAGGACTCCATACTTGAAAATAGTGTCTCATGTTTGCTCTGAATACTCAACAGAACAAAACCGTACGTTGCCACGTTATCAGAAAGAGACCCCGACATGGAATAAAGCCTTGATTAAGTAATGCGTACGAATATGGCAGCGTGTATGACTATAGTTCGAAAGTGTACGACTCGCTCATTTAGTCTTCTAGATTCTAAGCGGGGGTCACTCATTTCTCGGGTAAACGAAAAACGCAGACAACTGCGAGACTTTGTTTAAATTGCAGGACAATGTGAGCCCCGATTAGTCAGCGCTCATTGTGCAATTGGATCTTTCCTTGGGTTCGTCTGTCTGAGGATTGGATAAAAAAATTGCGCCGATGGTTCAGTGACCCGTTCCCCCATAAGATTAACATAAGTCCTCCTAGTGCGATAGACGCACATATGTGGCTCTTTTTTCGTTCCTTGCCTTTTTCCCAAGCACTTCTCTTCAAAGGAGCCGAGGATAAGACGGGGCAAAGCTTGAACAAACTGAAAGCTGGTTTGTACCCGGTGGCACCAGGGATAGAACCTGGAACCTCCCCAATGCGAGGCGGATGCTCTACCACTAGAAGCCTTAGTCTTTTAGGGTCCTAGACAGTGACATCAGAATGACTCATACTATAATTGGCTCAATATCCGAGACTGTGTTCGACCTTGTACATCGCTGCCACTGCAAAACATGAGCCTCACCTTCTGGTTCGCCCTTCGACAACTCAATATGTCCCTCCCATTTATATTTATATTTGTTCCAAGCTTCAGCTCGTCACATACATTCTTCCTTCATTTCGTAGTGGGAGAAAACCAGGACTACGAAATAGCAAAGGAAAAAAGAAAATCTCTTAAACATATACTTTTTCTTTCTGTGCCGCCACTAATCGTGGTGATAAACAATACACAAACCTCTTCTGCCGAAAAATGACTGACAGAAAACCAAGCTGCTTTACTTGTTACTATCTAAAATTCCTTTTGTAATAAAAACTTTTTGAATAATCGTTTTGTACAGATTCATGTCGTATTAATAATTATTTAAAGAAATAATGAATAGTTAGCTGTTTTCAGAGTTTCTGGTACTTTCGAGGTAATCAAGGTTTAACTGCATACACATTCCTCATTTTACATTCTTGATTTCTTAGGACGATACATCCGGAGGCGGTGTGATTATAGCAGGTTAAGTTGTAAACCTCAAAGCCTTGCTCTCTTTCCCATTCTGAGAGTCTGAGGCTGCGTCTGATATTCGACGGAAAGCAGCTAAGAAATAGTATCCCTTGCTTATCGCCTAAGTGAAATCGTTGGACGCGAAGGCTGTTCACCTGTTGTCACTAAAATGTTTTTTTTTTTTTTTTAACGCGCAGCGCATGGCATTTGGCTACAGCAATAAATGTGCCAAGTTTCACTGATACGCTCACACTAACACGACGAATGTATAATACCCGAGAAATTGTATTTTCCGATGCGATTATCACAGGAAAATGTAAATTTCTCGTCATACAGGAAAAAATCTATGATATCAATATATTAAAGTGAAGACCTCATATTAAAGGCGAAGAAATCAAATTTCAACCTCCATAATGTTGCATCAGCAAACAATGGCAGAGTTTGCAGTTCGGTTGTTCTTCTGATGTATCCGTAATTTAGATGCACACTTGGATAAATGTGGCTGTATCAACTTGTGTTAAATTTTTTAGGCAGCAAACGCTTTGACATTGAAAATATTTCACACGCATATAGCCTTTGTATTTTGTACCGATTTTTACCTGTTCTCTGCAAGAAATATATGATAACGCGTAATGTGTCCAAGAGAAGCTGCAATTATATTAGTTTAACAATTGTGTTCCGTGCTGTCTACCAATAATACTGTGGGTTTTTTATTGCCACTTCTTGTGCATTTTGGCAAACGTGTACAACTATAGTACAACATCATATTATTGACTATAGTAATTCTTTTACCCGTTGATCTTCGGTGGAAAAACCTGAAATTATATTTGTATCTAAACCATCCATTGGTCTTCTGAGCTATCGGTTTAAATAATGTTTCTACTCGTAATAAAGTTTCAGTCAATAAAGTTTCGTAATAAAAAATAATTTTGGAGATTGGCATTGACGCCATAGATATTAAATCTCTTTACAAAACGTTTTTCTCTAACCCAAATGAATTATTCGCAAAAAGGTATTTTACAAAAAAAAACAGTGTTACAGTTGGTCTTGATTTTAAGTTTACAGTGTAGCATAATTACATTTATGATGACGATGCCTAAAATGGGCTACGTTCCATTACACAGAATTCTAGATAGATCCTATTCCATGGTGATAGATCTCAACATAGAACAAAGCGTGAAATCGTATAAAGACATTAGTCCATTATTCAAACATCACTATGGTCCGTACATCTCCCGTGGCTCGCACAGGCTGAGTGCCCTTAGAAAGATCAGTTCTGAGCCTAAAAGCACTTGTAAACAGCTGGATTAGACCCGACGGCCAAACCTATTACCTTGCGTCTTTTGGATTCGAGGCATAGATTTAACGCAATTTCATCGCTCTTGCTTGGGGAATTGCTTTCCTTGTTGCCATTGGCTGAGGCTTCTCTCCAATATTGATTTTCCGAGAGTTGTTTGCACAGCTCTATCTGAGCTCGCTCAAGGTTATCGCAAAAAAAAAAGGTCTCTCGTATCGACCTTCCTTCGTCGGCTTGGAAAATTAACGGCTCTCACTGTTTACCTCCGAGGGGTAAGCCTTGCTTCCTCCATTCGCGAAGTTTCCTAATGCATCCGGAACAAGCAATGCCCTAAAATTGCGCTGAGCTTCGGGACCATTTTTCTAACTCTATGCGATGTACCCTCATAAACTTTCCAGAAAGAAAGTGTACACCTTCGGAGTTTCATGGTTGATGTTAAAACAATGCGCTGTAATTTACCGAAACGTGAGAAAAGGACATAGTTTGTTATAGGATTCAATTATTGGACACATTATAAACTGCAAACCTGACCTAGGGAGCCGTTCCTTAATAAATGCATTTTTTAATGTCCCACAACTGAACACCCTTAAGCTGGTCAACACAAATCCCTGTTTTTCAACTCTACGACCAAATTACGCCAGCAATCAAAGACGCTTTGCGCAACGGCACGCAATAGCAGTTATATTTGTGTTAAACACTAAACTCTATTACATTCCCTCAAAGTAAGAAACAAACGCTGTGGACCAGGAGCTATTTCATTGCCTTTTTTACAACTGCGAATAAACGCCCATGTATTATATAACAGTCAACGAGACATGGGGGGGTATACGTGGAAGCCTCGCTACCATTCGTGTCTACAGTAATACCGTTTCCTGGGCTAGTTGGTTCATATTTGTACTGTGAAAAACTGCGCCGAAATAAACATACCACAAGAAAGCAGACGGGACAAAGGCGCTAGTCACAACTGAATTTATTGAAACTCACGAGAGATCTTATATAGGCGAAGTTTCCAAAGGGAAAGAAGGATGGGGAGAAAGATAGGGGAAATCATCAATCGACCATCGAGAACGCAAGGAAAACTCGGTTAATGGATAACAGAATCTAAAAACCTAATTTCGGAGGCCAGAAGAGATAATGAGGGCATGCTGATACACCTGCTGTCAAACTTCTTAATGTAGAAAGCCTCCAAACTAACACGTGCCGTTTTATCATTACTCTTTCCAAGAATCTTGGTCTCATTCAACCTGGCCCCGCATCCGTTGCAGTTGATTACGTGCGCAACCAAATGTGCGTACTTGTCTTTTAAATCTGACAAATTTCGTGCATGTTCCCCCAAACGCTCGTTGATGCATCGGCCAGTTTGGCCTACGTACAACTTTCCACACGTCAAGGGAATAGCATAGACCACTCCAACAGAACACTTTGTAAACGGAGAGTCGTGCTTTATCTGGCAACCCCCTTTTCTTGGGTTGCAAATTCGGGGGCACAACTTTCCCAACTTGTTAGGAGCCGAAAAAGCGACGCTCACGCCATGCCTGTTGGCCACTTTCCTCAGGTTGTGCGAGGTTCTGTGCATGTAAGGCACAACAAGCGGCTTCTGCGTCCTCCGTCTATCCTCTCCAGTACATCTTCGCGTACCGCTCTTGATCTTTTGAAGGAGGGTCTCGCAAACTGCAACCAACACAGAGCAGGGGAACCCAGCCGCCGAAAGCCGGATCATCTGATTATGGAAGCTGGTTTGCAACTGATGCGGCACGATTTCCTGAGCGAAGACTCTAAGCAATGCGAAGCTATTGCTCTTTTCACAGTTCACAATAGCTTCGCATTGCTTAGAGTCTTCGCTCAGGAAATCGTGCCCGCATCAGTTGCAAACCAGCTTCCATAATCAGATGAGCCGGCTTTCGGCGGCTGGGTTCCCCTGCTCTGTGTTGGTTGCAGTTTGCAAGGCCCTCCTTCAAAAGATCAAGAGCGGTACGCGAAGATGTACTGGAGATGATAGACGGAGGACGCAGAAGCCGCTTGTTGTGCCTTACGTGCACAGAACCTCGCACAACCTGAGGAAAGTGGCCAACAGGCATGGCGTGAGCGTCGCTTTTTCGGCTCCTAACAAGTTGGGAAAGTTCTGCCCCCGAATTTGCAACCCAAGAAAAGGGGGTTGCCAGATAAAGCACGACTCTCCGTTTACAAATTGTTCTGTTGGAGTGGTCTATGCTATTCCCTTGACGTGTGGAAAGTTGTACGTAGGCCAAACTGGCCGATGCATCAACGAGCGTTTGGGGGAACATGCACGAAATTTGTCAGATTTAAAAGACAAGTACGCACATTTGGTTGCGCACGTAATCAAATGCAACGGATGCGGGGCCAGGTTGAATGAGACCAAGATTCTTGGAAAGAGTAATGATAAAACGGCACGTGTTAGTTTGGAGGCTTTCTACATTAAGAAGTTTGACAGCAGGTGTATCAGCATCCCCTCATTATCTCTTCTGGCCTCCGAAATTAGGTTTTTAGATTCTGTTATCCATTAACCGAGTTTTCCTTGCGTTCTCGATGGTCGATTGATGATTTCCCCTATCTTTCTCCCCATCCTTCTTTCCCTTTGGAAACTTCGCCTATATAAGATCTCTCGTGAGTTTCAATAAATTCAGTTGTGAGTAGCGCCTTTGTCCCGTCTGCTTTCTTGTGGTGTGTTTATTTCGGCGCAGTTTTTCACAGTACATTCGTGTCTACCAACGCCATTTTCCTCGTTATGGAAAACCGCTTCCAGGTTCCAGCGAGGAACTCGTGCTACTGCTTTAGTTATCCAAGCGGCTTGTAAGCATAGGATGGTGAGCTTGGTATTCTCATATTTTTCTAAAGTTATATTTCCTGTCTTTAAAGAAGCATTTCATTCCCGCATAAAACAATACAAGAATACACATGGAGAATAATCTAGTCTCAAATATTTATTATACAAACTACTGAATGGCAGTGCCGAATGTTGTTTAAATGCAATACTGCGCATGTAGACTTCGTACAGAAATATATCGGAAATAAGGATTAGGTAAAATTTGCGAAATTCATCCTTCTGGCGTTCATTCTCTTAACGAAATGCCAATGTACACCTGGTGCCTAGCACTATATGGTATCGTTTCTAATGACAAGCCCATGAACGAATTTCTTGAAGGAGATATCCACTGCATCAAAATTATGCAACCGACACGGCCCATATTCACTATATTGAGGGAGATGACAATGCGGATGGACACGACATAGACACGAAGTTTGCCTATATTTCTTTACGAGCTGTATCTCCGAGTCTGCAGTAATTATTGGTTCTCTTACCGAAAGCAGACTGTCTAAGAAAGATGCGGCCTCGCGAAGCGCGATGAATGAACAAAGCAAAACACTGCAGTTATAGTCGGTGTTTGAAGAATTCGCAGACGCTGTCTCTGGTCACCAGGTCACCGCCTCAAATAGACCCCTCCCTTTATTGATTATTATGGTTTGCGACCTCTAATCACAGGAAAACTGTATAAGGACTTTACGTCTTATTTTGGGGAATTGATAACTTCTACAAGGTTGCCTTGAATGGCATGAACAGATAAAAAAGCTGATAGTGGAGAGGGTGTTTAAAACTATCACGAGGACAAATGAGGACCTCCAGAGGTCCGTTTTTTCAACCACTGTTGTTTACTAATTTCATCTGCAAAATCGCCATTATATTGATGAATGTTTCTGTCCTTTTCGTGGCGCTCTGTACCAAAACATTATTGCATCACCCGTTGAAGCTGGCAAACGTAAAATCATCGCCTGCTCTCCTACTAACTAACGTTTTTACCAGAGCGGCATTTTTTTTTCTGTCTTTTAAATTTTTCTCCGCACGGATCACAACCAACTAGACAGTATTGCCGTTTCCTGCAAACATTTAACACATGCATATCTGCGAGAAATACTACGTTGTTCGTTTTATTCATATACAACCCGCGTACATGTGAGCTCGTCTCTGCATGCCTTACTTATGGTGTGAGTGCGTTTAAGGACCGGTAGTGGAAATCTAAAGCAGGCTGCAGTGGGTGCAGCTTTGCGCAGTGTGTAATAATAGAGGGAGTGAGGAGTCATCTGCAGAGATAAATAAATTTCATACTGTACATTCTCCATGCTGCGGTCGCATGAAATAGTTCATCTGGTGACCGCTACATTATTGCGTGACCATTCAGTTGCGTGCTAGGAGCCAACCTCTCGGGACAATGCACTTTTGTGGTCAAGGATAGACACTCGGGTCAACGCTCGCGCATTGTGTTCTGCGGTTTCTCGCTCCTAACGCGTCGTCCAGAACTTTACCGCGGCACAAGTTGGAAGACATACTGCGTCTCTTATACTCGTCTTTTTTTTTTTTCTTAGAGGCACGTGGAGAAACGATCTCTTTGCTGCCCAGCCTACAAAGGAAACATTTCGGGAAATGTAACGTCTCCTTGCTTCTTCATTGCTCCGTGGAAAGATTGACCGCTAAGATTGAAGAGACACAATGGGGGTCAAGAGACACTCATCGGTATTGTAGCTCTGCTGGTTTGGATGCTTGCCAATGCTGGGTGGAGGGACGTCCAAGTATCACTGCCCGGAATGAAAGGGCCGCTAAAGTTTTTTCACGTGTGGTCGACGAATTGTTTTTTAAGCTTAAAAAAAAAGACAACGCAGAAAAACAAAACATGTACAAAGAGGGCTAGCATGTGCTTATATATTTTTATAAAACTGATTAGTCAGAACCGCTACTATTTAATGAAGGCAACGCAAGACAAAAACTGCTATTCTTACAGCAACTCTTTCCAAGGTGACGTTTTAGTTTATGTTATACAGCAGACAGTGGTGTCCCTGACAATTTATTAGCTAACGACATTGTTGAGGCGCAGATATGCTTAGAATTATGATCTTTCTTTAATTATCTGATCACTTTTGGAGGTATTATATCTAAAACTTAAAATGAAATATTGCGGTCATGGTACCTGACGACCGGCCCACATAACTATTCACAAACTTTTTTTTCAGTTTCGTTGAATACGAAGTATTCAACGTATGATACCGTTTAATAACGATGAATACCAAGGGTACAAAGGACTCCGTTTCGTATGCAACAAGCAAGCAGCAAATAGTGAGAATAAAATAACAGCACAAAAAAAAAGAATAATTAATCACGTGCAGAGTAGGTAGGTTGTTGCTACTTCCTTTCATAAATCAACTGAAAGGGGCTGAGTCTTTATCCTCTGATAGATTCGTGATTATTTCCCGATAATTGCTGAAGGTATTTCCTTGAAATTAAAATTTGGCGACGTTGTAGGGAGGGCATAAAAACTGGTGATTGGATGAGATTGCAGTTTCGTATGATGAGACGTTGCAAATTTGGTGGGAGAGGGTAGAAAATACATTTATATGAATCTCTCTGTAATTAGGGGTGCAGTCAAAAAAATGATCAAGACGACGAAGACGATTTTTCCCTGGCATGTTTCACTCCACAAACGCTTCCATGGCGGTCGTATGATCGTGAATATTCTCGAGCCCCGTTTCTTCAAGACACCATGCATTATGCATATCGAGAGTCGAGATAGTCTACAAAAAAAAAAAATGTCTACATTATCCGGTCTCAAAGCACATGTGCACTTTATATGCGGTTTGAGATATAGCGTGTTAATTAAAGCATTGACCAGTTTAGTCACGTGCACATTTAAGAGGTTCATGCAATTTTGCGCAGGCAGGATGGTTTTAAAATTAAACTTTACAGTTTGTATTTATGTTCAAAATACTGTGCAGCATCGTAACCGTAAACGACATCTGGCCTACTTGACAGGTAATTCTTGAACATTCGGAGCCATAGAAACCCATTTAAAGGGACGACGTATTCGGATACAAGCAACTTTTTATTGATTTTCTATATATCCGTCAACCTTTCCTTATTCACAGAGGCTTAGCTTGCTTACAAACTAGACTTTTAGATCGAGAATACGTGTCAAGAGCTGGGCTGACAGCACACGCCACTACCTTGCACATTTTGGCTACTTAGCAAAAGTTTTCGAGACCTTGTTTCTCCTGCCTCTGAAAATGCTTCCATTGTTTTTTAATTGCCACTGCTCTTGTCCTACGGAAATTGATTTTTTCTTGGGAGGCGGGAGAGGGAATGGAACGTTTTCTTGCTCAACTCGTTATTTAGTTTGCTCAAGGTCCACGAGAGTAGAAGGATCTCGCCTATCGACCTGCTCTCGCCAGCGGGAATTTAATGGTTCCTGGTGTTCGGATTCAAGACGCCGCCCTTGCTTCTTCACGTAACCTTGATTATAAAGTACAGCATAGACAAATGCGTGCTTGTAAATCCATGTATCTTGTATAAAACTCTATATAATATTAAATTAACAATTATAGGCAAGTACCAGATTGAAGTTCCACAAATGTCAGTTTTAGGGCTATGATTAAAAAGTTAAACGTGATAAAAAAAGACTTAAACAGCAAGGAAATGGTAGTTACTTGCTCGAGATGTATTCAAGCCCTAGCTTTAAAAGAGCTGAAAGAATTTCGCAAGGGTGGAAGAAAAGGCTAGTTGGTATTTCTTCTTAGGAAAACAAAACAGCGCACTCCTGAAACACGGACAGAGAAAGAGACTACAACACTGCGCTGACTTCAACTGGTTGCAATATTGCAGAGCAACACAATATATATATGATCGGGAAATGGGCGGGAAAGCATAGGTAAAAGGGTTTGCATGCGACATAAAGATAACGCACAAATGTTGAAAAGACGTGAGATAACAAAGCTTATCATAACAAAGCGAGACAATAAACTGCACATAACAACGGCAGGGCGATAAAAGGATGAGGCCAATAGGCAAAAACGAACACTAAACAACATTGTGCGATAAACGGAAAACAAAGATGCAGAAAAAGCCAAAAAGGCCGTTAAAAGGGGAATGAAAATTATAAGCAATAGAAGCCAACATTGGCATTAAAAGCAAAAAACTAGAACAACCAATGCCAAATATCCACTACTAAATAAAAAGTCTAATCCGGAATCGTAAACATTAAAATTACTCTGTGCATGACATGGCTGTTCGCCACTTGTTAAGCAATGCAACTGTTCAATACACTGTACAGAGCAACTGATATTGCCTAACTGATGCATTCCTGATAACATAGATATTTTTGTTTATTGGTTCACTTTAGCTACTTCATGCGTGTCAATTCTACCCCATGTGTCTTCCCGTTTTAATTATAAACTCTTTACTTACAGTGGGCAAAATGACATGTTTTGGTTGCCGCTTTTTATGCGAAAGTCAGGAGATTTATTATTTTATAGAACATATAATTTAAAATTTGTATAAAAGGGTTTTTAGCGATGCAACGTACACCACCGAAATATTTGTTTCTGTGAAAAAAATTAATTGGCAAAGCCAAGATTAAAAAAGTGAAAATTTGTCAAGCTTCAACGCCGTGATGGTGCAGTGGTAACGGCGCCCGACTGCTGTGCCCAAGGATACGGGATCGAATACCAACCACGGCAGCCTCTTTTCGATGGAGGCGACAAGCAAGGCCTCCGTGTGCTGTGATGTCAGTGCACTTTCAGAAACGCCACGTGATCGCAATTTCCGGAGACCTCCGCTACAGCATCTCTCATAGGCTGAGTCGCTTTTAAATTTAAACTCAATAAACCAAACGAAACTATCTAAAACTTACAAAACTACACTTGCATCTGAAAAGAAAAGGAAAGTCAACATTTTCCTGGAATATAAAAATAGTGCCCTTTTTAATGGCCACTTTTTAGCCAATATGGCCAATGTGAAATTAAAAAGTCTAATGTTCTAAACTGAATAGTTTTTCTGATAAAAATAAAAATTGAATGCGTGAAACGAGGCCAACGACGAAGCAAGATCTAATCCGTGAGCGAACGGCAATGTTTTCGCCTGGTTTTTATCGTTATCGTTGTTAAAACAAAATTATGATACTAAAAGCGCCATGTTCGGAATCGGTGCTGCTTGAAGTGTCCATAACTTCAACCAAGACTAGGTGAAGTTAGGTGATTTGAAACCTTTTCAAGCTGCCCTTTCTTGTTTTGGAGTCGGACGCAACCAGACCTTCTGAACGTGGTCCGAAAATGGTATCACGAGAACAAAAAAAAAAAATGCAGCTAAATTTTAAACTATGCGCCAGTTGCCTGATTAGCCCACAAATGTCGTAGCCTGTCCTTAAGCGACGCAGAAGCATCTGACATTCTCTCGCGAAGTTATCGTTAGCGGGTTAATGATGCTCAATGGCCTCGGTAAGAAAGAATTGAAGCGTCTCCAATTTACAAGAACTATGTAGAGCACACTAACAGAATACGTACTCGTCTTTAGCTCCATACACAGCTTGTTCCTCAATTGCAGAAACAAACGCGATATATGGGCGATATTTAAAATGCTTAATTGGCAAAACTTTACCCGCCAACAGTCTGTTTATTTGACACCGTGAAACCTATAGGTCATCTCTGAAAATAGCACACCACCAAATGTCACAAATAGGGCCACTTTTCTTACCTAAAACTCTGTTTAGGGGCGCAGGCTATTGGAAGCTGCTAAAGGGAGTCTTTCAGTTGATTGGGGACACGTTTCTGTCACGTTGTGCAAGCTTCTGATGACATGCGAGATCAATTGTATCTGTATTTGTTTTTATCCAAACGTGTTTAGACTCCTTGTCCCTTTATTAGTATGCTTTCTGTATTAGAGACTGGAATAAATGTGCACTCACGCATTAAGATTATTTATCTTATCCGCAACATTCGTAATGTAAACTGTGGGAACACAGTGCTGACCGATATACTTAGCACGCGAGCTTTCAATAGAGTAATATAGAGCAAATCGTGTTAAGTAACGGACAGCCATTGCATACCTTCATGCCGTAAGCCAAAAATCAATAACTGCTGGCTAGACAGCAAGAGCAAGCAAGAAAAAGAGTCAGCCTCCACGTGGCCGCCTTTACCCGGTACGCAGCGTATACGCCCGTTGATATCCTAGCTGTAAAAATTATGTCCAAGGCGGCAAGATATACCCGCAGGTCTACCCTGACGGCTGGAGTGCGGCTTTTGACGACATATGAAGGAAAACTTGCGTCATTTGTAATCGCCACGTGATGGTCGCTTGATGCAGTTGATCGGGCCGTCGTGTAATGAGTACTTGGACATTTAGGCATTTTCTAGACGTCCTTGTCGATATGGTCTATTGGATTTGCTTAAAGTCCATCACGTAGATGAGCTTTCAGGCATTACGGTCTATTTTGTTTCTAGTAAATCATCTGTACAAACCGTCTCGTGACACGGCTGCAAGGGAGGTTGCGTATCCTGTAGACCCTTATTTCTGATATGCTGGGCTAAAGTGCTACGCCGATTACAGAGGGAACCACCCTTGGCCTGTAACCGCTCTTTGTTCTCGCTTGGTGCTTTATAGAGATGCTGCAGAGAAGCATCAAGAGGCGTAATTGGACTGCTCTCTTCGATGCTAAAAACACATAATGGCAATAAGGTATGTGCCACTTTGTACCTTTCTTTCTTATTTCACATGACCGTCACATCAGTGCAATAATTTCCCTCCTTTCTCCTACTTGATTAAATATTTTGCTAGTCTAACTTGCATTGCGGACCTTATCCTCGTTTCATTTTGTCTATGCGTGTTTAAATTTCAATGTTCTGATTTTCAAGCTTACGCTATACGCTTAAACTGTGGGCTGCTTTGGCTATCTCTTAAAAAAGAAAAAGTCAGTTATTATCGTCTATAGTTTCCAATTTTGGAGGGCAGAGAAATGTATTTGGCAATGTATATATTTGCCCGTGCTGAAGATTATAGATTTTCTTATCCCATGGACTCATCATCTCGACCTGTCATGACGTTTTTGAATATTTGAAGTTACAAAAGATGAAACCTTTATTCACCTGCTCGCTAACTCTAACGTAGACATAAAGTTTAAAAAAATCTTCAATTTTCTGACTGAAATAGCTATGGGTGAGAAGATGCTTAAATCGTTCCGTATTTAACTTTTTCTTCTTATTTAGTTTTCTTCTCTACGGACGCGGGCTTATTTGAGAAGCAAACCATTTGTAGTCCAGTAAACAATCATGAGAGTAAATAAGAAACAGGTTTCTGTACCAAAAAAAAAAAAATGAGGAGCATTCATTATTTCATCGAAACAAAGAGTCACCTATTTGAAGGAGATGTTATGGAACGCGACTAGCGGACGAATCAGCAGTCGCCTTACACTCAAGTTATCCTCAGGCAAAGGCTGTGACAAATCGAAGTCTTCTGATCAAGGGCAGTAAGGGTCACGCAGTAATGAAATTTTACGAAGTAAGATTTCAGATTAAGGAAAGTGTGATTAGGAGTATACGTATTTCTATGAGTGGCCACTTGGAAATCGGACTCTTTTTGTAGATTGTATATTAGCCCCAGCTTGTGCAAGTATTGCGTGCAAGCTTCCATGCGTGCTCCGTATAGAGTTTGAACCCTCTTTTCGTCTCCCACAAAAAGCTTTCATATCAGCAATCAATAAATATTGGAACCGTTAAAACCTGCCGTAAATTTTTGAGATCTGTAAGAGGTTCGCCAATATAGGTGGAACCGCCGAAAGAACGCGAGTTTTCCACAATGGTGAAAATAGCATAAGCAGACCATCACACCACAAATCCTTCAATAGGCCAAACCTTACTAATGAAGTTGCCTCCCTGTAGTCGTCTCAAGCAGCCTTTGCATTATGTAACGCTTTCTGAAACCGACTTCTCAATTGTCACAACTAGGCACGTCTGAGCAGAGGAACAGCGCGCGTGCATGCCTGCACCCGCGGGAGGCTTGAATTTTCTCATTCGGTCACTGGAGTGCTTGGGGAGCAAAGGGAAGCTCGTGGGGAATCGGGATCGATCGCGGGAAAAGGCGCGCTCTGAGTTACAAACCGGTGCCACGGGATGCGGCGGCCCGTGAAGACCCGTTTGTTCTCGTCAAAACAACGGCGGTGAGGAGCGAGGCCATGTGTCCGCCGTCGTTTTTCGGGTGTTCGATGAGCGCATCGTAGATTGCCGCTCGAATTGCTGAAGCTTCCTTTCTTATTGCACTTAGGTTTTACGCTTAGAGTTTTAGTTACTTATTACGAGATCTAGAAAAGGAGTGTGTTTAATGTTACGTATCGATGACAATATGAAAGAGATGGTTAAGAAATGAATTTTATTTTCCATGAGTATTGTGAGCCTTCTGTGGACCTTCTTTCATTTGTACATGCCATCATCATCTTCTTTCATTTGTACATACCATCATCATCGTCCCGCGGCGCCGGCTCCGGCGCGAGCCTGGGTTCGTGATCGGATTAAAACGCTAGACAAGGCTTCGCTGTCCTTGCCGCCACGACCTCGCCGTCTTGACCTAGCCGTCTTCCACAAGTGGTGGAGGTGAGAATTGATCCCCTTGCTGTTTTGTACCCTGCCTCTCGCTGGAGCTACATTCCGGGCGCTGTTTACCGCCTGCCATCATCGTTATGTCTACCGAGAGCACCCACAAATCGGCAGGACCCTCTACCTCGGCTGCACCACCCCCTCCGACTGTGCCCACACGACAACGCGACCCGCCGCTGTTCGCTCGTCGTCGCGACGAAGACGTCGATGACTGGCTGGACACCTATGAACGCTGCAGTAGCTACAACCGGTTGGACGATGCTCTAAAATTTCTGAATGTTTCTTTCTACCTCATTGAGGTCGCCAGAACATGGTTTATTAACCGCGAACCCCACACCACTAACTGGACAACATTCAAGCAGCAGTTCCGCCAATATTTCGCAGACCCAGCAGTTCGGACTGAGGTCGCGAGGAACAAGCTCGCCTCTCGCCTCCAAGGTCCCGATGAGTCGTACGCGTCTTACATAGAGGCCATACTTGCACTCTGCCGGCGTGTTAGTCCCACCATGCCGGAACCTGAACGCGTACACCACATCTTAAAAGGAATTAATGCTGTGGCTTATAATACCCTCATTGCAAAGAATCCTTCTACTGTTGACGCCATTATTGCGACCTGCCAACGCATCGACCAGCTGCAGTCCTCCCGATTGCAGCCCGGCATTGCTACTGGCCCGACCTATGCTGACCTGGATCTACGGGCACTGATTCGAGCCATCATCCGGGAGGAGCTCCAAGCCCTCAAGTCTGTCTGTCGACACGGTTGCGATCATTCTTCCGTACCTTCTAATGACGCCGGTCTCCGCAACATCATTAAAGATGAGCTGGGAACAATTACGCGACTTATGGCGTCCGACCCTCCTGCACCCCGTCCAGCATCGACTTACGTGCACGTCGCAGCATCACCCCCTCCTGTTGTTCCGCCGCCCCAACTGGCATCGCCCTTCAACCACATCAACGCCGTGACGACGGCTCAGCCTACGCCACCCTATTACGCACCCTGGCGCCCCTCTCGCCCAGTGTGCTACTACTGTGGAATACGAAGACATATATCCCGCTTCTGCCGTCGACGTATTCAGAACGAGCGGCGTGGTTATGACGCCTTCGAAAGTGACGTACCCTCATATTATCAGCGACGACCTATTTCCGGCCCACCTCGAAGATCATCCCCACCTCCAGAATCCTTGTCTGAGCCTCGTGGAACCCATGCATCCCGACGTCGGTCTCTATCCCCATACCGCCGCTCAGTTTCCCCTCTTCGACCCGCAACAACTCTCCCTGTCCGCCATCCGGAAAATTAAGCGTTGCAGTTTCCGGAGGTCAAACTGCAGTCTGCGAACTTACCAAAAGTCCTCCAGATCGCCCGTATAATGTGATTTCTGTTTTCGCTGAAGGATTACCGGTCGAAGCATTGATTGATACAGGGGCTGCAATTTCTGTCATTCACGCTGATTTGTGCTACCGTTTGCGAAAAGTTACGACACCATATGATGGGCCTGAACTCCGTGGAGCCAATGAAGTCCCTTTGCGCCCTTTAGCAAAGTGCACCGTACGAGTTGTTATTGACAGCGTCCGCCATCATGTGCAGTTTGCTGTGCTCTCACCATGTGCGCATCTCATGATTTTTGGATGGGATTTTTTGTCAACCGCTTCGGCGTTAATTTCTTGTGGCGTCCGTGTTATCCATATGACAGAAAGCGATTTTTCATCTGAAGTTTCTGAACGACATCATCCCCTCGTTGCCGCTGCTGATACTGTTCTGCCTCCTCAGTGCGAAAAACTGCTTACCGTTGTTTCTGACCACATCGCTGACGGGGACGTACTCATCGCACCATCTTATCGTCATCTTGCACGCGGTATCGCCTTCCCGTCTAGTCTTGTGAGGTTCTGCAACGGCTCAGCGACAGTAGCGGCCACTAACACTTCACGTGAATCCCTCGTGCTCCCCAAAGGAACTTCTCTCCCCTGCATGGTGGATGTTCAACCCTTGTCCTTGATGGTGCTCACCGCCCCTCAGCCTCAGCACCGTGTTTCGACAGACGTCTCTCTTTCTGTTCTCACAAAGACTTAATCCTAACCTCACGCCGAACGAACGCCAAGAACTGCTGACATTTCCAATCCATTTCCACCTATGACCACAGCCGACCATCTCTTTCCCCGACGTATATCACAACAGTTTCATTTGACGACTCTGAGAACAAACACGCTCTCCGCTCACAGCAATTAGCCGATGCCTACTGCCGTCCCATCATCGACCGCCTTATTGGCGCTTCGGACCCACCCAATGCTCGGCTTCGCCGACAACTTCGCAATGTCAAGCTCGAAGATGGCATCCTACTCCGCTTCATGTATTGCCCTGATGGAACTCGGTGGATCCCAGTCGTGCCGCGTGTGCTTCGCGCACGTATACTGGCGGCTCTCCACGATGACGCTACTGCAGGTCGCCTTGGTGTTGGCAAAACCTACGACCGCGTGAAAAAACGATTCTTTTGGCCTGGCCTATCTTCCAGCGTTGTCAATACGTCCCATCTTGCCCTCTATGCCAACGTCGCAAACGGCCGACTTCTTCACCCGCTGGCCTTCTACAACCTGTTCCCTGTCCCGCCACGCCATTCGACGTAGTCGGCATCGATTTGTATGGTCCCCTACCTCTCTCCGAGGGGGGTAACCATTGGATTATAACAGCTGTCGACCACCTTACACGCTACGCTGAGACAGCACCTGTACCGACCGGTTCCGCTCAAGAAGTAGCAAATTTCTTTTTGCGATCAATTGTATTGCGTCATGGCGCTCCTCGGGTGCTCCTAAGTGACCGCGGGACGGCCTTCTTATCGACAGTCGTTGCCGAAGTTCTTTACGCGTCATCCACCCTTCATAAGACAACCTCGAGCTACCATCCCCAAACTAACGGGCTGACTGAGCGATTTCACCGCACCTTATCGGATATGATCTCCATGTACATCACACCGGATTATCGAAATTGGGACACTATTCTACCATTCGTCACTTTCGCCTATAACACAGCAGTACAGCGGACTACCGGTTATTCTCCGTTTTTCCTCGTTTATGGCCGTCCTCCCACTACAATTCTCGACGCTTCCTTCTTCTCTACGCCCGACTACTCCACATCGGTACCTACCCAGTTCTTATCTCGTGTGGCCAGATGCCGTCATCTTGCCCGCCTCAACACAGCAGCGTGCCAGGAAGACCGCAAGAGTCGCTACGATTCTACGCATCGCGTGGTCTCTTATCGTCCCGGTGACGAAGTACTGCTTTATACTCCACTGCGCACCCCTGGCCTTAGTGACAAATTCCACCACCGCTACCTTGGTCCCTACAAGATCATCAGGCAAACTTCTCCAGTTAACTACAAAGTCATGCCTGTTGATCCCCCAGCGGATCGACGCCACCGTGGAACTGAAACTGTTCATGTTTCTCGCTTGAAACCGTTTGTGCGCCGCGGTACATCGGTTAGTTAGGAGCGGCCAGGCTGGCCGCTTCCGACCCCCCGGGCAGATTGTGTGAGCCTTCTGTGGGCCTACTTTCATTTGTACATGCCATCATCATCTTCTTTCGTTTGTAGATACCATCATCATCGTCCCGCGGCGCCGGCTCCGGCGCGTGCCTGGGTTCGTGATCGGATTAAAACGCTAGGCTTCGCTGTCCTTGCCGCCACGACCTCGCAGTCTTGACCTAGCCTTCTTCCACAGTATATTCTTCTGAGAACCAAAAATAATAGTAGTGTACAAGGTACACTACTATCAGGGTACGGTCCTTCGTTAAGTCGCCCGCATACGTTTTGCTTGCGTTGTTCGAGGTGCGCGCGTTGCGAATTAAGTATGCCTAATTGTTTGCATCTGTACTGGCGAATAATCACTTGCTTGAAAAAACTGCTGATCAAAGCGTTGTTCTGTGTACTCCTGTAATGTAATTAGTTGAAAGATGTAAGCTCTAAAAACCGGAGCTTTTTGTAGAAAGGTCCTCATTATTTTTTCATTTTGAAGCATTCAGATCACACCAGATATACGTTTGTTTTGCTTTTTTAGAATGGCGACGAGATTGCTAATTACTTCACCTTTGGCAGCACTGCGACGCTGCAATGATACTCATTACTTACACATGTGAGTTGATCATGAAATATCGTCGCCAGTAAATGCGATTGATGGATCATAAGAACCAAAATGAACCCTAAAGAATTCCTCGGCTGGAAGACATCTGGCTAACACAGCTGCATATCTGCCCAACAAATGCCCACACTGCGAAGAACCCGCTTGAGAAAGCACTGTCCGGCATCTAATATGGACATGCCCAGGAACTTCGCATATGTGCAAGACCATTCTACAAAAAGCTGGACTTTCACCGACTAATGACTCTTGTTTCCACTTATGGATAACAAACAACATTTATGCACACAGTTAATGTGACTTCTTGCACATGGCTGCACTGCACACATTTCTGACTCTACCACCACGTTTTATGCCGTGTGGCAAACTCGGTGCCATATATAAATAAATAAATAAACTGCATATCACTTCAGTGGCGGAGCAGTTGTGCTCATCGGTCTTTTTGCTCTTTGCTTGTAGCACTTGGCATGGCAGAGGCAAGATAGCAAGGGCTGAAGAGCAGATCTTTACACATAGTGTTGATGAGAATGCTTTGGCAGTTCGTCAGTAATGATCGGCTGAATACCTCAAGTTTGTAAGAAGGGGCAGCATAAATTGAAGATTACACAAGAGAACGCTCTAACAACTTTTTCCGCAGCTAGGCAATACAACAACTACGTCGTTTTATTCATCCTTTGAGCACTATACGGCACCTTACACGAAGTGTTTTGAGAGGATGAATGAAGGTTGTCCGCGTAAGGGCAAAGAAGGTAGCTGCAGTGGGTAGAGGAGTATCTGAAGCAGGCGACGTACTACGCTACTTAGCAAATTTGTGTGTCGGTGCTTACGAAAGCAGACACTCAAGAAGAAAAAAATGAGCTCAGAAGAAAAGTTTGGATCGGAGCGTAAGGGGTGCGCGTACATGAATTCGCTATTGCGGTAAAGTGTAAAGGCAAATGAACACTAAGTGTACAATAAAACTGCCTGCGTGCGTGATATGTCGTGCAGCGCAGGAGAAACGAACGTCAACTGCTCCGAATTTTCATCGGACCGGTCCATCACTCACCTATGAACTTGTAGCGCGTGGCTACAAAATTAAAAGCCGTAAGCTGAGGCGTTGTTAGATGTGTGATTGTAAATTCTATTTAGAGAAGCTCTACCCCTTATTCAAGCCGTAGGCTATGAGGATAATGTGTATTTAGAGCAATAGTTTCTTGCTTCTTTATATGTTAACGAGGCGAAATTAACTTTTGCTAGTTTTGAGCTAGGAATAGGTTAATAACGAAAGCTTGCTGCGAGCTTTTAGAGCGTTCTCATCGTCTGTTGTTCTCCACAGTTAGTTTTTTGCGCGTTATATACAAAACATTTTTAAAGACTCTTTCTAATATTTGGACATAGTACGCACCTTCTCCCTTTCAATATATAAAAACAGCAAAAGCGATCAAAATTTCTTATTCCGCTCAATTGGAAGTGACTGTTCAGCTTTGACCAAAAAGCATAAGAAATCTGTGCCAGCCGAAATTAAACTTCAGAGCTTAACGCTCCCACAAACATAAAAGAATGCTTCTTTATAGTTTCCATGGTAACTGCTATTGGATACTTCGAGCTGGAGTTTGAACTATTCTACAGCGGTTGTACGCGGCCAACGTCTCATGATTTCAAACATTTTTTTGCCCTCCCCTGCAACTTGCATATACCTGCAGTTTCAAGGCTCCTTTTAGCGCATGAGCGCGTAACTGATGTTTTAACGATAAATGGCGCACTTATCTGACTTCTGTAATGGGATGCTTCTGATGCTTATCTAACTTCTGTAATAGGCTGATATCAGAGTAACGCACTAATAATCAGCCGCTTGCCTTTTGCTTTTTTTGGTCTTTTCCCTGCATCCTATTAGAATTTCTCTTACGCGTTGACTTCTCCGAAGAGAAGTATCGGTAATGCGCTTCAAAAAAAAAGTAAGCGCGTTTTTTTTCTTACTGCAATAGGACCAAACAATTTATTTAACTCGTTTTCATCGACTCCCCGTCACCCTTTCCATAGCATGCAGTGCAATGTCAGAAAACTATCTGACAAGTTTATTACGTATGTATCAAGTTCAAGTTTATTGATTTTAGTACTTTCCTAATAAATGTAATGCATACAAAGGAAAGTGAATCATTTGCTCTTCAGCTGTGCTAGTAATTTAGCAATGTAAATTAGCCTGCACGTATGATGCGTACGGTTCAGAACTAAAAAACAATGTATATAATATGGCGAAGAGTTGCAGCGAAATATCTCCCCTTTCAAGCCTGACAGTGGAGAGCTCAGTACTAATCCTACTCATTTCCAAGTTTTTTTTCTAATGTATTTTATGCTCTTCAGTTTCGGTGCATTTTCCACAGATGTAGAAAGCGTCATATATATGGCAGGCATGAAAAATAGGGATGAGTGAATATGGCCGTTATATGTACTCCAGCAATATCCCTGCAAGTACTTCCTGCGAAAGAGGGGTACGTTATGATGATTGCCTGCTACCTGATACAAATGTCAGACAAGTATTTCAAATAAAACATTTCACAGAAACCTTTTTGGATGTGAAATGATATAATTTCAATTAGAAAAGAAAGTCGATCATTAAAAAATCGAAAAAAATCTCACCCTAGTTTCAGAAGTTATTTTCCTTCATCAGAAGCGACTACAGGCGACCTTCAGATATACTCATTTTGAAAATTCTCCCGCAGTCACAGCTGATAAAGTATTCCAGCAGGTCTCAAATGTTCGGTTTTCAACAGTTTCGGAGGCGTTGTATTCTAAACTATATTAGACAAGTTCCTGAACCTTCAGCCTCAGTCTAGTCTTTTTATCTAATGTACCAGATATTCAAGTCCTGCGTTGGTATATATACCGAATATTTATTCATTGTACACACATACGCACACTTTATATATATATATATATATATATATAGTGATATATATGCCCTGCATCGCTGGACGCTAAAGAAGGCAACGATCAGAAACAGTGACACAGAAGACGACGAAGTGGTAGCAACGTGTAGTGCTAGAAGAAGGTTAACGCTGTTGTGACTCTGTGGTTTGTGTGCTGCGTCAACCTGGACTAACCTTCGTGCACTAACCTTGCCAAGTATAATCTTGGTGGAGGTGACCAAAGATCCCCGTGTGCACACATAAATCCATTTAAGCAGCCGAAAGCTGGATTTGAGCAGTGGCCGCCACCTACCTGGGATCACAACTTCAACAACGGTTACTATATCCTCTGAGGCAGCTCCTATCACCGCAACAACATCGGCGCAACCACTCGTCCTCACAAAAATCCGCCACCCTCCCATCTTCAACGGCGAAGACAAGGCAGATGTGGACGACTGGCTGGATGAATACTAGCGATGCAGCCGGAACAATCATTGGGACGCGACCATCATGCTGGCCAATCTGATATTCTATTTGGCGGGAACCGCTCGCACATGGTTTCAAAATCACGAGCATGAGCTGGTTACCTGGGAAATTTGCAGAAAAAGCTTCACGACTTGTTCGTGAAGCCCATTGGACAGGCTCTCGCAGCCAAAACCGAACTTCCGTCTCGCGCCCAATCCACCACGGAGTCCTACCTGGCCTTCATCCAAGACGTGCTCGCGTTGTGTCGCAAGGCGAACAGCTCCATGCTGGAAAGTGAAAAGGTAGGGCACATCCTCAAAGGCATCGCAGATGACGCGTTCAACATCCTATTCTGCATGGATTGCTCTACCGTCGAGTCGGTGCTTTAAAGGGCCCCTGAAACACCATTTAAGGCCGTATTTTGATGCTACATGTGTTTAGAGGTGGTCTTAGTGAGCATCAAGATCACATTCAAAAAGCTCTGCGTGTTAGCTGTAATTTAGAAATAATTTTGGAAAATTGCCGCTCGCAGCCGATTTGGGCGACACACCACCGTGCGTTTTCAGCCGCCCAGCCCATGCGACGTCATTGGGGTTAGCGTTATCATTGGCCATGGCCATATGACGTCACGTGTAATTTTTGCAATTATAGATTTTAAAATTAGCACTATTCTTCCTGAAAGAAGTATTTTATTCGTTAGTTATTATTGTACATTAAAGAAAGGTAAGAATTCTGCGCGCATCTTGATAGAAGCGGAACACTTCCGGCCGAGAGAGATCCGTCTGCTCGCAAAAGCACGTGTTGCCCGGTTGTCAGTCTTGAAATCTCGCGATCTCAACTGCTGCTGCTTTTTTTCTGATCTGCAATGGACCACCATTGCTGTGTAGTTGGCTGTAAAGCCGAGGACAGGAAAGATGTTATAATGCGACATCGTGTCCCTACAAAGCAAGGTGTCACGCGGGAAAGCTGGCTCCAACGCGTCGGGCTGTCATCGTCGGACAAGCGCCAGGAGCTCAGAGTTTGTGGCCGCCACTTTTCCCGTGACGCATACCAGTATAATCCCAGTTTGGCGCAGCAAACTGGCCTCAACATGAGACGTCAACGCCTCAAGTCCGACGCTTTGCCGACGCAGTTTCTCCCTGGAATGGTAAGTTTTCTGGGTTGCGAGTTATTGTGGAAACACGCGTAGCATATGGCTCGGAGTCTCGCATGGAAGTGCATGAAGCCTAGCGCAAGTTTTGCAGGCGCAGATTCCTTGCGCGCAAATCGCTCTTGCGAGAGGACCACTACAAGTTAAGGCGCTGAAAATGTATGAAAGGGAGCTCTCGCCCTGCGGCGCGCGGATAAGGGAAAAAAAAAGATAAGGCGACCTGCGCACATGAATTAACATACACTAACGTGTACGCGATCACAACAATCGCAGTATAATTTGCCTGGGTGGTGCAGTGGGTTAGGGTGGTCGACTGCTGTGCCCAAGGCACAGCGGCCGCTTTTCGACGGAAGCGCAAGCAAGGTGCCCGCGTACCGGTGCGGACAAATGTAAACGGAGCACGCTTTTTCTTCATTTTTCACTCGGTGCATATTTGAAACTGGTAGTCGTGGGATGCGTGGACCGGTAGTAGACGCAAGTGCCCTTTCACGGACAAATATTTCCTGATCTCCAGTGAGGAAGGCAATTTGACTGAAAAAGCCTAGCTGCTCGGTTTACTTACGTCCGCACCTGTACATGTGCTGTGCGATGTCACTCAGTGCTGTGCGGCGCCTCGTCTGAGTCGAATTTGGGGCGTTGAACCCCATAAACCAAGCCTGACTTGTAATAAAAAAATACCAGCACACTAATAATACAGATCAACTGCATCCCCCCCTCCCCCACCCCCCATCCACCTAAAGATATGCTTATTTTACAGTGCGTTTAGTCTGCTCTTGATCTTTGCCTTTTAACACCTGTATATGCATGTCTTTCTCATTCATGAAGCGGAAAATTGAAGGGGAAATTGGCTCGTTATGATACAATTAATGAAAGGAGCCAACAGTCGAGTCCAAGGTAAATGTAGGGTTTTTTTAAATACTTTTGTGGTGATATTGATCAGAATTAGTCCTGTAACGATTTTAGGCAGAAAGATGATTAAATTCCAAGTGGGAGGAAAAATAACATGTGGTATATAGATAAAAAAAAAAGAAGGTATCCCCTATGACCTTGCACTTGCAGACTTTTGTCTCCTTTCATTCTCATTCATGTGCAGAATAATAAAACTGCCATTAACACAATGTTGATTATGCACAAATTTCCTTTCTTTTCCTAGCATGGCAAACCATCATCGCCAGGAAGCCCGAAAGACCTCAGCACTACACAGGTTTCCTTTGGACAGGTTAGTACTGTTATCATGGTATTAATAACAATGTATATATACTTTTATATTTATATTTATGAATATTTAGGCCACATATATAACTTTGGAATATGTTGCACGCATATATGATGGCTCTATTGCTAGAAGCTATATAAACTAGCACAACTGTTGCTATGTCATTATGCTTTCATGCAGTTAGTTACGTGTTCAACCATTGCTTCAGGCACCTACCGGAGGTGATCCAAATACCACAGCTCTTCCTGTAGAGGCGAGAATATTTTGGATAGTTCATTTTGTCCAGTGGATGACGCAAGTGTTTTGACATATGTACACACTTAATTTTCAACTGTACTGAACAGCTTTGTATTATATTGCATATGATGGCTCTATTGCCCGAGTAAGTAAGCTATGCAAATTAGTGCAAATGTTATGTCTGCTTCCATGCACAAGCTCTATCATCGCTTGAGGCACCTTCTGGAAGCAATTAAAATGTAGCTCTTCCTGTATAGATGAGATTATTTTGGAGTTCAAATAGTTAATTTTGTTTAGTGGATGATGCAAGGCTTTGGTGTGCACTGGCACACCAAAAAAAGAAACTCGGAGCACATATATTAACTGGATTAACATGGGAGACCGACGTTCAAAAATAATGAGCTGCTGGATTGGTTCATGGAACAGTGTATTAGTCGACTGTCCTGCACTGTGTCTTTTGTTTCTGCTGCTAACATGCCTCCAAATTTTTCAGGGCTCTTGAAACTCCACAAACTACAGCTTGTCTGTGCAAATTTTTTAGTCATATCAGTTCTCCACTTTCAGAATATTTGTGTATTTGTGTATGTGTAGCAAGTTGACAATGTTTGCATTTTGTTACGGGCAGTTCTCTATACAGCACCTGAAAATGAAAGCATGAAAAATTTCAAATCTGCAACCATCATTATAATTATGAATATCTGTCTGCAGGAAGAATCACCAGCGCGGCCTTCAACTACTCGCACGCATACTGTGGCAACGCAATGTGGGAGTGCCATTCTGTTGGTAAGTCATTATTGATAAAGATGTTGTAGTGTTCTGAAAATGTATTAAAGAGCTATATGATTGATTACATTAAACGTAGATGGGGTGCTTGCGAATAATTTTAAATATATGAAATTTTTCCAGGCACACAGGTGTCTATTGGATTTAAATCTCTAGTCAGCACCAAGGTTTAAACAGAGAAGCCTGCCACCAGAGAAGTCGGTGGCAGGCTGCTATCACTGGCCAGTTACTGCTATCACTGGCCGCTCGTTAGAACTTCTTTCATCCACTTTTGTGCATTTGCTGGCTATAGCAGGCAAGAAAATTTGTCATTTAAGCACTGTTCATTAGGCAAAAAAAAAAAAAGAAAACTTGACGAAATACGTCACCTATGTGTCACATATTCACTCATTCAAACTTGCAAATATACCCTCCCTGTGACACAGTCCATTCGAATGACAGCGTTCATAACTCTCATGCATGGCTTGACATGATTAAGGATGTGGTAATACTCACAATGGGTCAACAAATATTGCCTTGATGAGTCTATAGAGACCATGCCTCATACATACCTTGCACACCACTAATCTCGGACGTGGTGTTAGGTTATTCACAGTTGCGTCAGGTAGCAAAAGGGCAATTTTTCCTTACATAATATGGTCATGCTGTGTCTGCCTAGTGTACATTAGTGCTGTCTTTAGAGCTACTACGGAGCCATCACATGCACTTTGAAGTTTAATTTTGCACAAATATTTGAACAAGTCACTAAGATGCACAAGGATATTTGATTCTGTTGTGAAAAAAATATAAGTTGCGTAGCCCTAAAGTGTACCTAATTTGCCATGGCATTTTTCTGTTCCCTGTTGATAGAATGAAAAAAAAAAATGCATACCGACAATAAACTTTGACAGCAGCTTTATTTAGCACATTTTACAGCCAAGACATTCCGAGATGAACATCCACGGCTGCTACGTATTAGTTCATAATATTAACAATCACACGGCACCAATCGCTGACATCACTGCACTTCTTTTTCAGCGACCATCAGGATGAAACGGCCCAGTCAGCGATTGAGGAACCCCTCTACAAAGAGCGAAAATTCCTTGTGTTCGAGGGTTGCCTGCGGCAGCTTCTTGAGACCTGAACAATGTGTGGGCAAACAAGAACCCTTTACTTTAGCATAGCGGGAAGCCTTGTGACTGTGAAGGGGACATGCTCACTGCAGCATTCTTTCCTCTGAAAAAGCCAACCACTGGTTGAAGGAAAAGCAGCAAGAAATGTCCTCCTGGCTGCAGGCATCTTGTTCTCTGGCTGCGGTATAGCTTCAGTTCTTCGGTTCCTGCAATCCATTGGGGTGCAAGGCATCACAGAGAGGACCTACTACAACTACCAACGGGCATACTTGCTACCTGCCAGAAATGAGGTTTGACAATAAGGATATCTCTCATACAACATTCAAGTCAAAGTATATGTCATTAACTCGATAACTAGATGTCGCATCCTTTCATGACAACAACTTGAAGCTACAATGCAACATATAAAACATATAAAATGCAGCATATATGCAACAGCGGAGGCATTGCAGTGCAATGCACCTGCTACTGCACATCTCTGTTGCCTTTGGCTACATGTTTAATAGACCAGCTGCATGCTCTAGCACTGAAGGCATAATTTTTGCAATATTTTTTTTTTAGTAAATGTGCTGTGAGAAAAGTGAAAAGCAATGCAGCATTTGAAACCTGCCCCCCTCATCCTAATATGCATGAAGGCAATCACATGACTGCAAGTTTGTAGACTCTAAATTGAACATCTCCTTCTTTGCAGCTTTTGCAGCAAAGGCAAGCAGAACTTGCTAGTGAGCTTGTAGGGACAACAACAGACCTGGCAGGGGATGGTCGCTGTGACTCGCCAGGCTACAGCGCAAAGTACATGACTTGCAGTGTACTAGCTGTGCAGAATGGAGCCTGTGCAAATGCGACTCATCCTTTCCGACAACTGAGGTTCCTCCTAACATCACATCCTATCTTACGGCATTTCAACCCTTCTGCTCCAACTTCAGTGCACACGGACGCAAGTGGCATAGGCCTCAGTGCTGTCCTCGTTTAGCGCTATGACGACTGTGAACATGTGATTGCTTACGCCAGTCGGACTCTAAGCAAGACTGAGCACAACTACACCATCACCGAGCAGAAATGTCTCGCGGTTGTTTTCGCCGTGCAGCGGTTTTGCTGCTACCTGTACGGAGAGCCTTTCGTAGTAGTAACCGATCACCATTCCCTATGCTGGCTACTCAATCTCTGTGATCCGTCTAGTCGCCTAGCCCGCTGGGCACTTCGCTTGCAAGAATACGACTACAGCATTTCATACAAAAGTGGCCGACGGCACGCAGATGGAGACTGCCTCTCCTGGTTGCCACCTGCCACGACGGAATGCGACGCGGACAACTTTGATCCTTACGTCACTGCTTTATCTCAGAGATTTCCAAATACTCATACCTTTTGAACCGAGGAACACACCGATCAGCATCTGGAGTCGTTCTTAGCTGCTGCTCAAGACCCAACCTCGAACAGCCAGTTTTGCCTATGCCTATGTGATGGCCTGCTATACAAAAACGTTTACTCTCGTGGCTGCTTGCTCCAGGAAAGTGTCTTGTTTTTTTCACCCAGCCCACGACCAACTTGTCGTCCCCACTCCCTGTACGGCCGCCGCTACCGGCCAACTCTGCGATTACGATACTTCATTAGATAAGAAGGCTGTGAGAATCCGTTTTGCTACAGACTGTCGGTTAATTGAATATTCTTTTTGGCTTTGTTTAAACCTTGACCTGGCTTAGTATTTTACGCTGTGTTTTTGTGTAACTCTCGCCCTTACTTACTATCTCTGGAATACTTGCTTTGTTATTTTATAGTCTTCTTTATCGCAGCGTTTGTTCATTGTCGGTTTTTTTCTCTTGTCATTTATTGAGTCGTTTTTTATTACTATCATGTCCTGGTGTTTTATTAATTTTTTTATGCAGTGTAATTTGGACTACTACCTATATATGTTCCCACTGTGTGTTAAAAAGTGACGCATAAATTTATTCCTTGATCACACACCAACACACGCACTTCACTGGTTGACCGGCCTAACTTTTAACTGTGTTCTCAAACCTCATAGAGGGACGACGGGTAACCGTAAAGTGGATCCCGCACCTCTGTTAATCGTTAAGGCGGGGTCTGTGACAATATAAAACAGACCAAAACTGCAGGAAAGGTATTACATATGCTAAAAAATTGCAAAAATTACAAATAGGTCAATGAGCTGCAATGATTCATGGGATTTGCCAACTTTGAGAAAAATTTGTGGCACAACCTGCATACTCTAGTGCAGTGAAAAGAACTGCTCCCCCCCCCACCCCTCCAAAAGAAATTGCACGAGTGCACTCAATTCTGCTTAGGTGCAGTAATGTGAAACCACTGCGAATTATGTCACACTGCTTAAATTGGTCCGACACTACGCTAGCAAACCTCGGCCGCACTCGTCCAGATGGCGTACGTGTATGCCATATTTACCCAGGTTAAATGAAGGAGTGGTGCAGATGGTACTTCATGAAGATCACAATGTTTGCCGCACAGCTGAACAGTATGTTGTAGTTTGAACTTGATGAAGAGAAGGATACTTACTGCACAGCATGAGAATGTGTTGCAAAGTGCATTGCTCGTACCGTAGACTGGGAAGCCTCAGCCCACATAACCAAAGTAGAAGCCAGTGGAGGCCGCTTGGAACCGTCAAAGCCGACAGCCCACCATCACACACCCACGTAACTGGTCGGAATGCTCTGCCCCAAGGCAGATGACCTCTTCCCCTTGGATAAGTGCTCCCTTCTTCTCTCCTTGCAAATTTCATTGTGGTCTTTTTCTGCAAAGCTGTAAATTCTTCAGTTCTGCTCCTTCTATCTGGTGCTCTGTTCTATACTGCCTTTCGTTTTTCTTTGACTATCCTGCACAGATGAATAAAATGTAAACACCAACACTGGAAAAAGCGACCATGAAAAGAAGCCACAGAAGAGGAGATATGCAGATAGAAAAGCGACAGTAAAAACTAGAAACATATTCACAGATCTCAAGGAAGCAAGATAACAAGCCAAGCTGTCAACAAAGTTCAGGCCCCAGAAATTGCAAGAGAACAAGTTAAAAACATCCTTATCAACAGTGCCAAATGAATGAATTATGAAAGAAGCTCCTCGCTCTATAAAATGCCAGAGGGATAAATATTAGAACAGGCAATGACAAGGTCTCCCAGCCCAACTAAGTGATTCCTGCGGTAGAGGCTACAAAATGAGAAGCAGTGGCTACCTTAGCTGGCAGAATTTGTGTACATATATTCACTGTGAAAGGAGAGCGATGTAATGCACAGTTAGATACAGCTGATAATCAAGAAATAGGGAATTATGTCCAGGCATGACAGCTGGTGATAGCCGAGACAGCTAAAATAAGGCTTTTAGAGCATTCGCTCTACTTCTCCCGTGCACAAACCTCAAAGTGAATGCAATGTTGACTTTGAACTCTCACGCTGTGCAGCAAACAATGTCATCTTTATAGCTTAGACATGAGAGCACTATGCTATTGCCACAACCTATCACACCTCGTAGTAAAACTACAACACACTCTCCTCTGTACAGTAAACATCGCCTCCATCAATTTCTAATTGCAAGACATTTTCGTGCGCTACAATGATCATCGTCTTAATGTTTCATCTACTCCTTCTCCTTCATGAAACTTACGGAAATACACCATGCACATACGCCACCTCACTATAGACGGAGGTTGCAACCGTGCCAGACAGCCTGCCGAGACCATTGAACAAAGAGAAGCCAGACTAGCCCATTGCCAAAAAGCTGAGCAAGAGTGCAAGCGAGCCAAGATCGAAGTGGCAGCAGCAGCTGTGACTGCGGCCAATGGCTAACGCTCATGAAATTTGGTTCAAGGACGGTTGAACCTGCACAACGTTTTGAAAATATGCAGTGCTGCCCCTACACTTTGGCAAACACACCTGAAAGGGACCAGCTATTACTGCAGCTTGGAGATAAGAAATGTAACACTCTGCAAGCGTATTAGACTGTAAATAAATTCAAATTAATAATTCAGATCAGCAAATGCAGGAACAAGAGTTGTGGTTTGATCTGTGCTTCACCTGTATTACTCCACTGCTGGAATGGATGTATTCTGCGATCTGTTGTCATGTATTCACGGCTAGGAGTGTCAATAAACAAACCTTCAAGCACTCATTTCATTGTGTCAGTATTGAGCACTCACACACTCGGTATCATTCAAAACACAGAATGCTTGTGCTGCCTCGGCATAAGCATTCTGTGTTTCGATTTTAACTTCTTTTTTTCTATAAAATTCCATTCCAAATAAATGTATGTTTACGGCAGATGCCTAGAAGCATGTGCTCAAGCAGACTTGGCGATGCTCGGCATTGTCCTCCATTCTGGATTGTTTTTGGATGTGTATTTTTTTTTTACTAGGATTTGAATTTTCTTCCCAGGCTTTATTTTTCACTAACTAACAGTTCTACACCTTTCTTGCTTAGATATCTACAAGTTCTGGCACTTTAGAGGAACGAGATGTCTGTTCTTAAACAGTGCCACAAAACAGACACTTGACGCAGTGCATAACTTGGCGTTCATAAAATAGCATTCTCTATTTTTCCACCTTAAAAATAAACGCACTTCCATGCACCACTCGAAGCAGTGCGCCTGCACACGTGATAAAGTTTAGAATACAGCATGCAGTGAAGCGACAATCACCTGAGATTAAAGGGGAGGGTGCCTGAATCCCATGTAGCTCGCCGACGGAAATTCACGCCGAACCCCGCAAACGACGCAGGCTGGCAGGACCACCCTGTTGCCTTCGCCCAGCCTGCCCCCAATCCACTTGGTAAACAAGCAGTAGGCTATGAAGCGGTGCTGCCTGAAAATACCACGCTTTACAGTAAACGGATCATACACACACACAAAAAAAAATAATGCGAATCTGTCACCTGACGCTTCCGCACTACCTACTTGTTTACATCTCCGTCTCCATCGATGTTCGCTCCCTCCTCCTCTCGTGCAATGTGCACAGCCCGAAGGACTTCGGGCGTTAGGCACACGCTTTGGAACGCTGGGTGGATCGTAATGCAGCCGCCGTCCTGCTGGCACACCACCAGCACCTCCGGCATGCTGCGGCAGCACACATCTTCTTCAGGTGTGGGCATGCTTTCGCAGCGGCCGCAGCGGCACCTGCGCATAAGTAAAATGTGAAAAGGCTGCGAAGCAAACACGAAATGGCATTTCGTGAAATAAGAAAGTTGTAATAACCTATGTGCAGTGGCGCGTGCGCCACGGAACGCACCATAGTAGGCCGTCGTCTCCGTTGCCAGCGGGTGGTTCAGAAGGGCCAGTCGATGGCGTGCTGCTGTCGTCGCTGTCTAGCGGATCACGAAACGGAGTATAATCATATGGATCAAAGTCCAGCTCGGCAGCGGCTTCACGCAGCCTCGCTTCGAGCTCGGGATCCATGTGATCCATGGCGACCGACACGCGAACCGCCGCTCCGCAAACACGAAGGGGAAAAAATCGGAGCACTACCGGAAGTAAACAAACCGAGAGTCGGTGGCGTCACTTCGTGACGCATTATGGGCGGGGCGTCGGCCCGGACATTTTCTTTTTTTTGGCCGGCGCATCGGCGTGTATGAGTTGAGGGCTACAGTGACGGGAGAGGAGGAGCGTCATTTTTAATATGGAATATCTGCGCTATTAAAGATGTTAGCCTAAAATTTTTTTGCGCTTTGCTGACTAGCGAAGGCACGCCGACCGCTCGTGCGCCTTTCTTAAGCACGGCTTCAAGCTTTTCATGGGCCCTTTAAGTTTGCCGAATATTCGAGCAGGCTAAACAACGACGCCTGGTACATCGCTTTGAGCGCCTTCCGAACACGGCAGCCACATCGTCCTGTGATGATCTGGCTCCTCTGCAACAGCCTTCTCAGTCCGCAACAACGACTCGGATCATCAGGCGAGAACTCAAGGCATTAGCTCCTGCACCATTCCCATCTCCAGTGCCTGACTCCGGGGCATTGATACAGGCTGTTGTCCGACAGGAGCTTGCCTACGTCGGTCTTTCCTCCAACGCTGTACCGCCCTCGTCACCATCGCATCCTGTTCCTGTAGTGGCTGCTGCGACCACTAGCCAAGCTCCCCCACGTCGCTACGTTAATCGCAATCCTGCAGAGTGGCGCATCTCAGATGACCGGCCAATTTGTTTTATTTGCTGTCGAACCGGCCACACTTCCCGTTATTGCCGCAGGTGCACCTTTCCCATACCTCGTTCCTATTACAACGCTGACCATCGGTACTACTACGGACCTCGACGCTTCCCTGCCCAACCTGAACAGCTCCGCCCCTCATATGATGGACACCCAGATGAACCGCACACCGAAGCCGTCTCAAGTGTATATCACTCCAGCCGATCTCCATCTCCAAGGTCTCGTCGGTCTCGTTCACCGCTTCCTCATCGCAACCCCTCCCCATCATACGCCGGCGCCCACTCGGGAAACTAGCGAGTGCAGCGCCCGGGAGTGACGCTGCATTACCGACCCGGACTGTCAACTCGGAACTGACCCTCGCACCCAGAAGTAACCTCATTGACATTTTTGTGGATGGAGTCCCAGTTTCTGCCCTTATTGACACTGGCGCCCACATTTCCGTCCTTAGTTCCTCGCTCCGTCAACGCCTCAACAGAGTCTTCACACCCGCTTCCTCATCTACCGTTCGTGTTGCTGATGGCAATACAGCTACTGTGATTGGTATGTGTACTGCAATAATTACCATTGCCGACCGCCATATCCCTGTCCTATTTACAGTCCTCACCAATTGCCCTCACGACGTTATATTAGGACTTCACTTTTTAGCAGCACATTCCGCGCTCATTGACTGTTCTTCTGGACTGCTTCATCTGGACCTGCCACTCTGTTCTGACAAATAGGCCTCTGATACTTCAACGCTCCGTCTCCGCTCCTCTACATTTACTCGTCTGCCACCAGAAGCTGCAGTTTATGTGCTCATGTCGCCTTTCCCCTCCGTTCCTGATGACGACTACGTTGTTTGCCCCATAACCGACGTGACACTGCAGCGTAGAATCGCTCTCCCGCATAACATCTTGCACGTAGAAAATAACAACGATTATATTCCAGTCTTGAACTTCGGCCTTTTTGTGCCCGTTCTTCCCGAGGGCATTACTCTCGCCGAATTGACCCCACTGTCTGATGTCACAGTTGCCGCTCTTTTGCCTGACCCTACTGCTAAAGTGTCGACACGACCTGCACCGTCCCCATCTCCGGAGGCTCGCATATCAGGAATGGTTGCACCTAATTTGCGCCCTGACCGTGCTACAGCACTTACGAGTCTTCTGAATTCGTACAGCGATATTTTCGATTTTGGTGACCACCCCTTAGGACAAACGTCCATCGTTACACGTCGTATCGACACCGGAGACGCCCGCCCAATTCCCAGAAGACCTTATCGAGTCGCCATTTCTGAACGACGCGTCATACAAGATGAAGTGGACAAGATGTTAGCAAAAAACATTATAGAGCCTTCGAGCAGTCCTTGGGCGTCGCCTGCCGTGCTTGTTAAAAAGGACAATACCTGGAGATTCTGCGTAGATTACCGACACCTGAACAAAATTACAAAGAAAGACATTTACCCGCTCCCCAGGATAGATGATGCCCTCGACTGCTTGCACGGTGCCAGCTATTTCTCTTCCATTGATCTTCGTTCCGGTTATTGGCAGATCGCAGTCGACGAACGGGACCGGGAGAAGACCGCCTTCGTCACTCCCGATGGCCTGTATCAATTCAAGGTGATGCCTTTCGGCTTGTGTAATGCGCCCGCAAAATTCGAGCGCATGATGGACTCTCTCCTGCGCGGCTTGAAATGGACGACGTGCTTGTGCTATCTCGATGACGTCATTGTATTTTCTTCTACATTCGAGAGCCATCTCCATCGCCTTGATGCCATTCTTGACGTCTTCCGACGAGCTGGCCTTCAGCTGAACTCGAAGAAATGTAGCTTCGGCCGAAGATGCCCTGGGCTATGCCTGCTGGATCCCTGCAACCGATCGACATCCCAGTAGACCCGTTTTCGCGAGTTGGCCTTGACCTCCTCCGGCCTTTCTTACTTTCTGCGTTGGGGAATAAATGGATTGCAGTGGCCCCGGATTATACTACGCGCTACGCTGTCACCCGAGCGATACCCACCAGCTGTGCAACTGATGTGGCTGCGTTTCTTCTCCACGACGTCATCCTGCTCCATGGTGCTCCACGCCAGCTGCTCACTGACCGTGGCCTTTGCTTTCTTGCTCGAGTAGTCGACAAAATTCTTCGGTACTGCTCCATTAAGCACTATTTTACCACCGCTTACCATCCACAAACCAATGGCCTCACCGAACGCCTCAACCGCACGCTCACGGACATGCTGTCTATGTATGTCTCGGATGATCACCGTAACTGGGATATTAATTTGCCGTTTCTAAAGTTCCCGTACAATTCCTCTCGTCACGACACAATGGGATGCTAACCGTTTTATCTTCTATACGGCCGCGACCCTTCCCTTCCATTTGAAAGCGTATTGCCTCCCACCGCTAACGCCAGTTGCTACCTTCGTGACGCCATCTCCCGAGCTGACGCAGCCCGTGTTATTGCTCGCCGACGAATGGCCTCCTCCCAAAATTCTGAAAAACGGCGCCATGATTATCGCCACCGGGATGTCCACTACTCTCCGGGCTCTCTCGTCTTGCTCCGAACTCCTGCTCGTAAAGTTGGGCTGTGTGAGAAGCTCTTGCCACGCTGCGCAGGACCCTACCGTGTTTTATGGCCAGCCACTCCTGTGACATACGAGGTCGCCCCTGTACATCCGCCGCGACAGTACTCTACGCCACGCACCGAGATTGTTGATGTCGCCAGAATGAAGCCGTACTACCCCTGTAGTAGTTCGCCCAAGTGCGCACGGGGACTGTGCTTTTCGTGGGTGGGGGGGGGGGGGGGGGGGTCATGTGGCATATATGCCCTGCATCCCTGGACGCTAAAGAAGACAACGATCAGAAACAGTGACGCAGAATACGACAAAGTAGTAGCAACGTTTAGTGCTAGAAGAAGGTTAACGCTGTTGTGATTCTCTTCTTTGTGTCCTGCGTCAATCTGGACTAACCTTCGTGTTCGTGCACTAACCTTGCCACGTATTAATATATATATATATATATATATATATATATATATATATATATATATATATATATATATATATATATATATATATATATATATATAGGTCAATTAGGGGAAATGAGGGTGCTCGTTATAATACATAAAGGAAAGAAGCCAACAGTCGGCCAGGCCAAGGAAAGCGATGGGGATGTTACTTTATGTCTTTCTATATATATATATATATATATATATATATATATATATATATATATATATATTGTCAGAGAGACGACTGACCTGTGAAAAAGCAGAAAGGAGAGGAAGATATAAGACGTCGCGCGCCAGGAGGATGCAGTTCTAAAGACGACAAAGCGGACTGCGCTCGATCTGTCGCTGTGAACGCTGGCCTTCGTAGCAGCTACGATAAGACATATATTTTGCTGTGCGAATCGTCTCAACCACTTCATTACACCTAGTGGAGGTGTTGCCTGTTCCAACCTGTAGCTGCGCAGTTGCGCCTTGCCCGGCTCTACCATCATGACTGACATCACAACCCAGTCTGGCCCGATTGTTCCCAGCAATATCATCTGTTCGGAACCAGCGTGGCAGCGCGACACACCTATCTCCAAAAGCATGGATGACACTGACATAGGGTACTGGCTGACTTCATACGAGCGTGTCAGTGCTTAAAATAAATGGGATGACCACGTTAAGCTCACCATCTATTAAAGTGATGTGGTTAGCTTGTCGTTCCGAAACCACGAACTCGATTTTGCAAACTAGACAGCACTCAGAACTAGTCTCACGCAGGTGTTCGCCGAATAGCGATTGAATTCTCGAGTCCAACAGAAAGGTGAAAATTTCACAAGCTACATATAGGGTATTGTTGACCTGTCTAAGCGTCTTGATCCGTCTATGACAGAAGCACAGAAGATAAAGCACGTTCTAAATGAACTGAAGTAGACGCATTCCACATGCTTGTCGCCAAAACCCTCCTAACCATTTCTGACTTTATTTATATATCCGTTGCTGCCATCAGGTTGCCAAGTGCCGCCGACTTTCCCCCGCGTATCCTACTCGACCTGCTTATGACGCCGACGTTCGCACAGTTTATCCTTGCCGACCTGCCTATCTCGCCCTGCATCGCCGTAATCCAGATGACTGGCGCACATATGATAACCAGCTTATTTGTTTTCTTGCCGCTACGTCAGCCGTATCGCCCGTTATTGTCGAAATCGATGGTTACGACCACAAAGGTCCTGCCCTCCACCTTTTTCTGTCTACGATGACCGCTGCCGTTCCTTCTCTCCTCGTCACGACCCTTAAAGCCCTGCTACTGTTACCGAGCCTGCACACATCAATCGCTCGCTCTCCCCACACCGCCGTCAGTTCCGTTCAACCCAACGTCGTCGCATTTCATCCCCCAGTTCCTATGGCAGGTCCCCGACGTAAAACTAGGTGGTGTCGCCTCTAGAGGTGATGTTGCAGTCTCCTCGTCTAGCTCTTCGTGCGCGCCGTAATTTGCTCACCGTACTCGTCGATGGAACACCCGTTCAAGCTCTGATTGATACCGTTGCGCAAGTTTTTGTAATGAGCTATAACTCCGCTGTCGCTTGCGGAATGTGTTGGCTCCTGCCCCTGTGCATGTTGTGCGTGTCGCAGATGATGCGACATCAAAAGTCGTTGGGTTGTGCTCTGCCCGCATAACGATATCTGGCCGCCATACTACTGTGTTGTTCACAGTTCTACAGCATTGCCCTCACGACGTAACTCTTGGACTCTGCTTTCTTTCTGACCATGCAGCCATCATAGACCGTGCTACAAGCATCGTTGAACTTGACCTTTCCTCTCCTTTCAACCCGAAATCTCCTGTTATGCAGAGCGTTTGTAGTGTCAACTTTAACCGCCTGTCCCCTGAAGCCGCAATTACGTCCATTGTGCTCAGTATCCCCAATTCCCGCTGGACACTATATCGTTACTCCAACCTTTTATGCAACCCTCACACGAAGTGTTGCCCTTGCTCATACCGTCTACACTATGATCATGAACCAAACATGCCTCCCTGTTATCTTTGCGTCACAAGACCAGCTATTCCCTCAAGGCATCTCGCTCGCCCCACTTTGCTCTCTAAATGAATGTCATTTCTCTGTTGTGTCCGCTGGTTTCGTTTCATTTATTATGCACGTAATAGGCAAGAAAATACTCAAGAATTATTTGTACCTATAACCAGAGGGCTACTCTTGGGTCCGATGCAAAATATGATACCAATATAGGCAGACGAAACAGCAAAGAGTTTAAACAACTATAGATGACGGAAAGAAAACTGCAGCAATTCACATAGGATTTCTACTGATCGAGGAGGAATGCCATAAGTGTGGACACAAAATTACTTTTAACCTTTCATTAGGAATTCTATTGTAAATTTGGGAATAAATAGATTAGATTAGTTTCCGGCCAAAAGTATGGTTGCATGGTGATATTGGTTAAAATTTCGAAGAGTTGCTGCTCTTGGGGTTCTGTTGGGAAGTCAGAAGAGGTCTAGTGGAAGTGGGTGGTTAGATATTAGAATAGTTTGTACTATTGCTGCAGTTTTAGTAGATATATAAAGTTCAGAGGTAGCAATCTCAGTGATCTGAATAAAGGTTTTGTTGACTCAGTGCACTTTGCAAACTTTAGTCCTAACCGCTCGTTTTGCATGCAGAACATTGTGTTCAGATATGTCTTATAACTGCTTCCCCTAGATTCTGTACAGTAAACCACCTGGCTGTGAACAAAAGCAAAATACGCAGGATAGGGAGACAAAAGCACTCACGAGACAGTCGCAATAAATAACAGGCATAAGGAAGTTTTGAGAATGCATTGCGTGTCTGTTTTTTCCAATGCGTGTCGGTTTCAAAGATAACTTTAAGATAATTAAACCTCCATCCTCTTCTGACTGTTCTCTTTCTCCCTCAAGTTTCCAGTCTCCAATTCTACGCCAAGATGGTCGCCAGGGATCTTTCTTCTCCACAAACTGAAGTACTTTGTCGTATGCTGGCATCTTTCGACGACATTTTCGATGTTTATCAGCGCCATTTGACTCGGCCCACTCTTGTACAGCATCGCATACACACCGGCGACGCCGCTCCTATTAATGACCGTTCTTATCTCGTATCCAGACCTGAGCATCGGGTATTCCAAAACGAGGTTGTCAAGATGGTCGCTCAAGATATCATCGATCCCTCAACGAGCCCATTGGCGTCTCAAGTCGTTCTGGTTAAAAAGAAAGACTGAAGCATGCGCTTCTGCGTCGATTATAACGATCTCAACAGCATCACTACACAAGACATGTACCCTATTTCTAGTATCGATGATGCCGTACATTTCCTTCATGGACCTAAATAATTTTCTTCGATCGATTTACGGTCCAGGTATTGGCAAATTGTTGTTGACGAGAAGGATCTTGAAAAATCCGCCTTTGTCACACCAGACGGCTTGTACCACTTTAAAGTCATGCCGTTTGATCTCTTCAATGAACTGGCGACCTTTGCATCAATAATGGCCTCCCTTCTTCACGGATTTAAATGAACAACCTGTCTGTGCTACGTCGACGATGTCGTCGTTTCCTTGCCGACCTTTCCTGCGCTGCTTGACCTCCGGAACAGTATTCTCAGCTTGTTCTGTGCAGCCAGACTCCAGCTCAATTCATCGAAATGGCAGTTTAGTCGCCGCCAACTAACCATTCTGGGACATGTCGTTGATGCCTTCATAGAGCTCCCTGATCTCGATGACACAGGAGTCATTCCATGCCTCCTCGCCCTCTCCAATCTTGCCAACAGAGGCGAAGAACAGTGCAGTGACTCATTTTTTTAGATCAATCATTAAAGTCCTGGCAACTGGAAGGTGGGATTCTTCTCTGCAGCTTTTTGTTGCGCAGGATGCTGTCCTCTATTGCCTAACTTTCATAATGAGAGCTATCCACTTCTATTGGAGATTACCAAGCAGCTCCACTGCTTTGTGATTGAATTCCACGACCTGTCCACTGCTGGCCACCTTGGTATGTTTCGCAGTTACGACCAAGTACGGCGTCGCTGTTTTTAGGCCCGGAATATAGCGCACCATCCGGCGCTACAGTTCAGCCTGGAAAACGTGTCAGCGTAGGAAAAAAAAAAAAAACCATTGAGGCCACCAGCTGGCCTTCTCCAACTTATTTACGTGCCTATGGAACCGTTTTAACATGTTGGGCTTGATCGTCTTGGCCAATTTTAGACATCACAGTCAGGTCACATTTGGATTGCAGTGGCAACTGATTAGGTCACATGATACGGCATCACACAAGCTTTACCCACGAGCTGCGTTACGGATGTCGTTGACTTTCTTTCCCACAGCGTCATTCTGCATCACGGCTCTCCTCGACAATTAATCACCGCCCGTAGTCGCTACCTTTTGTCCCGAGGTAACGAAGATATCCTGCGTTGATGTTCTACGAACCATAAGCTCGCGACCGCCTACTATCCCAAGACCAACTGCTTTACCTAGCGCTTAAACAGCGCGCTAACGACATGTTATTTATGGATGTATCACCTGACCGCCACGACTGGGACCTCGCACTGCCACATATGACAGTTGCCTACAATTCTTCGAAGAAGGACACGATGGGTTATTCACCCTTCTTCCTGCTCTCTAGTAGGAACCCCGCTTTATATTTGGGCACGCTGGTCGCGCCTGCTGGCCATCCCATAACCACTACGCACGTGACTCCATTTCTTAAGCTACTGAAGCGCGCCAAGTAGCCCGTAGGGGTCTCCTCGCCTCACAATCTTTCCAGAAGTCAGCTTACGATGGGCGGTATCGCCACGTACCCTATGGTCACGTTGGCACGCCACTTTGGCCTCTCGGAGAAACGTTTGTCACCCTACATGGGCCCTTACCGCGTGGTGCGCTTAGCCACCTATGTGCCTGCGTCCACCTCCTTTTGTCCCGCTACTGACAGTGTACATGTTTCTCGCCGGAAGCCATACGAACTCATGCCTTCTTTGCCAGTTTAACGCCGGAAGGCGCTTACACCACCGGAGGCCATGTTACGAGAAGACGAGGACGAAATGTTTCCTGCTCTTGCTTCGTGGAAGGCAGGTAGAAGACGACGAAGTGGGACTGGTTCTGTGGTGCTGCTCGCTGCGATGCCAATTATAACTATATTTTTTATATACTGTTAACATAACTAGTCTTCACCTAACAATATAAGCTACGTTACTAGTGGGCGCAGTTAAATTTCATATCTGCAAAGTTTGGAGTTGTCCTATGTGTAAAAGGAATTCGCCAGCCATGACAATAATCAGAAGTCCCGAACGACACCGAGAGACATCCCAATATATCCTCGCGCAACCGCCATCTCTTCGCGTTTCTAAGTCAAAAGCCTTTTTCGACGTATGATCTGGAATATGTTCGTCAAACTGAAAGCTGTGTTTAGTAAATATTTCTCTGGCGCCAATCTGACCCCAATCACTCCAATTCCCAGCCGCACGCTCAATCCACTCGACACGACCGGCTTGGGAGAAACCGATCGTAATTCTCCTTGTCTAGCGTGAGGACGACTGCAGCGATGACAAGGACGACGCAGTCACCGACACTAATAATGATGACAGTAGCGATGACAATAGTTTCATTTAGTTGATAACGATCATAGTGCGAGATAGTGATGATGATGATAGTAGGAATGCGGTTAGTGAAAACAGTCAATTAAACTGGCTTTCACCATTTCCACTATTAAGCGGAGTGGAAATATAAATTTTCTAAGTAACCTGAAGTGTATTCGCGGTAAAATTTAAAAGTCAATTTCTGGTAGAGACCCCAAATGTTAGATTTGCTGGTCTACGCTTCGGGCTGAATGCTTCACACATAGTTTGCGCACGCAATGGCTTCAACATTTGACTATCTATACCTTTGTACCATGAGTTCTTAGTGGTGTCGTTTTAGATAATCAACTAAAGTTTCATCTGCATACAAAACTTAATAAATGTAAAGTAGCTTTTGGCATTCACATGATAGAGACCGGCATTACTTCGACCTACCTACACTTCGCATGTTATATTTCTCCTTCGTACATCGTCACCTCTTGTATTGCTTATCTTCTTGGGGTAACACATACAACACTCACCTTTCATGTGTTCGCCACCTTCAAAATCAAGAACTCCGAATGATTACTCGCAGCCCTTGCCGTGCATCCGTTGTCAATTTTATCGCTAAATAACATACTGCCATTGTCGCTACAGCTTAATTTTAGGTTGGCATCAATTATCTTCAAGACGCTTAGTAATCATGGTTTTGAGTCCTCCAAGCTCTTTAACAATAATAACACCAGATTCGCTGAACATCATAATTTACTATTACCCAAAATCAGGACTAATTATGGCAAACAAACTGCATACGTTTCAGGCATATCTGTGCGAAATTCACTGCCTTTCGAAATAAAATCACAGCGTACTCTTCATTCGTTTCATCATTCAATAAAGACTTACTTATTTTCTACCTTGACTTGTTCCTCCGACTTAATATGTTTTTCTGGATCATAGGTTTCCGTGTTTACATTATTTCATTCTTTTTTCAGCTAATTGCATTCTCAGATTTCTGCAATAAGTGCACTTTTGTTTCCAGTTCTTGATTATTCAGAATTTTTTATGCTGTTTATAGGTTGCATTGTATTATATACCATTGTTAGTATTATAAGTTGTTCTCTGCATGCCTGTATATTCTTTTCTTATACCTGCCTATTATATTACCCGCGAACTTTATTCATTTTGTCATAGGATGTCCCCTGGACAGTTTTTACTTCGGGACCTTCTTTTGTAATACTGAAAATCATGTACATGCATCTAACAAAGAAAATAAATGTGATGTGTATGTACGCAAGAAGCTAGCGATTTACCTTGTACGAGCACGTAAAGGCTACACCGGCTTTCTTCACCTAAACGAAGCTCCTCTTCTACCAGTATTCTCTTTACCTTTTGTCTGGATGTTCACCGACGAAAGCCTTTCTTGTAGTTTTGACTTGTAGCAAAATATGTGGCTGCTTGTTCTGCTGCTGATTCTTTACATATCGATGATGTGGTGTATCAGCGCAAGAGAGCTTGATCTAGGCCTAGTTTATGGCATATGTACACCCCCCCCCCCCCCCCCCCCCCCACTTTTTTGACCTGAACGCACGAGCGTCGACCGTCGAGTCGATAGACCGCCGCATGACGGAGCACAGCGGCGAAATGAGCGAGTATACGCGCATGCGCGCAATGAGCACTCCGATGCAACTGTCCTCTTCCAGGCTGTTCTGGGAACGGGACCTCACCCCTGCTTCTTTTGAGCACCGTTATCGTCATCATCCTTTTTTATTTTCTGAGCTCTTCCATAAAGCTTAAATCAAGCTTCCATCAAGTATAAATAAGCGGTCAAGTAGTAGCGCTAGTTTTGGATGGAATGCGCTATACGCCCTCTGATTATACTACATGAGCATCAGCAGTTTGTTTATTTTTTATTTCTGTCATCTCACAACGACATCTGATAGAATTACTTCGCTTATCAATTCGCACCTTTCTATCATACAGGAAAGCAGGCGGTACCACGTGGCCTTTTCTAATCTTTTCCCAGCGGCATACCGAAAACAGAAGAAAATGCGATAACGCATAACAACGCATGTGGGGTTGGATCCAGTTCCTGTAACAGCCTTGAAGAGGACCGCTGCACCAGAGTGCTGATTGCGCGCACGCGCGTATTCACGCTCCTTTCGCCGCTGTGTTCCGTCGTACGGCGCTTATCGACTCGGTGGTCGACGCTCGCGCGTTCAGGTTAAAAACGTGGGAGGGTGTACCTATCTACACGAATTTGTTTTATTAACGGAGCATACTGCAAACAGGCAAGAAGAAGTGATAACGGACAACTGTTGAGTGTGGCTGGAGTTAAAGGTGTGCTTCGAAGGTTCAATGTGAGATCCATGACGGCGGCCCACCTTTACAGGGTGTGTCGGCTGTTCGAAACGTCGTTACGGCCCGCGAAGGGGCTAAAGGGTTTACTGAGCTTCTCCCAAGTGCAGCACTATAAAGAATATCGGGCTCCAGATCTGGGGCGCTTGTGCCCATTTTTAACGGTTGGTTGTCCGTATGTGGGTTTCGGACCAACCGCCTTCTGCATCTGAGTCAGCCACTCTAACAGTAGTCTATGGCTGCGATGCTATCTGTAAGGAAATTAGCTCGTCAAAAGCAAGGGATCAAGCAGATCACATCCAGAGATATTCACTCAGTATTTTAGTGCTTTGCATCAGAGTCGTCGCAATGTAGTTACTCTCGCGACTGTGGAGCTGTCAGCGCGATGTCTCCGGCCATAGGCAGATGAAAGAGAAAACATTACGAACCCATTGAGAGCATACGGATGATTAATACGGATGATTTACGATATTTTTTTCCAAATGGAGCTATCAGTGCACGAGATCATTTACGGTTTCTCCAGTGCCTTCGTTAGGCGTTTTTCATTTTAGTCTCGCTGGAGATAGTTACTGGTTGTTCTCTGAGTACATTTGACGGTATGAACGGGCTATGACGAGCTGCATGTCATGTACGGCCAAATAGGTGTTTTTTTCTGAGGCAGTTTACAGTACCAATCGAGACGTTTTGAACAGGAAGGAGCTGCAAATGGATTTTTATTCTCTAGGAACAGTACACCAGAATACCGTACTTGTGACTGAAGCCAGAAATGATTAATACGGATGACTGCATCGGAAAGTGTTTTGTGAAGCTTATAAATCGGGATATACTATTTTATTGGCTATATTCAACAACCTAATTGGTGAATTGTGCACAGCTACGTTTTCAATTATCTAATTATCTAAAATGCAGAAACTGATTCTTGTGCTATTTCTTTTATTTCTTTGATAAATATATATTACCTTTCTCGGTATACAATGCATAAATGAAACATTGGCTTTAACTTCCAAAAATATGAAACCTAAAATACAAATTCCAGTATCCGGATCATAATGCTCCTACTGTCATGATGTAGCTTTCTGCACCATGCGATCATGTGGTTTTTGTGTGAAGGTTGTTTGTAATGATCACATAGCATTTTTCATAGCATATACTCTTTATTCAGAACAACAGCTTCATACAAAACAAACGCAGGATAACTTTGAAACACCGATAACGCCACCTTGCAAACAACTGAACGCGAGTATTGTCATGTCTTCCGCTGCAGCAAGTGGAAGAAATAAAGAGATCAATAGTAATGTCGTATGTAGAAGCAGTACAATTAGAAACATGTTTTCCTTTGAGTGGCAAAGGAAGCTGTGGCGCCGCATTTAGAAGCTTTGCCTCAACAAAATGTCCCGCAGTTACGGGCCAACAAAGCAAGAACTGTGGTTGTGGTCTTTGACCACATGCTTTCAGATCTATCACATGCTTCTTCTTTGCCACTGTTATTAATGTTATAAGTCTCCATTAAACAAGGACGTAGCATGTAGTGAACATACACTCCTGTTTGCTAGCCGATATGTAGGTGTGTTGCTCTATGGCAGCTTTGCTCTTTCCTCTACGACGCTTGTACAATGAGTGGAACAGAATCTTTCCTTTTGCCATCCTTCCCAAGATCGCTGCGCCCTGCTCTATGGCTTTTTGTCAGCATGCCGACATGTTTACAGCCTCTGGTTAGTAATTGCAAATAATACGCTCAACCATCGTTTTTGGTGGCACATGGTTGAACTGCTGCAGCCTTATCCACAAGGCAGCTCAGTAGGGATAAGGAAATAGGAGCATAAAGCCTGTAAAGCGAAGAAAATCGCGAAACAATACAGTGAGCACTATGCTTAGGCTACCTTAGCACGCTCTAAAACTCCAGTGTGTTGCGCACCATGTGTGACCATGAATGTATTCTGAAGAGAGAGAAGAGGCAATGCCACAACGCACTTAAACCATAAAAATAATTGAGGCAAATACCCGGTTCCAAATCAGAGAGTTTGAAAAGTGCTTGCTGCACGTCGTACGCTAGATAAGTACTGCTGTTTGTCCACCTTTCTCACTACTTCCGTCTCTGCGGCCTATATGGACATAGCTAGAAACATTTGCTCTGCGATCAATTTTTATGACTTCCACTATTGGTTTTGCTCGGGACGGGCAGCGAACACGTCCAAAATGTCCTAGACTGAGCATCATCTAGGAAGCCCTGGGTTAATCAGCGGATAACATATACTCGCTTGCAATTAGCATGAGTCTTCACGGATTGTTTGTTTTCAGACATTGACGTTTGTGTAAGTTATGTGCAGCTATCAATTGTCCTAAATGGTCAGTTTTACAGAGTCGCGCAATGCGAAATAGTGCAGAGTAAGTAGCACATCTGTACTCTTTCTGCAAGCATGACGAGATTCCTTATCAGGTAAGAGCTAAGATTTGAAAGGTAACAAAAAACTGGGCCTAACAATGCAGCGTTTTGGGTTTACGTATTACAAATCATATTATAATATAGGGCCCTTCACAAGGAGTGGTCAGTGGCATACATCGTAATTCAGAGGTGTTCACAGCATTTGTGAGCGCCTCGCGACAGGTAGACGAGTGGAAATATTAAATACTTTCTATTAGCAACCAGAAATTCTGACTGTTCAAAGTTATGATTGTTCAATTTCAACGTCCTGAATGAGATTAAATGCTCAGAATGTTGCCATAAAATCGGTAATTAGAATATTTCAATCATTTTGGCTGTATTTGAACATTACAAAAAAAATTATTATAACATTTATTTCATTGAACTCACTATTCGGATTTCTTTGTGAATTCGATGTTTTGAGAGCCCTTCATGCTACGTCGCCTGAAGGTAACAACCATAGCACAATACATACTACGATGAGAACAGTCCGCCTGTTTAGACTTGCGAAGCGAACAAAAACTCCTTTTAGAAGTGTTACGGCTTTCTTGCAATTCACCAACACATTCCAGTTTTCATTATGCCACGTACAGCAGATATTTCTGTCTATATAATAACATTATTGGCGTGCTTGAAAAGAAAATAACAAGATTTATTGAAGAATACGACTAGGGTGAGAGTGTCACTTGAGCATTCACCGGTTTTGTTTTTCCTCCATGAGCGGCGCATGATTACAAACCTTAAAACCCGAATTAAAGTAGAGCCTGTAGACGCACCCTTAAGCAGCACTCTTATCTGTAGGGGTTACACTATGGGATCTCGCGTTTACGATGCATGACTGCACTGCTCATTGCAATAATGAATTCTGGACGGATTGAGGATATATGGCAAGGTCACCTGTATGCCTCCTCAAAGTCAGTATATCCCATGTGTCGAAAAAAAAAAAGGATGTAATACGCGTGAAAATAGCGGCTTGTTGATCAAAATAAAGGGCTCAATTAAAAGCAACCTTCCGACTTGACGACCTCGACTCTACCCTCATGTGGAGTCGTAAGCTGAGATCATCATAGGCAATCTACATTTATGGCTCTTTGCTACCGTAAACCATAATGATCTCAAAAACTTTAACTTTATCTTTCTCATAAGCATAACTTTATTCATGAATTAAAACAGAGCTCTGCCAAAGCCGCATTCTTTAGCTAAACACTAATTTACGCATATAAGAAACTAATAGGTTCAATAACTTTGGACACCCCTGTTCCGTTCATGTGATGAAAGCTCAATGAACTGAATTGGTAGTAATGTTTTTGTAGGTCAGCGGAGTCATACAGGTTGCCACAGACCATGAGCACTTCTTACTAGCAAGAAAACTGTTGTCATAGATCTGCACACTATTTCATCATTTGAGAACGAAACTTTCAGAAAGGAGAAGATACGAGAATAATCTATATCCACAAATTCCCTTGTGTCTATAACCATCGTCGCAGTATAAACACTTTTGCATGAAAGGCTCTTGTGCTTCTCGGGATTCAGACATGTATGGCGTTGCAAAGCGTCTTTCCACGCCCACCTTAATTGAAAAAAGGTTTTAAAATTTTTCTCCCTTTTCGAAGTCGGTTGTAATGTGAACAATGGCACCGTATCAGACCCGAAGCGTCATTTTCGTTTTTGACTTGGTCAGTGATAATATTTGTATAATGATACAGCAAAAACACAAGGAATGTATTTTTAACTGCTTTCTAACAGCATATTTGAGGCGCATCTGTGCCTGGCTCCTATTCTCATAGGGTCTTAAGTTTTTATACGCAAAATACATCAAGATTAAAATAAACATAAGTGTTTGGAAAATACATGTACGGGATTGTACTCATGTTACGTACGAGCCATCAAGTTGTTTTTACGCAATTTGCCTAAATATTACCCAAAATTATTTATTTTATATCTGGCTCTCAACAAGTGTGCGCGACTGATAAAGTTGTGGAGTGTAATATCCTTTTGTCCAGAGGCAATTCTAATGAGATAACATCAGTGTGTGATGTTTTATACGCGAAAATTGAAACCCCGAGAAAATATTATATATATAAACAAGGACAATTTGCTCCACGCATCCGAAACTGTCGCGATTACTGCTCTCCCACCCACGACTTGCTAAAGCCTTGCGAGATTCACTCTTTCCTTCTGCACCCAATAGGGAGCGCTGCCGACAGCTTATCAGAAACGCGACTAGCCAGCAGCCACTCGAGCTTATCTCAGAAGCAGTGCATACGCGAATCTCTATGATGGGCAACGGAGAAGACACGAGCGTCGAAACTCACTTAAATCTTGTTTGTGGACGTACGGTAATAAGGTTGTATTCGGGCACGTGTAGCACGGTATCAAGTGGTAATTTTTAGATATCGTAGCTTTCGTTTTCCCCAGTAAAACTGACCAAGGTAAAGGTAATGGTTTAGAAAATTTTGGTCGGACCATACTCATAACGTTGGAAACTTTTTCATTGAATCTTAAAAGATTGAAGACTTGGTTAAAGTTGCAATAACAATTTTTTATAATCATAACGAAGGAGAGGAGATAAAATATCTGTCTGTACTATACATGCCCTCTCATAACATTGGCACAATTAAGGAATATTTAACAAGTAGGATTTTTAATCTTCATCTATTTTACCCAACACACTCTGTATACCAAAGCGATGGGATGTAAAAACATGCTAAATAATGATGTTCGCCACGTTCATCTGTAATTTCCGAAAGACAACACGGCTTTTGCCCGCCTCGTTCTCATTTCACACCGGGTGAGTTGCACTATAAGAATATGCTTTCAATGAATCCGTGATTCCAGTTCTTATAGGGCCTACAGGTTAGTGCTCTAATTTTATTCTCTCCCTGCTCTAAGAATTATGAATTGGTAGAATTTTTAGGTGGCTGTACAGATTTCCTATGTAACCGTATGGCTACGCTTGGGTGGCTACCATTGAGTAACTGTTCCCTTATTAGTTTTCTGAGTTACATTTCTGGAAATGTGAAGAAAATTTAGGTACTGGTTCTTTGCTGCCGTAGATCAATTGCCAAATAATTTGAGAATTTTTTCTGCTTAAACATTAGAGGTTTGGGTGGTCCTGCTGTGTTTCTCTCAGATTTTGATTTTTCTTTCAGTACCAGCCAAATTATCAGCCACCAACTATACGTTCTGTTTTAAGAATGTGATATGGATACTAATTTAGATAAGGATACTAATCATTGCAGAGATCTCAGCAGTAGCAGAGAAGGTGAAAGGCGTTTGTGCGAACGTTCTTAAATCCTCATGCAACTGTCAAACTGTTCCAACAATTGGTAAAAACACGTAAAACGGTGGCGAATCAAGCAGCGTGTATATATAATTTTTATCGAGCCCTCATTAAATAATGCTCGGACATTAAATTTCTTCTTATTTTTCAGTTGACAGCGCCCGTTATTTCAGCTGGTATTAAGGTCATAGGATTTTGGTGCACCAAATTGCTACACTAAAATTGTCAGGCTTAATCAACTTGGAATACGGCTCGTTGACAAGTGTGTTGCGAAAAACTTTCTTAGAGAGAGAATCTCACCTTCATCACGATACAACTAAGAAAGCTAGCCTTTAAAGTCTTCTAATGACACCGTTTTCTTCTTAGCGGTTTTACTTTGGAAAACCATCGCAGTTGATATGCATTCGGCCGTTTTTGCTATTTTTTTACTAAATACCACTGCGTAGTTTTACAAACAGTAGAAGCTGCGTTGAAGCAAGTGCACAGAGTAAGGTCCCTAAACTTAAATGTAGAAATATTCTTGAAATACGATATGACAGAAATTGGTGTATTGATGTTCTGAAACCCCCATATGGGCTTTATCTATCATGAGTCCTAAAATGCAGGCCAACCCGGCATTGGGAATGACTTCTAAGATAAACCCCTGTTTGAAACAATCAGTATTTGTTTCATATCATGAGCGCAAAATAGGTGTTCTTTAATATCGTACTGTCGGCGTGTGAGATTTTACGAACAGCCTCAGGAAAATATTAAGCAATCTTATACCATTTTAGGCTCTACCTGGGCGCTTCACTCAGAAACGACATCGAGGGCTACTAAGTAAAATACATAGGCACCATCTACATCGTCGCTTGCTATTTTTCGTCAATAAAAGCCAGCTTATCCTCTAACGCAATGCTAACTGGGGCCAGCTACAGCTGTTATAAATATTTATAAAATGAACACAAACATGGTGAGTACTGCACTTATGTAAGGTACACTATTTAGAGTAACAGTGCGATATGAGTGTTCCTATAAAGAAAGCATGTTGATACATACGACGCCAGCGTGCAAGCAGGACAACTCCAAGGCGCTGATAATCTAGGGCACTGGGTGAATCGTTACTGTAAAAATGCAAAAGGAAAACAAATACTTAAGAAGAGTAAACGAGCGATTTCAAGTCATATTACAAATATTCATGTAAGGCGATTCTGCTCGGGATTAATTTTAGGAATAATGCTGGGCCTACAACATTAACATCGGCTGTGCCAAGCTACTAGCGGAAACAAAAATTTTCTTTTAACATAACATTTCGTATGCTTAGCTTCTGTCAGTGAGCGAACAGGCACTAACTGTGGAGGCACAAAAATCAATACCAAAGTGATATGATTTAGCGTAGACAGCAAGCTTCCTTGCTTGTAGTACCGTCAGCATTTATCTCATAAAAGGTGTTCATAGGCCAGGTTGATATGAGGAATACGTACACTGCAAATCAATGCCTAATAAGCCTTAGAGGAGTTACGCGGATTCGCCGCACAAACATACAAATTATTGTGAAACCAGCTGCATAGCCAAAAAAACCTCTGACAAAGAACGGATATCCATCATGCATTACTTGAATTTGTACGGCGGAAATCTCCGCCCGCGAAGTGTGCGAAAGCTTCCTGGGGATTATATGGTCGGATAATATTATGCAATGTTTAAAACAGGCTGATTTTGCAATATGCATTTAGCTCTTTCCTGTTCTTATGCACCAATCATTCACGTGTCAATTATTTAAAAAAATATTCAAATTTTTCATAACATAATTTTGAATTGTTTTGCATAACTTCAGAATATACAATTTTATTCATTCGATTATTCAAATAGGAGAATATTTGACTCAATGTCTGATTTTTGTGTATTCAACAATCCTGCGATTAACGAACATCTGTCAAATATACGTTATGTCTTAGCACGGATGCAGCCTTAGCATGACTTGAAGAGCCACCTGTCTCTTGCTTAATTAAATCATGGATTGCAGACACAGAGCGTAAAATTTGTACAACCGGTGAAAACAAACAATACTTTTCTGCCTCTTTGGGATTAAGATGCGAGCTGAAAGAAGTCTACAGTACATTAAAAGCTAGAACACGAGACACGTGTTAAAAGAAAGCGTACCTCCCTTCTACATCAGTTCGACGCTTTGTAGAAAGCTTGGTGCATTTTTCGCGGACCATCCCGTGGCACATGCTAGAACCAATGTTCTCGTTTGGAAAGGAATTCTCGATATCACTGTCAGGCATTATTTAATACCTGCCCGTAATAATAACCGCTTTACAAGTAGGGTATTTTGAAAATCGTTCTAACTCAATTGGAAACCACAATTTGTGGTTCTAATTTTGCGTTACTCATAAAAGCTCGCGGCTAGAGACGCGCAAGACCTCCCACTTCTGAAATGAACTCAGCTGCATTTTTTCTCTAGCATTGTCCGTACGTATAATCTTCCTTTCTAATACCTTGAGAACTTCAATTAACTGATACTTGGATCATGGGGCACAGGCGGTGGTTCTAGCAAAGTTTCAAGGTATATCGTCCGAATGAAGTTTGAGCTTAGAAAATTCAGGACATACATTCAATTCATAAATAATTGTCTGCAGATGTGTCGGAACAATTGTAAAATTTCACATATTTTAGCAGCTGCTCCGAATACCCATTAGTTAGTTAATCAGCGAGTCGCGTCTATTACACAAGCAGCGCCGAACACGTGTATTTGACAGCGCGCTGTCATGTCGTGTATGAGAGCACCGTGGTATGTGCACATTTTGCAGGACAGAGTTCTCTGTCAACAGTATTTTTTATTGCTTAGTTTTCAATTTTTTGCAAATAACAGAGCTAAGCAAACGGCCCCTGATGCGAAGCATATCTGGCACCCATTCCGGTATAGCTCGACAAATTTGGTATGCCCATTGTGGTGCGTGTATATATATTTTTGCTGGTTTATCCAAAGGTCGTTTTGTAGGCGGGAAAAAAATTGTCTAGCTGAGTGTGTTACATAATTATTGAAGAAAGTCAATTCATATCGAATAGGATAGCTGTTTAGGCTTCCTTTCTGCATATTGTTTTTTTTTTGTTGTTGTTGTGATAACCGCTAAATCCAAGGACTGCATCAAGAGTTACTTCATTTTCGACCAACTTATGTACATTGCATGGGTGGTAAATCTCGCGGCTCCAGTGTGCTCCTCTAGTTTCATCCATGTGCTTCTCATAAACCGACCAGGAAAACATGGGAAAATATGTTTTGTTAACAATACAGATTAATGTAAGGAAGATACAAGCGGAAGCCTCTCCCATATATAGAGCAGATGGTTTCGTGGAAGCGCGATAATCGTTTCCGTCCATGCTAGGAAGGTTATATAAGGTTTACAGAAGAACACCGGTGCTTCTACCATGCTTGACTCTGGGACGGCAAGATTGACTATTCTCCCTTTTCTTTTATGCCTTCATTCGCAAGATATTCCAAAATAGACTGTGCAAATCCATCCGTTCAGAGAGTCTAGGGTGGCAGAAGACCTGCAGGAACCAGCAGCGGGATAGCATGAAAAATGTGCGGGCGTAGAGCATTTGATATTTTCTGCAAAATGGTATTGATAACTCGTGAGCTTGAACCGCATGCTCGACGTACTTCGCGAAAAAAAACTTTCAAACTTTTCAGTGTAGCCCTACTACAATGGCATCCCACAACAATATAACGAATTTTACAATTCCATATTTGAAGCAGTCGCCGAGCAACGATACGCAAATATAGCCCTCGTTCTCCCTCCACCAAAATTATCCATCTGGACTGGAAGCTTGAGCGACTTTCTTTTGGTCGCCGTGCGCTAGGAGATGACGTGCATGCTAGCAAACAAGGAATGCGGAGGTTTGCTATCGTCAGCGGAGTGCCAACGTTTGTGGAAATTTCCATCTGAAACGAAGTGTTCCCAATGCTGATTTTGCTCAGGGTGATCTTATGAATATTTAGGCCCTCTGCCTCAAGGCGGGAGGCCCGCTCAAAATCTGCATTTGAAATGCACGATAACACTAATGTACTTCCAAAAAGAGAAGCGAGAGATCACGTGGCGCTCATGAAATATCGCATCACTGCAGCCACTTGTGCCGACATCTTCAACGAAACGCTGAACGCAGCTTGGTCCTCGACTCGAGCAGAGCGTTGGTGGCCGCGCTGGGTGGCTGCTGGAGCGCCTGCCCTAAGTTGCAGAGGCGCTCGAAGTCGGCCGCCTCTTTTTCCAGCGTTTCGATCAGGGACCTGGCAGACTTCTTCTCGGCTGCATAACAGAGTTTTGGCATTTCTCATTTTTACCTGCAGTGTTCTGGCAAGCACACTAAGATAGTGAAAGTGAACACATGCCATTTCGCCTGTATGTGATATGTGCTTACTATAAAACTTTGCGGGCCGAGCATTTCGTTGTAAAGCCGCCCGGCAATGTGCTATCGGAGACAAAAGTCTCTGGACCATACATCTAGGTAATTTGGACTAGAAGCCCGATGTAATCGAATTATCACCTTATTTCTCTAGCACATATGAAAGAACTGAACTCTTACTTTCACATCGATAAGTATGTCAGAGACTACTCGTCGATACGAAAGAAATGCGCTTTGATTGCAGTTTGCGTCGTGCACCGATTTTTGTCACCGAAGGTACACGCATAGAGGATTGTACATAATAACAAGAAATATGAACATGAGTCACGGTAGAAATAGGATAGAAGATTGGCGGGACTAACCTCGGGACAACCTGGACTGCAGTCTGCAGTTCTCTTTTCTGAGCGCCTGCATCGCGTGCTCCTGTTCCTGAAGCTGGAAGAAGTGACAAAATACATGTGATCTATTTAGAAATAATTGTCAATTTTTCCTTGTTTACGAGTAACAACATTAAACAGCATAAAAGGAACACACATTGACCACTGGCGGGAAGATATTTTATTAAATGCCGTTGACTGTCCCGAGTTTTTGTCGCACCTACTCATTCAAGCATATCATTCTTACTACCACTACTATGTAACTCAAAAACAATCATACAAACACTGCAGGACGACCAGAATGACATTGAATCCATACCAGCACTGAATAAGTCCACGCTCATTGGTTGGTGCCTTCACCAGTCATGTACATGACTGGTGCTTCAGCATGCAATTAACCTACCATAGATGAAATGCAAGCCGTGTCGTCCTTGATGTTAAAGACTAAAAGTTTTGAAAGTACTGTCAAGATTGAAGAGGTATCGGTTCGTGGACAGCGTTACTTTCTACGAGCATGAAGTGGAGGTCTGAACTCACGGTGCTGGCTTCGTAAGTGTCTCTGCATCACACATTTGATTGAATAAATATAGTGTAATAATAGGAATTACATCTATACTGATAGTAAAGAAAACAAACATGATTAAAACTATCAGCCTACGAGCAGCTGGAGCAGGGGCGAGGCGGGTTTGGCATACGCTACTCACCAGTGAATGCAGTCTAAGCACCTCGTGCCTGAGCCGGACAAGGCATGTCACCTGGCACTGGTACGACTCCAGACTCTTTTGCTTCCTGCGTGCAAAAAAGAAATCACACGTTTGGAATATAGCCCCGGTTAGGCATGGTTATGCCTATTCGAAAATATTCATTGACTTCGTATACGGGCCGTCCAACAGCGTGACGAGAGGAACATGTGAAATACTACTAAGAGCTTTTTACGCTTAGTACTGATGCCGCATTAGGCCATAAATAAATAAGGTATAAACAAGATTCTTCCAGCATCTGGAAAACGTTTGAATAGAATATGGGAGCGTCTTCTTTGATACGGGATGGTAGCAGTTGCTATCATGCTCGATGTTTTTCCCTATATCTTAATTATTGTTTTAGATCAGTTACCTATGCCGTCATTCTATTCATTGAATTTTTGATTCTACATTACTGACATTATATTACTTTTCTGCTTTTAAGCCATCAATCTTCAAATCGGTTTTTGCTAGCTTCCACGTCAGGTTCATTCACCCGGCCACTGGTATCTCTAAACCCCAAGGCCTCAGGAAGGGACTGCGCCTGCATCGACTTCCACATGGATGCCATCACATTCGAGTATAAGATGCCTAATAGTTTCTGTGGATTTATTACATACTGCACATGTGTCATCTTCATTGCTAAATTTCTTTTTGTAGCTGCGTGTTCTAAGGTACCTCGATCTAGTTTCAAAAAGTAGAGCGCTGCCTTTTGAGTTATCAAAGAAAGCTTCCTTCCTGGTCTGCCTTTTCCTCTTTCGGTATAGCTGCACACTGTTTCTTGTCCTTAGAATTTATCCAGTTTTTACCTTCTGTGTTTTTTACCTGTTGCTTAACACTCTTTATTTCCTGTCCTTGTGACCAGCATACTTAGTGGTAAGTTTCCTAGGTCTTTTCCTCTTTTGTTTGGCTGGCACGTACGCCCCCTAGCGGAGCGATCGACGCCTAGCGCCATATATTGCAAACACGACTATCACGTGATTAGTTTTATCTGTGTGTCATTTCCGATTGATCTCGTAAGGACAAATTGTTTGATGCCGGTGCCAGATGTGTATTTGTACCAGTTGTCAAGTTACAACCCCCCCCCCCCCCCCGCCCTCCTCAATATACGCCCAAAATAAGTTTTGCACCGTTTGGGGGACCAAGGCGGGCCTAAAATTCGGCTTGCGGTGCGATATGTTTACGTTTCAATTAAGAATTATGTGTATACAATGTTTATTTAGATAACATTGTTCATTGGTTTTTACTCTTTACTTACGTGCCCAATTCGCTACGCAACTGGCCCCGAATAGGCGCCCTTTGTTGTAGTATATATAGCGGAACTAACGTTTTGACGTCCCACTGAGAGCCGCCATACTGGATTTAGGAAACCGAGACTACGGCGCGAATTCGTCCCCTAACTTTATAACCACGTGGTTCCGTTTATATCAGCCATTACTGGACCGTGAAATCATCGTTGCCACCGACATTTGACCGCCATCTTGGATTAGATGTTATAGTCACGTGCAGGCAATATTCACGAGACTGCATATTCTTCAACACTTAAGATAATTAGAACGGCTGCACTGTGCCAGTCGCCCGGTTATTAGCCCACTTCGGATTCCAATGCTGCGAGTACGATATGGAAGATAAATCCAAATCAGCCATGCAATTGCCATACAACGAGCAGGTGCCTCGGTCACAGTTAGGCTGTGTGCCGCGCTACACATGGTAACAACAGGCGATTTCTCCTTTCTTCAGCTGACACCAACCGCTACTTTTAACTATAGAACAAGTTTCAGAACAAAAACTCTACTAACCCAGGATGCATCAGGATTAGTTGGATGCGCCAGGATAGTTCTAATTTTAGGTCAAATTAGAACTTAGCCTGCCCAAAGACATCTCCTCTGGTATAGTATGCTATGATGACCTGGTACATGATCACATGGCTTACTGACCTTCATGACCACCTGAATAACTCACCGCTTTACTAATTACGTGTTGTAAAGAATCAATCTTTTCTCTGTGGCTAAAATTTCAACATTGTGCTACAGCATTCTCCAAATCGCTTGATATCTCACGTGGAGCATAACCGCCCCTGACTAATTGTAGTTCCTTCCTTTATTAGTGCATTGTGATAAAAAAATGAACTTTATGTTATTGCCGACCGCCGTTGTATATCCATTAGTGCGTATTCCAATTGTACTAGTCTAATTGCAAGTGACCATGAATAATTACTCCACATGAGTTAAGTGCGTATAAAAATAAACATTTTGCTAAAACATTAAGTAATGTATCTTTCAAATGGCTTTCAACGAAGTCTGAAATATTTTTGTTCATTGAGCCCTAATTGGCTCCTTTTTTGTTTGAAGCTACGACACCAATATGCGTGGCCATCCGCAGTAACCCATGTTCTCTTACCATCGTTCTACTTCTTCCTCCATGGCTGCTAGCGCTTCCGGCCGGTTCCACTCTGGCGTGCCAGGTAAGGATGGGTAGTGCCCTGTAGCGAAAGGAGGTCAGATTTCGTACTAAGAAAAATGTAGAGATTACAGTAGGGCATTGATAATAAAATTTAAATCCCTACAAAAAGCGGGTCAGCATTGCCGTTATGAGTTACAGTGCAAACGCTTCTCTGTATCATTCTGGGGGTGCTGTTAAACCACAACTTAGCACAGAAGCTAATTATAGCAGCCTAACTTTGAATAAGTGTATAGATATAACTATTTACGAGGGAAAGAAATACCATCATCCAAGAGAAAATAGCATTTGTGTTCTCTGTTCTTTCAAAATGATAGCCTAGTCCCATACGAAGGGGAAGTCTGAAAAAAAGGATTCAGATATTTGCTTGTTTTCTCAAATTAGCCTTTTCTTCCCCTGTTTTCAAATGGATCAGAATATAGCACCTTAATCTGCGACACCAATTTTGCAAAATATACTATTGTCGTTAGAATGTAGCTATCTAGACGAAATCGCCTAGTCTAATTGGCAGAGTTGTAAAACTGGTGTTTCCGTCAGGGTTAAAAGTGCACTTCGAAGACCTCAAGCATTGTGTAGTCGAATTATTCATTACTTTATGTTTGGTTTCTTTTTTTCGTTAGGGCCAGAAGAATCTCAAATCCGAAAATTGTCGCAAGGTTGCGGTCTACACCGAGTTTGCAGCGTTTAAGGATGATGATATTAGCTCGAACAATACAAATTCCAGCGAGGTAAAGGCTGTGACGTGGTCAGGATGAAATTATTCGAGGAATGCAATGAACTAAACATTTACATGTTTGCCATATGTAGAACTTAACCAATGTAAAGTAAAACAGAAGCAAGGTGTTAATTCTGTGCGAATGGAATACCTTAATGACGTGCAGGCGACATTCGAAAAAGGGTGGGAAGGATGCGGGTGCCGCTAGTTTCGTGCTTTTGAGTAGAACAAAGAATTTTCTAGTTTGTGCTTAGTGCCAGAAGCATTCATCAGAGCAAGCACAAAGTTACGTCCTTAATAAGGAAATACCTGCTTACCATCGAACGGAGGAAGATAGCAGAGTAGTGTTCCATCATATTCAGCTTCGTCAGCTTCTCTGGAAAAGATATGCAGGAGCACATATTTTTAGAAATCCTTCGCCCACATACTTTTAAAAAGACCCTCAGGACAACTTCACGAAATTAATATGCATGTGTTAATTACGTTATTTCAGCCTTAGCTGAATTATGATGCGCGCTATCGCTAGCAAAAAGCAGTCAATAATGCTCTTTGTACGGTGGATGCCGCTGCGAGACATTTTTTTCGATAACCGGACATTACAATAGACACTACTCGCAATTGTAGAGCTTCTCTGAAAAAATGTCTCAGATAATGTTTTTTCTTTCTTTTTTTTTATTTGTCCTGGTGTCGCTTACAACTGCCGTATATCTCTTAAGCGAGGAAACTTTAAAAGCTGTAGAAGGACGCACAAATAATCCCGTTTGAATGGTACTGGCATTGTTTTCTCTGCATGTTTCGATGCGTGACTGATTCATGGCAGTGCTAATAAAAGTTGCGGGTAAAAGCTGCCCACCGAGGTACGAAAGTGAAAGCGCATCGCTAGGGGCAATATTTTGAGCGAGTAAAACTTGCTACACATGCCTCAACAAATAAGCATACAAACATAGATCGCACCTATGTTAATGGCTCAGCACCCCGTCCTGAATCGCTTCCGTTCAAAATTGGACAAAATTATTATGATCGCCATCCACGGTAGATTTGCATATTACGCTGTGATACTAAGGAAGAAATAGGAGGAGAGTGACAAGATGCCAGTCTTTTGACTTTGAAATCTAGTTTAGATCATAAAAAAGATAATCACGGCACTTCCAGCCCAAAACCTTTTTTTACTAGAAATTGCTACCTCCCGGGTACGTTGCTATGCACTATTACGCACTAACTATATTTTGGTGACCTTGGTAGGGCAGTGCGAGCGTAAAGTAACATGACGTTCTTCAAAAAGTGAACTTTTTCCAGATTTCCTAGCGCCATCGCCGGGGTATACCTAATACATGCGAGAAATAGCTCTTACTTGAACCTGCTGGCGAGAATGACGTCGTCAGTAAAGCCTTGCTTCAGGAAGAAGCGGCGACTTGTGGTTGGTGCTCTCACCAACAGCGCTTCATATGGGCCAATCACTGATGGGTTCTTTACTTGCTGCAGAAGGTCAAATTACGGCAAGGGAGAGGATTAGTAGGAACGAGAATAAGTAAAAATTATTGAAAGAGCCTTAACGGTGGTTTCAGGTAGAACGAAAGGAAGAAGATGGTTTGCACGGTATGAAAAAGAACTGAACAAGAGTATGCACCAGGGTATACCCTTGTTCAGTTCTTTTTCATTAACGGTGGTTTAGTAATAATCAATGTTTTTCTTGTGACAGGTAATTTTTTCTCAAAAATAAAAGCATCGACTGTTCGCCGTTTCATTAAGAACCTGGGCATAAAAAGCAGAGGAAACAAAAGGATGTGTTGGGTTGTCGAGCCGTATTTTTCACGCAGTTTCTAATCCCCATTCTTCATGCACGAACTAGGCCGCCAAAATGCTCTTATTAAGAACCTGGGCCTTCTAAGTTACTTTAGTCGTATTTTATTACAGATCTCTAAAATTTCAATTTACAAAGGCCATTCCAACATTACAAATTTAAGGAACCACAGCTACTTCAAGGATATATTCCCTTGAATAATAATCTTCCTCGCCGAGTGTGATAGCAAAGAAAATGAGACTAATGAAACTCCTACTTCGATGAATGCTCCTTGTACTCAGCACGTTTAACTATACGTGCAAGCTGTTGTTGCCTGTTGGCTGGTATTGTGTCATGATGCAGTTATATAAAAGTTATTGAATAACTCTTCCAGTAGGCAACCCATCCACGCGCGTGTTACAAATATTTATGTTCAAAAGACGGAGACCGCAGCTTTGTCATTGGGCCCAGATGTAACGTCAGTGCTACTGAGGGTAAGGAGTGAGCCCGCATTCTGCCGCAATTACAACAGAGGTCTTGCTAGTTTGGAAAGTTAGAACAATTAGCTCATTTATGGTACTCATATCGAACCAAACATTGCAATCACATGATATTGGAAGTAAGGCACTTACATTATTTATCGAAATCAACTGAGCGCCCCGCATATAAAACTTATCGCCTAAAGAAGAAGAATTTTAGGGATTTAATCAGCCTGCAAAAACAGAAGGCAGTCATTTGATGACTTATCTTACTATGACTAGTGCAAGTATTGCAGCTCCTTGCATGCTTAACACACATATATATGAATTTAGTGATGCATTGGGTCCGCTACTTGGTCTGTCAAAGACTGTCATTTAAAATACAATACCTGTTACGTTTTGCGAGAAATGCAGTTACTAGGAAAGTCCATTGATGCGGAGTTAAAAATGTAACAGAAGAAAAAAATATTTAATGGAAAAAATAGACAGTTGAACACTTTTTCAATTATTTTGATATGTCTTTGATACGCTGTATAAGAAAGCAGACCATGTGATTACTTTGAGCAGGTAGTTTCCGATGCCGTGCTGACGAAAGCGTTTGCGCACAGCAAGCAAGGACAGGAAGCAAGCCCTCGTTCCCGGTATCCTGTAAGAAAAATTAATGCACAGTTCTGTAAAAGAGGTCTCTCGGTTAGTACAACACAGTTTCAAAACCCGAAAAGCGCACTAAATGAAAGACAACTACGTCCACAAATGTGACAGTAAACATAAAGACATGATTCGCCTTTTTGCTCCATTACTAAGGCCCGAACGAAAAAAAAAAATACAAGTGCCAATATGAGCTAAAGAAACTATCTTTCTTTCTGCATTGATCTGACTGTACAGCTACAGGGACTCATGTTCCCATATAATCCACCAGGAAAGCACATAATACCAATCCCAATGCCAGAAAAATGGTTCTTGAAATAAAAAATTAATACATCTACGCTCCTGACAGAAACTATGGTCGTGAATAAAAGAGCGAGAGTGTTCGACATATTTTGGCAACATGAGGACGTCATCTTTCTGAATCACCTTTTGAACACACATATACTTGAAACATCTGTGTATGCATATAATTCCCAAGCTCTATATAGCGCTCTGTAAAAACAACTTAGCGATGCTTATATTCCCTTTTGTCCAAATATGTTATTTCAGGACGTTTGGTTTGGTTTGGTTTGGTTTAGGGGGTTAATATCCCAAAATGTGCGAGAGATGCGGTATTGGAGGGCTTCGGAAATTTCGACAACCTCGGGTTCTTTAACGTGCGCTGACACCGCATAGGCCATGAGCGCCTTGCTTCTCCATCGAAAAGCGGCAGCCGTGGCCGGGATTCGATACCGCATTCTTGGCATAGGAGTCGAGCGCCCTAATCACTGAGCTACCGAAGCGGGACAATATTTAAAAATGTGGAAAGGAAAATTTTAAGTGCAAATCTAGCATAACCTGGAAACAAAAACTAATATGATATATTCATTATTAATCTAATATGTTACTTTGGAATCCGTTAAAAATACATGTGCACGGTGAAGACATGATGTAAATATTTCGAGAACTCATAATTGCGGTGAAGTAGGTACTGCGCTCGACTACTGTGCCCGAGGACGTCGGACGGAATCCCGGCCGTGGCGACCGTTTTTCGATGGAGGCGAAAAGCTAGGCGCCCGTGTGCTGTGCGATGTCAATGCCCGTTAAAGATCCCCAGGTGGTCGAAATTTCCGGAGTCCTCCACTAGAGCGTCTCTCATAGCCTGAGTTGGTTTGGGACGTTAAACTCTACAAACCAACCAAACCAATTATAAATGTTGCTGGCAATCATCCCATCAAGGATATCAATATAAGGATGCCAATTCGCGCTTATGCGAATATATTCAAAGAACGTTGCACATTTCTTCTATTTCCTATAGCTTTAGAGCGCCGCATTTCACTCTCCGAATCCAGCTTTTATCCAAAACAGCAAACAAGACGTTTTTAACAGGTTTGCCCAAAAAGGTTTAACATCAAAGCTATGATTGCGGCTTTTAAGCTTGTTTTTCAAACATTGTGTCGTTGAGAAAAGCTCAAGCCAGAAACTGTGTAGTGAAACGAATTTCATACTGTCGCAAAGGAAATAAACGTTCAACAGCGGCATCTGATAGTCACAAAACGTTAATAGAACCTTACACTGGCAGAAAGGCAGCCCTACCATAGTTCATGCCGTGGGAAATTAATTGGCCCTTATACATGCATGTATACCCCCTCTTACCTTGTGAGTTACTCACTGCTTCCACAAGAGCACATTTGAATAGCAATTTTGTTTAAGCTATCATGATTTTAGTGTCCCTACGCCGTGAGCATTTTCTGGTCGAACTACTGCTGTAGTAAGATGAAATTTACAAAACAGCAGTTGCGAACTATAGAAGTGGTGCGGGGTATGTTTATTTTATCGCTAAAAGTGTAAATAAAATCATTTTGAGATATTGTGACGATACCAAAGAAGCTAGAGGCATGAAAAAACCCTTGAGCTTCTAATATGGGATAATGTTCAGCTGTTTATATAGGCAACAGGAAATTCTTTGACATAGAACTACTTTCTGAGGCGGAGGAATTATATTTCACGGTTTAATCAGACTGGAATGGTATCCCAATACAGGTCGATTTTATATATGTTTTATGAACAATGTATTGCCTTGATGATGACAAACTGTCGGGGGAGTCATATATGAACCTTCTGCCCACTTGTTTTCCTGCGAGTCCACTGAATACTCTAACCTGTAGTTCTTGACAAAAGTCACACAGCCCAGAAGCCGATGCTCGGGGCCCACGTGTCGCGGCGCAAGACTCCAGGACGCGATGGCGCGTGCCCTTTCGCGGCGCCTGAAGGCCACGGCGCGAAGGAAGCGCTGCAGTCCTTCCTCCTCAGTCTCTTCTTCTTCCTCATCCATCTCACTGCGTAAGGATCAGGGATATAAGGAAGGATTGATTTGTACTCTTTTCTTATTGACAAATCGAACGTCTCGAAGACACGATCACAGGGAAAGAAGAGTGATATAAAGGCGCTCTTTCTATCCCTCTTCTTTTCCTGTGATCGTGTCCTAGCGCCATTCCATCTGTCAGCATGGGCCAACTAGCCCTACAGCAAGTACTTGTACTCTCCCTGCCTATGTGCGTCGCCTAAAATTTTGATGCCAAGATAATGCCGAGACGAGTTTCATAAGCATTAGTTATTAGTACATGGCATAGAACCTTTAAAAAGAAATGCATCTCAACAACTTTGCATTACAATGACGTACCACCGATCGCGCTCATTATGGCCGAGAATTAAACTGACCAATCGGGAGCATCCTGAGTTAAAGAGAAAACAGCCAATAAAAAACACTGCAGATTGCGAACATGTGACCGTATGAATATATTATCGGGTGTGCATTTGTTAAATCGAGTGCGCGTTTAAAGCACGTTTTCTGAAGCGCTGACCTGTATTCGATCTGTACTTTCCCACCACCTTGGTCTTTCGAGACTGCAGTTTATTCGAAATAAATAAATAAAAACATGTTTTGCATTTTGTAATGGTTCAAATAATTTAAATGGGTCAAATAATTTAAAAACAAAAGAAGTCTAACGAAGCGAATTATCCATTAACATTAAATACTTTCACATTATCCACCAATCACCGAGCGATGAGGACACTTTTGCGGCAGAAAGCTTGGGATATTTGTATTGCGTTAGTCGGAGGAGGATATCTGCCGCTTGCAGAGCTACATATATATATTAAAGGGAAGTTTCGTGCTGCGCACCAATGGCTGATGCTTGGGTCGAAAGCGGCATTAGTTTTCTGACGATTCCCGGGCTTTACACGCAATGAGCTTTTCGGGTGCTTCAATTTGTACATGGGTTAAAATATAAACTAACAATGTGAAATGTCAGGCAATTATTGTTATTTGGCAATATAGCATAAGGTATTCTAGCAGATTTGATCCAAAATACAAATGTGTCATAATTTGGGAATGAGGTCCATCCAAATTATTTTGAGAGTAAGAGCAGCTCAGCAATCAGTTTTATGCCTATGCGCTACGCATCATAAATATTTTGCTAAGCGATAGCTTATACTGCTCATTCGGTCGAAAAGCCTTCGCGTAGTAGTCGGCACCACGTTTTAGAAATTTATAAATTGATTGCTTGATGATAAGCGCGGAGGAGGTAATAAAATAACTGTGACTAATTTATGAATGAAGAGATTAAAAAGGGGATCAAAATAGACAAATGCTCTAGATGAAAATCAATGCTTCTCAGAGCTAACTGAAAAACTTTATTACATAATTGCTCAATTATTCGACTGAAATAGCTGAAAAAATAAATATGTGTTCAAAGGTGTCGGACTGCTCAGAATGAAAATCAATGTTTACTGATACTAAGTGTTGGTGTATGAAAAAAAAGGAAAAGAGAAAGAAGGAATAAAAATTACAAAAATGAAAAAACACCGTCTGTACTAGTGAAACGCTATCGCGTTATGCCTTTCAAAGCTGAGCCTAAGTGTCGCCTTAATTGTCATCTATAATGCAGCAGCTGCTGCAGAATTCATCTGTCAACCGCTCGGCAACATCTATGAGACTGCCCATTAAGAGTGTTTATTTACCTAATAACTGTCAAACATATAGTACAATACGCGTTTCCTGATGAAAGCTCTACAAAGCATTTATTGAAACTGCCAACACCTTTCACAACACATTTTGCTGTAAACTAGCCGCACGCGGGAAACAAACTTGTGATTTCTTCAAACCTTATTTATATTGAGGACGCATTACATTAGACATATATCTAAACAAGAAAACTAAACCAGAGCCTTGCATGCTTTGACGGATCCCGCTACCTCTCACCGATACAATCTCTTAGTTCTTGCTTCAAGAGTTTTAGCAATTGTTAAGTGAGCATACTTGCACTAGGAATACCGAAATTCAGTACTCTTACAGCACAATAACATACAGATAAACGCACAGGCCACACGGGTGATTCTTCTTCGTGAGAAACTTCACTTTTGTGAAATTATATAGCACGTCATTTCTCAGAAACAATTGTCCAACCTTGTTCTCTTTATAGAGGAAAGCACTAACAATAGCAGCAAATAGAATTCACGCCATCATTTGATTGCGCATACTTGTCTGGTATGACAAAGGGCCGCGCTTAAACGTAATCTTTCGTAGCGCTTTGAGGGCGGGGCATTTTGGCAGATGTCTTAAGCACGGTGCATTTATGCATGGTCATGAAGGCAATTTCAAACTAGTAGCCAAAAAACGTCTCTGGTATGAACTTCTCCACAGTACAGAGAAATGTAAACAAGGATTTCATTCTATGTCAGTAAAAATTCAATTATTTTAATAACTTTATAAAACAGAGACGTGAGCCTTTATTTGCACCACGGCTTGAAACTAAATTTTTAAGCAGACTGCGATTCGGTCAGGTAGGGCTGTTTCTTGGGAGAAACTGGTTAAACAAAGTGGAAGCACAGCTGCGGCACGAGAGACAAGTACGATTAGTAGGACGCGTACCTATCCGAGTCGGATAGGTCGCTGAAGACGTCCGAAAAAGGGTCGGTCCGCGAAGCATCACGAGCAGTCGCGGAGCAAGTACTTCCGTGGCCACTGGTCGTCGACGTCTCGTCGCCGCCACAGAGAGTCAGCTCAACACCGTCCTCTTCTACACTGCCTTCACCAGATGCGGCTCGCCTGCATGCGCAAGGTACATGTTATAGTCCAATAAATCCGTGTTTATTACAAAAAGATGAAAGGTGGAAAGTTCATCATCATCATCATCATCATCATCATCATCATCATCATCATCATCATCATCATCATCATCATCAGACTGACTATACCCACTGCAGGGCGAAGGCCTCTCCCATATTTCTCCAATTAACCCGGTTCTGTGCTAGCAGCATCCACTTGACCCCTGCGAACGTCTTAACCTCATCCACCCACCTAACTTTCTGCCGCCCCCTGCTACGCTTTCCTTCCCTTGGAATCCAGTTTGTTACCCTAAGCGACCATCGGTTATCTTCTCTTTGCACTGCATGTCCTGCCCATGCCCATTTCTTTTTAATTTCCAATAGAATGTCAGTAACTTGAGTTATTTCTCTGACCCACTCTGCACGCTTCCTATCTCTTAATGTTACCCCTACCATTTTTCCTTCCATAGCCCTCTGGGTTGAAGTTACAGGAGGAATATTTAGAGTGGTTGCCGTATATTATAGCACATAAGTATAAAGCCAAAGCGCAAAAAACACAGTTTTCTAATTAGCAGGTGCGAAGAATATAGCTAGTTGTAAATGTTCTGCATAAATCTGTACAAACACAAAAAATAAAGAAGGCCTAAGTACTTTGATTTATTTCGTCCTCAATTTTCGCATTCGAAAAAATCCGAATAGCAAATTTTTCTGCTGCAGCCTTAAGAGGTTTTCATACCTTGCTTCACGTTAATTCTCATTGCTCTTATCCTGGATGCTTTGAAGCTCCTCTCCAATCAGCACACCCACAAAATTGCAAAATCGCAAGATAAAGTTTTAAGCTAAAAGATTTCAATGGCAACTGCAATTGACCTTCCGCGCACCACACTCTCGACCGGCGCGCTGCTGTATGTGGTGAAGAAAAGAGCCCATGGTTCTAAAATATTCAGACTCCCTCATGACCCACCTTAAGGCTGTTAATGTAAATGGAGTTACTAAAACTTAACTTATTGTACCGGTTCCAACAGTCCGGGAAAGCAACTGTCCCAGAGAGCGGAAAAAGTAAATACCGTGGTGTGAATTTTCTTCGGGGAAACGAGTTTGCATACGAATTTGTCTGCGTTCTTTCTTTATTCACATGGACGTTTGTACCATGTCGGGGCAGCGGAACCCCGCGAGAGCGTGCTACTTTGCCTCATATTCGAGAAACGTTTTGCTCTACAAACATAATTGACATTGATGCCCGCGAAGATATAAATTTTAGGTAAACGCTTTTCTTTGATACCAACGCACCAACTGGTAGTGCACGACATTGGTGGTAATCAAGCAATGCCTATAAGTACCTTCGGTTTTCTTGCACATCCGAATTATCTCCCTAGTAGTGTGCGCATGAGTTCACAGATAGGGCTTCTTGGTAAAGATATATAAGAGGTGTGCATCTGACAATCTGTAGTCACGAGCAGCGCTGTCAAGAATTTGGCTTGGATGCTTGTTAGCAAGTAGTTACACCAGTAATGTAAAATATTACTGATGAAATACTGCTGGGAGTCTTACAAGGTGCAAAAAGTTTGTAATTGTAGGAATGGGGGTCTCGACCTTGAGTAAAATCTGAGAAAACATTTTCTTTAACTACTCATTTTTTTCGAATATAATCCATTGCGCTACCCTGCTGGGAATGGGTTCGCTTTACACGGAGCTAATGACATAATACTGCCGTTTTGAAGAACATACTTGGCTATGATATATTAGTATATGTAAGAGAAAATATCTTTCAATGTTAAGTACTATGGTCACAGCATTACGTTTTTTTTTCGGTAGGGCTATATCCTTGCCTCCGGATGTTTCACAACGTAAGAACTATTATTAGGAATAGGGCGTCAGTCGACTAGGTACTGCGGCCGCAAGGCACAGTTCGGAAACCCAAATCCGCATCACCACTTCACCAACCTAGTTAATGATCTTCTCTCCCCGCGTGCTGCACTGCTCTCATTCTACTTCCTCGCCCTTGCAACATTCACACTCTAGAAGCATCATCCACCTCTGATTCAGCTCTACACTAAATCTGCGCCACGCAACGCCCAACTCAGCTACTTCCTCTCTACGCAAGAGCTCTATGAATCTAATGAAGCAGTGGGACTAGAAGCCGGCGCGTGAGGTTCTATCATAAGATCCAGTACTATATCCCTGTGTCCCCGAGGCAGCACCTAGAGGCTAAAGTAGGGATAAAGGCTACGAAAATGTTAAATATGCTCGTGTCGTGCAATGGTCCGGCTGACTATGAAACAAGACGTAGGACGCACTCGAGGGGCATACGGCGTGGAATTATCTGCCACGTTGTGAAAGCAATGATAACTCAAAATGGCTTTCATCAACTAGCACATGGCATTCTGTGGCTCAGACTAAACTAAAGTCTGGTGTCCGAAGTTCTGTGTTCTGCTTGTTAAAGGGCGGGAGAAAGGAGACGTCAAGCCCGTATGCGCATTACGTATACCCACAGTAAAACGAGAAACAACGAGGTAATTTATGAATTATGCTAGGCAGATGTGAACGCTACCTCAGATTTGAATTGCTTACCTGTAATCAGTGTTTTGTGTTAATGAGCGGAGGAGTGAAACATACAGGAACCGCAACTATTGCTTTTAAAAAAAAGGGAAAGAGGAAGCTGGACTTGGGTGTTGATTGTTCACTCAGCAGAAACAGTTGCGGCTATGTATTCTAACCGTTTCGCACGTATCGTTACACAAAGGTTACCTCTAAGCACATTGGACTTCGCTTACCTCACCATACCGCCCTTCCACCATGTTCCATTACCTTCCACTATAGCGGTCAAGTGTCAAGCACCGTAGAACGGAATAAATTCTCACACACACAAACGCAAACTTAGGCAAGTCAGTGAGATTTTTTCTTGTAGATATGATACGCGTATGTAATTATAAGGATGTTTTTTATTGTGCATATACTTCTTAACCTAAGTTTCAATGGCTTTTAAGAAAGCACTAGATGCAAAAGAGCAATGATCAACCCTTCCAAGACCATTCGTAAAAGTATTGAAGGAACTTTCCTTTGCGTAACCAGGTTTTCATTGAATACAAGAAATACAGCACGCGCACCGTTCGAAATCTGTCTTGCCACTATTTGAAGTAAGAAACATTCTTACAGGGGATTGATGCAAACCTTGCTAAGGGCCAAACTATGTGCGAGTGAAAAAAACAGAAGCTTGGCACTCAACTCAGATGTTTCTTTTTTACTTCTTTTTTTTTCAACAGCGCCATTGAAGCAGAAAGCGTTCCCAGCGGAATTATTGGTAAGCGCAACCACTCCCATTCTCACCTGGCTGACCAGGCTATCCAGACGCGGTCGTCGCGCTCCTCGTTGTCGGCGCGACCTGCTTCTTCTTCGCTCTCGGGTGCAACTTCTTCTTCTTCTGAGGCTTGGCGAGAGCCACCGACGCTCTCAGCTGTTCGGTCCAGCGGCACAATCCTCTGCCACGGCTTCGAAGTCACAGGCGTCGCTTCCCCCTTACTCTCTGGTGGGTTGTTGTTGATCTCTGTAAGAGAGAGCAGGCATTTTCGAGGCGGCCTCGATAGCCCAATTCCCTCAATAGCGACACTTTTTCCAAGGAAAATGGGTGAAAACCTACGGATGCGAAAGCTATCGGTTATCTTTATTTCTGTTCAAACCAGGCGACGAACTTTCAACTGCAGCCTTCCTAAATGAAATAAGTAAGGGTGCTAGACTTCATACCGTGCTCTGAGATCTTTGCATTACACACGTAGCTGCAATGCGCGGATGGATAAAAACGCTACGATCATGTTAAGCGAATTTTAACCGTTGGTGGCTTATAATGAGCCACAGAATATAGGCCCAAGAAGGAATCAATTATAATTGACTTTTAAAGGCCTAAATAGTTGATGAATAAACTTTTAATTTGTTATCAAGAAGCAGCATCGTGTAAAAGACCTGATTTTCTGTGTAGGATTGCGTATGCTCTGGCACCCGTCACCTTGAAAAATTGAAACAAAAAAAAAATGGCCCTTTCTCTATTAGAGGGGAAAAAAGACACAATATAGTTGGGAATAGATGCGTACACTCTGTAAAACAAATATTAAAAATAAAATGATATCGCTAATCAGGCTTACAAATAAATTAAAGAGCACTGCAGCATCTACATTGGAGTAATGCGAAAGCTCGGATGCTACTGTTGGTTGCCTCTGGTATGTAGTTTGCCCATTTTAGTCTTTGGTACTTTCAACTTGCGCGTCAATCCCTTCCTATGCCCTTTTTCGGCTCTACTTCTGGTTGCGTGACGTCACATCCTTGACGTCATTATACACTACGGCACCCGTTTCTCTCTTTCCGATTTCACACCCACCTTCCTCCCTTCCCTTACGGCGCGGTTCAGGTGTTTACAAACACGTGTGGCAGATACGGCGCCTTTCCTTTCCTGTGAACCAGTTCTAATTATTTACCTATATAACTTATTGACCTAGTTATTTTTATGCAGCAACATTACATCAGCCTCTATCGATTGACACCACTCATTAACCTCTACCACTTCTCAATTACCCGCAACTGCTGGGCACACAATTTTGCGGCTGCGGTCTGCGGAGAGAAATCTGTTAACATAGCGAAGTAACGCTTTCGCGTTAAAAATGATGGCCTAAGCAGAGTAGGTCGGCCAAATCGGAAGTAGGTGCGCTAAGATTGCTGTTTTCACTTGTCTTTAGGGTCACTATCACTGAGTAGCATAGAGTCGTAATAGAAGTTCTGGATTAACCCAGCACAGCTACATGGTTTAACGAAGTCGTACGTGCGTGCCTGCATGACCCAAGAGTAGATTGTACAGTGTAAGAGTAGAGTGCACTACTCGGGATCCCAGGATCCTACTCGATTCGAATTCCATCTCAGAATATTGACCCATGTTGGGAGCTCTTTGCAGTTCTGCCGTAACGTATGATCTCGTGATGTTACGACATCCGCTGAAAAATCAGTGCCCAGCCAATCTACCTGTCAAATTTCATTTGCTTTGAGCACGCTCTTTAAGCAGAAGGCATACAGAGCTGAAAAGTATGACAATAGGAGGTCTGACGGCTGGCATCCTAAAATCATGTAAAGGCAAAAAGAGGGCCTATCCTTATCACAGTACGAAGATAACCAAGCGTGCCTGTAGGTTTTTAATAATCAGTTCAGTTCAGTTCAGGCGTTCAGTCGTGTCCGACTCTTCGTGACCCTATGGACCATGTCACGCCACGCTTTCCGGTCTCTCACTATCTTCTTAACATCACATAGCTTCATCTGCAATGCCTCGAGAATGCCATCTAACCATCGCGATCGCTGCCTACCCCTTCTCCGGCGACCCTCAACCTTTCCCAACATCAAATCTTTCTCCAGCGACTCCTCTCTTCTCATCAGATGACCAAAGTAGCTGAGCTTTAACTTTAGAATTTAGAATTTTAGATGACTTAAATGTTGCAGTTTAAGTGTCTGTACTTCAGGCTTCACTCTTTGAAGAGTTAAATAAAAATCTTCACCCCCGAACCATTTACGATGATGACGTGGTCCGTGTGCAATTTGTTGAGAAGCCATCTGCGACATTCGAAATTTATGCCTGGAGGTTTTGTCGTAGCGTTGCTTTTTATACTGCAAGAAAACTCGTCCAATGTAGGGCTCAGGTGCCGTAGGCGTCACCTATATTCAAATTATTTGCAATGAAGAGTAATAGACCATGTAGGGCTGTTAGCTTACATTTGTAGGGCTGTCCTTTAGACTTCATCATAGAATTTAGCCCCTTAAAATATTTCCACACCAATATGCGGTTTAGCTCGAATTCATAAGGCATGCTATTACTAGGACGCGCAAATGATGAGTTTGCTGACACACAATCTAAAGCTGAGAAAAATGGTTAAAGTTGTGAACATCTGTACTAATAAGAGCTATCTATTACTTATATTAATAAGAGCTAACTAGGCTCAATGGGAGCTCTTACACCTGTACAAATTTATCATACCGTGTTGGATGTAATTGCAAGGGTTCTTTCAACATATGATTAAGCCGCTTCAGCAGTCGCCTAAATGTTCGGTTATACGCCTGACAAGTAAACCAGGCAACGTGAGTAAATCTTGTAGCCACGCTCCTTGCAGGCCAGGTTCGAAAGCAGTATTTAAATAGTCTGTCAGGAGTTCACAATTATACGACCTTACATCAGTGCACTTTCTGGCCTCCCCAGCGTTGTCGTTTTGTCGGCTTTATGTTTTGTGTATATGAGTTGAGGGGTGTCCGTCTTCAGACTCAGTAATCAGCCTTTAAGTTTTTAATTTTGATGGTGCGTTCACTTATAGTGCCGCTGTTTTGTTTAAGTACGCCCAATTACTTATCTTTCCGGTTTCCTGCTCGAACACGTAGCACTGTCTGCCTAGGATTATCAACATTACATAACTGATGTTAATGGCATCCTGCAACAGCTACACAAAATAGAAAAAGCATTGTTTATTTTGTTATGTTTTCGTAATAAACCTCTGAGGCAATTTTGGGAAGGATTACTGTCCTGCCTTTTATTGGCATAGCAAGAAACGCAACTTTTCTTTTGGTAGTTATGTGCCCTGCATCATATTTGGCCTGACTGTGCGGTTGGCTCTCCGATATTTAATAATGCGAAAACATCACTTCGCTATGTTCACAGATTTCTGTCCGCTGAACCTGTCCGCACACCGTGTCCGCACACCATATCCACACACCGCGTCCGCAGACCGTGTTCGCAGAACGTGGCCGCAAAATTGTGTCCGCCGCAGTTGGAGCAATTGAGAAATGGTAGAGGTTATTGAGTGGTGTCAATCAATTTAGGGTGACGTAATGTTGTGTCCAAAAATAATTAGGCCAATAAGTAATTAGGTAATCAATTAAAATAACTAGTTCAATGAAAGGAAACGCGCAGTATCTGTCACACTTGTTTTGTGCACACCTTAACCGTGCCGTGAGTGAAGGGAGGAAATTGGAGTGAAAGCGGAAAGAGAGAAAGGGCTGCCGTGGTGGAAACGTGAAGGATGTGACGTTACGCAACCGGAACTAGAACTAAGAAAGGGCATAAGAAGGGATTGGCGCGCAGCTCGAAAGTACCAAAGACTAAAATGGGTAAACGAAGTGAATTCAGCAAATAGAAGCTACCAGCAGCCACATCCGTGCTTTCGCATTACTCCAATGCAGATTCTGCGGTGCTGTTTAATATTTTTTAAATGATATAGTATTCGCTCCACCTGGGGCAAGCTTATTTCTTTCGCAGGGCTTGGAATTATTTGCTATACTAACTACCGATGCGTGCTCTAAATTTCAGCCAGTGCTGCGTAGAGAGTGCAGTCTTGCACCACAGAGACTGACTGACCTTTCGAACTGTGCTGCGCACTTGGGGATAGCTCGGGGCTGCTGACTTGCTGGCCACGTCCGCTGGACTCCCACTCCTGGACGACCTCTGCACAGAAATGGGATAGAAGCTAGCGATGAACCAAGCTTTTTCTTATATTTTAAAGAAGGAAAAAAGGAGTGATATACATTGTTAAAAAAAAACTGAAGTGATTGCAGGGCGTGTTCAAGCGCTAACATTGTGATTGAACTTATACAATGTAACACTTCTTTTGGTTTCAAAGAAAGCTATGCGAATAACTCACCAGGAAGTACTCAAAGAGGTGAGAAAAGTTAAGCAACAGGAAGTAGCAATGAAGCAGAAACATGTAAGTCACGATTGTTCTTGAAGCTTGAAAACAATTTTCATATGTAGGGGCAATCACACTAGAAATGACCCTCCAAGCGGGCGAGTAATAATAACACACCATTCGTATAATCCCAGGCTTACTTTGTAATTGGGCTTTTGCATTTCTGAGATATTTATGCCACTTGGTTTACATTATTTCAAAGCAATAATTTTGAGCATGAAATATGATCAGCACACTTGACATGAAAGTGAACATGATTGTTCTGGCCAAAAGAAAAAAACGAAGGCGAGGGTACAAAGTGCTGAATCACTCGCAATAGAGCTGAAATTAGTGAGATGAAATAATGTCTAAGAGTTTCCCTCAGAGAACACGAAATGATGCGCAAATGATTTCCAAGACGTACACTCTGGTTAAATTATTTATGTTCACACACTGGAGAGTCAGAGTCCATGTTATGGAATTCCTCTACGAAGAGCGCTTCACTAAAAATAGACGAAAGAAAAACATGAAACGGTCTGCAATCCATATTTTGTGCAGCAGCGCATCTCTAACATTCAGCGCTCAAGAATGGATGTAACGTATTAGAATACCGATAAGCATGAAATTTTACGCGGTCACAAATTTCAATCCATGGGCAGACAAAAATTATCCCATCAATCAATTTTGCTTTATGCCATCTCGCTCGCAATGCTGCTTGGATCCCCGTTCTTCACGATAAATAATTTAACGCTCCACATGCTCTGTAGAGGAGCAATACTAGGAGCAGAGAACTGCTTCGCGAAAAGATGTGTTCAATTGGTTGAACAAAGGACCGCAGGACGTGACGTGCTTTCAAGCCACTCATACCAAGCTCCACGAGCGCAGAGCAAAGCCTGCAGCACACACGTGTGAGCAGAGATCAGCCACTCTAATTCCGCATCGCCTTGTTATATAGGGAGCGATTCCTCGAAGTGCGTAATTAAGATTGCAACCACAAGCAAAACTGATTTAATGGCCTTACTTCATATTCCTAGTTAGAAGTACGGTGTGTACAGCCAATGTGTCTGTGAATAAACATGCATCTTAATAAGAAGACCATGAATTGTGCATTAGTCTTTCTTCTGACATGAAGCAAGAACCTCCGCAGAAGCACAAGAGGCGAATAGAGCTTGATTACCAAAATGTTTGGGTGTTTTCTATGGTATCCAAACGCTTTTTTAGATGTTGCGGTCCAACAGGTGCGTGAGCTCATTTGAAACTTGGTAAAGGTCTAGGCTTAGAGATTTCAGCCGCCAAGGGCTTTAAAATGAGTGAATAAAATGTTAAGCTGCCTTAGTGTCTTCGATGCTACTGATACGTTGAATGCGTGATTAATATGTTTCTTGTTTTTACCATCGACGAGTTCAAGCTGAGGCAGGTTGGGGAAATAGAGGCTCAGGTACCTGTCCTAAAGTACCAATAATATAAGTAAATTTGACAGAGATATGCACTAATTATGAAGTCGAAAGTTTGTAGGCATTTTTTTTTTCAACTGTTTGAGCTTCATCATAATTGGTGAACCTATATGAAGCTTCATGTTTTCAGCAACAGTTACCAGCTTTTTCATCGCTGCTAAATCAAACTGTAAGTCTACTTTTAAGATCCAATTATAAGATTTGGTTTACTAGTTTGCCTTCCCGAGGCGGCTCAGGCTGTGAGACATGCCGTAGTGGATGCTCCGGGAACTTCGACCACCTGCAGTTGTTTAGCGTGCACTGACATCGCGTAGTCCATGGGCGTCTCTCCGTGTCGCCTACATCGAAAAGCGGCCGCCACGGACGAAATCGATCTCGCATCGTTGTGCTCAGCAGTCGAGCGTCCTATTCCCTGCACCACCGCCGAGCGGCCCTTTAAGAAAGAGATGTGCACGTACCAGAGGCTTTTCTTCTGCACTTGTATTGCGGAAACAGTTGCTGCTGCAAGCGTTGGTTCCACTGTTGTGACGTAAAGAAGGTCGCATGTAACCAACAACGGTAAATCGATCACTTTTACTACAGCCACGGCATGGAAATAACTTTGCAGCCTTGAGAGTTTTTTTTCTTTCATGTTTTTATGCATATCACTGACGTTGGAACGTAGAGACTTCATGTGGCGGGGAAGCTGAGTAGCATTCGAAATCAGGCACGGATTCCAGCTTTAGAACCTCCAGTATACTGCGGTAGGTTGGTGTGGAGTAGAATTCCAAAGTGTCTGTGAGCTCAATTCTTCAAAGGTGTTTCTCCTCGCTAAAGGCGGAGAACGGAATTTCTATGGTTCTAGTCGTGAAACAATGTAAGGTTCAGCAGACGAGAAATTATGACGTCGTTGTGCGTGTAAAAGGTCGACGGACGGCGGCTGCCAAAATGGTTCATAGAATATAAATGCTTTTATCTACCAATAAACGTTTCATGGCACATTGGAAATTGATTCTTAGGCTGATTATTGACATTTGACATTATTCAAATTTGTAGTCTGTGTTTTGGAACTGCGGGTGTCTGAAGTTCTGTCCAATTTATCGTAAGAATTTGTACTTTCGTGACTGCATCGAATGGGCTTCAAATAGTTTACAAAGCAGTTGCGCTCGTTGTTGACTGTCTCAGTAGTGAGCAAATGAAGCTGTTTTGGTGATCAGCAATCCTCTAGTGATTTATACCAGCACCTTAGGCGCACTGCGTGTTATAGAGCACGAATGATTAGTTTTGTAAAAGTACAGTCTTTTTCTAAAATGTAGAGACAAGTCGGTTTGCTTCGGAGTCATACTATGTGTCTCGTAATGTCTTCCTGGTGGTCAAAATCTCGTACAGGTAACATTTGTTTTACCCTTTACAACGGGAACACTTCATGAAGGCTAAATGGGCGCCACAACTCTGCTCAAAAGCAGACCCCTCTGCTCTTCTGCTCTAAACATTTGATAAAGACTGTACATTGCCTTTACAATGAAACTCGCAGGTATTGACGTCTTATGACGAGTATAAGAAAGGGAAACCTTTCACCTAAATTCCAGTTAGCAGGAGCAACAACCAAGGAACGAACGATATCGAGGTGTCGCACCCACCAGCCATTTCCAAAGTAGTGCATTTGCTCGCATAGAACGATGTCTGCTGCTTAAAAGTGAGAAAAAATAACTATTCTTCAAAAAATGTTGGACGGCCTTCAAAGCACGGAAATACGGGAACCAGTGAAGAATCAGGAAAGAAAATATACCACTCTGGACCCCAGAATCAAGGTTTCCAGCTTGGATCTTCAAGTCGGTTCAGACTACAGAAGGTTGAGATGGAACAAAGTTACGTGACATGAATGCCAGCATCAATTGGGCCTTAGTTTATTTTCCGCTTAAATGGATAAATTAGTAACAGATAATTTTTTGCGGGTCCCCATCCTTTTTTTTTTATCTTCCCATCAACATCATTATAAAGTTCGTCAATACATATTTATATGAGTCTCCACCGCAAGGAAGGTGAATGCGATTTATACTCTAAGAATGCCAGAAAATTGGCGTTACGCTCAAGCTTTGGGGTTTCATAAATCATTAGCCGAAACCTACTTTCAGATTATGGAAAACAGCGGGATGCGATTCAGCTACCTTTTATTTTAACTAATCTAAATCTGATCTGAAGCACTGTTTTTGAAGCAGATAATATACACTGTAGCTTCGATGTATTGCGCAAGTAATCGGTTCATCTAGTTTGAACGGTTGCTGATAGTTTGGGTGGCGCGACTCGATGGTGGTGACGCAAATGTGACGCTGAGCTAAAACACTGTGCGTGCAGAGGGGTATATAGCCGACGCAGAAAGCTCTCGGGATAATCCGAATTGTAAGGGGGTGCTGCCTAATGTTCTTAGAAAGACGATAATGCACGTTGCGTGGCTGAGCGCCGAACAACTCTGTCATGAGAAATAAATTTAGCTATGACAGGACTAGATTATTAGATTAACTGATAACTTGTACTGAATTGATGTACGCGGCGACGCTGAAGTCGATTCCAGGATGCCCGCCGTATACTGTCCGTAGTGACCTGCTTAGTGATGAAGCGGAGAAAGTTGAGGATGTCAGCAACTTTTTTGTCAAGGCGGGAGGTAGGAAAAATGAAGCTTGCAAGTACTGCGCGAGTTCCAATTTATTCTTGGATAGGCTGAAGTGAAGATCAATATGAAGAAACAGGTGTGCATTATTGCTCACCGTGTAACGTGGAAGGCGGGCCCCAACAGCTCAGATGGTAAAGGGGATTCACGACTGAGTTGCATTTTACAGGAGCTGGCACAGTTAGCGGCGGCGAGTGCCATGATACGGCTCCAAGTATTCTCAGCGAGGGCCGCAGGGATCACATCCATGGGAATCAGCTTTAGAAAAAAAGTAGGAACAGGACCCGTGCACCTGTTTTATCAAACCACGCGGAAAATCGTCTGGCGCTGCTACAATATCCGAACTGTCAGGAGTATTTTACTAGTACAAATAGGCTGTCAGATTCAGTGGTCTCATAACAAGTCCCGAAACTGTAATAATTTATTTTAGAACTGCTTCTAAACAGCGGCAATGACGGCCTCCTATAAAAGAAGAATTCAAGGATTCTAGAGGTTATGCTGCTACCTTCAACAGTCTCAGATTCCCCTAATTTCAAGGCTCTCCAAATAATGAATTCAATAATTCTGAAATTTCGGCAGCGACTAAGGTATTGCTGGAAGATACCGTTGGCTCTGACTACAGGCTTTGATCGAAAGTTGAACATTGGGAGCTAGGCTATTTTGCGCCATTAGGTAAGTACTGTTAGATATTCCTAAGCTTTTCGTAAAATGCACCATTAGTTCAAGCTAAATTTAAGTGGCACTGAAAAAGTGTTGATGGTCGTGAGGGCAAGGACGTCACCACAATATTGTTTATTGAAAGGGACCTCTACTAAAAAAAATGTATGCGTATTGATTTGCGCATTCTTAAATATTATTATCTAGCTAGATCATGCTGTTATCTACTTAATTGCCTCTGCATTTGTAGACTTAGTAATTTGGGCTTTACCTTTAGTGTGCTTTTAGAGAAGATGCAATTTTAGCGAAAACTCTTTTAATTCAGTGTCTTTGCTACCTGCTTCGTCTAGGCGAAAAACATTTTTCTAAATTTGGCAAGTGCAAAGTATAAAAATGGCGCCTAGGCGAAAGTGATAACGTAGAAGATAAGGCCACTTTTCAGCTCACGCTCACAGCGTTTAGATAGCGGAGTGCACGAGGACAGCCTGTCTCTAATGCGATTAAACTGTTCACGCACAGTAATGAAAACAAGAAGGCATGAGCTGACGTCATTCAGTTCCAGAAAGTAAGTGGCGTGCTGTAATAGAATGGATGCTGTCTGCAGCTCAAATATCAGCCATATAAGATGACTGAAGTCACACTGAAAGAGGAATCAATAGCTATCCTATTCTTTGAACATTATAAAATTTCTGCCACTGAATTGGTTACCATGTTGTAGAGCTTCTGCCTCGGTTTATGGTAGTGCTGCATTAATTCAGAGCCGCTCCTGGTAGCTACCGATTTTCCTATAGGTGTACAAACTTGGACCCCGTTCGGCGCTATTTTTTACTTGCATACAATGCTGAAAAAAAAAAGTTGTTCAAATCATTCACCATAAATTTTAACGTGTCTGTTAAGAATTGTGCTTGAAAAAAAAAAAGAGAAAAATAAATTACAAGCTGCAGCTTTAACTATGAATAATAAGGGATGTTGCTTAGACGATGTTTTTCACAAAAACGTATACCATCGAGCTTTCGCGTTGTTACATTTTGTGCCTGCCCAGGTCTTTTCCTTTGTTTCTTTTCTAACGTAGCTCATTAAATAACTGAAAACATCATATCATGTTCTTAAAAAGTCTTTACACATATACAAAGCGCCAGTACATACTTTGAAGCGTTCGACTTTCTTTCAATGCCTGTGCCCTCTTCGAAACTAGAAACTGAATAAAGTGCCACAACCTAAAATATCAATACAGCCCGCAAAAGACGAAGGGCGCTGTCGGAGCCGAGACCACACTTTATACAAGCCGCAGAGAGAACGCCGATAAAACCACAATAAATTGTCGGCCTGACCTTCTGAGCTGCTTTTGGCCTCGTAGAATCTCAAAGCGAGAACGAAGACGTGACACAGTGGAGAAGCGGGTAAAACGGAGCATTTGATTATTTTTTATTTCGCTTCAAGTACAGCAGTAAGGAATAGGTCTGCAGCCAGTAGAAGGAAAAAGAGCCACTTCGTATCGAAGTAGTGGTTTTGGTTGCCGTCTGAAAGTCACGCACGGCTTCTCAACTCGAGAGCAGTTTGTTTGGTTTCCTCTTCTCATTTATTCATGATAAAAAAGATTCAGCCTTTCTGAACATTTTCACGCTGAACGTAGTCTAAAATTCCACTTACACTTATAAACGATGCGTCAGAGTAGACTGCCCTGGCGTAATGTGCTTAAGCCATGAATTTTGTAACCATGAGGCCATATATCCTGATATTTTGTTTTCGAAAAGTCAAGAAAAAGAATAGCGGAGAAGAAGAAATTAACGAGACCCACAAAGTGGCGACACATGGAGGCTACGCCGTCCAACAGTGCGTAGTGTTGCATTCGTTAAATCAGACAACTTCGTAACACAGCACAAACGACATCCGTTTATTTTTGGTTACAGCAGGCGACTGAAGCCCCAAGCGTAGCTCCGTGGCCCTGTTGTTGAAGCCTCCTAGTCTTGGCTTGGCTATCGACTTAGGGTTGTCTGGTTCCGGTTTCGGTTTCGCAACACGTTTCCCCTACATCCCCGTTTTATTCGCAAGAACCTGCAAGACCAGCGACAGCTGTTCTGGCGGGCCTGCAGGATTGAGGCGGCACATGGAGCCCTGGACTGAGGGCTCCACTCAGGAAGAAAAGGAAGTTTGTATAATAAATGTTTTTCCTCCTCCTCCCGCCCCGCTTCCCCCTTCCCCGAAAATGACTTGTCATTTTCCTTCATTTAGGTGATCTCCAGGGGGTACAAGAGTTAGATTGGTCGCTTGAGAGATTATCCTCCAGGTAGCTTCAGCAGGCACAATATCACCTTTCCGTCTCTTCCCGGAAATAGATTCTTAATTCTTGCAATCTTCCATTGTTGCCGTGGCTGCAGGCCATCGCGAATACGTATTAAATCCCCTTCCTTGAGTGTTTTTCTATGCCGTTCATTCTTCTTTTGCACATTTGATAGTTCCCCGAGGTACTCTCTTGTCCATCTGCTCCGGTAGGCTTCTGCAGTCTGCTGGCGTCGTACCCATAGTCTGTGACCTCATACATTGACCTCATCTGCTTTGATTTCCCCATGCTAAGCAGCGATGTGAGGCTTCTTCTCGTCAAGAAGGAAGGAAGAGCAAAGGGATTCCGGTTCTCCGGCTTCGTTGTAGACGTGAGTTAAAGGTCGGGAATTTAAGACGACTTCAATTTCTGCAAATACAGTGGTTAGCTCGTCCAAGGTCACAAACTTGGATCCGATCACCTTTTTGAGCGCAAGTTTGGCTATCCGACGAGGCGCTCATAAAAGCCACTCCACCATGGGGCGCGCTCTACTATGAACTTCCATTCAATTCGTGCATTTGCAACGTAGTCAAGGACCTCTCGTTTCCAGATAGAGCTCCATAGATAAATATCTCTGTTGGCCGTCTTAAAGCAAAGCGCGTTGTCACTGTAAATGACCTGAGATACACCTCATCTTGAGATAAAATGTTTGAGGGTCATCAGAAACAATTCTGCGGACATGTCTTTTGCGAGCTCCAAGTGCAACGCTCTTAATACAGCACAGGGGAATAGTGTGATGTAGGACTTGTAAAGCGAATTTTCTCCTTTCACCAGAAGTGGTCCCGCGAAGCCAACTCCTGTTACCGCAAAGCTTTGAGCCTCGGTTGCACCCTTTGATGATACTTTTCAGAAGCTGACGAGATTATACCTCTCGCAACTGTACCAGAGTACATTTTACTCCACCGTGAAGCACTTGCTGGTGTGCTTGACGTACGAGCAGTTCTGCCAGTCGATGTCGGCTTGACAGTATAACTGGATGACGTTCGTTGTACGGCTTGCCGCTCTGCTGAAGTCTGCCGCTTACGCGCATAATACAATCGTTGTCAGTAAACACTGGAATGTTTCTCAGAGGCGAGTCTCCGGGAAAGCGTTCTCCCTTTTTCACGAACTCAATTTCTATGTTCTGGTCCTCTCGCTGAGTTTGCGTATCCAATATTTTTCGGCTTCATTCAGTTCAACCGTAGTCAGTGGACCCTTGTCACTGCTCAGACATCGCAACTTCTTGATGTATCTAAATACCCATGCAGTCACTCGGAACAGTCGTGTGGCGCTGCTGTATCGATCTGTGTCCAACAGCATGGGAACTTCTGTGGCACTCATCGCTTGAAGGACTTCTACGCTTCGTCTTTCTTCCTCCATTGTCGGAATTTTCCTTGGGAGCAAAGAGAACTGTGGCCATGCGCTTTCCGTTGCCTTTATCCACAGCGATCCTTCTCATTAGGTGGAGCTCTCAACAAGTTGACCAGCTGTAACTCCTCTGGTCATGATATCCACTGGATTTTCTGACCCTGTGCAATGCCTCCACGCTGAGGTATCTGTAAGACGCTGGATTTACATTACGCGATTCTTCGCAAATTGTTTCCATTGCTACGGCTCGCCCACAATCGAGTGCAGTGCTATCATCGAGTCAGTCCAGAAATACATCGCCTGCGATGGCTCTTTCAGGCTCTTCAGAATATATTTATTCAGTCTGGCAGCCAAGAGGCACGCCATCAGTTCCAGTCTTAGAAGAGAAGAGTCAGTTTTTTATACAGGGCAACCCTTGACTTGCTGATTAGGATGCTCGAAGTTGTAATCCCATCCGCTCCTGTTACGCAAATGTAGGCCACTGCTCCGTATGCCACACGGCTGGCGTCAGCAAACACGTGTAGGACTGCTTTGGCGGTAGGCTCGACAAAGTCGGATTTGTAGTACCGCTGTACTTGAACTCTTTCCAAATCGTTCAGTTCCTCACACCACTGCACCCACTTCGTGTATAGATCCGTCGGTAGGATATCTACCCATTCAACATTTCTCTGCCACAGCTGCTAGAATACAGCCGTTGCTCTGACGGTGAATGGAGCTAGCCATCCAAGTGGGTCATAGAGTCTCGCCGTACTCTTGAGCACATACCTTCTTGTGCTTGTATCTGGCTTGGGTGGATCGCTTGCCAGTGGGGGGAATGTGAGGTTATCTGTGCTTGGATTCCATGACAATCCTAGCACTTTGAGAACTCCTGGGAGGTACCCGAGGTGCCTTGCTTCGCAGTCATCCGCCACAAAGCGCTCGTTCAGTGCCAGATTGTTGGATGCCTACTTGTGCAGTTTCAAAGATGCCACGCTAAATATTGTATTTGCTTCTTCATAGATCTTCAGTGCTTCATCTTCATTTTCTACTCCAGTTAAGAGGTCATCCACATACAAGCAGTGCGCCAGTAGTGAAGCAGTCTCCGGATAGTCTCGTTCCATTATCTTCGAATGATGCTGGAGAGTCGCCGTCAACAAGAAAGGACTTGCGGTGATTCCGAAGGGAAAACGCTTCATTCGCCAAGTATCTGGCCTGTTGGTTCATTTGCATTCGGTTTTGCTTGGTGCCACAGAAAGCGCAATGCATCTTTGTCGTTCTCTCTGACCTCGATTTGCAAAAATGCATTTATCTATGCCGGCTACCAAAACTATTTTGTGTCTTCTGAAATTTCGTAACAGTGCTACAAGGTCGCCTGTGAAAATTGGACCACTTTCGAGGGTTTGATTCAGGGATTTCGCTTCCTGTCCATGCGATAAAGCGTCAAAAACTACTCGCAATCTCGTTGTATTACTCGTTTTCCGAAAACACCGGCTGATGGGACATGCAGTAGATCAGCTTCCCCTCTTCCTGTTTCTCTGTTACCGGTTCAGCTATTCCTTCTATGCAATACCGTCTGATAACAGCGTCGTAGTCCTCCAAGAGATGAGGTTTTCGAAGGCGGTTTGTCAGTTGTGACAAACTTTTTCCGGCCACTTCCATATTGTCACGTAAGTTTATACTCTACTTCCATGGAACGGTTACCTCGTATCTAGAGCCACATCGCCTTATATTCTCTTCAAAAGAATTAAGAAGCTTGTGCTCCGCACAGCTGTCATCGTCCGTGACTCCATTTGGCTCGACAGTTCAGAATCGTTCCAAGTAGTTTGCAGTTTCTCTCTCGGCAAGCGATACGCGAAGAGCAATGGTTTTCATGCATTAGGAGTCAGAAATCCTGTAGCCTATTAGGCCCTGAATACACCACCCAAAGGGTGTCTCCACTGCTCGCAGTTTCCCGTTGAGTTTCTTGTTTCTTCCCGTTACAAGTTCTCAGTAGTGCTCTGAGCCAATAAGCAGGTCTATGTCACCTCTTTCGTTATCGCAGGTCATCTCAGCGGCAGTCAGGAATCCAAATAATTCTTTAATCTTGAGGTCAGGAGTCGGAATTCTTTGCTGACAGATTATGTTGGTCTCAAGAACTTCAATCTGATACATCTTATTTTGCACGATTAGCGACACCAGCACTCTTAAAATCTCGTACTGACTGGTGTCCGCCGAACACACCAAATTTCAGCGTTTCTCTTTCAAGAATTTTACAACCGGGTTCTACAGATGCTTTCTCAGTAATTATTGGCCGTTGGCTTGCGCTGTCAACGACAGCATGTAAGTAGACAGATTTATATTCGCCGGCACACAATATCGTTGCTGTTTGTCGCAGTACTTCTCTTTTTTTTTTAGGTTCTTCCGACGTAGACTGCAAGTTCACGGGGACAGTCGTCACATCGCTCACATTTGCCTTTACTTTCTGATGAATGAATTCAGGATCCCACATGGTTGTCGCGTATCGTCCTGCAGAAATTGTGCATCTAATCTTTCATTTCATTTCATTTCATTTAATTACCCTAAAGGCCCAAGTGGGCATTACATAGGGGGGGGGGAGAAGTCATAATAACATTGTTCAAACGTTTCATAGTGTCATCACATGTTAACAACAAAAAATGAGAAAAAGTGATATACAGAACTAACAAACAATTACAAACAATATTACATACGTAGATCAATGGCAACACGAGCACAAATCAGAGAAAAACAAAAATAAACGAGCGTAAAAACTATAAAACAGGCGTAGTTCTCAATTTATTAAACATTTCCGACTAAGCAGGGAACATCGTTTCCAAGGCTTCTCTAAATTTTTCATGGTTCGTGAGGCAAACAATATTTTTATTTAGATCGTTCCATTCACTAATTGAGAGATGAAGGAATGAATACTGTAACAAATTTGTTCGCGCAAAAGAAGGCTCCACTTTGTGATCATGGTCGCGGCGAGGAAAGATTTGAGTGGCCGGTTTTATTTTCTCGATGCTGTAATTTGAAGGGTTATAGTAAAGCTTGTGGAAAAATATTAGGCGATTAAGTTTTCGCCTGATCTCTAAAAGCCGGAGACCTAACTCTCGCTTAATTAAAGAAATGCTAGAATACGAGGAATAATTGCATGCAATAAAACGCGCGGCTTTGTTTTGCAGAGATTCAAGTTTAGCTATTAGGTATGATTGATGAGGATTCCAGATAATCGAGGCATATTCGAGTTTCGGCCGTATGATTGTGTTATAAACAAGAAGTTTTGTGTCTTTGTTGCAATGACGTAATGACCGTCGCATAAAACCCAGGGTTTTGTAAGAGTTCCCTAATATGTTGTCAATGTGTGTGTTCCAAGACAGGTTGGCTGACAGGTATACTCCTAAGTACTTGTGACTGGATGTGTTCTCAATGGCTAGGTTATCAATCTTATAAGTGTAGTAAATTGCTTGATTACGTGTTGTGAAACGAACAAGTTTAGTTTTTTTAATACTCATAGTCATCTGCCATTCAGAGCACCATTTGATTAGGCGTTGTAGGTCATTTTCTAGTTGTAAACATTCGGTGAGGTTAGTCACAGAGCGATAAATAACGCAATCATCTGCAAACAGTCTGAGCGAAGAAGTAATGTTAAGAGAGATATCATTTATGTAGATCAGGAATAATGTGGGCCCTAAGACGGAACCCTGGGGTCCACCGGATTTTATTACCTGACATGAAGATAGGGCATGCTCTATTTTAACGGCCTGTCGCCTATTGCTCAAATATTCCTCAACCCAATTAACCACTGTGCTATTAATGTTAATGTGCCTCATTTTAAGTAATAATCGTTTATGTGCTACGCGATCAAAGGCTTTTTCGAAATCAATAAATATGGCATCTATCTGTTCTAAATTGTGTAAACTGTAGTGGATGTCTGTAGTTAGCTCAAAAAGCTGGGTTTCACACGACCGCCCACGCTGAAAACCATGCTGGTTAGCAAAAAGTATATCCTCACTGATGAGAAAATTTATCATTTGGGAAGATAGAATATGCTCAAGTAATTTGCACGCTATAGATGTAAGAGATATGGGCCTATAATTACTTTTACTATTCCTATCGCCTGTCTTATACACGGGAACTAGGTAGGCAATTTTCCAGTCATCTGGAACGTGTGCTTCATCAAGCGATTGCTGAAAAATGCAAGCAAGAATTTGTGCCGAATTGATTTTTGTAATCTTTAGCAGCTTAGCAGTGATATTATCAGGCCCAGGGCTGCAGGACGATGGCAACCGTTCAATCGCTTTAAGGACACCTCCTGTGTTTATGGTAATGCTAGGCATGAGGTTTGTAGTATGGGGACTTAAGCTAGGTGAACATGTGGTTGATACGTCCTGGTAAACACTACAAAAGTAATAATTGAGTTCGCATGCAACTTCCTCGGGCTCTAAATAAATACCAGAATCATGTTTAAGGTTCGGAAGTTCCCTCGAAGACGCAGGTGAAATCTTGCTTCTGCACTCGTTAGCACGGTGATTCGGTTTCACACAGCGAAACCAACGTCTTCCCCCCAATCGTAGCATTTTCTTTAATGGAATGCTAGCACAGCATGCGGCAGTTTCGTGGTTACTCTCCTTGCAAAGGAAACAGCAATTGGGGTTTGCAATTTGGTGCTGTAGAGCTGATGATGATTTAAATTTCGTTCCAGCACTGTTCTTGTTACTCTCAGCTTAGCTAAACATCTTCGGCTTTGACACCTGGTGCTTCTTGCTGATACTTTGCTGCGCAACCAGGTTTTCGCGGCTTTTGCACGTCAATCCTCAGAAAGTCAACGACCTTCGAAAGTAATGACTGCGTACATTTTGTAGCTGTTTCTCTTTCTGTTGACTCTCCCGGTGCGTCGTCGTCCCGCAGCAGAATTCCTCCTCCTGCCGGGCTCTTGTTATGGTTTCCGACGCCTCCTCCTTCGCCACGGTTCAATGGAAGTCGAGCAATATTTTTTTCGGCAGAGCGCGCTGTATGAGAGGGAAGAGGAGTGTTCCGTAGGTTTCCTGCTCCTGGCCAAGTGCCTGCAAGCCCCGGATCCGAGAGAAGAGGGTATCGTATAAACGCCGGAGGGAGCGTAGGTCTTCGGCGCTCCGCACAGGCTCGAGTTCCAAGAGTGTACGCATGTGCGCTTGCAAGATGGCGTCCGCTTTACCGAAACGTCTGGTGAGCAGCAATATGGCGTCATCATAGCACTGCAATGTGGGAGGGGGGCCCTGTATCGTTCTCGCTGCTTCGCCTGTCAGCACCGCTTTTATGTATCCGAATTTATTAAAGGTCCTCAGATGGTCATTTTTGTGAATCATTTGCTCGAACTGCTCCCAAAATTCTTGCCATGGCACTTCTTTGCCGTCATATATAATGAGCTCTATCCATGGGAGCTTCACCTGGCAGACCCCGTTTATCGTGGCCGCGTCGTTGGGTGGGGATGCTTCTTCCTGCGACTGCCTCTTTCCTTGAAATTTTTTTAATCTCCTCCTGGAGATTCGCGATGTATGTAACGACCAGGTCGTCATACTCGATACATTCCTCGCAGTCCTGCTCAGCCTCTTTCTTTGGCCCTAGCGTCTCGACAGAGGCGTTAACGCCGTTCAGATAAGTCTGCAGAGCGCTATATCTCGCCAACAATACACTGAGTTCTTTTACATTGTCCATGCGGCTCTTCATGCAGGAGTCAATATAGGAAAAGAGTCGGGTCACCTAAGACTGAATAGCCGTTCTCTTCGCTTTGTGTCGTTCCATGTCGCTGCACTCTGGTAGCACTGCGCCGCGGCTTCGAGTAGAAACTAGCTTTTTCTTCGTTATTAGTCCCCTCCAGTACTGGTAGTTGTCTTCGTTAGGTCGCAGCGTACATCCCGGTTTTCAGCACCAACTTTATGTTTATTTCGAAATCGTTAAATTAGACAACTTTGTAACAGAGCACAAATGACATCCGTCTATTTTTGGTTACAGCAGACGACTGACGCCCCAGGCGTCGTTCCGTGGTTCTGTTCTTGAAGCCTCCCAGTCTTGGCTTGGCCATCGACTTGGGGCTGTCTGGTTTCGGTTTCGGTTTCGCAACACGTAAAGCTTGAAGCCTGTCTTCGACTAGAACTCATCTATGGCTTCATGAATTCATCGGCTCGTTATGATGGTGAGAGCAGGGACCAAACACACGTCAAAACGGTTTGTTACAGTTGCGCAGATGAAAACGTGGGGAACACTTAAGCGCCCTCTTTATGGGTATCAAGCAAGAGCTCAGGCCACCACCCGACTTATAATGCCCCGTTTTAACCAAGACGTACAATCTTACCTGCGTGGCGATAGAGTAGCATGCCAGACTCGGCATCAAACAAACCAGGGAAGGTGATTTCAGTCTAGACCTTCTATCTTACATAAGACCTGAGCTTGCACCTCCTCCGGACTTTCTGCTATGATGTTGCCTCGGGAAGTCACACACGATTTCGAAGAATTAGCACTGGACCATGCAATCTTCCATCTACCACATGTGAGAAATATATGCTCAAGATTTTTTTCCATGAAAACAGCAATAGCGCTGAGAAAGCCAACGCCCTCAACATACTATTTTAAAGGTACCGTTCTGGACAAAACAAATTGTTAGAGTAACTTAAAATCCTCTGAAGTGTGCGAAGGCGAAATCCGTTTTGCGGCTCTTTGCACTGATTTGGCCCTTTTATACTCATTCGCCGCGTATTTGTTCAATATGTGACATCACCACGAGCTTTAAATTTTCCAAAATTAACCCTAGTTTAGCTTCCTTGGCGAGTTTAGCAATTAATTACAATAATTAGACGTTATGTGCTGAGTTCAACACAAATTGGGTGTTTTTTTACTTGATATGTGTGATCCCACATTGTCTTGACGTCTTTCCGCTGGCTGTTACGTCACCCAAGTTTTTTTGTTTTTCTGCGCAATTATACGTCCTTCGGTGACCTTAAGTATTAATTGCTTTATTTACACATTCTACCGACAAGCATCTGGCCTTTCTAAACCAATATAGACGTTTTTGAACTATGCCGACGTCTGGCGATATTGCGACGCAAATTTGACATTTATGACTGAATATTTGCCTCATTACTCTACAGACATCCAAACATAGCTTCTAGGCTCATTTTGTCATAGTCTACTTCAAACAAAAATTCGTTCTCTCCTATCATTATTTTTCAAGTGTTTGCAGGGGTGGGCACTTCATGCAGACGCGCTTTCTGCACACATCAATGAGACTAGAAATGATTTCGCTTTTAAATCCGGTGTTATGACCGTCGTCGTCTTTGCTGCTGTTTGTGCGAAACGTCACGAGCACAGCTCTACCAATTGGTAATTGGTATCTTTTATGGCCAAACAGTGATTCTTCGAAATGCTGCATGACTTTACAAAACTAAATGTTATCACAAAGTTTGGAGGATCTGCGAACCCGGGTTCTTGTATAAGGTCGCTGCGGAACGCACATTTGAACGCTTTCGCCGTAGTAAGCCATTAAATAACTCCCGGGGCCTCAAAATACCGGCCAAGCAGTCAGTACGCCGCCATGTAGCAACTATCCTGGCTAAAGACATGTGTTGATTTTTCGCTCGAAACCACGGAGATCTTTATTCTGCAGAGCGAAGCCTTTAACGATATCAACGGCAAAACGTCAACACATTGTATTGAACGCTGCTGTTACCTGCATGATTTGCTAACTCCGATATCATGATGGCGTGAATCCTCTAATAGTGCGGGGGGTGGACTTAAGCATGACGCAAAGCACTCTATCTCAAAAACTTATTCGCAGTGTCAGAAAATGAACACGAGCATCTAGTCCGTCAGTCCATCGTTCCTCCCTAAGCATAATTTTCTTGATTAGTAATAACTAATAAGCCCATCTTCTGGAGCTGGTCATTTGGACATCACCTTAAAATCTGATGTTTTTCAGCTCAGTTCAGTGTATTGACAAAGCATTAAATTTTGCTCTAAAATAATCTATGTGCAGAGCATAGTGCTCTTTCACGCCTCGCCCAAGATTTATCAGGTTCAGTAAACGAATTCTGGGGGAATATTTGAAATGTAAAATGGGGTTCACTAAGAACTGTGCATTTCTTCCGATCGCCTTAAGCTTTTCGTTCTGATGAAAAAAATAAAACCACTCCTCAGCTTGTTTTGAGACCTACATTTCTCTGCTAGTATTGTCTAAATGTAAGATCTAAATGTCGGTCTGCTGGATCAAAGAAACTATGCTCAGAAGGCTGCGCACTAAGCATATTTTATTTGTAAGCTCATGAACAATATTATTTGGCCCTACTATCCATCAAAAATATTTCTACGTATTCAGAGAACAAAAACGGCTTATTGCACAGTAGCCCGGAAAAAGGTTTGGAGTTGTCCTCCATCCAACCTGGAGAAACAATTGGTGCAATGAAGGCTTTCTACAAAGAATTTGTTTAATGAGCATAGAGAGCACGGCTGTGCCACTTCGCGTCTCTGCAGTCGTACCTTTCTCACATTCCCGTATAAGGAAAGCAATTTAAATGGCTTTACGTTTTGGTATGTGTCCTGAGGCGAGCTGCACATTTAATGATCTCTTCTAAAGAAACAACTGTAGAGAACACGCCATTACTGCATCGGTATGCGTAAGTTATGACGGGCTCTCTTATTTTGTCGTCTGGCAGTGCGCACCATGTGCGAACTTTGAACAGTCAGTGTTGATTACCTGCTTCCCGTGGCCGCATAATCATGTACTACAGGGTGTCGGCAAGGATAAGGTCAGCACAAGCCTTAGCTGCTCATCATGCTTCACGTTTTACTAGAGGTACGCCTCGTCCAATAATTTTCTTTTGATGGTGAAGTAATTTTTTAGCAATTTTTATTCCGAGTAATTACTTCCGACATTTCATGGTGCAAAGTGTTTGTCACCAACTCTCAAACACAAATAGCTTACCGCTACCGTTTTTTGTCATTCATCAAACCTCAATCTTTCTATTCGTTTCCGCTCAACAGTCTCACGAGTGTTCATGAAATATATTGCTTGCTGCTTCAAGTTCTTCATTTAGGGTTCCAGTGACCATCGTTAACTTCATGTGTGCTTCCATTTTATGCTGATCCCTCAGCACTTCATGCTATTAGTTCTAGTTTGTCCTTCAAATGAAAGCATCAACTTTGATGCGAAGGATAGATTGGCAATAGGACAAAATACCCCTCTGTTTGGGGTTTCAATACCCATAACTGGGACTTTTTTCTTGATTGTACCTGTCGCTTCTTGCTTTATTGAAAAAAAAGGTTTGCAAATGCTTAAAAGCTAACATATACATTGCAACAATTTGGCCTTCAAAAATTGAAATAATGATTACGTTCTATCCATTTTAGGCTGTTCAAAATATAAGCTGCACAGTTTACAGTGCGCCATCTCGTATTGATGTTTCATGTGCCAGGCTTCTGATCTATCCTAGCCAGAACACCGACATCTTTTAAATAGTCAACATCATTTTAAACTTGTGAATATCCACAGATGCCCATTGGGCAGGTACTAGTGTCTATTTAGGTTCAGTTACATACGTTTGCAGTGCAAGACACAGTTCAGAAGCGAAATGATAGTCCGCCTAAACTATTAGACCATTTCTATCAATTTGATCGTAATGTAACTAAAATAGTTCACAGATGCTTCTGCATTATTAACAACAGGAAAAATTTAGCTACGCACTCTCAGCTAGTGCAGCACAATTCTCAAAAGCATAATTTCGCAACACAGTGGAAGCGTAGATACTTTTTACCAATACATTCATGAAAAGTAGCTTCAGTACTCCATAGTTTCATCACAATTATTACTGCAAATCACTCATACGCAACCCAGCACCGACCAATATTCTTGTCGTAACTTGTTTTTGCCGTCCTTTCTATTGGTTAAGCAGTTTCGTAGGGTAACAACTACTTGGCCGCGCGCGAATAATTCAACCTCAGTCCGGTATAGCGGTTCCAATACCGCTATATCCAGCTATGCCAACCTAGGACAATACTAACCAAGAAAAAAATCGAAACAAAACTGGCTTTATTTTTACCTTTTTAATATTATCATTTAATCTTGAGTAAGCAAGTGTTCGTCCACATAACCTATTATTTTTACCTTTTTAATATTATCATTTCATCTTGAGTAAGCAAGTGCTCGTCCACATAACCTATTAGTAAAGAACAGTTCTTAAAAACAATGGCGCACACGAATAATTTGTTCTCGAGGGCTTCAGGGCCACTATTTGACTTGTGTTTATATATATATATATATATATATATATATATATATATATATATATATATATATATATATATATATATATATATATATAAACACAAGTCAAATAGTGGCCCTGAAGCCCTCGAGAACAAATGATGCTTACATCCATATATATATATATATATATATATATATATATATATATATGGATGTAAGCATCACTTACCGATAACCACAAGTGATTCACTCTATGACACGGGTCTACAGAAACTCTTCCAAGTAAAGTTTTTATTACTGTACAAAAAAGCGTGTAAATAATTTTGTTAACGGCTATCTTTACTGATATTTAATTCACCTAACAGGCGAACTTGACAAAATTGTGTGTGAACAACTGTAGTGGCACGTGAGCAATAGTGTGGCGGACGATTCGTAAGAATAAACGCGTTTGTTTTATTTTTTGCCCGGCAAAGTATATTTTAGAAACTGCAGATGTCATTCGTCTTCAAAAACTATATATTCTTTTTGCAGTTAAAATCAGTTCTCATTTCCAAATTTTGACTCTTAATAGCGTACGTTGAGATACACCTTAGTAAATACTTACTCCGAATTGTAATTTATGCAGTACAATTACTCCAGTCATGATTACATTATTTAGAGACCTTCAGTTGTTCGGAAAAATTTTCAGAGCTTGATAATAAGAGCGTGCCACCAAAGCGGTCATTCTATGAAAAACTACCGATCGAAGAATTTAACCCTGCCAGTTTAAAGCGGCCTTTTTATAATTGCGAGAGCCATTCGAGTACAAAAGCTGGTCAACAGCGGTCGTTTATTACGATTTCTTTATGAGAAATACTATGAAGACCAATTTTTTTACATTTGAACTGACCAAACCATTAATTCGAACTGTTTTTTACTGGCAAACACGCCCCTCCGATACTTGCCGCTCGCTGTGAAGGGGAAGGAATTTGACTCCAGTTCAATTCGAGCATGCCGATATAAAAGATTGAATTGACTGCGTATGCATAGTTACAGTTTTACATTTGCACCTTTTTAGTTTTCGTTTTCGTCTACCAGAATAAGGCTTTTGCAAGATAGGAGCGCCATTTCCCGATCCACTCGGCACCAATATTGTGCAAAACGGAATTTGTGTTTGAACGTCAAAGAAACCAGTCTGTACACGGATGCATTATGCAGCCAATTATTGTAACACTGAAGAAACAACAAATTTTCTTCGCAACCTAAGAGTCTGTTCAAGTTACAAAGAGCGTACTGCGGGAATTCCTCTTCCTTAAATTGCGTATAACAATATACCTGGAATCCACGAATTTTTTGCGGTAAACAGCGAGTTGCGATCGTACATGCAGCTCACAACTAGCACAATATGCAAGTGGGTTGCGCATTGATTGAGATATGGAGGTAGTAAGTGGAGGTTGCTCTTACCATGGGCATCTCTCATCAGCAGCAGAGTTCGGGCCCCTTCGGCACACAGAGCTCGGTACAGTGTCTGCGGCTGCACAGTGGAGGCAGCATTGTTGCCATTTGCTCCTTGCAAGCAGCTGGCATAGAGGGCGACGGCAGCGTGTAAGAGGGCGCTCTGGTCATCATCAGCTGATGTGGTGGACGCCGGCTGTAATGAAATATAAAAAGAGAGGGGGGCAGATTTTATAGATCGCTGTCGTCATATTCCACTTAGCTTTACTTCATTTAGAGTTGCTGACACTATTGTTGATGGATCAACTTGTTTTCGGAGTAATTATTCCGCCTCGGTGGCATGCTGGTTACAGCGCTTGACACCGTAGCTGGAAGTGCGAGGGGCAATAAACAAACTGGGGAATACTGCGTTACTTGAATACTGGCCCCTGTGCTTGTGTTGTTGGCAATAAACAAAACGCATTACCGTTCTTTGCGAAGAAAGAATTTGTTTTGGAATCGCAAGCGGCTGGAAACAATCAGAAGCCTTCCGTTCTCTCACCCCCCCCCCCCCTCCGTCCTTTCATCCCATCATCGTAGAGTTTTTTGTAGATACGTTGAAACTAATACTGGACGTTTTCATGCACGAATATTATACCAAATATGTTATGAATGATAAAACAGAAACTAAACTAAACTAAGTTCCAAATGCACGCTTAATTAATATCAGTGAACCACTGCACATACATAGCAACTCTGTGCTCTCTCCAAACTGTTAGAGATGTTCTTATATATTCATGATCTTAAACTATATTTTAGGGTGTCAGTTCCTCTCGGGAATATAAAGGCCTGTCATCTAAGTACACCAACCTTACTAACAAACCTAGGCCTCCTTCCAATTAGAATAAAGTGAATGCGTTTCAGAAGTACCCAAATTCCCCACAGAAATATTGTAACTTCAAATACCTAAATAATTGTTTTAATTGCAGTTATCTTTCTATATTCCGCTTCAGTGTAAAATATATAGAGAGGAAAAATTCAAAAACAAGGAAACGTGTCCTACCAAGGCGCTTCCGACGAGGTAGCCTTAGCGCAGCCGTTTTCATTGATAATTAGTTGAAATCCCGCTACATCCAAAACGATCATGTGACATCACGCTTCCTCTGCCCGAATGCTCTGGATTGCATCTCGCTAGGCTTTTTTTTTTTCATTCCACTTCGTTCTTTACACCGACCGAGAGCGGACATTGCCGCCTATGTTTTCCATATTTGTCTTCGCGTATTTAACGGCGGCCTGTTTACGACGCAGCCAAACTTTACTGCCTCCAGTGAACGCCTTGACCCCTCCACTCTTCGACGCCGGGGCCTATTTTTTTCCGGAAATGATAGCCTTGAACAAGCTGAAATGGTTAAAACGGAAGCTGCTTCTAGATGTTCCACAATGAGCTCAAGCGTATAGCAGTCAAGTGCTTTTGCAATGCTGACGCCGAGGCTGTCTTGGTTGCTTGCGTGACCGTTACCGAAAAGACCATAAGGGAACGAGTGTTCTTTTTCCGCTCTCCAAACATTCGTTGCGACCGCTTTTAATATATTAACTGTATAGTTGTTTTCATCTCAAAGAACGCGACCCACATTTTTTTCTAACAAAGAACGCCTATATAACGCATTATATTTCATGCATCATGCAGCCTTGATCGCCTAGTAAAGAGCAGAGACATTAGTCTGCCAACCAAGATCCGTATAACTCGTGCTATGGTCTTTCCAGATGTGATGTATGGATGCGAGAGTTGGACTGTGAAAAAGGCTGACCGCCGAAGAATTGACACGTTTGAATTTTGGTGCTGGCGGAGGCTCTTGAGAGTTCCTTGGACTGCCAGAAGATCAAATCAGTCGATATTGTCGACCATAAACCCTGACTGTTCATTCGAGGGTCAAATTCCAAAGTTAAAGCTCAGCTACTTTGGTCATCTGATGAGAAGAGAGGAGTCGCTGGAGAAAGATTTGATGTTGGGAAAGGTTGAGGGTCACCGGAGAAGGGGTAGGCAGCGAACGCGATGGTTAGGTAGCATCCTCGAAGCGCTGCAGATGAAGTTATGTGATGTTAGGAAGATAGTGAGAGACCGGAAAGCGTGGCGTGATATGGTCCATAGGGTAACGAAGAGTCGGACACGGGTGAACGACTGAACTGAACTGATTTCATGCATCTTAGTTAGTCGATGTCTAGGTTCTATAAACCGTTAATATGAATCACGAACGTTTCGGATCGTTAACAAGATCCAACGAGACGAGATAAAAGGCATTTGCTCTGCTCTACAATTTTTTCCCACTGCACTTCGCAAAAAAGAAGAGCTGATAACAAATAAAACATTTAACCAAAATTTGAATGGTTAATTTTTGGTGAGATTCAAATTTTAAGCTAATAGCAGAGTATCTGGCAATCTTACTATTACTGGCAACGTCCAACTAGCAGTGTGAGGCAAACAGCTAGTGGTAATACTTCAGCGAACAAGTCTCGAAAAAGCAATTTTATCTGCCCCCTTTTGTCTTGGGCTCCTCGCTAAGTAATATTTTTCGACAACAAATTCCAGTAAAAAGCCCTTGAAAAAAAGCCCTTGCAAAGCGGGGTCACATATGGGAAACTGGTACTAGGAAAATAGGCAGAGAAGTTTTTGCGACAGTATACACCAGAAAGCGTGGGAAAAACAATCGTCAGTAGTATGAAAAGCGAACACAGAATGCGGCTTTCCCAGGGCATTCCGCAAACGATGCTTGGTGCGAGTGGAAATGCTTAGCATTAGGATGCGGACACTTTCTCACTTGCCGCCAGCATGAGCAGGCCTGAGGAGTGAATATGCTCGCTGGGGCTATGTGCGTGGTACCAGAAGTAATCAATGCAGCATGCGTACATCGGCTGACGATCGAGTCATAAGCAGCAGAGAGCAGCCGTTTGAAGTGGCGTGGGCCGAGTGGCACCCGATGATTGGGGAGAAATGTGGTGAAGCCAGAACGAGAAAGAGAGATGTTAGTATCTTGGAGGACGATTGCGGTGTTACTATATAGGAGAAAATTCTACGCGTCTTGATGGCGCTGGCTCAGCGCAGCTGTATTTTATGACACAGGAAAGTTATATACGTTAATTTCAACTATGGGTTCGACTTCCGTATAAGATATTATCCAAGCCCCGAAGCTACTTTAGAGGATTGATAGAAAAAAATTAGCGACGTATTTTATTTTTTTTTCCGAAATATGTGTCCAACTTGCGTGTACGACAGTAGGCAGCACCCAAAGCTGCTTTAGAGCACTGAGAGAAAACCTTGGCGAAGTTGTTTTATTAAGCTTTTGTTTTCTTGGGGGCGAGGGACAAGAGTGTTCTAGCGGAATTAGCGTCGTGTCTTTTGTAGGCAATATTTATTACCCACCATGTCCGTTTCTAGTCCCTAATATTACAATTACTCTGTAACATTACATCTCATTTTTGCTTTGTAGCAGAGATGAGAACCTCTTGATTCCTTTTGCTAGGCCTACCTCCTAAACGTAAGCCTAATAATTGATTTTGTTGTTTGTAATGAAAGTGTTTTTGTGGTCCTACTTCAGTCAGTAGTTAGCTTCCGGTGGCTATAAGGTTTTTGTTTGCCTTGCGCTGCTGTCACGTGATCAAAAATTTTAAATTGCAAAGTTGCAGTGTGCCCTAAAAGCGTGTAAAGAGGAGTGCTTCAATAAAACGATCAGTGTGCGCCGTATCTTTCATCTCACTACTTGCCCCTAAAAAGAGATGCTCAAGGCTTTCAACAAATTTCCCCAAACAAAGGATATTTAGGGAAATAATAATGAAATGAAATTTGTTAAAAACATTAGAGACAGTACGGTGCACGTGCATAATGAACCCGAGCCTCGCCAGTAAGGTTATGTTATAGGGCTTGCGGGGCATTTTTATTTTCTGTCTTCGCATATGCCATCAACTTCACAGTTTTTAAATATAAAATAGTTCCATCTAACACACGTCTTAGATATTTCTACTTCCGTTGATGTGATGACAGCTATCTAATTTTTTGGCCTTCATACATTCTAGCTCTAGAACATATACTATCATTCGGACTGAAATAAAAGAGCTTGAGCATTTAAGGTATCAGGAAAACTGTTGATTACAAACAGGGGAGGAAATCACGACATATTCTACACTTACATGTCTTTTGGCCGTTTTATTTCTGGGAATTTTTCCCAACGAATAATGCAGTTGCGAAAGCCTCCTCGCCTTCCACCACAGACGCTTAAACAGGAACGTCTTGTATCACAATTTAAATAAAACGAATAAGAAAGTGGAGGGTCAAGAAACCGCCAATCAAGCATTAACCCATCGAAGTGTTCTAAAGTCAGCGATGACCAGATAAATATTCCGGCTACAGCTTTAAAATCCTCCGATAGCACGCCCACTGCACGATAAATACAAATTCCTGGGGCCTACAATCTAGAAGCTGCTATTTTCTCGAACTTCATCAGTTATATAATCGGAAACAGCGTGCCTGTAAACCATACATCCTTTTTTTTTTTTATTCCGGCTATAAAGCATTAGATAGGCTATTCTGCCGAACATTTCATTGTTTTTCAAGATAGCAGGAAGACCTTCTATTCTGTTGAGAAGGCTAGGGGCAAGTTTGGCGAGTCATGTAGTAGCGGTCTAATTTCAAGTTTATTTAGAGTGCTATTGTTTCAAGATTTGCCACTTTTCTTGCTCCTTTCCAAAGCCATAAGCCCCTTTCATTCTATAGGTAAAAAGCACTCTACTTTGGATTGATAAAAGGCATATAACAACGACAACGAATATTAGACCACCTACATAATTACTGAAGAAACAATTTGATCACTGCTTGCGACAAAATTTGATAGCCTACCCTAAACTACTGTGTACTACAAATGCACTGAGGGGATAAATATTCTCTAGGAACAGGCGCTTAGTTTAATTTAGACATCCCAGCAACAACTGACACAAAGAGAATTGATGTGCGTATTCCCTAACAGGAAGTATGCCAGCATTGTATGTATTAGGGAAGCAACATATTAGGTTGCTATGTGTTAGCACAGAAATATTAGCATTTATAACATTCACGCCCCATACCGATGCCAATTAAAAGAAATTAGGACTACAACTTTTGCCGTCGTTGCTCCGATTTATTTGGACAACGCGAAAAAAAAAAGTTTGTTAAACAATTTTCGTCTTTGCTCGATATTCGCATCCTTCATCTTACCACAGCCTCTATAACCTTGGGGCTATTATACAGCCTAGTCTAAAAAAGGGTAAGCTAGACAGATATAAGCAAGATCAAGATAGATGATTACGACGTGCCATAGCGTATCAACAAAATTTAGCAGCACACTACGACTTCAGCACATCCTCTCCATCGTACTTTTGTATCATCATGTGCTTGCATGTTTGTCGCTTTGCATTCGCCACCACGCGGCCCGGGGTATTTGCACATGGGAAACAGAAGGCTAATTGAGCTGGAGCGGAAATGGCGGCCGAGCCTGCTTCGGGACTGGCGCGCAGCGTCTGTCAGCGACCAACACAGTCAAGGATGGAAGCAGGGCCCCGCGGGTGGAGTCGCTGGCACGGCACGCAGACCGCACCCGCGAAAGTTCTAGGTGGTCATTATAAAGCATGCTGAAATAAGTGCCTCTACGGGCGTGGTGAAAGAGACAGCGTAAGCTGACACACTTTTGCATGCCGGTCATGGCAGTGCTTCTGTATGATTGTTAGTACTTCGTTTATTACGCATCGAAGCCCAGCAATGACACCAAAGAAGGATGTTTTGATACATAAATGTCGAATTCAGTCTGGAGACAAACCCCTTCTAAAGAAAGCTTCAATTTACGTAATTGCTGGAACATGAGCAGGTGAATCCATAACAAAATATATTTTCAATGGATCAAGGATGGAAGAAAGCACCGTGTTTGGTATACTGCCACAAGCCTTTGTCGAAATTTAAAAAATGTAGTGAAAAAAGTAAGCAGTTATGTGAAAGTGACAATATTATGGCTTATACGCAAGCATGTTACACTTGACAATGAATGATAATGGAAGATAATAGAAGCACGATATTATTTTGTATTCTGTGTTCATAAATATTTACACTAAAGAATAAGCAAACAATTAAAGATATGAAATATTCACACACCAATAAGCTATGGTTTATTATGATTTTCTTTTGCGGGCATTTTTCGTCTGCCCTGCCTTCAGGAAGATCACGTTGAGTGGAATAACAGAGAGGCTTCGATGCCTCCAACTCATTAACACTTCTTTACAGCTTCTGTATAATATTCTTGACCGCTGTCCTTGTAGGGTTAAAAATAAATATTTTTAGTAGTAATATTTTAGGCACAAGCACATTATGCAGATTAAGCGCACGAAGATAAAACTAATATTTTGTACATATCAAATATTCTTACGACAAAGCCCTAATACTTCTCTTTTCTTCCCTCACAAGCACCATTATTAGTATTTAGAAAATAACGCAACGTGTTTTTAACCATTTTTGTACAAGGTGAGAGACACCAACGATTCAAAAGTAAAGGATTGTCTTCTTAAAAGTAGGAGTGAAAATTACTGGCTCTATATATATATTTTATAGATAGTTGTAGATTAATGAGACTTATCGGTTCTTCTTAGGTGCGCATTTGTAGCATACAGCTACCTCTCTGTGCTCATGGCGTAGAACACTGAATGAAGATTGGCAGTAAGACGGAAGGAATGATAGCAGCAGAGCATGAGATCAGAAACACAAATTGGCGCCTGTATCAGGTAGGATGCAAATATTTACCTCACCCTTTTGCGTTAATCGCCAGCGTTTGAACATGTCTACCGTTACAATGCCAGAAAAAAAAAGCATTAATTTTACATTAGGAAACGGACGTAGCTCCACTCCAGATTACCGGCACTTTAACCTTGATGAACTAATAACTTAGTATTCTTATTATGTTCTCTCACAAGTAGCACAGAGAGGAACACTTTTTCCTGCAAGTACATGATAGACACAGTCAAGAAATTTCCAAGAAGCTCCGTTATAAATAAAATACAACTTCGAAAAGTGTACTTAGCAAGCGGTTCCAAAGAGCATTCCACATCAGTTACAGAACTGAACGGAAGAAAGTTCCCGCTTCCGCTCCGAAATATAATCGAATAAATATGTACTCAAGCATATCTGCTTGAATTGAGAGGGTGGGCATATAGCTTCTTTGCAATATATAGCTCGGGGAAGTGGTTGCCGCTTCACGGGACTTGCTACTTTGCGTGTTTCTGAAGGGCGCCTTAGGCAAAAGGCTTACTTTTAATGCTCCCTCTGATGTGAAATGCGACGAGGCGTGTTTTCTGCACTGCCGTCGACGTTCAGCTACTTGCGAAGGTCGGAGGCGATCGAGGCTGCCTATTCAACCCAAGCTCACGCGATTTCATTCAGCAGAGACTTCCAGAACACCAGAGAATTCCTGAACAGAATTAAGCGTTTCATAATTTTATAAACGACGTATGTAGAAGAGCAAGCAATACTAAGAGTGCTTATGCTTTAAGGTTATGATTCTGGCGCTGCTATGCTCAGCAGTTGAGAAAGCGTCACAAAGAACAGGCTACTATTACTTCAAGTTTAGAACTGCTGGCATTACTCTTTGGGAACAATATGTGTCACTTCAACGAATATTTTTGATCAATTAAAACTTTAGTGGAGGACTACTGCCTCTATACATTTGAGTGACAAGTAGTTATTTTAAGTTATGATTGCGCTTCAGTGGTTCGAGATCTTTTGCTTGGAATTGTTACACTTCAAAGACATTCGATGCTTGAATAACATGAGTTCTTTGCCGCAACATTGTTTGCAGTTCTGAGGGATGGCGATTTTTTTTAGGAAGCCGCGTAGCTGGGACTTCCGTGTGACTTAAGTGCCAATTTAGCATACTTAGGTTCACACAGGCAATCACAGAATTTCAGGGAGCTTGAAACGTGTGCGTGACTTTTTATCAGTTATGAAACAAGGAAAATGACATCGGAATGAAAAATCATAACAACTAACGACACGACGCGATCTGCAGTGGAACCAAGGATGTCTGCGTCATCAAGGAAAGTGAGAAGATTAATTACAGCTTGTATTTCGCGAAGGCCCTGTAATGAATTTGCGAAACTGCTTAAAATACGGCGTGTATATCAAGAGAGACCTGTTTTCTCATCCGAATACCCGATCTGTAGTTAACGCATAGGCGTAAAATAGAACCCAGCATAAATAAAAAGATTTAACACTTTACTCATTCGAGGGGCGTACGTGCACAGAAAGAAATTAACTGCAAGCAAGAGCAATAAAAAAGAAGCAAATTGTTTTTTTTCATATAGGAGTAAGGTGAAAAACCTGGCAGTATAGTGTATGTAAGATACCAGGTTTTGCCTAACTTTCGCGCCATTCTAGCTGTTTTCCTTTCCTTCCTAGTTCAAAAAAAAAAAAAAGCTACAGATTCATGTAAAAAATATCACAGAATATTTTCAAGTCTTGTCAGAACGACAGCTATTTTGTGTAGTTTTGTACCGGTTTTTATTATAATGTAGTGTTTTGGTATCGTTTGTTTGCGTAGTACGTTACTCAAGGAACTAATAAAACTTCAGTTGCAACAATCATAATACCGGAGTCGCATTTCGTTCATTTTCACAAAGTGCAGAAATATTCTGTCGTAACAAGAGATATCGCTGTAATTTCATTTGACTGGTAGTGTATAATTTTATTTATGACCTGAAAAATATATTTGAATATTTCATTTCTATTACTTTTCATGAAACGTTTCAAAAGCTCGAATGTATTTAAGACATTGCCGATTGAGGTTCCGTCTAGTGTGCTCTAGACACAGTATGAAAAGTTCCACTCAAGGCGTGGCAACCTGCAAGAAGGAAGGTTTATTTGTTTTTTGTAATGAAGATTCATTAACAGGTGTGAATATCGCGTGTTGTAACTTTCTTCATATCGCAAGATCTGGCCTCTAGCAATCTCCAAAAGAAAAAAAAATTGTTTTCACCAGCCGACCGACATCGACTACCGTAGTCTCTAAACATGTTGCTATTTGAAGATAATGAGGGGCACTGGAGAAACTTCGCACCACCGGAACGAATTTTGCGTGAAAGCGTTCTATGACGACTACAAGAAACTTTTATTTATTCGCAGCGACGTACAGTATATATCAAAGCTTATAGCCAGGGGTGTGGAAGGAGGCGGGGTGCCTCGGAGCTGCATAGTGTTTCTCGTTACGGATTCGCAATAATCCGAACATTCTGAAGAGAATAATCATTTGGTGCTACCCTCTTTGAGAGAAAAGCCCCCATAAATACTAAAAGAGCGCCTCTACATGCCTGCAGAAAGTCACAATGTTTCTGCTGAAACAGCAAATCGTTAAGTTCCGTAGCTCAACTGGCAGGATAGCTGACCAAAACCATGCCCTATTATGGTCCGATATCCTTTCGTCTGTATATATATATATATTGAGAATAACTGTGCAGTACTACATCAACTACAACGCTCCCCAGCGCACGGAGCATCTATCCCCTGGCGAACAGAGCAACCAGCGCTCAGTGGCGGACATGCTCCCTTGAGAATTGTCCGTACACACCATGGGAACGGAAGTGGAACAAGCGGAGTCACATTCCTTCCAGACAAAGTGGATAAAAGCGCACAACAGGTGCTATGGTGGAGACACTTAGATTGCGGTCTTGCTAAAGGAGCAGAGAAAGACAGATGAAAAAAATATCGCGTTGGTTCACCGGAGAATTGCTTTCCTGTCGCGGGCGAGATGAAAACAGGTGACGTAAGGGGACGTCTTGTCTACACTACATACTGCGAGTTATTTTAGCGGCGTGTGTTTCTTCTTTAAAAGGCAGACTTGTCGTTACGGGGGCTTTCAGCTGATGAGTGGCTTCGCCCGATAGCAGACGCCTTCCCCGCAGCTTTCTTTGTTTTAATGGGGTCAGCTTCGTCGTGAGTAACAAAACCTTCGGCTAGCTTACTACATTCATTTCTGTAAGCATGTCTTGCAAGGAATAAAACTCTCTTTTTGCAGTGAAAGAACACAAATCCTAGCATTGTTTTAAGGGACGCATATTTCCAATAATTAAGGAGGGATGACGTCACATTCGCAATACATTGGTAAATGCTACCGCACAGAGTATTATAAGGTACCATTTCTCTCACACACGTTTGTTTAATGACAACAAGAAAACTTGACATAGTTCTTAGTAGTGAATTAAAGAAAACTTTGAAAATATACTTCGAGTGTGAGCTACACAAAAAATGTTAAAAGAGGTACACAAAATCACACATAGAGAAACTAAAGCCAACTGTAGATAACAGAGTAGCCTGTAATTCGATAGCCTATGAAAGCATTTTTAAATCTGTAGGCGAAAGAAAGAAACACACACATTTGTTTTATGTTACGCATTTACGGCATCACAAACGTGTGGCGAAGCGAATAAATAACAAATACCTGTTTGGCATAATTTGCAGCGAACTGCAAGAACAGCTGGCATAGCCTCGCATTTTCATTAGATAAGCTCTCAATTCCTCTCACTGTGTCTTGTGGTGTTTGGAGATAACACGCGATCATTCCGCTAGCGGCAACTGCATTCCCGTGCCCTTTCGCGTTATGCACGGACATGACACCACATAAAAGGATGTGTCTACAAGCGCTGCCAACTCGGCCTTTGCCTTTGAGATGGGAGGATCAACATTTCCCGAACCATTTTACAGATTCGTTAAAGCGATGAATTTACATAAATATCGGGTACACTTCCGCATAATCGATATGACATGGATACAAGCGTATATGCAAAAAAAAAAAACAATTGAAAGATAGCCATTAATCTAGAAGCATAGCGCTTTTATTTGAACAAGAAGTTCCAAACAGAGCCGGTCAAAGGAGCCATTGCCGAATTCGCATCATACACTTCAATGTGCAGCTTGTGTTCTCTTAATTGTTTGTCCTAGATGTTGAAATTTCTTACTTGAGACAGCAACGTATGCTTGAAAAGAACAAAATGTTTAGGAAAGAGAAATGTTTTACGTAGAAGCCGAAAGGCCACATTACAGCGCAAAAATATTTACTGCGAAAATTTGCCCCCTGTCAACTACATATTAATATCAGAAATCTTTACATCGTATTTTAACAGTACAGCTAAGATAACTAAACCAACACCAAGCTTTATGAAAGGAAATATTTCACTAATCTTATCACATCTCTTCAAATAAACAATTCATATTATGCGATATTTGCGGCCCTCTATTCCGAATGTCCACAAACGCAAATTATAGAATTACTTTCCTTTAATCACGGAGAATTGAAATGAACTGTACTTGCGCAAATGGCGAAAGTTAGAAGGCTGCTGTAACGAAATTTCTGCACAACATTGAAGAGAAAAAAATAAAACAAATAAACATTCCACTATAAGAACTGAAGAAAGGCGAATATAATTTATAGGGGCTAAAATCGCTGAACTCTAGAATGCTTAGCGAAAGATATGTAAAGAAAAAGCTGTAAACAAAATCGTCCATACACTTGCTGCAAACACTAGGGTGTGGCCTGTGATTCGGAACGTCTTAGCGTCTTCTAAATCTTGTTGCTCTATTCAGCCGGCTTCTTCTTATTCTGCTCCCTCTTCTCTCTCTCCTCTTCTTCTTCTGTGGCTCAGACCAACTGGTCTGCATGGTTACGGCGCATCAGCTGTAGTGACTACACACTCTTACCCAAATGCGCCTTAGACTAGCCTCATGTAGCTTCCGCTACAAAATACTGCACTGACTTCATCTTCACTTTGAACGTATTTCAACTTGTCTCTGCCTGGTTGGTGCTGCTGCAGGCGCTGGACTAATGTGGCCAAGTATGTGGGATCAAATGCCGGTCTCAGAGGTCGCTTTTCGATGGAGGCGAAAAGCTAGGCACCCGTTTTGCTGTGCGATGTCAGTACAAAAGAAGGAACCCCAGGTGGTCGAAATCTCCGAAGCCCTCTACTACGGCGCCTCTCATAGCCTTAGTCGCTTTGATACGTTAAACCTAACAAACCAACCATAATATTTCAACCAGGACCTAGCTTTTTTTCCGCAAGATTCGTCGTAGTGCCGAAACTCTCCAGCTCGCAAGTTAATTTCGGTGATGAGGCGAATGATTGTAATATTCGGGTGCGCCTCTGCGTGTTGCGAAATATATGTTTGAATGAAATTACTGGATTCTGGATTTTAAAGGAAGGCTAGTTCGGGTGCTATTTTCGAAGTTTCATCCTGCACTTTTATCCGCGCTCTGAGGGCTTTGTGCGCGAAAACATATTTTGTACTAGCCGAATACGGATTTTATAAATCAGCCATGCCTCTCAGTTCTGCGAACTTCTTTTGGGACTCGTTCGTGTTGAAACTAGATTTGGATCTCGAGCCAGCACATGTCAGCGTTATCAAAGCAGCCCACGTGCGCCTGTATCCAGCTGGATCTAGACGTGTCAAATACCCATGCCCTCTTTGGAAATAATTTGCATGGTTATAAGGCCTCACTAACATTTCAACTACTTGGCCTTGATCCAACTATTCTCTATTCCTCTTCCCAAATAAGCAGTTACAGAGGTAACCAAATCACTTCTTTTACCTTAATTGTTCCGACACAATCAAAGACCACTTAACAACGTCTTTATGCGTCTGAAGAGCTTGAATACTAATTGAACGGGGCTCACACGACATCATCCTGGGCTACGATTTCCTTTCCACTCATCATGCCGTTATTGACTGCGCCCGCGCGGAAGTTTCCTTTTTACCTCTTTGTGATACCGTGTTGTGCGACGTCCCTACCCGGCCTGCAAAACTCCTCGTCGCCAATGACACAGACATTCCTCCATTTTCTGCTGCCCTCGTTCCACTCTCCTGTGAAAGCGTTATTAGTTCGACTCTCTTCTTCCCACCTTCCGACGCCGCTTCACGCCATCCCTGCCTCCTGCTTCCATTTGCTGTCCTCAAGTTCGAAGATGGCCTTAGTGCAATGTACGTCTCAAATCCATTTTCGTGCCCGTCCGTCCTGCTACGCGGCGAGTGTTTCGGTCGTATTGAAGAACTTGATCCTGCGCTTGTAAATACTCTTCCTGCAACGCCTACTTCATTAGACGTTAATGTGCTCAGCTCTTGCGATACAGCGACCGCTTCGACACCACCCGATGTTCTTCATCGGGTTAAGTGGAGAGATATGGGAGAGGCCTTCGCCCTGCAGTGGGTATAATCAGGCTGATGATGATGATGATGATGATGATGATGATGATGATGATGATGATGATGATGTTCTTCAACAAGCTATTGACATAGATCTCCCACCCGCACAAAGCGATCAACTCGCTGCTCTTATACAGAACTTCACTTCTGCCTTCGACCTTCCTCACACTGCTCTGGGTCGCACGTCTGTCGTTTCGCACGCAATCGACACTGGTACAAACGCACCTTTACGACAGCGTCCTTATCGCGTGTCGGCCTCTGAGCGCCAAGTCATTGCTGACAACGTGGACGACATGCTTCGCCGGGGCGTCATACAGCCATCTAACAGTCCATGGGCTTCTCCGGTTGTTTTGGTCACCAAGAAAGATGGTTCCATCCGGTTTTGCGTCGATTACCGTAGGCTTAACAAAATCACGCGCAAAGATGTCTATCCTTTGCCGCGAATCGACGACGCCTTGGACTGTTTACAGGGAGCCGAGTATTTCTCCTCTTTGGATTTGCGCTCCGGCTACTGGCAGGTACCGATGGCTGATAATGACCGCTCGAAAACTGCCTTTATAACACCGGATGGATTATACGAGTTCAACGTTATGCCCTTTGGCCTCTGCAATGCCCCAGCTACTTTCGAGCGCCTGATGGACACTGTTCTTCGTGGACTGAAGTGGCAGACCTGTCTTTGTTACCTGGATGACATCGTAGTTTTTTCTACCGACTTTTCTTCTCACCTTCTCCGCCTAAAGCATGTCCTCACGTGTCTCGCCGACGCTGGGCTTCAGTTGAATTTGAAGAAGTGCCACTTTGCCGCTCGAAAACTCACAATTTTAGGCCACGTAGTCTCTAAGGAAGGCATTCTGCCCGACCCCACCAAACTTCGCGCAGTTGCAGAGTTCCCGAAGCCAACCTCCCTGAAGCAGCTTCGGAGCTTTATCGGCCTCTGCTCCTACTTTCGACGTTTCATCTTGAACTTCGCCTCTATCATCGCTCCTCTGACCCAGCTCCTTGCCGGCAGCTCCGACCTTTCCGCCTGGACTCCAGCCTGCGATAAAGCCTTCGACACTTTACGCCGCCTTTTGGTTTCGCCGCCCATTCTACGCCACTTTGATCCGGCTGCGCCTACGGAGATCCACACTGATGCCAGCGGTATTGGGCTTGGTGCCGTCCTTACCCAACGTAAGCCTGGTTACAGCGAGTATGTTGTGGCCTACGCCAGCCGAACATTGACAAAGGCAGAATCTAATTATTCAGTCACAGAAAGGGAATGTTTGGCCATTATTTGGGCTATCGGAAAATCTCGTCCTTATGTGTATGGTCGGCCGTTTTACGTTGTGACCGATCACCACGCTTTGTGCTGGCTTGCCTCTCTGAAAGACCCATCCGGTCGCCTTGCTCGCTGGGCTCTTCGTCTCCAGGAGTTTGATATTCATGTCATTTATCGATCAGGCCTGAAGTATACGGACGCGGATGCTCTTTCTCGCTCGCCATTGCCTAGAGATACTTCGTCTGACCACGTCTGTGCCTACGATTTGTCGACTCTTACCACTATCGACATGGCTACCGAGCAGCGGAATGACCCCTGGATCAATGCACTTTTGGATTTTCTCTCAAGTCCTACTCCCGGTCATTCATCCAAAGCGCTTGTCCGCCAAGCCCACCACTTCTTCATTCGTGACGGTCTTCTCTATCGCCGCAATTATTTGCTTGATGGACGGAAGTGGCTTCTAGTCATCCCGCGTCATCTCCGTGCCGACATTTGTGCTGCGTACCATGGTGACCCACAATGTGCTCACGGAGGCGTATTGAAAACCTACACGCGCCTACGTCTGCGATTTTACTGGCGTGAAATGTATCGCTTCGTACGACATTTCGTGCGCGCTTGCGAATCTTGTCAACGCCGAAAAACTCCTCAAAAGTCCTCTGTTTCGTTGCAGCCGTTACCCTGCCCTGCTCGTCCGTTTGACCGCGTTGGCATAGATCTCTATGGCCCTCTTCCTACTACTCCCGCTGGAAACCGGTGGATTATCGTGGCAGTAGACCATCTGACGCGCTACACTGAAACATCATCGTTACCCTCTGCCTCTGCAAGAGCCGTGCCTTTGTTCATTCTCAACAACTTGATTCTTCGCCACGGGACTCCGAAGGAACGGCTCAGTGACCGCGGACGCGTTTTCTTTTGCGACACTCTCAAGGCTCTACTGAAAGAATGTCGCATCATTCATCGCACCGCTACTTCTTACCACCCTCAGACGAATGGCCTGACAGAACGCTTCAACCGTACTCTGAGTGACATGCTGGCCATGTACGTCAACGACACTCATTCCAACTGGGACCACGTTCTTCCCTTCGTAACCTACGCGTACAACACTTCGATACAGACCACCACTGGATTCTCTCCCTTTTTTCTTCTTTACGGGCGCGAGCCAACCTGCACAATGGACGCGCTTTTTCCCTACCGCCCTGATGTTTCTGAATCGACGCCACTCTCGGACGCCGCCCAGTACGCAGAAGAATGCCGTCAGCTCGCTCGTTCGCTTACAAAGGAAAATCAGTGGCAACAAAAACACCATCGTGACACTGGTGAGGCGCCTTCATATGCGCCCAACTCCCTGGTGTGGCTCTGGGTTCCTGCCACTACCGCCGGCCTGTCAAAGAAGCTTCTTGCTCGGTATCACGGTCCATACCGAGTCCTTCAAAAAACATCTCCTGTGAACTACGTAGTTGAGCCCGTTACGCCATCTGCGGACTTGCGTCGCCGTGGACGCGAAATAGTTCATGTGGACCGAATCAAGCCCCACTACGACCCGTCTGTCCTTTCGGCACCATGAGTCGCCAGGATGGCTCCTTCTCTGCCCGGGGGGAAACTGTAGTGTGGTAATCTTCATCGATATAACCACTGACATGCGTGCTGCCGCTCTCAAGGACGAAGAAGTTGTTGGCTGCCTTGCTCTTTCGCCACGCCTGACGCTCCGCTGCGAGTCTCTCCTGAGCGGCTGAAACCATCTGAGTTTACCGAATAAGCACACCCCTACAATATATACATATTATATATATATATATATATATATATATATATATATATATATATATATATATATATATATATATATATATATATATATATATATATATATATATATATATTTATACATATATACCGCCTCTGATACTAGCGTTCGCAATGGTTCCCCAGTTTAAACTGACAGCGCATGAACATAAATGGACGTCGCCGCATCACACTGACACCTGTGATGAGAAAGGTAATGCCCTCTGCCTAAACTACTTGAATGACAAGCATCTGCGAAGGAGCGATGCTAACCATTTCGGAAGGCCTTGTTTTTCTTTTTACTTCCGATCTCTTTTTCAAAGTTATTCGTGGTCATGTCAGCACTTGTCGGAAATCAGGCGTGAGGTAACTCTTCAGAAAACATATAACGAGAGATGTTGTGATGTTTCAAAATCTTTTGTGGATAATAGTTTGGAATAAGGGCAAAGCTAGGATGTAACCTCTTGTGATGTTTTGCATACTGCGACCTCTCTATTTGTAACAATAATAGTTTTGTTCCTGCAAATAAAAACCATATCGTAAAAGCAGAGCTAGTTCTGTCGCTTTGTTACCTCTTCAAGACAATGGTTTTATAGCAGAAAATTCACTTTTCGAAGCAATACACTTTAGTGAGAAGTGCCGACGTAACAACAGTTCGCTTAATACATGTGAGCGAATACAATCTGTGCAATTCATTAGCGCGAACGTGTGGTGACTAGTCTTGTTCAATAACATAGAGTTAAAGAAACTTTGCCTCAAAATATACAGCACGACTAAGATTTCGCTCTCCTAACACCTGATGTGGTTCTCGGCTGTACACTTACTTGCCACAAACATGGTTGCTATAGAACACATGATGCAGGAGCTTATGAGGATTTCATGTATATATATGGCGTTAAGGAAAACCCACGCCACCAAATATAATTCCGTATCAGCTGTCAATCACCTAACGACACCGCATTTGCATATCTATCTGAAATAAATTTGAAGGACTATGCGGGTGGCCTTAAAAATGCTGTACCAGCAGAGTAATCTGTGACCCTAAATATCATACAAGCGAGATAGCAATGTAAAGCAATTCTCGTGCTGCAATTACCATACATAACAATCCAACAGCTATGCTATCAACCTAATGGTTACATTCCCCACATCATCACATTAGGAGTAGTGCTTTGTAAGTGGAAATATGGTTTTGTGTTTTGACGATTGTAAAGTACGATCACCCAACCGTTGACAGCTGTCAAAGCAATAACAATGATTTCTCTTACTTTGGAAGTCATGGTTTTGCACGAAAACTCGCTTATTCTCAGCCACACCTATGCATATACAGGTGAAAGAGTAAACGATGTACCCTAACACTGGAGAGCGATTTCAGGCTTTGGATTATGTGGTGCACTGCGGCAAAGTATTTTTTGGCACTGCAACAATAAACTGTCATCACTAGTTCAGTGCGGCACCGTGTACACATAACAATGCCGTAAAGTCTGCATGGCGAGGTGACGAAAGTGCGCAAGGCTTGCTTCTTCCTTGGTTCGTTAGGAACCCTTCTGCTACCCTCCTGTGTAGCAAAAACTTCGGTTACTGCTGCACAGACGTCGCCTAACAAAACACCGAATCGGGGCACGAACCCTTTTCGCTAATTAACTGGCGCCGGTGCACACGGAGCTGTCTACGATGCACCCTGTATGCCACGCGCGTCCGGACCACCACGAACGGAAGCCGGCTCTCGATCGATAGTGGTGCGCATGAATAATCTAGCTCATCAGGCCAAGATGCTCAGCGCACGCATTATGCTCGTACTTGCTCAGAGAAAGTGAGACGTCATTGAAAGCGCCCCCCAGTATTCAAAAGCAATCATTGAGGCCACGCTTTTGTGAATGTTTACATGACATTAACAGCCTTGGCTATGCTCGTCGCAAGGTCATGCTTTTTTCTTCGGCTTTGTTGATTAAACCACTCAAAAACAGCACCTAAAAACAGGGAAGGACGGAACATGCTTCGGGACTATTTCCCTTATTGTGTTTCTTCCTTCGTACTTATCTTGTACGCGTTCTTACGTCGAATATGCGCTGCAAGCAAGCCAGGAGATCCGACTACGCTTTTAAAACGCATCTATGAATGTCATTTTCTTCGATACATTAGCCTCTTCCAATAAATAAGGCGCTTCAAGTATAAACAAATGCGCTTTCAATTGTTAGAAATGCAGGAATAGCGAAGCAGCGCTGTCGCCTCCATCGGCTGTTTTTGGAAGCAAAGTTCCTTGCGCCGAGATTCAATTCTGTGCGAGAATCCTTGAAGTCAGGCTTCAGTTTTATTTTTTTAAGCAATGAACTTGAATTCGTCTCATGACTCAACGTAGCAAAGCTGAAGAAGTTGAGCGAAATTGCAGTGCAAATTTAAAAATAAGAGATGATACTTTGACCGCCGGACGATAATCATCTAGTCAGTGAGACGCCAGCAACTCGTTTTCAGAGCGGGAACGTTGAATGGCAAACCCACAAAGTTTCTTCAAATCATCTAACTGAAGCTGTGATATCATATTTTATGGAAGCCGCTTGAAATAAGACGCTTTCAATTGATCGAAATGTTCTGCTAGGTTTGATGCTACATTAGTAACAGTCATTTAATTTTTCACAGCAGTGCAGTGTTCCTTCAAAGCAAAAAGAAAAGGTATGAAATCCTCACAGGTTGAACCGAAAGGCTGTTTGTATTTGTTAGCATATATAGAGGTTAACGTACCAAGCGTTGTAGGTACTTCTACTGTATCAGTTAAGAGAGGTTAACACATAATTTAAGAACTGTGAGGCTCTCAGAGTTCAGTGCAATATTTATCGTTTCAAAACTTCTGGTTTTATAACCAAGTATTCGAAGATATAATAAGGAAGTAAACGTTACCTTCTCTTGCTGGTTATCTGCGGCATCTAGCCGCGTTCATGAACAAAACTTTTGCAGTTCTCTCTTTGTGTCTTTCCAGTAATCAGTCAGTAGCGGTAGCGCTTCCAGCAAAAGGGGAAAACGTGCGTTCGATTTTTGTTATCATTTATCTTAAGACTACAGATTACGACAGCCATGAAGCTTCTTTTTTCCGTTTTGTTCTGGGCGAATAGCTCGCTAGAGTATGCCATAACATCAGAGAAGTATGACCACGAAAGCGATAGTTGTACATAAAAAAATCAAGAGACCAGGAACACGTCTACTGACCAACTGCAGTGAAGATTTTAGCTCAATTTCTTGAGTCAGCCTTCCATGTAATGTATACATAGTACAATAAACTACAATAAATAAAACGATCGAAAGATCGGTGACCATACAAAGATGTTCAAGTTGCATCCTCTTTCTCTCCTCTCTCTCCTCCTCTTTTACTCTCTCTCTCTCTTTTTTAACTTCTCTCCTTTTTTAACACTCAGAAAAATGCGATACATTTATTTCAGCAATCATACTTAAGCAGATTAATTAACATAACCGGCATCACAGACAATTGTACGAGCCCTCAAGCCCTTCTATTCCTATAGCGCTCAATGCCGTCCGAATCGACATTGTCGCCGTAGCTGTTATGAGCAAAAAAATCATGCGTACGTCTCTGACAGGTAGCAGTTCCCAGGTGATATTGAAGGGCACAGATGTTTCAGCTGGTTGTAATTCATCAAGATACTAAATGACATTGTTCAGTCTGGAGGCGCTGCCAACACTGACTTGTCCTTTAACATGAGAGGGTGATGGAAACGAACCTAGAGGTACGCCGAGTGAGAAAAGCTAAGCCTAGGCTACTTAGCCACGTTTTGTGTGGCATGAATAACGCGGATTAGGAAAGAAATGCGAAGAATGCGAAGGACTTCGCCATGATTTACGCAAGACAAGGGCCAATAGCCAGTGATGAAAGGATTGCGTGCCCGGTGCTCCAACCCTGCGCTACAGCGACAGGTGTTTAATCTTCTACTTTCTTTAGTGTTTATGTTGCTTGTAGCTTGCACTTGAGATGTTCCTTAGGGCCGCCCTCCACCGTAGAGGAGGGCGTGGAATTTCCTGTGTTACCTCAAGCCTCCCAAAGAACGTTATATCAGTGAGGGCGGGAGCTGGAATAACTTTTCACCACCAGATTCAAAGCCCTCGTAAAGCAAATAAGTAAACAAATGCAGGGAAGAATGTGGGCTTGTTATAAGACGCAGAGAACATGGGCCAACAGTTCATTATTGTTAATAAAGAAGACAATATCATCACAGTTATTAAATATAAATATTAAAGAAGACAACAACTAATTATTACTACGCACTAAGCAGCACAAAAACCTATTCCCCTATGCATGCTTGGCGACAGCGGCTAATTGCTCAACTAATTAGCCCGAGTTACTGAGGCGTCTGTTGCTTCATACCCTATCTGCCTTTCTTGTTACCACTGTAAGTGAGAAGGTAATTTCTGCCTCTTGCTCCTACTATCTCTTAGCCATAGAAAGGGGAATTAGCTTTGTACTGTATGGCATGGCTTAGATTAGATGTGCCGTGTTAGCCTGACGACGACTATGTTGCGGATTCCTTGAACGGGTAACTTAGAGCAGCGCAGCCATATAGGCACTAACTATGGGAGTAATCGTTTCAGGAATAGGGAAATGCGTGCACGCGAACTGCGATGTGCAGGGGAAGTCGGCATGTAGGAGGCATTGACGTTGATCCGGAATACACTTAAAAGAGGATCTCATGTCTCCCGCTAACTTTATTAGCTCCTCTGAGCACTCCTAAGAGAGCGGCAAACACCCATTTGACTGGCGGAGCCCCTGACAAGGAACCGGTGGTCCCGGAACCTGACAAAGGGAGTAAATATGTCACGGGGCCACCAGTTTCATATTGATAAATTTGTACCTAAGGAAACATTCATTTTTTCCCTGCCCCTGCGCCCTCCCTTCTCGTCTGCCTCTTTCCATTACGTTTCTTCTTCGGAAGCAAAAACGTATATAATCATACAAACTCTGCAAGTGATGATCACGCTGCCGAGGCGAAGACAGGGTCCCTTGTGTGAGTATTGACTTGGCTGGCGAAATAAGCTTCCCTCCACCATTATTTTGTTTGTTTTCATACATTTGTAACCACCTTGTCCTCGTTCTACCCTGTATTAGGTATTGTGGGGGTTACAACATTCTTATTTCGTCATACGGATGATGTTGGAACTGATACTCAGAAGCTTTGAACCGCTTGGGAAGGCATAAACTCAGCTTGTCAAAATATTCTAGACTTGCCACTTGTTGCTTTCAGATAATATTATCGATTTATGTCCAGGCTACATCGCTATTGTTTTTCACGATGTAAGACATTTTAATGTGCATGCATATTTATTTAATACCTCCACCTGTCACATAGCTATCAGGACCCTTTTTCTTGTCCTTTTCCCCTTACGTTCCGCTGATTAGCAGGCGAGATGCTCAGCTTTCTGACCGACTTCTCTGTTTTTCCATCTTATAAATATATATGTGGTTTGTGAGGTTTAATGTCCCGAAGTGACTCATACTATGTGAGACGCCGTAGTGGAGGGCTCCGAAAATGTGTACCCCCTTGGGGTTCCTTTACGAGCACTGACATTGCAGTGCCCTCTGGCACCTTGCTTTTCACCTCCATTGAAAACCGGCTGCCGTGGCCAGAATTCGATCTTGTATGCTTAAATATATCTATCCCTATATATTTAGCTCGAGACTACTCAGGCAGATAGTAACAATACCTGCCAACAATGCACAGCAATATGAAAGTATGAAGTTACGTTCCTCTTTGTTTTTTTTGGCACCTTGTATACAATATACGGCAAACAAGGCCCTCTAAAGTTCCACTTTATCAATCAATCAATCCGAAAATGTAGCTTACAATAACTAAGCTGACAGGGCAAGGTAAAAAGCAGCAAACTGCACATTGATGCGACATGAAGTTCATCACGTTATCACTTCTACCTGACGCGCCTAAGAATACCAGATAGATTATTGGTGAAGTATTAGCACAAAATAGATTAGTAGAATAGAAAGAACAGTACACGAATCAGCAGCTATTGATAGAGGCAAGCCCACGCGGCAGTTTTTGAAACTAGGGTCCGACAGTCGTTTACTAGGCGACGCAACGCCTATCCGTTCGACCGAGGGTGTTCCAGCGGCACCGACATTTCCAAAGCGCTTTTACATATGGCCGGTCGCGCCAGTTTTTCCACCACACGGAAACATAAAACGGCTAAGTTTTGTCCCAGCAATGAAAAAAAAAAATAAATGATGAAACAAAAACGAAATGAAGGGTTGAAGTCGAAAAAGAAAACGAGAATAGGTACTAAGGTGGCGGTTTGTGTTTAAGCACGTAGGCGTGCAGTGAGAGTGCGCAGGTGTTACCAGCATGCGACGAAGTAAGGAAAAGTATGACACTAAAAAGTAGAGTGAAGAGGAGTCCCAAAACAAAGTAGGGGATAGCGAGAAGATAGTCAACGTATACAGGAATAGGAAAAGGAAACCAGGAGTCCGTGCTGTCGCGTTTTAAGGAATGCGGGGGCGGGGGCATGTCGGACTGCTTCGCCATGAACGCGACCACACGGCGATGCGGCACCGGAAAAGAGAGAGAGAGAGAGAAAGAAAGAGGGAGAGGGAGAAATAAAGAAATAAAGGCAAGCAAACCAGGTTAAATGCATGGATGAAAGCCCAGGGCGAAAGGCGCGCTTTCTTCGGCGAGATGAAATTGGCCCGCAGCTGGCGGTAGCGCCGTTTCCCGGCCGTGCAGGCTAGATGTCTTTCTCAGCTCTGAGCTCCCATTTTCTCGACTCTCGCTCTATCCTCAGAAGTGTCTGCGTTGTTAGGAGTGCTGGCTCCTGCCGCTGTTAGACAAATTCGGCTGCGGAGAAGGAGCCGTACAGGAGTATGGCTTGAGCAAAGACAAAATTTACTATCATATGTTGTTTTATTTTTGAGGGTTTGTTTTTTCTTGGAGGTATAATGAAAAGTGACTGTTTAACATATCACCTGATACAGCATTGTTGATTAACCATAGTCACGCTGCGCGATAGACTGAATTTTCTTATCCCTAAAGAGTTTTTACTAAATAAAGGTATTATGTGTAAAAACCAGTTATACCGTTCATCCTTCTTATGTGGCTACGCCTTCGAGACTTGATTACCTACGACCAGGTTCTTCTGAGTTCATGCGATTTGCATGAGCAAAGTTATTTACGACATAACACGGAAGGTTGCATCGTCACTGAATGTACTACAAAATCAGTCCGTTATGGTACACTTTATCAGTAGTCTGAACGATAATAATTGAATGTTTAATCAAATGGAGAAAATATTACGCATGTATTGAATATAACATGCCTATACAATGCTTAAAAAACTAAAAACAGCGAAAGGATGATAACTGTCTCAGAAGTTCAAAGCGGGCTCTAACGTGCAAACAATGGAACATGGGTAGGGCCGGATTTAATTTCATTGTTTGTTGAAATAAATGATGTCTATAGTTTCTGCATACTTCTCATATTTTTCTTTTTTGTGTGTGTGTGCTTCAGTTATGTATTACTTTTTAGTATGTTTGAGCGTCATGCAGTCTATTTGCCGAAATTATTACGTGCAATTTTTTTATGCCTCTCCTGTCTGGATTAATCTGACCTGCTCTATTGTGCAATAAATAAAAAATATTTTCTTGCGCAGTGTAATCGTTGTTGTGGTATTGCATTCTATGATTTAAACGTATAGTGCCAAGGAACAAACAGAGATAAAAATGTTTTCGTAATAATCGGTGATTAAACAGTGCAAAAAAAAACCTAGTTTGCAATGTCATGTTTTATTTTGGGATATATTCCAAAGGTGCAGTGCCTGTGTCATGGGAACTGAGCTTGCTTTGACATGTTTATTTACTTTTATGAGCTGTATTCAAGATATATAGTGCCTGTGTCATAAATATAAGACGCTCATTGGGAGCTCCTCTTATCCCTGAGCGTAGCAAGAAAAGCAATAAAGACAACTCAGGGTAAAGCTTAGGCGATAAAGGCCGAAACTTCCTCTTTTCTATTTCGTTTTCTCTCGGGATGCTCTAGAAATAACGGGAAAAACATGGCCCCACTTCCGGCCGGCTTTGTTTCGATGAGAACAAACGGGTCTTCACGAGCCGGTACTTCCCGAGGCTCTGCTTTACAACTCCGAGAGCGTCGTTTTTCCTCCATCGATCCAAGTCCCAGGCGAGTTTCACTGGGGGCCTCCTACACTGTCGTGACTTATAGAGAACAGCCGAGCTCTCGTGGGTTCAGAGACACACGCCGTATGGTATGTGCAAACAAAAATTTGCCGTTTGTTACACATGAAAATGAGTAAATGTAGGAAAAAACATTATTCGAATTTTTTTTATTTGGGTGTTTCTAAAGTTTTGTTCGAGTTCAGATTATCCACAAGACCAGTTAGGGACCTCATATTAGGAATGTTGTGCTTTTGTAGCTTGACATTTCTGAATTCCTAACTTAAACGGACTTTTCGTCCGGGAACGAAGCAGGGAATAAAAAGCCGTTAACAACTAGACATTTTTGGGAGTTTCTCTTCAGCGTATCCTGCTTCAGCACAGGATCGGTTTAATTGAAGGAATATGGGAGAGGCCTTCGCCTCGCAGTGGGATGTCAGGATGTTGGTGATGATGATAATGCTGATGATGGTGATGATGTATCCTTTGAATTGATAAGACTTATGGAGGGTTACCGCACACATAGAAAAAGAAGCGAAGCACCTGTGAGGCGGCGGATGGCTCTCCTTTCTTGTTAACAGGAGGGTCGTATTATCATCCATGATTCGTAATACGTTGAATCGAATCATGTTCTGATCGCATAAGTGTCAGGTTTTTTAGCAGTTGCAGAAAACAAAAAGACATATTTAATAGAACTCTAGAATTGTGTACAGGCTTATACTTAGCCGGCTTGTGTTGTTCAACAAGACGCAAAACATTTTCTGTTAATAATGCCCATAAAAGCAATGAACCGCGTTTATTCAAACTTAGAAAAAAATTAAAAGCCTGTCGAAGAGAGTCCCTAGATTATGTAGATTGTTATCGTGATGTTACACAATCTTCAAAATGGTACGTACAAAAACTGGTCCGTAATTTATTAACTAATGACTTACACAGGCAGTGATAAAGCCCACGAAGAAGAAAGAGGCAGAGAAAAAGGCCGCGCCTTTCACAATGCAGATTTCCACACTCTGCGTACGAGAACATTGCTATTAAAACGTGCATAATCAGCTGCTAAGCCTTCTATTTGATACTGTTTCGTGGAAATAAAAAAAATGTAAACATATAATGTATGTTTCAAATATTATTCCTGAAAACAAATATGATCAGCACCAAAAACAAGTAGAAAGTACTATAATTCAACCTGCGGGCCTATCTATAGCAGAAACAGTATAGATGCAAAGCAGTCGTCTTTATCAGATTATACAATCCATGTCATTATTAATTTCTATGCACAAAGTACGCCTTGAAAATAGATGTGCGCATATTCTAAAGCTTGTCATTTCTATATCTCCTATATGAAGAAATTCATATTAACAAAAGTGGCAATGAAGAGACGTGAAATACAGTTCTAGCCAAGCCCACTGCTGCAGTTAGAGCTTCTTTCTTATCTGGCATAAGCCGCTCAGATTGTTGCACCTTATGTTGCACACCGTTATCCTTCTTGCAGAGTTCGAAGATGTGAGGTTTATATATATAGTTTTCACGCCTATTCGAATCCTTCCCGTAGCAACACTTTAGTACTGCTTTCCCATGCATTCGCTACACCTTCCTCCTCCTGCTGTCAAAGCCTGCCGGTAGCGGTTCGAACCTTCGCTTTACCTCCTTCCACGTTAATAACACACCCCTTACGCATTCCTTCGTGTCTTGTCGTACCTTCCTTTTTTCGAGTTCTTACGATATACATTACCCCCGGTAACACGAATTCCTACTACAATACATCAATACCTCTCCGTGAAATGAAAATAATAAAAAGCCCTCGGCTTAAAATGAGACGTGAAAGTAATTTTCGTTACCTCCAGCGTTACCTCCAGATACTCGCTATGGACGTGGCTGTCACTTTTTGCACCGTGAGCAACATCTGTCCAGCTGTTTTCCTGTGGCTACGCGCAACGCTATTTCTGAAACTTTGGCAGCAGCAGCGGACACGCGTACAACCACCTGAAGCGTCTATCTACCATTTTTCAGGTTGGTCCGGGCTAAAATTTGTAGCTTTTCTTTCTTCAGTGTCTCTGCTGCTGCTGCCGAAGTGTTTGTGGCATGCCAAACGCAGAAATACTAAACGTTCTCAAAAATTTTAAGCAAGAAGTTCGCGACTTGCTTAAAAGTAACTTGCCGCAACAATTTACCGACTTACGTACCTCTCTTGAAAGAGATCTTCGAAAAGAGCATCGTGACCTTAAACAAAGCCTTGACTTCCTCAATGAACAGTATGGGGAACTAGTAACAAAATGCACTCTACTCGAGGAAAAAAACAATGAGCTTAAGGCTCAGACTGAAGCCCTAGTTACTGAACAAGAGAAGCTTACAAACAGACAAGAGAACTACCGCCCTCGAGCAGTACTAACGTAAGAGAAACATCGAGCTGAAAAATGTCCTCAACACTTCCGATGAAAGGCTAACAGAGGTCCTTGGAAAACTTGGCGAAGCTGTAGGCGAACCGATAGAGGAATGCAATATTGATATTTGTCACCGTGTTCCTGCCAACGATGCCGCTTTCCTGCACATAGTTGTACAATTTCACAGCCGGTCTAAACGCGATGCAGTGTTGGAAAAGGCGCGGAAAATGCGGCTATCTGCTACCGATGTCGGCCTGTCGGAAAAAACGCCCATATACGTTCACGAGCATCTCTGCCCACGACCGAAAAAGCTGCTAGGAATGACAGTGGCAAGAAAGAAATTGATGAGCTGGCTATATGCGTGGGCGAAAGAAAGAAAACTATTTGCCCGCGAAACCGAAAAATTCGAAGTGCTTCAGATAACGAGCAGCAGTGATCTTGAAAAGATTATTTAACAGGTTTCGGTGACGCCTTAATTGTTTTATAATATATAGTCGGATACCAGATGGCACCACGAGCATCGCCCTGACTCCTTGTTCGAGAAAAGTACATTTCTTTCTTGCATATAAATGCTCAGTCAGCCAGAAACAAAGATGAAATAACCAGAGTTTTTGACTGTTTTAGTTTTAAGTTTGATGTAGTGATAGTAACTGAAACTTGGTACCAGGATGATTCAGAAGCACTTCGTGTGCACGACTATCAAACCTTCCACTTGAATTGCAATGGGAGGATAGGGGCTGTGTAATGCTGATAGTGAAAGATGCATTTCAATGCGACATTGTTGACTCTTTTTCTGTTATAGCTGATGATTACGAAATGCTAATTTTGAGATGTAATATGACTATTTTTTCTGTGGCATACCGTCCGCCTAAAGGTAGAAATAGTGCTTTTGTTTCGTTTCTTGACGCATTTCTAATTGGGGTTAACGAAAACGACTGCAAACTAATACTCGGCGAAGACTTGACATTGACCTCCTGCATTCGTCCCCACAAAGTGAAGAATTGTGCTGCACTTTAGAAACTAATGCGCTCACTTATCTCATAGAGCGACCCACTCGTATACAGCATGGTACATCCACACTCATAGACATTTTTATCACAAATACTATAAATGTGCCTATCAGTTCAGGGGTTCTTCAAACACATATTAGTGACCACTTGCCTATATATTTAGTGCTTAGTCATAAAAAGTTCCAGTTAAAAGACGTGAAGCGGAGTGTTAATAGATATCGGCAGATAAATGAAAGCACCGTTGAGGTTTTTTGTAATTTACTTTCTAAGATATTCCGGGAGAGCGCTCTTTCAAGCACTGATGCGGAGGGGGCTAACAACACCTTCATACACAAATTTATAAATGTCTATAATGATTGCTTTCCCTTCAGAACCCACAAACGGCCACGTAAAGCACGCAAACCTTGGATTACTGCAGAATGTATCAAAGCAATAAAGCTGAGAAATCTTTATCAAAAGTTTTTGAAATACAGAAACAAAAGTGATTTAGATGAATTTAAAGAACACAGAAACAGAACAAATAGCCTTTTACGGAAAACTAAAAAAGAGTACTTTTAAATTGTCTTCATCCAGGATACGAAGCGAACTCCAGAATTCATTTGCAAAAAATTTACTCTCCTGAACCGCCACTCTGGAGCACAGAATAACCCCAACGAGATAACTGTAGATGGTACAACCCTTGCTGGTGAAAATTTAGCTGTAGCTTTTAATAACTTTTTTTTTACATCAGTCGGAAATAGCCATCATGACCCCAGCTGTACAGGTTTTATGCACCAACGAACAGAAGAGATGCATTTTTAACTCCAGTAACTGCAGATGAGGTCATGTTTACAATAATGTCTCTAAATAACCCTACTTCTACTGATAAAGATGGCTTACAGAATCGGCCAATTAAGTATGTTGCTATTATTATAGCTCCAGCTTTAGAGTACATCATTAATCAAATATTTTCACGCGGTCAATTTTCTCGCCGGCTCCAAGTGGCTAAAGTTACTACCATTTTTAAAGGTTGTGATAAATGTAACCATGTCTAACTACAGGTCTACTTCAATACTCCCTGTTTTCTCCAAAGTCGTTGAAAAATTAATACACGTTCGAATGAGCTAATTCCTAACCAAGCATCACATCATGACACAATTTCACTTTGGGTTTACAAAAAAACGATCCACAGAAAGCGCCTTGCTTTTGACCGTGAATTTTTATACACTTTGAATATTCGTAGACTATTCAAAAGCATTTGACAAAATAAATCACGCCACCCTATTAAAAAAAAATTGAATATTATAATTTCAGAGGCTGATTTCTATCTGTCATTAAGTCCTACCTACAACACCACCAATAAAGGATACACATATATAACTCTTGCTCCAGTTTCAAACCATTACTACACGGTGTTCCGCAGGGAAGTATTCTCAGGCCGCTGCTATTCAACCGATATATTAACAACCTTGTTGATATAGATTTAAACACTTCATTGTTATTTATGCCGACGATACAAGCTTATTTTTCTCAAATCACAGTTTACCCTTGCTTGGTAAAAAAGCGAATGAAGTGCTGGATGTACTGAACACTTGGTGTCACATTAATTCTTTAACTATAAGCGTCTCGAAAACAAAATCATGCCTTTTTCGTCCTAAAAATAAGCCAGTTACTTGCAATATTTTCCTCCGACGTGGTCTTTCGGTCATAGATTCGGTACAAGTAATAAAAACGTTAGGTGTTCGTTTTCAAGACAATATGCAATGGAGCGCGCATACTGACCTTGTTCACTCCAAACTTTCGCAAATAGTAGGTATTCTTGCAAGTTTTCATTATTTTTTGCCAAAGCACATTAAATTGCTCTTATAAACTCCCTTTTCATGTCCACGCTATTGTATGGTTATATGGTATGAGGAACAACGACCTACACAAACCTGTCCAAAATATTTCGACTATAGAAAAAAACTGTAAGAATCCTTTCTAACGAACTCAATGACGCACAGACAGAACCTACATTTAATGACCTTAGATTAAAACCATTACCGAACCTGTTCAACGCAATTCTGTTAAAACGTTATCATACTTATCGCATAAATAGTGACCCTTTCCTTGAAACACTTGCGACGCTGACTCCAGTTGAAAAAACATATGGCACACGAAGCAGTCAGATTTGGAATATTCCCCATACCCGTACCAACTATGGCCGCCAAATGACATGCTACCACAAGCTCTTAATTCCTCTGTTATTAAGTACAGCTAATCTATACAACAGTATATGTCCTGGAATCGAAATATTATTAGCACGTGCAGTTCTGTTCCATATCCAATATTAGTGCTATCATTTAAATCTACTTTGTAATATATAAAACCATCAGTATGTTTATAATCGCTTTTTCTTGTTTTGCTGAGTTTTGTCCGCTGCTGTATTGCACTGTGAACGAGGTGCCAGCCTTTGTCAAGCCATCACAGGCTTTTTGCTAGCACCCTGCAGCATCACGAGTACTGCGCAATCAGTGGTAATGCTAAATAAAATTATTTGTATTTGTATTTGTATATCGCAATGGTTAGAGGGCCCGGTATAAAAGCCAGATGATGAACTTCTCGTCGCAGCGGTCGTGTTTCGACGGAGGCAAAACGTAAAAAACAGCTATGCGCTGTGCGATGCAAGCACTAGTTTTTAGAACAGCAAACTAAGTTAAATCGAACCCCCCCAGTACAGCGTCCCTCACAGACTGCGCGTCGCTTCGAGACGTTAAATAACCCAATTTCACTGGTTTCCTGTCCCGCGCCTAACATTCCTTCGTTTCAATAAATTTTCTCGCCCCGTCGCTGTTTTCTCTCCTCGGCGGATACTAAAAAGTGCGCCCGTATATTACTGCTCTCATCGCAAGCAACGTAATCTAGTGTAGAGGACATTCTGTTTTATCCGTATCTCATCAGTTAGATGAGGCTAACTCGTAGAAATTCTATTTTTTACTAACACAAATTCCGAATGGAATTGTCTGTCTGTTTCTTCTCTCCAGTGTTTCAACAGGCTGGATTTCAGCAACAGAAAGAGTAAAGAAGTTTTTCCTTCTGCGCGTTCTAGAGCGACTTATTGTGCCTAAATCTCTCATTTGTGGTAATACCCGCTAACGCTGGCCTACCAAATCTGCTATTGCTTTCTATATAGTTATGTTTCCATATTCTTGTATTGTGTGCATTTGTATGCGACGCCGAGGTTTGCGCTCAGCTTTCATTATGCTCTAAATAAATGAATAAATAATTACAGACCATGGAAAGTCAATCACTCCATTCGCATATCGGAAAGCAGTTATTGCGGCGAAGGCGAGTAGTCTACTAGCTTGAAGAAGCCCGTTCAGGCAAGTGAGGGGCTTTCACGCGAGACTCCACTGGCAGTAGTAACGTCAGCTTGCCGCACGAAGCCAGTGGCCCATCAAATTCGGAAGCACGGCCGGCGCGGTACATGCAACGCGCAGGAGAAGAGAGTGGAATGGCGTCATAGTTGGCAGCCTTAGAAATAGCACCATCGGTAGGCAGGGAATCAATATTAATGGCTGGCTGGATACATAGCGCAAGCAACAAAAGTGCCTCTGGCAGAGGCACGCTCGTCTATATAGGCTACTCACGGTGCGAGCGCATCGATGCACAGCTAGCGAAAACGATGTGCAAGCTGCGGTGGGTGCAGCGAGGCGTTGCGCATTTCCGCAGAGGCATCCTGACGGCACTAGAGTGACGATATGCACGGAGATTTGGGAAATGCTGCTGTAATTTGTAACCTTAAGGAGGTGCTAGCTTGTCGGAAGCCATCTTACCGTCACGTAATGGGGGCTCATGTATGTAGGTGGATTCCAGATATCCGTGTCTATAGGAAGCGTGTCGCGTTTGATGGCTGCTGCTAGCTTACAAACTCGACGTGCTCCTGTGGGTTTTGCTCGCCAGCTTTGGTGCGCATAATTGGTCATTGGGAACTGCTCCGAGGTTAGAGCGCTCTAATCCGAAGAAAAGAAGGGAAGAAAAGAAAAGGGGACCAGACAAAGCATGACTTGAAGCTTGTCCCGTATGCTGAAGGAGTTGTGTATGAAGTGCCTTTACATGCGCGAACACCTATATAGGTGACACAGGAAGGTGTTTATTACCCCTCTGCGTGATCAGAACACTTGTTTGATATGGACTCCGTTTTCAAATGTAGCTCTGCATTACAGGAACTGTCATGTAACAACCTACCTAACTGTTATGAAAGAAGATGCGCTCCGCTTTCCAAATGGAACGAGGATCCTGTACAAAGACAAAGATAAACTGAGGGAAATCAGTGCAGCATTTTGTATTAATAATATTCATCACTTCTGCATAAGCACCCTTTCAGTAAGTGTGTTCAAGACTGTGTACTAATTTGTCTTGACTCAAAAGACAGAACTATCCACATGTCGTCTGGTGTTGCACATGCGGTCCTGGTTGTGAAAACGAGTATATTTTGCGCGTTTCTAATAAACGTCCAATTGTGAATAGGTGCTGCCGTTCTAGTCTTCCTTTCCGATCCCTCGTCTAAGCGCTGTTATTCTCTTCAGTGCGCGTTAAGTAACTCCACTCTAGATGTCTTTTTGTTGCCTTTTTTGGGGGACGGGAAACGGGCCATTGGGGGGATTGTTGCATAGCTAATTTATCCTGTGTTGCGCCTGGTGACCATGCAGGTGAGTACGAAATTCATGCCTATATTACCGCATGAAAATTCGCACTCAGACGGTGTGGCAGCGCCCACGCACATCCACCCTATATACATGTCCACCGATACTGCGTGCTGCGCATGACGATATTTGGAACAATTACGACGCAAGCTGCATATATGTATCGGCTATCCGTGTCTGACTAAGTTCGGAACCATCGTAACAGGGGCAAGCAAGGCTGACTTTTGGAGGAAGAACATTAAGAAATAATAGGTTTGTGTATGCCGAAAGCACATCAATAAGCGCAAAATTTCATTTTTCCGGGTGTTTTGAGGAAATTTAAACGTGAGTAAGGCAAGAAATTACCAAAAAATCAATTCTCAGTGGAGAGCACATTCGAGTGCACAGCAATGAAAGCAACTTATCAACCAACAAAAATGAGTTTTCTCTGACCGATGCTGTTTTCGCAACGTTTATTGAAAACTTCATACCGACTACAATAATGATCCCCATGGCACAGGTACAGTGCTGTTGGAAGGACATGCTGTTTACTATTGGTCGTTTTAGATATCAGCGAATAGCGATATCTTTTGTTACGATAAAGAAGACGAACACGATGAAGGACGAAGACGAAGGAGAAGACGAAAAAGAAGATGATAACAAACGAAGAAGAGGAAGAAGACGAATACGGTGATGAAGAAGTAGAGAAAGAAGACAAAGACGAAGATGAAGAAGACGAAGACAAAGAAGATGCAGAAGAAAACGAAAAAATCTTGAAGGAGATTAAAGCGAAGAAGAAGAAGAGGAAGAATAAAACAACGAAGAAGAAGACGAAGAAGGCGAAGAACGCCCGGTCATCCGCAGCTAATGCCTTCGCTCCACATTCGGTTCCGCAGCATTGAACCCTTCTCTTTTATATGTGGGCTGGTGGTTTATACTCACGCGTCATAATCCTAAAGGATGAGCTGAAGTGTCCCTAATAATGTAGCACCTTACACTGATAGGGCGTGATAGGAGAATAATGTAGCAGGTAAAAGAAGCCTCCGCCGTTGCATTCGCAATTCAACTAGGGTTAACCAGTCCTAAAGCACAACTTTTTTTTTTTTTTAAGTTAGCGCACTGCATGTATTCTATAGTGAGAGCTGTCACGTGTTTTACTGTGCAGTTGAAATCAGGATGCGCATCCTGAGCGCGGCGGATGTCTGGGTTCGCTGCGATGATGATAATGCCTTTATAATTGATATTAAACGCCAACATTTGTAAGTTGGCTAAAACACTTCGGTCTGCTAAACGTTTCATCTTGAATTGAGTATTGTGCGAAGTATGTGACGCGCTAAAGTTTGAGATTATATTTCTGTAGGAGAGAGATTTTGAAAATGGTTCCTTAACATAGCTGCATGGGTATTATTTTAAAGCATCTGGCCATGAAATTTGTTAAACTATTACGGTAGAGATTCTGCGATAGACCTCAGGGTCCACCAGCTGCTACATGGAAGTTTAAAAGGAGCGGAGTCGAAACGGAGGTGACATGAAAAATCGAAGGTCTTCTTTTTTTATTAATATAATGAATATGAAGCGCTGCTTCGCAAAAGGCACAGCACCTCGTGAATTTGCGATGATGTTGACCTCCTTTCTCAATAGATTCTCCAGCAGATGCTACTTATTATAGCTGAAAATCAGGTGGAAAGTTTTCAAGCATGTTATATTATTCGGACTGTTCCGTTAGTTTCGTTAGGACTGATCCGTTAGGACTGTTAGTTCCGGCGGTTAAGACAAAGTATCACTATGTTTCGCAGAAAGTTTCATCGCACATTATAGCTTCTGAAAAATTTGAAAGAGCAAAAAAAAAAACAATATTTATCAAAATCAAATTACGAGCACAAATTATCCCCGTTCATATCATTCCACCGGCGAAAAAAAGCGTTTTTAATTTTCCGATTATTGAACAACAGTATGAAGGCCGAACGTTACGAAATCAAATTACGTTTGGCAAGCACTAAAGTTCAATTTTTTATGCGCAGTATCACCCACTTTTGTCTCCGCAATTAAAGTTGTACATCAATAAAAAAAGGCTAGTTGTTTTCTACGACTGTATGCAGTGGTACACAGGACACAAAGAAAACGAATTTCATTAGGGGCAAAAGGTCCGTCTGCAGTAAAAGTGGGCAACATGCAATAACGCGCCAAACCAAAAATGTTTATTAGTAACTTACATTCTGTGCCACGTTGGCGGAGCGAGAATCTAGTTTCGAGTGCACAACGATGTGGGTCGGAATATTAATGAAAATTAGAAAGAACATCGGACATGAAAATGGATATACATGATAAGCATGCATGTTGTATAGACAATGGAGTGCATATAACGGCTTTATTTCAATTAATCGCACTTTTTCATTCTATGACACTTTCTCCACCTATGGAAAATGTACGGAAGCTAAAGAGCATGAAATGCATTAAACATTAACTTAGGAATGAGTAGGATTAGTACTTGATTTCTCCATTTTCATGCTTTAAAGTGCAGATATTTCGCGCATGTTTTCGTCATCTTATATACCTCGTTTTTTAGTCCTGAAACGTTTTCATGCATGCGCGCAGGCTAATTTACATTGCTAAATTACTAGCACAGCTCATGAGCAAATGACCTCACGTTTTTTTGCATGTATGATTTTAAATAAAAAATAAACTTGAACCTGATACATAACTAGGTAATAAACCTGCCAGATAGGTTTCTGCTATTGCACTGCGGGCCACGGAAGGGATGACGAAGAATGGATGGAGAAGCATTGATTAATTTTGCCGGAAGAAAACAATTCGGGGAAGTATTTTCTTTTTACGAAGTGATTACCGCCACTCCTCTACGCAGTCAACGCTGAATAGAAAGCCGGATAGGAGGCATGAAAAAAATGACCGAAAAAAGGCACACGGCTTCATATGAGTATGTTTCTTTTATATCAGCCTAAAGAATCAATTGTGTTTGCAGAATCATGTCTACACAGGCCTGAATACTGAAAATAAATACTTGTTACAGGCTCGACACTGAGCAAAGCTTCTGCTCAAGCTAGTTGGTCCCCTTTCACGTCCAAAACAGCATCTGCCGATACTGAAGGCTACCAAATGAGGCTTGGGCCTTCATATCAACAGTTGTGCAGCAGTCGATCAAGCTACATACCAAAGTTTGATTAATGGATCATTTTATTTGCCCTTCTTTATACCATAATTCCCGCAGAAATTCCAAAGTAAAAAAATTATTGGAATATTTTGTTTTTTTGAAGCGAAAGCTACACAGCGCTAGGTTTCAAGCCGTCGGCGTGATACCATGTACTGTATGGCGTATGCTCTACGGCGCGGCGCGCCGTGGCCTAGAAACTGCCAAGTGGAATATACCGAGAGTGTTCGACGATAAAAACAGGAAGAAGCAGAAGAGGCAGAAGAAGAAGAAAAAAAGAAGAAAAAGAAGAAGAAGGATGAGAAAAAGGAGAAAAGGTAGAAGAAGACAGAGGACGCTGTAGCTAATTTTATTCCAAATTTACAAACTTCCAAATTTCGCCTCGTATTTTTTCTTTTAAATCAATTTTGTGATCTTAAATCTTATGTTTTTGTTTATTTGACAATTATTTTAAGGCACTAATTCAGTTTGTGTAAGACATTTGGCAGTCCACACTGAACCCTGACCAATCCCCCTTCGTGGGTATGTGCCATATATCAAGGCAGAAGAAGAAGAAGAAGAAGAAAAAGTTGGTAGACACGAACGACAACAGGGAGTTGCTAGGACAGAAGGTTCGTTCGAACTTTGTGGCAGCGGTGTTTCCTGGAGTTCGAGGTAGAGACGATGTCATACAACTAGGAAACTCGAATGAGAATGGTCAACGACAAGAGGCAAGGAGAGCGCATACGTGAAGTGATTCCCCTGTGGCATAAATAAAGCTGCAACCATTGAGCTAACCACTATGATGAAAAGCCACGTCTTTACGTTGAAGCCGAACCTGAACGTAGCCATGCGCATAGCTCTCCCTTAATTCCATGTTTAACCACAAACTAAACCACAGCTAATAGCTTTTCCTACCGGCACTGAGCATTTAGTACGTCGGCTGTTTCTGGGAGCCTGGCTAGAGGATGTATATTACAGCACACGAAGAAAAAAGGGAACCAGCTATTAAAATGAAGCAATCATGTCCCAAAGAAGCCAGAAAATAATTGGAGGCGCATTAATAGGAGAAGTGACAGAATTACTTCAAAAGGAGCTGAAGCCACTCGCCAGTATGCATTTATTCCGCTATTTTAAATGTGTTGCGGTTATACTCTTCTGCGAGATGCGCAAAGCGCCCCAAGGAAATAAATTCAGCTCATAATTTTTGGAGACAGTATAAATAAGTCACCAGTACAAACACTCCGCTTTCGCGTAGTCAGTACATGTATTAGGTATCTTTCGTCTCTTCCCTTTCAGTCAACAAGTCCGTCCATTTTGTCGCTGTTTTTCAGCCACACTGATCCAGCTAGAATTTGTATTGTTATTTTCTCCTGTTCCTTACAGAGTACCTAAAACTAGCAGCTCCTTGCCACATCGCCAGAATTTTTATATGATGCGTTCTCAAAGCGAAGAAAGCCTTCGGCACTTCCTCAGAGAGACATGTTTTAAATTAAACTGACGGTTTACACAGAAATTAGAGATGCAGGTGAAGGAAAATGCGGGGGGTGCAGGACGCCGATATGTGAGCTCCCCGGCCCCATTTCCTCTCACATCTAAGCCAAGCTTCTTGCACCATCCGCATAAGGACACCGTTTGCTTGTAGCTGCCGCAGCTCCATTACCATGGGGAGCCCTCCGTAATTACTGCACGTTTTCTTACCAGTGGCTGTGATTGAGGCTTCCATAGAAGTAATGTTCACTATAATAATTATATTAAAACCCAATGCACCTCTTTCCTTCTTCTCCACCTCTTTCCTTCCCTAGTATGCAATTTCGGCGGTGGTCTTGTCTATTTACCGCACCTTTAAAGTGCTTCTTCTTTATGGTAGGCTAACCAAGGCTATGTTCAACTATCGTCGGATCACCAGTTAACAAACATGAAAGACCTTGGTTGGGATACCTTACCTTCGTTTTTTAGTTTAGTTATGTAATTTGTTGGGAAAAGACAGGCTTCCTAGCAAAACTCTAGGCCGTGGCTTCACAGTTTAAATCCCTAAGAAGCGGGTAATTAGAGGAGGCAAGCCGTGTCCAGATAGTATGGTTACGGTTTACTTATTGGGCTCAGAGAGCTCAGTGCAAGGTCGTTTTACATTTATGACATTCCATTACTGAAGCCAGATAAGTGTTCAATTGATCGTTAAAACATCACTAAAACATCATGAGCGAAAAAAACAGCCTTGGAACAGCAGCTTTCTGCTACTTGCAGGGGAATACTGAACAATTTTCAAATCATAAGACGTTGGCCACGTAACCGCTGTGAAATAATTCAAGCTCCAGCTCGAAATATCCAATACCACTTACCATGGAAATTGTAAAGAAGCCTCCTTTTATGTTTATAGGAGCGTTATGCTCTGAATTTTAATTTAGGCTGGCACAGATTTCGGATGGCATAGGTCAAAGCTGAACAGTAACTTTCAACTGAAGGGATTAAAAGTTCTGATAGCTTTCGTTAATTTTTATATTGCAAGGGGGTGGTGCGTATTGTGTCCAAACATTAGAAACAACCTTTAAAGAAGTTTTGCATATATCGGCGAAACAAAAAACGGTGTAGAACAAGAGACAAAGAGAATGAGCTAAAACCTCGCTGCGAGCTTTCGTTATTAAACTATTCCCTGCTTAAAACCAGCAAAAGGTAATTTCGCCTCGTTCCCATACAAATAAACACGCAACTACTACTGTAAATAATGTACACATTACCCTGATAGCCTGCGGATTCAAGAAGCAGTAGAGCTTCTCTGAATAGTGCTTACAATTGCATACTTAACAACGCTTGAGCTTACGGCTTTTATATTGGTAGCTACAAGTTTACAAGTGAGTGATGGGCCGGTCCGACGAAAATTCGGAGCATTAGACTTCCGTTTCTCCATGCGTTGCACGACATACAACGCACAGCGATTCATTGCCACTTAGCCTTCTTTGTTTGCCTTTAAACTTTACCGCAATTGTGGATTCATGTACACGCACCTCTTTGTCTCCGATCCGCGCTTTTCATCTGAGCTCACGTCTTTCCTCTTGAGTCTATAGGTTCCTCAGCACCAACACTGAAATTTGCTATAGCGATGACCGTATCAATGTAGCGTAGTGCTTCGCCTGCTTCCGATACTCCTCAACCCACTGCAGCCACCTCCTTTGTCATTCCGGCGACAGCCTCCATTCATCCTCTCCCGTAACTTCGTGTGAGATGGTAGTAGTGCTCGAAGGATGAAGAAAACACCACCGATGGCCAAGTTTTTACGATTTAGATGGTCTATAGCATAGCAGTGCAAAAATCGTTAAAGCGTTCTGTTATGTTATCTCCCATTTCATCCAGCTCCTTTCTGTGAACTTGAAGTGTTCAGCCGATTCTTACAGACCAGAGCCTTCTCAACAGTAATATGTGTAAAGATCTGCTCTTCACTCTTGGTATGTTACCACTGACATGACAAATGTTACACGCAAAGAGCAAGACGACTGATATATGAGCACTACTGCTTTGCCACTGAAGTGCCATGCACTTGTGTTGGCCAATTTCCGGGCGAGGAAATTCTATTAGTGTTTCGTATTGGTTCCTGTGATCCGTCGATCTCATTTACTGGCGACGATATTTGCTAGATGAGCTTGCATGGGTTCAGTAATGAGTGTCAATGCAGCATCGCAATGACGCCCAAGAAGGGATTAGCATTTCATTGACATTCCAAAAAACAAAGTAGATTTGCAGAGATAGGAATGCTTCAAAATGAAAAAAAAAATGATGCTCTTTCTTAAAAAATGTTCTGTATTTGTGAGCTTACATCTTTAAACTAACTACAATACGGGACTACGCAATAGCACAACGCTTTGTTCAGGAGTTTTTTCATGTGATTATTCGCTAAAGTGGGCGCAAACGTTCAAGTATACTTGATGCATACTGCTTTGATATTACATTACATGACAGTATTAAAAGCAATACTATTACTAGACAAAATATTCTCGCTGTTAAGCTAGGGCAAAAATGTTTGAGAGCCTTTCAAGTACGTGACGTTTCAATTCTTTTTCTGTGCACACATATTGGCCCGCTGGACATTGAAAACTGTGTTGCACAATATAAAATTGCAATGCATGTAAATTTTCCTAATTATATTTACTCAAAAAATGTTTATGTGCCTATGCAGCCAAGGTTGATGGGGCTGAGCTTTTCTTAAGGTGTTGCCGTGCCAATCAGTTCAAACTTATCATCAGGCTCAGATACGATTACAATTATCATTCTGATGCATTTATCCATAGTTTTCGAAGCGCCAACTATAATGAAAACTGCTCTTTTACGTCAGTGAGAGGTTATGTGAGCTCATATTTGAGACAGATATAGATTTTTCACGAAATAACTAAACAAAAGAAGACCATGTGAAGCAGGAACAGGCAGAAGGACTGGCAAATGCTGCATAGCTGCACTTCTCCTGATTGCGGACCATCAGGACGACTACGGCATGCGCAAGGCTTGTGCTCTGGCTTTAATGGCATGTAGTTATGTATAACATTTATTTAATATTATTCTCAGCACAGTTACAATGATTTACTATTTTAGTACAAGTTGCGTGGAATTTTAGAGCGGACTATATTCAGGAGCGAAGTAAGCTCGCGCGTTTCGGCAACATAGCTTTCACCGTGTAGCCAGATAACTTATGCCCAAGTTTAGCTCCGTATATGTATCGTTCATTTTGAATTATTGAGCCATTTAATTTTCACCCCACCTAAGAAGGATGATTTGGAGCTCCGATTTTGAAAGTAATATTTTCCAAATATAAAAATATTTCAAGTGCTGCATATACCCAGCAGGACACCAGGATTTCACTTCAGAGCCATGTAAACCTTTGTACAGTAGGGGTAGGAGACGTTGATCATGATTTAAAATGTCGAAGGGTAGCTAAGTCTCGCTTAGCTGCCTATTGTGTAACTCTCGCATTGCTCATTTTGCAGTTTGTAGTGAAAAAGGACGTTTCATTTTTGTAAAGATAATGTTGTAATAATAAAATTATCGCGGTAAAATCTTCACTGCACCTTGTACACTACTATCATTTTTGGTTCTAAGTTTATTTAAACAAAGAATTGTTCTCACGAGAATATGCGCACAAAAAAGAAAGTCCATTTCCTAGCCGTCTCTTACATATTGCCGTCGAGACTTAACATTAAAGGCACTCCTTTCCTAGATCTCGTAATACGTAGCTAAAGCTCTAAGCGTAAAAACTAAGTGCAATAAGAAAGGACGCTTCGGCAATTCGGGCGGTAACCTTTGATGTGCTCATCGAACACCCGAAAAACGACGGCGGACACATGGCCTCGCTCCTCGCCGCCGTTGTTTCGACGAGAACAAACGGGTCTTCACGGCCCGCCGCGTCCCGTGGCACCAGTTTATAACTGAGAGCGCGCCTTTTCCCGCAATCGATACCGATTCGCCGCGAGCTTCCCTTTGCTCCCCAGGCACTCCAGTGACCGAATGAGAAAAGTCAAGCCTCCCGCGGGTGCAGGCATGCACGCACACTGTTCCTCTGCTCAGACGTGCCTAGTTGTGACAATTGAGAAGTCGGTTTCAGAAAGCGTTATATAACGAAAAGGCCGCTTGAGACGACTACAGGGAGGCAACTTCAATAGTAAGGTTTGGCCTATTGAAGGATTTGTGGTGTGATGGTCTCCGTATGCTATTTTCAGCATTGTGGAAAACTGTCGTTTTCTCTGCGGTGCCACCTATATTGGCGAACCTCTTACAGATCTCAAGGAGTTACGGCAAGTTTTCACGGTTCCAATAGTTATTGATTGCTGATTTTGATATGAAAGTTTTGTGTGGGAGATGAAATGGGGGTTACACCTCTGTAAGGAGCATGCATGGAAGCTTACACGCAATACTTGCACAAGCAGTGGCTAATTTGCAATCTACATAAAGAGTCAGATTTGCAAGTGGCCACGCATAGAAATAAGTATACACCTAATCGCACATTCTTGAAAGTGAAACCCTGCTCAGTGAAATTTCACGTACTGCGTGACATTTACTGCCCTTGATCGGAAGGCTTCGACTGTCGCAGCCCTTGCCCAAGGATAACTTGAGTGTAAGGCGACTGCTGATAAGTCCGATAGTCGCTTTCCATAACTTCTCCCTCTAATTGGTGACTTGTTGCTTGGAAGAAAGTAATTATTGTTAAGCAGAATGGAAAGTTGGTCTTGTTGAAAGCTGTTCATGATGAATAAGAGGGCGCAGACAGAAAATGGACACAGACAAGAATACAATAAGACAAGCGCCGGGAACTACTGTTATTCAATATACTTTTTTCCACAGAAATCTTTTTCTTATTTACTCTCATGATTGTTTAATGGGCTATAAATGTGTTGCTTCTCCAATAAGCCCGTGTTAGAAGAAAAGAAAAATAATGAGAAAGTTCAGGTAGTTAATTATGAAACAACTTTAGCGTCTCCTCTACCATAATTTTTTAAGTTAAGAGAGGTTTCATCACAAGCTGACAGAAAAGAATCTCAAATACAAATGTTATATCTTCAACTATGCTTCGGAATCCGCATTCTTCTTCGGAGACAAAACAACTCAGCAGCTTGTGCCGTGGGCCAGTTCACATTGGTTCTTTACGATTAAGTACCTGCAGAACGTAATGACAGACCCAAATTTAGCAGTTGGAGCCGAGTGTCAGTGTCCATTGTTTAAAGCGCATGTTCTCTGTATACGCTGGAGCCGAGCACTCGCCCGAAAGAGTAAACACTCATTACGCAACGGAACGGTAAATTGCGTAAAGCAAGCTCGGCGTGACGGTCTCATGAGTCAGTAGTATTTCCCTCATCTGCATGAGTAACGTCATATTGCCTCCGTCATATAGCTTGATAGAAATACTCTGCGCAAAACGGCTCGTACTACATCTTGCATAACGTTTTCGCACACCTTCGATCTTCGACCTCGTGCTTGCGATACCTATAAGTAGACGGCTGCTGGTCTGCTCCGGCCTCTTTTGTATTTTCCGCTGTTTCATGGGCGGCCGTCGGCATTGACGCCATGGTTAGGGAAAAGGTCGTGGCTATCCGATGTCAAAACTTGCTGCTTTCTCCCTTTGTCTAAAGAGAGCACGCGTGTCAAGTATCGTGATTGTTTCACTTTAATTTGGACGGGCTACTGACTACGCGTGACTTCAAGCTTCTCTAGGAGGATCGCACAAAGAACGGGCGTCTAGCACTACCAGCGAAAAATATTTTTCTGCTTCTGCACGAAGGTAGAGCCACTCGATTCGCTGATGTAAAGCCTCTCGTTTTGTCTACATTCGTTCGCATCTGCTGTAAGTACACAATTCGAAAAAAAAAGCGCGGAGTAACCCGGCGATCGACGAGTTCCGCGCATGAAGACGACAAACGTACGGCCGCTTTGATAACGTTCTATTGGGATAAGGAAACATGCATTACGAAGGGGAAATTAAATGTGTCTGTATATTTCTTATTTTATTTTATTCAAAGGTGGAAGCCTTGGAGCCTGACGTGTTCTATTCTCGTCCGCTGTCTTCCAACAGCTACCTCCCTTTACACAATACTATTTCATTTTACGCGAAATTTTTTTCACAGCTCGGTTATTGAAGTCTCTTTGTCAAAAATATCACTACACATTTTCATTCTCAATCGTAAAGTCAGCCTTTGTATTTCCAGTTGACAAGAAGAGCTCTATCCTGACTTTTGCCCATGATCCGCCCAGAAAAGACAACGCCCCCCATTTTTTAGAGGAGATATTTTCGAAATTGCGGAGCGAAAACATATTAACGCCCAAAACTGTTTGAAATCTCTGGGGTAAAAAATACCAGGAACGAGTGAAAACGTTTTATGCATCCCACCTGGTTGCCATTATTTGCGTTGGTAAAACTTCTGAAAACCAGGCTAGGGGCGAAAAAGGGCAATAACGCTTCTATTCTACTAGCTTTAGGTATTGGAAGGCACTCCAGCTCATCACACACAGCGGGGTCCAAAAATGATTCGTCGTAGGCTCAAGTTACTGCTCGACCACTGAAATCTTGAACGTGTGACTTCAACCAGGGTGCTTATACATAATTGTGTCGAATAAGTTTTTTGAAATTTTAGCAGACATCAAGTTGTATTCTTGAATCGCGCTTGGCTAAGTCGCATTTTCCAAAGGCGTCCTCAATCCAGATGTAAATTAAATAGGGAAAATGAGCAACGGGTTAGTGAATCGAATTCACAACTCGTAATAAACCTTTTAAAAGTCTTCGAACTTTTATATTGTCTCCATTCTGCCTTGCGGATTATTTACATAGCGATTTGGGAAGCGGGGACTGCGCGACGAGTTTCCAGATGCCTGACAGAACTGTCTCTCATGATAAATATTTTTATAAGTCGAAAGCAAATAATAATCCTTTACAATGCCGGTAATACATCTTGAGCGTGAAAGACGCTCTTAAGATCGAAGATAGAAATACTTCATGTAGCATCCACACGTTCGATATTGTTACAGAGAGAAGTATGTATATATTTGCACTGCGCACTTTCTTTATAAAGTTACATATGTTATATTTCCACAACATATCTTCTCACTTAGCGAAGCGTCGAATTTTGCAAAGAGCCATTCCTTGATATTACTTAAAATAGGTAATTTTCACTTAGGCTGAATATTTTTGGACATGTTTCTGCTTTTTATTAATTTTGAAAAGAGCTGGGATTTATTAAATGCCAATGAATCAAAATGAATCAGGTTTACTTCAGGGTCACGGTTTTAGCCGGCGCTCCTTGATGTCGTAGTTTGAAATCAAGGCGAGGGAGAATGCAGGGCTGAATTATCAATCTCGAACGTTAAGATCCATTTAATTTCCTAGCCCCTATAGGCAAATCAATCATCCTGATATTTACTTTGGACAGAGACCTGAGCAAACTGAAAAACGAGCCGTTCACTCAAGCGCTTGCCCCCTTTCCGCAAAAATCGATTTGCAAGAGAGAGGATAATCGGCTAACAAAAATACATGCACTTTTTGCAATAGAGACTACGAAAAGCTTTCTTCAGCCGCCGAAAAGGTGCAAGGTAACAGCTTGTACTGTCAGCTCTATTCAAACTGTTTGCACGAGCTTTGGACTGAAACAAGAGTTTCCGGTCAGAAAAAAATTATGCAAGCCATGAAAAGTGTACGAATCGCATAGGCTGTTCAAAATAATGTCTCGTCTTTTAATGGCTCACTGCTCCGTCTGAAACGGGGCATCGTTCTGCCTTTGATGCCTATGTTTTCGATGTTTTTTTGCATACCATGGCGGGGCATCTCAAGCGCCATTTGAAGCCATGACGCAGCGGCGTATCATCATCATCATCAGCCTGATTATACCCACTGCAGGGCGAAGGCCTCTCCCATATTTCTCCACTTAACCCGGTTCTGTGCTAGCTGCATCCACTTGACCCCTGCGAACTTCTTAATCTCATCCGCCCACCTAGCTTTCTGCCGCCCCCTGCTACGCTTTCTTTCCCTTGGAATCCAGTTTGTTACCCTCAGCGACCATCGGTTATCCTCTCTTCGCACTACATGTCCTGCCCATGTCCATTTTTTCTTCTTATTTCCACTAAAATGTCGGTAACTTGAGTTATTTCTCTGACCCACTCTGCACGCTTTCTATCTCTTAATGTTACCCCTACCATTTTTCGTTCCATAGCCCTCTGGATTGTCCTCAACATAAGTAGAATCCTCTTGGTTAGCCACACGTTTCAGCCCCATAGGTGAGTACAGGCAAGATGCAACTGCTGTATACTTTCCTCTTGAGCGATACCGGTAAGCTGCTAGTCATAATCTGCCAGAGCTTGCCAAATGCGCTCTATCCAAATCTTATTCTTCTTGTTATTTCCTTTTCATGGTCCGGATCTGCGGTTACTACCTGTCCTAAGTAGACATATTCGCCTACTACTTCCAGTATTTCGCTACCTAATGCAAACTGCTCTTCCTTCGCGAGGCTGTTGAACATTACCTTAGTCTTCTGCATATTGATTTTCAAGCCTACCTTTCTACTTTTGCTGTCTAGGTCATCAATCATTATTTGCAGTTCATCACCCAAGTTGCTTAGCAAGGCAATGTCATCAGCAAATCGCAGATTACTGAGGTATTCTCCATCTACCCTTATCCCTAACTGCTTCCATTAAAAGTCTCTGAATACTTCCTCTAAACAAGCTGTGAATAGTACTGGGGAGATCGTGTCTCCTGGCCCAACACCTTTCTTTATGGGAATTTTGTTACTTTCTTTATGCAGAACTATGGTTGCTGTGCAGCCACTATATATATCTTCCAGCACTTTCACGTACGGCTCGTCTACCCCCTGATTTCACAATGCCTGCATCACCACCGAGGTTGCAACTGAGTCAAATTCTTTTTCGTAATCAATGAATGCTATGTATAAGGGCTGGTTATATTCTGAGCATTTCTCTATCACCTGATTAATGGTATGGATATGATCGATAGTAGAATACCGTTTCCGAAACCCTGCTTGATCCTTTGCTTGATTGCAGTCTAAGGTTGTCCTGATTCTATTAGCGATTACCTTAGTAAACACCTTATACGTAACAGACAGTAAGCTGATTGGTCTGCAATTTTTAAGGTCCTTAGAGTCCCCTTTCTTGTGAATGAGGATAATGTTTGCATTCTTCCATGGTTCCGGTACCGTCGATGACATCAGGCACTGCGTATACAGGGTGGCCAGTTTTTCTAGCACGATATCCCCCCCGTCCTTCAGCAAATCTGTAGTTATCTAATCCTCTCCAGCTGATTTCCCCCTTTTCATAGTTTCTAGTGCTTTCTTGACCTCGTCCTTCGTCACTGGTGGAACGTCTGACTGTTTTTCCCTACCGCCAATCTCATTACGGTCCTGTATACTTTGGCTACTGTAGAGATCTGTATAGAATTCCTCGGCTACTTTGACTATCTTGTCCATATTAGTGATGACGTTGCCCGCTTTATCCCTTAACGCATACATCTGGTTTTCGCCTATGCCCAATTTCTTCTTTACCGCTTTAAGGCTTCCCCCGTTCTTTACAGCATGCTCAATTTTCTCCATGTTATACTTCCTTATAGCGGCGTATATTGAGTGTCAAGATGAAATGTTATTTTATATATAAAAAAACAACAACATTCGCGTACTGCAAATCATCTTACGCATTTTGAAAGAGGAAACGTATAGAATGCGTCTCGAATATTGCCTTGGTGCAACGTCGGCCTTGGTGCCTTTCTAGTTCAGCACCAAGACGGGGTCTAGAAAGTAACTGCCTACGCCAGCCGTGCACTTTCCCGTGCTGAGTGTAACTATTCCACCAGCGAAAAAGAATGTTTGGCGGTAGTATGGGCTGCTGCCAAGTTCCGCCCGTACCTTTATGGCCGACCGTTTCGTGTCATCACTAACCATCACTCGTTGTGTTGGCTGAAAAACTTAAAGGATCCTTGTGGCCGCTTAGCACGTTGGGCATTGCGCCTGCAGGAGCTCGATTTCGATGTTATTTATAAGTCTGGCCGGAAGCACACCGATGCTGATAGCCTGTCCCACGCGCCCGTCGGCCCGCCTTCGTCAAATGCCACCGACGACGATAGCTTCCTCGGAGCAGTCACTACGTCCGATCTCGTCTCCAAACAGCGTGCCGACGACGAGCTGCGACTGATTATCGACCATCTTGAAGGTGGGCATCCTACAATACCCCGGTATCTTGCTCGGGGGTTGTCGTCGTGTTGCCTCCGCAATGGGGTGCTTTAAAAGAATTCTACGTCGAGTGCAAAAACATACCTGCTAGTCATACCAGCTGATCTAAGGCACGAAATCCTCCTGGCCTGCCACGACGAACCAACTTCAGGGCATCTTGGCTTTACACGCACCCTAAACCGAGTCCGGCAGAACTATTATTGGCCACATCTTTCTCCGAGCGTTAGACGTTACGTACAGACTTGTCGACGATGCCAGCGGCGAAAAAAACCCACGCTCAAGCCATCCGGTATGTTACAATCTATTGAACCACCCGTCACACCCTTCGAGCAAGTGGGCATGGACCTTTTAGGCCCATTTCCTTTATCCTCGAACAAACAAAAGTGGATCGTAGTCGCCACAGACTACTTAACACGCTACGCTGAAACGAAGGCCCTTGCCCGAGGAACTGCCGGCGAAGTTGCTCGATTCTTTATGAACGACATTGTGCTCAGACACGGTGCACCGTCGACCATCATTACTGACCGAGGAAAGGCGTTTACAGCTCGGCTATTGCGGGACACCTTAACTCTCAGCCATACCGAGCATCGCACAACAACAGCGTATCACCCTCAGACAAATAGATTAACGGAACGACTAAACAAATCTTTGGCGGACATGACCTCAATGTGCATCGACGTTGAACATAAAATGTGGGACGAGATCCTGCCGTATGTTACCTTCGCCTACAATACGGCGCCACAGGAAACCACGAAGTTTACGCCGTTCCATCTCGTATATGGCAGAGAGGCCCGCACGATTTTGGACGCGATGCTCTCGTGCGGGGAAGAAGCGGTTGAACCCGATGCCGCCCATTTTGCAGAACAAGCCGAACAAGCCCGTCAGCTGACCCGCTTGCACATCAAGGAGCAGCATGCCACCGACGCTCGACACTATAACCTTCGGCACAGGGAAGTCCACTACGAACCAGGGGACCAAGTGTGGGTGTGAACCCCCGTGCGCCGCAAAGGCTTGAGCGAGAAACTACTCCACCGCTATTTCGGACCCTATAAAGTCCTGCGCCGCTTAAACAGCGTTAACTACGAAGTCATTCCAGATGGAACTGTGACCGTCAGTGTTCGACGCCAGCGGCCTGAAATTGTGCATGTGGTGCGCTGAAAGCCGTACTTTTCGCGTGACTGAGCGCTTCCTGCAAGTGAAACCTTGCGTTATTGTACAGTTCACCTCACGCCTAATTTTTTTTCTCCTCTCACCTTGTCATCGGGACGATGTTTTCTTTCACGGGGGGTGGGGGGAATAATGCCACGTGCCTAGCCGTGTTTGGTGCCGACGACGACGAAGCGGTGGTTGGCACGAGCGGCGCGCTGGTGCTGGACTCTGTGATCGGAACTACAAGCCGACCATATTCTCGGGTCTTCGGCTACGTGTATCTTCACGGCTCCCTGTGGCTTCAGTCGTGACAATATCAATATTAACCCGAATCACTATTTTAAATAAGCTATGAAGCATGCGCTACACACTATAATCATATGCTCGTTTAAAAAGAGAGCAAATAGAAAACTGCAACTGAAAACTACAGTTATTTCTATGAAAAGGGAACCAATTCATCACGAAATGGCTCCTTTGCTATGATATTGAGATAATCACGAAGATATTTGAAACATTATAACCTCTTGAGGAGGAGGAAGATGAGGAGGAAAGGCGGGGAGGTTAGCCAGTAAAAGCAACCTGTTTGCGACCCTGCACTAGGGAAGGGGATGAGTGGATATAAAAGTTGTGAGAGAGGGATAGTTGAACTTAATACAGTCACATGACGGACACGCTACATCATATCACGTTACAGCCATGTCATAACAAATTCATAGTCTTTCGATTAGGCCTGTGCTTCTCATAAAGCGGAGCAGTACCTGGGAGGCCTTCGCCGCAGACAACCTCTTGACGTCTCCTAAATTTCTCGATGGTACGGCCAAAGATGCAATATCGAATTTTAACGAGTGCAATATATTGTAATTGGAGGAACACTCAAGCCCTGTTTTTATTGGTAGACACGGCAAAGTTAAATGCTCAGGTCTTTCGTCTTTCTTTGAGGACCAAATTCACGTAAGCAGCCGTCGGCACTCGCTTTGTCACTTAGCGTTAAATTCGTAACTACATCTTCAGCATACTTATTATTATCAATGTATAAGGTACAACGTTACGTGAAATACCATGCGACACAGACATGCCGCACCATTTTAGCAAGTCAAACGAACATGTTTGCGTTTGCTGGGACTAGCGTGTCTCACTTGAGATCAAAGGCTCCAGCTTGGTTCATTGCATTGTCCGTCTCGTTCTTCTTCTCAAAGTAGAAACTGTAGTTGATCCCGCCTGCAAATTTGGCCATTCTATGTTCTCTCATGACGTTACAGTAACAGTAACCCACAGTCAATCATTGCTTGGCCAAGACACCTGTCTACAGCAGCTTACTAAAGGATACACTCATAAGGCGAAACCTTTATATGCTCATGATGTTCGTCCTTCCATCCGCAGAAACTGCCATACTCAATCAGTCAATCAAAAGACGCCATCACCCACCAACGATTGAGTGACACTATCCTTGACCAAAACTCATCGGTAGCCAATCGAACACCAATGCAAATCAATTCTTCAAATTATATAAATATTTAAATAAATATTGTTAAAAACATGTTCAAAATTGGTTTGACGGTACTACTAGTGCATCAAAATATTTGTTTATCTATTCAATGACAATTAATTAATTGAATAAATGACGCCCTCAATGTTACTCCCATGACATCAATGGGTGGCGCTATAAAGTTTTTCGCCTTATTACACTTTAGAGGTCCAACGTGCTACCTGTAATTTTTTTTTTCGCCCACAACAACGACGTAGGCGGCGCACTTTGCACTTCAGCAAGAAAGGCCCCGTAATGCACAAAAATAGGCATTGTCGTTGTTGGGAGGGTAAACGCGAATGCATACGGCTGTGAAAGGTGTAGTTGGTACGTGACATATAGGTGTTCAGTGGTCGGTCCCCGCGTTGTGTGACGCCATGAGGCCACTGACAAAGCAGGTTCTGAAAAGTGGGGCTTCTAATATGAGATGGGAGGTTGGTAAGAGGACCGAACGTTCCAGGATATTTCGTCAATAATATGTGCTACGCATAGGCCATGTAGGCATGTTCAATTCCTTTGATGAAAGCACGGTTTTGTACGTATCTTCGGCACGGGGTCTTCCTATTATCCTCTCACTTGGGGGGCATTCCACTGCTTGGCAATAAATAAGTGGGAACTATAGGAGAAAAAAATGAAGCAATTGGTGAGTAATCCAATAGTAACGTTCATGTACGTGAAGGGCGTCCGTAAGTAGACCCAAAAACGGGAGCTATAAGCGCATAAAGACGGAGGTTATGTGACCCGAAAATATCCTGCGAATGGGGCGTTCAAAGCTGGCGCTTTAAATAACAATTTAAGACTGCTCTGTTACGTGGTACCGCAGTAATAATTACGAGGAAACGTTAGGCGCGTTAACTAATCTTTTCTAGTAATATTCCTATAGCACACCTTCTGCATACCTGACAATGATAACTTTCTCGTTCTTCTCACATTATATATTTTTTTTAAGTGCCAGTTCTCGATTCTCCGGCTGATCGGCTCATCGGCGTAAATGAATGAATACTGTTGCCACAATACTGTCGACATCGCATTTGATGCGCTTAACGTTACAAAAAAAAAAATGTGTAGTTCGCAAGATGTACGGCCTTCACGTTATACGTTTTCACATTAGTCGACAAATCAAGGATATCATGATTTATGGGCTCAATACTTCTCCGCTGAAAAATATATTCGAACTTAGGCTCAAATGTTATCATTGAGCAAGACAGTAAGGCCTCCGCGTCTTCACGCTATCTCGCTACCTTCGGTATACTTTCGGTTTCATTCCTAAACTTTGTTTTCAGAGCCAATCGACCATCCACAAGCGCAGAACGTGTCTCTAGACCCTTCTATGTCGCGCTTATGACAAAGAGGTGGAACTATGAAGTTAAGGCCTCCCTGAATCTTCTTTGCACGTCACGAGAATGCTGTGGCATATATCACTGCCGCATTAAATACTTTAAATTGGATCACCTAGTAGTTAACTCCACCGCTGACTGCATTCGGTGGCCTTGTGGTAGAGCATCCGCCTCGCATTCGGGAGGTACCGGGTTCGATCCCCGGTGCCGCCGGTTACCCACCGGTTTTTCAATGGGTACAAGCTTTCCCCCGGCCTGGTGCTCGGCTCTTCTGGGGCGAAATGCTTGGGAAAACAGTGCCACGGCCCAAATAGTTGCGCCGATGTGGCAGTGATTCGTTCCGCCATCGGACAACAATAAGTCCGCCTTGCGCGGAAAAAGCCCATAATGTTTATAATAAGCTGAGGCTCTAGGGGAGCACTTCAGGTGAGGCTCAAAGGAAGTACCTTTGAAAGACAAACAGAACCACCTTTGCAGGCTGCGAGGTTCGAAACTGGGTTTGGGCCCACTGCGGAGGAGGGGCGCGCAGCGGGGTTTACGGAGCTTCTCCCAAACGCAGACCCCTGGAAAAGCCGAGTGCCAGGCCGGGGGACGCTTGTACCCATTTTTACCGGTGGGTGTCCGGCGGTGGGTTTCGAACTAACCACCTCCCGCAGCCGAGACGGGCGCTGTAACCACTATAAGGCTTGTTAATAGATGCTTTCTGTTTACGTTTTATTGCTAATTTCTGCTACCCTACGGACGTGTTGCTGGCCGTAGTTGGCTTTTCGCCAGAGCGGCATCACATCTAGTGTTCCTTTTTTAATGCTGGAATAAATGATTTGATTTGATCACTATTCGATACGATCTTGAAAATACGATTTCATATACACAATATTTGTTCGATTTCTGGAGCTCTTTCGGCTAGGGAACAGGTCGAGAGAGAGAAAAAGTGAATTGTACGGTTCTGGTGCTACTTTTCGGCCATAGAAGAGCAATATATGCTCGAGATTATTTTGGTCATATAAATGCCAGGTTCTCGCTTAAGGTATTTACGCCGAACAGACAAGACGAAATGACGCCTGGCAATTGCCCTCCGGCAAAGATAAATACGGACCCATTCAGCGGCTTATTCTCTCTAATCTACCGCATAGAAAAAGCAATCGGTATATACGGAGTTTGGCATATTAAGTGGTAAAATGCCCAGACCCATGGGGCAGATATTGTGTTTTATGACAATAATGTATAGCTTTCATCATTATAAAAAAAAGGGGGAGAGGAGATTTAGACTCCCGACGAAGCAGTACTATAGGGCCTTTCGTCTACCAGCTCCCCATGGGGATCTCGTCAGCGTGCATACAAGACGACAGAGCATTGAACGGGCGTTAGGGAAACGACGACGAAGTGGGACTGCTCCGTCTCGTGCTGACCTAACTGGTTGTCGGTGTTCCTCGGTGCCAGACTGCCTTTTGCGTAATGTTACGTTACAATATCTTTTATAGCAGCAAATTGTCCGCGCGAAATGTGCACGCCCACACTTTAGTTTGCGCCGATCCAAGGTGCTTCGACCCCGCGCTGATTTAAATACATGGGACAGAGACCTTTCTGTTATAGCTGTCCCGGCACTGATTACAGTATGCAAACATTTGCAAACATCGCGATGTACGCAGTGAAATTATCGGCACAAAATAACTGGACTACCAAGGCAAACTTAATATCACGGAAGGAGGTGATAATGCTTTATAAGCTCTTATAATACGGATTAATTACTCATTGGCATTCCCCACGCTCAGCCATATAGCTACAAAGGAAAGCTATAAAAAATTTTTCATGTTCAGAATATCACTGGAACTAGCATAATGACGATATTCCAATACGTGCACAGAAATTTTGGTTATTGGAATGATCACCAGGATGGACATGAGAAATCGCACTAAGCTTTCGTTCACAGTACTGTGCCAGGTCACCACATGATTAACAGCGCACCAAGTTCTTGGTACCGCATCCGTGCCGTAACAACCAAATTGGCGACTCATTTTTCGGATGGGCTAGTGTCCTCCAAAGGAAGTAAATGATCGCCCCACTTTGGTAGTACTTGCTTGGAGAATACTACATATGTCCTGTGATTTCTTCGTAGCTGCGCTAAATACGGCATGAAAACAACCTTACGAAATCTTTCTCTCAGTTTTTGATCGCAATGTGTCGCCGTCGCCTTTCTTTTGTGCAGCGCAAGAAGCAGCTTGCAGACACTAATCGCAGCTTGGCAGCGGTTCTTTCCTTTCAGCCTGTCGCATTAGCATTGGCAAGTACTAAGGACCCAAACCGGCCTAGGCTGCAATATCAATATTGATTAGAGTCCCTCACGAACCTCAAAAGAAAGCACAACGCAAACAGGGCGACGTTAAAGGTCAAAAGTCAAAATAAACGTGCCTCGTCTGTAGCCGGGGCAACGACGAATAATACTGATAAACCTGGTTCCTCAACAGAACTCCACAAAAATGAACGTTTGACAGGCGTAGCCTGCCTTGTCTGCATTCTGGGGGATAGTTTTCACGAACATGTTGCGAACAAGCGCCTGTAGAACCTATGTTTAGAAGTATAGTAAGCGCTCGACCTCTAAAGCACATAGTCATAATAGACACCGGGGTCTTGCACTCGCCTAAATGCCCATGGCCTCATTAGAGAATGCTCTAATGAACTCCGTCAAGAGTTAGGTCATGTGACGGTTACTAATGACACTCTGCTTCCATCGTGGGCACGCATGAAGACTCACTCGTATCGTCAATAAAGCAGTGCGAAAATACGTTGCGCGCCGCTGGCCGCGCCGCAGCTTGCATGTTGTTTTCACTAACTGCCGACGCGCGCTTGTACCGCGCGTACCGCATGGAGACGCGTCAGCCCTGGGATCCTGCCTCGTTTCTGTTCTTTGCAGAGCCACTCGTTAATGCTGACTCTCTGGTTAGGGAAACGTTCCCTTCCATGGCAGCCCGCTTCAAAACCCTTCTGACCTTTTTCTCTCTAATGCGAGAGCCCGCGTAGCTTGCATCGCGCCACTAGAGCGTTCAGTCTGGCAAGCCACTGACGTCGGGAGTACTGATGCTTCACACGAGAAGCATCGCTCGGAAACCCCATACCTGTCACGACGATCGAGAAAAAAAAAATGAGTAATCTAACCTAGCGCGTAGTAATCTAACCTAGTGAGTAATCTAACCTTTTCCTTCTTTAACGTAGCGCAGACGCGAGCTTTGCCGTTGCAGCACCTGTTTTTGTTTGAAATAGTACCGCGAATGGAAAGTCTCAATTAAATGCGAAAAGCTGCTGGAAATAACCGAGATATCGATGCATGCGTTGGTTGTGGAGGATAAACAGGAAACACGTTAGGTGGGAGAGAAACTAAATGTGAGCAATAAACACGTGGTAGGACCAGATTATCAGCGCTACAATAAATCTGGAGCGCCTGATGTGTTCGCGGATAGCCGCAGGGTGCCGTGAAAAACAAAAACAAAAGTAAATAGGACCGCACGCTTGCACACCAGGTTTTTTTATTTTTGCGCCACAAGGTAGAACTCGTGACGTGAGTTATGAGTATCGATTCGGTTGGATTATACCGGAGCTTCCCTGTCTCCTGGTTTATATACAGAGCGATTTGCGAAGGCAAGAGTTAGAGTTGTTTTTATCGGAGGCCGACCGCTCTGGTGTCCTTCAACAAATCTCCCGATGCTCCACTCCCTAGTAACGGTACCGTATTCCTGCCAGAGAAAGAACGGCAAAACACTGTATGTCACATGCCTGACAAAGCGTTAGTCTGCCCATAGCCAGAGATGCACCGATACTTTCTGTGCGCACTACCGTTATAGAGTTTGCCAGAGAAAGAACGGCAAAACACTGTATGCCACATGCCTGACAAAGCGTTAGTCTTCCCATAGTCAGAGATGCGCCGATACTTTCTGTGCGCACTACCGTTATAGAGTTTGCCAGAGAAAGAACGGCAAAACACTGTATGTCACATGCCTGACAAAGCGTTAGTCTGCCCATAGTCAGAGATGCACCGATACTTTCTGTGCGCACTACCGTTATAGAGTTTGCCAGAGAAAGAACGGCAAAACACTGTATGCCACATGCCTGACAAAGCGTTAGTCTGCCCATAGTCAGAGATGCGCCGATACTTTCTGTGCGCACTACCGTTACAGAGTTTGTTTACAAATATTTGAAACCGATAAAATACACGTCACGCGAGATTCTCTTTCATTTTATCTATGTAAGAGATGAGATAAAAACAAGCCAAAGGCACTGAGTAAATATTATAGAAAACAAAAAGGGCAAATTTAATCATCGAGTCTGAAAATCATGTTTCTGCGAAAATCGTCTGCGAACATTATGTGTAAATAGCGATGTTGACCCCTAGTCGCTTACGGCAGCGACTACCGTGGAAAGGTGTTTGCTAACCGATATAAATGGTGCTAGGGGCGACATTTAGCGATGAGAGACCCTCAATAGTTTCCTCTAGCATTGCGTTGTGACATACGCACGTTGAACGACTTCTTGCTACACTCTAAAGAAGAAAAAGAAAACAAATGCTGTAACGTAAATAGCGATTCTTTCTGCGCCTTAAGGGACTTAACAGTGTATAGTTTCCAGCGTAGTTATGCGGTTTGCTAATGCGCTCTTCATTCGTGATGTCCAGTAGTGGAGCTTATTAGTTAGAGGGATAAGCACTGTTATTATTTCGAGGCGCAAACAAATAAATTTTTCTCTTTACAGGCAGGTTTCCCCGACGAACCGTGTTATACGCTTTATGACGTCATATATAGTATAATCGTGAAAGAACTAACGCTGCTGTCAAGCCTAGTATTCTTAGAATTTCAGTATATTTGGGGCAAATAAATACAATACCCTTCCACCTGCCGTAAATTAATTCGCGTTTTCTTTCCTACAAAATGTTCTGAAACGCGTAATCTCATTTATTTTGCCTGCAAAATGCATAGCGTTCTCTCGAAAGGAAATGAGACTAGAGAAACTGGGGGAAGGAAGGCGGTCTTTCCGAAATCGAACACTGAAAACCATTACGTTCCCAGCCACTGAAGGCAAATCGACGCGCCATCCCCTTCTGGTTTGCGGGAACCTTGAGCAAACTCGAGTAGAGCCGTGAAAGCAACCACGCCCCTTTTACCCTCTCCCCCCTCTAAGCAATTTGATTCTCGCTCAAAAGAATGGTTGGCATATAGGAAATCGGCAAAGCAATTTCCCAGGCTTAGAAAATGAGGCCACGAGATCCTTTCGTTGGCGCCAAAAAAAAAAAAAAGGCAAGGCAATTGTGCTGTGTGAGCACTAGCCCAGCTGTTTACACATATTTTCGACTGAAAATTTAGTTTCTATATTTTTGCTATGCGAGCCATTGAAGATATTGAGTTATCATACGTACTTGTATAAATGGATGTCATCTCTTATTCGACTTATGTTTCTATTTAAATGGGAATTAAGTTCCATGGTAGCGGATCCCCCCCCCCCCCTTCAACTCTATACAGAGAAGAATAAGGTATCATTTATGGCAGTGATTTCGCATTGTGCATTATAAGTCAAAGCAATTTGTATGTATCTTCTTTAATACAAAATTTTCTGTCTCTGAATCGTGTTGCATATTTAGAAAAAGGCGGCATAGAGGTGATTTCGGGTCTCTTATAGTATGTCTTTCGAGTCGTGAGCAAGAGCTTTTAAGATACCCCATTTCCCATAACACCACAGGTTCAAAAAGCTAACAATTGTATCCTTAGTGTGTCGGATAAACCGATCGTCACATCTCAATGTAGTTAATGCGTGGTTAAGTGAAAAACATGCAAGTATTTACAGAACGAGTGTGGCCTCTGATCCGATGAAAATAACTAGTCTTACTTCGCTCGTAAAGCAAGAAATCGGACTTTTCTTTCAGACTGGGCAAGAACGGCATTAATGCACACGAATAAATGAACGTGTTCAGTAAATAATTGTAACGGCATGAAAATATTTTTAATTTTCCGAATGCAGCTCGAGGACCAAATTAAGCTGCTCCGCATGTAAAGCTAGGGTTTCGGTGACGGTATATTTGGTGATATTTTGCGTGTCAGACCATTGACACGTGAAAATTTCTTTCATAATCCTATAAGAAAATGTCTTTCCTGCGGTATTGTGAAGCAGTACTATTCACATGCGAGCGTACACAAAAACTGCCACTACAAATTCCCTATCGATGTCGGAAGATAACGCTGGGCATGACGGACGTATAAATGCAGTTGCAAGGAGAAATTCTATTTAGTCCGGGAATTTCAATATTGCAGCAGCTAAATGTTATCGTTTTTACTAATCTGGCCCAAATATCTGCCCTCTTATGAATATATTGACTTTTATGTATGAATTGTCAAAACTAAAAAGTAAAAAATATTTTTCAGTCTTCAACGCAGAGGGCTTCAATCGCGGGAATGCAAGCCGTGTCATGCAACGCGATCAAAACTTCATTTTGTGTTTGATGTAAGAATTTTTGTTAGCGAACGTTGCAAACATCCAGAAGTGCCCGACGTGGTTCCAGAGCCTGAAAACCTAGCCAGCTGAGCCTAGGAAGCCCAGGTAGAGTAAAATCTTACACCCACCGTATATCACCCTTGCATAACATGGACATGGCCTTGGAGCAAACTGTCGCAATAAACTCCTAAACCTTGAATACCCAAAACGTTTGAGAGCTCGAAAGGCAGCTAGCATTGCTTGGATCTTGAAAACGTGATAAAAAAAATTTAATAACTGCACTACAGTCTCCCTAATAACAACCGGATAAAGAAATTTATAGAGGCAATAATTTTACGACAGCAGAGCTACACTCTAAATGAGAATCACCCGGATTTCTTGAGGAAGCATTTTTCGATAGAAAAGCGCGTGGGAATGGGAAACCCGAAGCGCCACTTTCCCTTTCCAGCCATCATGAGTAAAGAAAACTTTGAAAGTTTTCTTCTTCCACTTTTTCCAGGTTGTGTGCTACCGGAAGTTGAAGGCTGAAGAGTTAACGATATGACTCAAAAGAAGTGGTTCGTGATAAAGTTTTGAGATTTTATCTGGTCCTTTATTGAAACTAAAAGCATAGAGAACTGCAGTCAATATGTGTGTGGAATGAATATGAATATGGTTGAGAATGACAATTTGGAGTATATAGAGCCTGAACCCAGAAGCAGATGTTTGTGGGTATATGGCAGTAAGGTACAAGACACTGAAATAACTATCGGATATCGGGACAAGAAATATGTAATCGTTTCGCCATCTGACGTAAAGCTCCGAGAGAATGTATTTCGCATAACGATATTAATAACTCTACAGCTTCCCATTCTTTCTTATAACACAAACTTAAAAGTAAATAAAAGAACTGTGGGAATTGTAGCAGCGGTTAAAGCATGTGCAATATATGCAAAGAACGGCTACAAAATCAACCACATAGCGCCTATATTTTCGTTTTTCAGAGGATGAAAATCAACTAGCAAAAACATATGCGGAAATAAAATTTATTAAGCAAAATAAAATGCCTGAAATTTCAAGACATGCTTCAAACCAATGATTTATTGTTCGTAATAGGGCAGGGGAAAGTCATGTACAGTAACTTGAGCGGCATTTTTTTCTGGTACTCAATTCTGCCGATGTTCCTGCCGATGTTTGACCCCAATGCCTCATAAAGAACATTTTTCTCATATTCTTCGTTTTTTTAACCTTCTCTCGCATGCTCTATTGCAAGAAGAATTTCCTATCATAACACCATTTCTTCCCCAGAAGAGGCTGTCGCAACGTCGCCAACTACCTCTACGCAGTGTGGGACGGCCAGGGCCTCCAACGCGCAGCTCGCGTAATGCTATCAGGAAATCTAGACGGCCATTCTTACTGACCACCTAAATAGGGACGAACTGCGCAATCGAGACAGTGGGGCTGAAAACTTTTTCTGTTTAGCTTTTAGCCTATGAACTGTGAGCAGACCAAGGGCCACACGTCTTCTGAACTCATGACGTCACCACGCCCTGACCAAATAAACGTTAATCCTTCTCCTTGGCCATTTTGCAATCTTAGTTCAGAGACGGGTTTTAATTTCCGCCGAAGGAGGCAGCCGGCTTCCCGTTCTCCTAACTGCATTGTAATCGGTGACACTACGAAATTTACTGCACATGTTTGTTCCTTGTTTTTTTTTTTTTTTTATCTCAGGTTTGTCTGTCAGTAAAGTGGCGATCTTTCAGCATGTGCAAAATAATCGATTTTATTCTTTATTACTTTGGCGAAGTTCAGGCACGACACTGCAATTAATTAACCTTCTGCGCTGCTTTAGGGTCCTTAATCTGTTCTCATGTTCTTCTCAGAAAGTTATTTATTCAAGATGTAATTTCGATGACCAACTCCAGCATCAAACACAAAACCAGCCGTTAGTTTACATTGAACTAAAATGGCTTCCTATGCAACATTTGTTCACTTCTTCTTTTACTTAAAAATTATGCCGATAGGCCTATGAGTTAAGTTGTGTCAAATGTTTGTAATTATCCTCAGTTGTGAGGTGTTGCGCAACACACGCAAATTCATTTAATGGGCTCTTTTTGAAATTTTATTTTCGTATTTATGGCACAGCAACTTATTAGGGGTCTCTAAGTAAGTGCAGGCTAACTACAGTAGCTATTTCAGGAAGTTTTTCTATATATAAGAATTCTTGTGACCTGAATACCTGTCAACGTGTCACCTCGATACAGCGAGTGTATATCAAAATTAAAATATATGCGATATATCTCGACTTAGTTGCCGTGTCAACCGAGTAGAACATTTATTTTAGGGGAAATATGGGTGTACATTTTGCGCCATTGTCTGGTTTCGAGTAACTTCTGCAGAACAACTTTTTCTTTAGCGATCAGAATACATCTCTTCCGATGAGCGCAGACCGTTTTGCTTGTGTATATCTGCGCAAACCTATATAGTATACATGTTGTGCCCATGCTTTGCGGAAGTTTGGGTTTCAGGTGGAACATGCGAACGTTAATTAGTTCTTACAGGAGAAGCCAAGAAGTCACAAAATTTGCCAGCATAATTAACGGATTACTGTATATATGGGAACTAACAAAAAAGGGTTCGTTAGATCGTTGGGGACAAGTTAATAAAGTTTGATGGTAATTTTTTTTATTGGCTTACAGCTGTTGTGAAAGTAAATAAATGCGCAAATATACCTCTTAGCAGGGCATACAGTCGCCATAGAAACATTACATGCAATAGTATAGAAGGTGTTTAAGCGTTTCAGAAGTGTTTAATTATTATAAGTAATGCTACCTACGAATTCATTTTCTGATTTTTGAGCCAACATTTGCTTACTGACTTCAATAATTTGAATAACAGTGCTCCAGCTGTAATTTTCAGTGTGGTGTGTTCGCCACATTTCATTATGAGTACTTATGCTAGCACAGATCCGCACATAAATATTGAGAAATAACCAACAGATTGTCATTTGTCACTCATGCTTCTGTTTTTTCCTCTGCCTAATGATTTCACGTGTAAGGCACCACATTCCGCCTCTCGCAGTTAGTCCTACAAGATCCGCTTTCAATTGGCTCTCATTCTCCCTCCTGTGCGCTCCGTGGGTCTGGTTCCATTTCCTATCAAGAGCATTGGTAGATGAATTGTACTCGTCAAGTAATGATTCTGTACCTAGTACTCCAAGCATAGAGCAATTAAGCACTCACTGCCGACGGAAAGCACAAAATTAGCTCTGATGAGTTTCTAGGAAGAAATTGCCGAAACAGAAATTGCGACCTTTGCTCCGAGAACCTCCGCTAAAGCGAACTAATGCCCCGAAACAAATTACTCCTTGTGCTTCTGGGGATGAATGCCAGAGACTGGCCGCTTTCGCAATCCAGAACGTTCCGTGCATATTGCGTGCTGAGGACAGATGCTGCTGAGAAAATTCCCTCAACTAGGCATGAGTCGCGAAAATGATTTCCCATCAGCCATTTATCATAAGGAAAAAGAAGCAGAACTTGGGCAGTTATTGATGAATAAAAATAACACAGTGCAGATTTGGTGGCAAGAGGAAGGGGCGCATAAAACACAGGCACAAAAAAATCAATCATGCAGTACCGTACGCAAGCCAGGCGACTAATTCTTGCACCATTGAATATAAAACTATATGTAGCCTCTGAGCATCCAAATAGTGATAGGTCTGGCGTAAACACAGAGTTTGGATGATTACATAATTATCGAAACATTACGTAAGGATTAGAGGTGCAACGATGCTGTAAATTTTAATAGTATGTAATTATCTCAATGAATATACGTTACCAGCAAATCCGGTCGAGCTCATGTGCTTTCCAAGATTTCTGTAAATCTGTTGTGTACAAAGATACATTTAGGAAATTAAAGTTATTCTCTATTTAAAAAAACGTATACAGCTGCAGGTTTCTTAGGCTGGGAGTGAACGGATATTACGACTGCGCTGTAGTCTTAATTCCCAACCCTGCACTTACATAAACTGGATTCGCAGATTGCAATTGCAGGAAGTAGAACACCTGAGATGCCAAACAAACATTTTTAATGTGATTCAAATGAACGATGTTGTAAGTTTATGTTCATGATTACAAAAATGGTGTATGCTTTCGGTTAGCAGAAATGGGTTTCTTTCAAGTTTTTTTCTGAGTGTTTACAGATGACATAGAAAAAAATTGGGGAGCATTTTGGAAACACTTGCTCGGGGACTGGGAAATGGTACATTTTATTGCGCTCATACTAATTCAAATTGCATAATTTTCTATTGCGTAGCCACAGCTTTTTACTGAATAGATTCTGCGGTCAAAAATACTACTACATAAAACTAGTGGTCCGCGTTATTTCAAATAAACAACAAATATCTGCAATGAATTCAGGAGCTATGCTTCCAATATTTGGTTTGTTATGGTGCAGTTATGAATTATTTTGAAGGCTATATTCTTGAGGAGTTTCCCGAAATTTGTGCAATTTTTCTAAGCATAATTTGCCTAAGGTGACAGCTTGTCAGCCAGGTATACATTTCCACATAGTTCGAGGTCCTAAAATAGCTTTCATTACCTTCGAACCAACATAGTGTCGTGTGCCATTTGCAACTCCTTTCGCAATGTGCGCTATAAAGAACATGGGTTAAGTTCAGATCAGGATTTGAAACGTATTCGTTTTTAGGCGCCTATTACATTCTTATCTTTGTTAAATTTGTGTTTAAAAACTGAATGAACATTGACAGCTACTAGGGGTTAGAAGTTGTGGTAAGAATGACAGAACACCTCACACCAAAAATTGGGCTAATATTGACATGATTCAGGGATATTGCTATCGCGAGTGGTAAACTCTGTACTTCCACACCATCGTTGACTTGAAAATGTGGTATACGCGCGTTTTGAGTATGGAAGTTCCACTCGAGTCAGGATGCGTTATATTAATTGAGTTTCAACCCCCATGAATGGACCTTTGAAAGCATGTCGCATGTCGGCATTCCCAATCACAAGAAGAACAAATTTAAAAGAATATTTCGAATGAGTCATCAGTGCACTCATGGAATGAAAGCTAAACTTTTTAAGCTGCATCTTAGGCACGGGAAAGTTCTGTTCTGTTTCAAACGAACGGAATATGACTTGCATGCTGGCTATCAACCCGTACCCTCCTTTTTACCTTTTCATTTACGCCACTAATTATTGCTATACCCAGTCAAAGAACGAACAAGGCACTACGATTTTAAGTTTCAAACGCGAGTTTACAAAAAAAAAAAAGGCAAGAATAATTCGTGATAGTCCTTCTGCAGATTTTATAACACAGGAAATGAACGCGTCCACGCAGTACAAGTACTCGATAAAGTTCTGTCTCTTAAATTCAAGAAGCCAAAAAACACGCTCTTGAACATAAGCTCGAATAAGTGTAAATTCTCGTACTATACTTCTCCATTTTAAATCACGTTGATACCTTTCCGCATAGAAGTTATCTTCAATAAAGGAAGAGAAGAATTGCTCTGAATGTTTTCTCGGCACCTGTTTGCCATCCATGGTTTGTTGCTTTCACGGGTGGCCTCCGTTCTTATCGAAGTGCGCTCCCGCAGACTGAGGAGCGCTGGAGGTTGCGTAAAAAGGTTATTTATACAGACTGACTCCAAAGGTAAATCACAGCGCTGAAATTGAAAATATAAATGTATTATCTAAAAAGGCTACACGGAATGAAAATAGCGTATACGTTTAAGCGGAATGCCTACCACGGCTTTCAATTCTCGGAATTCGAAACACGATTGCAGAATTGCAAAAACTTTACGTATGCAAAAATGTTCATTTCTAACCTTGTTACGCCGGGCGGAATTTAATCATGATATGACGCAGTCGCTTTGGGGCGTAAAGTCCCAATAACAAACCAAACTAAACCAAACTTTCCCTCGCAATGGTTTAAGCTGCAAACTAAGGCTTTTCAATGATTTATGCTAGCGTGAAGGAGGTTTAGAAATGCATGGAATGATCAAAGTGCGCGGGAGCTCTACTGTAACTTCCGCTATGGTGTTTGTGACAGGAACAAAAAAGAACAGAAAATACTAATTTGTATAGTCGGTTATGGCTCATGATCATTGCGAGGATTCGCACCAATTAGTCGCGATTTCAACCCTTTTCGCTGATAGGATCGTGCATACTTTAGTTGTAAAAATAAAAATTGCTTTCGCTCAGTCTTTTTCATAACAGCCTGAATGCCTCAATAAAAAGTCTCACTTTGTAGTGTCTTGATCTCTTATTGTGGCGGGCACGTGCCTACAGGGACAAGACTTAAAACTAAGTTGTGTTTCATGCGAATAACAGAAATGAAGCCAATTATTCTATAGTAATCGCAAAAGTTTCTTTGCCTATTCGCACGGTTCAAACAGCCACTCGCCACGCCTACCACAAGTCTGTACCTCTACGAAAATCTTAAGTCAGCAGGCCGGGAATGCTGTTCGGCAGCTAACGAAACCTGCAGCCATTCATAACCAAAAAAAAAGTGAGGCGCATGCCGTGGTGCTAGGCGACGCAGCAACCGCTGGAACACCGACACGGCCAGCGTGGAATTGAAACTAGCGTGTACAGCGATGTGGAACGTGGCACCCTAAAACTCACCGTGGCGGTTTGCTTCCGGCGACGCTGGCCTGCAGAGGCAAGCTTGCCGAACTCGACCAACACCGGCGAGGCGGTCACGTGGGGACGAGACGCCTTGCGGCTTCGGAAGCGCAGGGGCTCCGCCGTACCACCGTCCAGGCAGGCGCTTCGAAAGGCCGAGAGCATGGCGACCACACACCCGGGCCAGGCCGCAGACAGCGGCGCACTAGTACTGCGCGTTCGACCGGCACCCGGTGCATGAACCCGGAGCTCCTTCCCTTCGATCTGGCGCGAGAGGGCAGCGACAACGGCGCGCGCACCTCGGACTAAAGACAGGCGGGATTTTCGAAATAGCGAACAATGCTAAGTTTCCGTTTGACCCGAGTCCTTCAATACCTTTTGTTTGGCCCGTACCCGTGATAGCTGTTCACTCTATGGCATGCATGATTTTTGTGGAAGGCGTCTGTAGTTGGTAGTAAGAGGAAGTCAAAACTAATATAGATCTCAAAAGCCGTCGGAAGGCTAATATACCGGCCACTGTATTGGTAAGACTTTGGCCCAGTTCAACGAAGAACAGGCTCGGCTGGGAACTTGAATTTTCTTACTAGGGCATAAAATGGAAACAGTTTTCAGCAACGTTATGTCAGCGCCAGCGTGCTTATCGCAGAGGCTCCAGCCCGTGTCCTGGAAACAACTCTGCTGACCTCAGGGCTGGTGATTGTGTCCACGATCATACTGCACATTGCTTTTCTGGTCGCCAATTAGTGCGACGGCCCTGCAGCTATTTAGCATCATGTCGGTCATAACGGCCAGCGCTGAATGGCGCTAACAATCGTCAAAATCTACGCTTCATTGTCCGTAGAAAGCGTGCTGGCGGCGGTAAATTTCTGCCTTTCTCTCTCACTGCACACTTTTCTCTTGTACCCAGTGCCGCATGCCTTGAGGAGCGCTGTTTGAGGGAACGGTTGCGCTCTTTGAACGGTCGCTTTAAGAGCGTTTATCTTCTTAAGCACTGTATTTTCTTCTCGTTGTAAGTGGTTATGGGCATCACTTACGAGTATTTTTTTTTCTCAAATTCTCATGACAGCTGACGAATTCCCTAATTCAATTACTCGGTGCAACATGTGTGGGCACTTGCTGAGTAATCAATGAAACTCTTCATTTTTAAAAGGCGCTGGTTGAATCGCGACTTCTTAGAAAGCATGCTTCAAATCAATATAAGAGCGACATGATAAACTGCGTCAATATTTGCGTGGCTTCAAAGGCTATGTATTGCTTTTTCTAGGATTCAAAAGATCATATCTAGCTTTCGAGCTCGGATTGAATTTACCAAGTCTTCACACATAAACATCCTAGGAGGGCACTTGGAAGTCAGTACCAGTTGTAAAACATGGAGGGAGCCGAAACGTGGCTATAGCATTTATAAAACACTAATAAGGAGGCTGCGGTCGGTGAAACAAGAACACAATAAACGCACACGAAACATGTAAAAAGAAATTAAAAAAAAAATATTTTAGGCTGCTAATTGAGGCCAGCTGCTACGCTGACATGTGCGGACTAGCACAATATTTTATCATCCTCAGAAGAAAATTCATGTTGGAACAGTAAAAGGGAGGAGAGGGCTGGGGATAAGGCAGGTACCCGAGCGCGTATCCTTGACGGCAACGTCAGTCTGGGCATCACTCCACGAGATTCCGCTAAAGGGATCAACTAATGTACATCGCTCATATCTTCCAGCTTGCGCTAATTGCCAAGACAAAACGACTTGATATTCTCGTTTACCCATTTTTGTGCGTCCTTACCACTTCACTTATCACTTCAAGCCAAGCGTACCTGCCGAAATTCGAAACAAAGCACTGAAGGTAAGAAGTGATGATGCCAAACCCGGTCTTCATTATGCTGAGTTCGATAATTATCACATGTGTGCAGAGATTGATTATTCACGTTGTTAATTTTGAAATCAACCTTCGTTTCTGCGTCTTAATTGAAACCATTTGGTCGCCCTGGGAAACGTAAGGACCAGACGTGCATAGAACGTGACAGCCATACTCAAAATTACTGAGATGCCGAATACGGGCTTCTGGTAAATGCCACAAAAGTCAGAAATTAAGTGGTGGCCCAAGTGTGATATATTTGGTGAAAAATGCCATTAATGAGTGCGTTTAGAGCTTGCCCTGCGCATTTTGAACCCGTGACATAAACTGCTCGCTCTCTGTGACAGTGATTCTCATTGGACATTTCTTGTACTCTATAGACGCCAGACTGAAGGAAAAAAAATATAATTTTAAATATCACTTCAAGTTATGAATGTGTGGAAACTTGTGTTGCTCAGACAGTTGAATTGTGAAACTTATAATTAATTTTGCGAACGTTATTTCAGTAACATATTATAAAAGAATACACAGTGGTGTAGGTACATGTCTCGGATTTTGTCAGGTTGCCGAAGAAAAATTGAAAGCCTCTAAAATTATGGCTCTACAAGACCCGCGAAAATCGTACTGAAAACAATTACAACGGTTCAACGCTGCTGAACCAAATATTGAGCGAAAGCATTAGCGGCGGGTGACCGAGCGTTCTTCTTCTTCTGTTTTTCTTCTTCTTCAGCTCACATATAATGCCCCGCTTTAATCAAACCGTATGAACATGCCTTAGTGGCCTATAGTGGTAACGTGAATGCCAGGGTCCTAGCAGGCTGATTCTGACATAAGCGTCCTATGTAAAAAGAGAGCTAAGTTGGCATATCCGGCCGACTGCGTGAGTTGGAAAGCCCAGCTCTCACCCTAGTGTCACGTGGGGTGTGACATCACAGCGTCACGTGGGTAAGACGTGGCTACCGTCCGCGCTACCCATAAGGCTCGAAACCTAGAGTAGCATTGCTTTCGCAATAAAAAAAAGGGGTTTACGACCGTCGAAAGGAACAACAGTATCATTTTATATTTGAAGGATCAGTCTTCGATAGCAAGAACAGGCAACGAAATAAAATGAATTAAAAGACACAAGAAACGACGCAGACTAAAATTTCATGAACAATGACACTAAAGTGTGAGGGCAGCCGCAGATACCGATCAATTCTCATCAGGGCGAAATAATTTAGCGCTGCTCCAATATTGATCGCTAACCCTATCTCGTCACAACATATTAAAAACGCCCATAACAAACAACAGTGCAAAATTCATTAGGCTGTGAAGACCCTAAGCTCATTATCCGTTTAAGCAACACAATGAATTATAAAAATTATGCTCTTGTATGCTTTTCTTTGCTTGAGCGCTTCCCACAAATAATGTTTAAAAAGGGAACTTTTTTAAGGGAATTGCCAGTAAGCGCATAGCTAAGAGCTGCTCCCGACATAGTGCAACGCCAATAAAACAATAAAAAGAAATAGCTTTTGTGATTTCAAGTACGAATTACGAATCGTAATAGTTCATTTATAGAAAGTGCCCAATTTGCCTGTGCTGTTGAAGATTGAGCGCTTGCGGCGAACCACCAACATCGCCCTACTGCTTCATTAGATCTGCACAATAAGAAGTAAGGACGGTGAAACAGCCACAGGGATAAGAACTGTGAAGTATCTACGGTGCTCGAGGAATTCTCCTTTCAGTAATACTATGGAAACCACTGCTTAGAAAAATAGGTCAGGTGTTTGTTCCGAAGCGTTGCTCTGGCTCAAAACATTAACTTGTTAAGCACACAGCTCCTACGCCTGGCGAAGCCAAATATTTATGAGCTGAACATGTTTTCACAATTGGGGAGCCCCACGGGCACGTATGACGCTTCCCAAGGGCGTACTTGGAGCACCTTAATAGCTAACGTTGCATGCACCACGTGCAAAAACCTGTAGCAACACTCTGTCCGGAACGACGTGACTATTACGCGTAGTTTGTGCTCAAACATCGTCCACATCGCCTACTGTACGCTGTCGTCCGTCACTGCCAGAGGTTCCGAAACCCCTCTCTGTGGGTAATTATCACCGTGCTGTGTCACGAGGGAAATTTAAAAAAAGCCAACCCTTCTGGTGCTGATTTTGTCAGCTGAGGTCATCTTTATAGTCCGTCAAGGCCACGGTATACAAGCGCCCATTTATAGCTACAACCTGTTATAAAATAACCTGAGGTGGTATTTTGAATTGGGGCGAACGCTAGATCACAATGTCAAAAAAGAATAATAATTCAATAAAAGTGCCATGATATATAAAACTGTCATTGTTTCATCTGCGTCTCGGTAATAACATTATACAGGCAGACGACAGGCGCGCCAATAGCAATTATTTTCCTTCGCCAGTACAGTGTGTTAAGCAGCGCCAGTTTTACACATCTTCTCTGCAATGTGGGGGACAATGACGCCACCTTTTCCTTTTTTAGCGAAAGGCGAAACATGCTTAGCCACCGAAATGGGCCAGCAGAGCTTCGCCAGTGGCTAAGTATTCAAGCCTGCTAGTAGAGCCGCACGGAAGTTTGAGCATGAAGTGGGCATGAGGACAGCTCAAACTTCCTCGAAATACATCGCCACGCACACATGCACGCATAGGAAATTTAGTGACAATATTATGTACTACAATTATCATCGTATAAACTCTCAGAATACGAGTACAAACTTTACGTTTCAACCAAAACGTGTGCAATTTGTTCGATCGAAAAGCCGTTGGCGTAGTAGTAGTACTATTTGTAGTAGTGGGACCCACCACTTTGGTGCTGAGGTATAGGGCACTCTACGGCTGCGCCTAAAGATGCGGGATCAAATCCCGCATCTTTAATAAAGCTTTGCAACGAATTGGCGGCAGGTCTGCATGAAGACAAAATTGCCACGGGTGTTCTTCAAGTTCAGGTATTTCAGAAATTAAAATTATTTCAATGGACTAAAATTTGTGGAAACGCGGAGGCTGCGAAACGGCATGGTAATAGGCGTTTTAGCGTGACACCTATGGAACGCTTTGTGGTCCGCTTGACTTAACGTTTATTTGGAATGTGTACTTGTGTTACGATATAATAATAGAAACCTAATCAATTTAAAAATTCAAAATAAAAACAAACCGTTCACTCAATGAAGAGACGGTGTTCAAGACATTTTGCGTTACTGTTAAAGAGAAGCTTAGGTTTCCGCTTAATTTTATTTCATTTAAATGGAAAATGTTTAAAAATAGATGTCAAAAAAAAGCGCCTTTCAACCTTGTCTTCAGATCATAACTTGCAGTTTGCAAGGGCATTTCCTGCACCATACGTGCCACATTCGGAGCACACGTGAATGTTATTTATGGCACTCACCTTAAATACACCGATGTTGATGCGGGTCAATACGCGGTCTGTTTTGGAATATAAGAAACATATTATCTATTGCGCGCAGCAATGCTGTACATCTATGAAAGCTCATGCTGGTGAAATAGGAACTATTGAAAAACAGGCTGGTGGAAAGTGCAAATTTTGTTATCGTGGAAAAAAAAAGAAAAGGAAATGGTTTAGGAAATCTGTTCGTAAAACCGCGCGTTTTCTGAAATTTCAATTTACTTAGTGTACTTAAGTTGCAATAAAGGTTTTTCCATCAAAACATGCGATTTTTAAAGGATAGCATAGCGGGCTAACTGGTGCCGTATCTCAGTATAAGGTAGCAGCGCACTTGAACTGACGTCCTTTATTACTTGGTTTATTGTGTGTTTTATAGCGCTCTTACTTTATACCCAGAGTTCTGAAGTCTCCTCTATTATGCGGACAAAATGATCTCATTTTGAGCATGTAAAACAAAAACACCCTTTTAAGTATTCGGAACAGACGAGAGTAAATAAACATTAGTGTATAAAGTACTAAGGTTTAAGCCACATTTCGCTTCCTGAGCAGGTATGTGACTCAGTTTTTCTCTGCAGCAATCAGCTGTATTAATTACTCGCCTCCATCTATATATAGAACACGGCACCTAGTAATTAATTTTCTCCTAAAACAGCTGCAAAAAGAAACGACGGAGGAATTTAGCAGGGATGAGGTGTTTGCATCGAAAAGAAAAGGAGAAAGCGCTTTTGTGACACCACAATACCGCTTTCTTCATGCCTCTCAGTGCTCCTCGCTGCTGAAGACACACTTAAGAGTCCACATTTGGCACAGTCTCACTAGCATGGGCCCACGACGTGACGCGCCTTGAAGACGAAATCTTCACATCAAGCTACATACCTAATATTGCTCTAGGGAACCGCTAGCGAGTATAACAAAATTAAATAGCAAAATTTGTCTTATCTTCAACAACTTACCCTATCTATGGATCGTGAGTCGGCTTTCCATAAGTGATGGGCACCCAAAAATGGTCCAGAGTATTCACAATGATGAGTAATTTGGCCAAAATTGAACCTGAAACAAATTTATTTTTTTCTAATGGTCTCTCAGCCAGCTGTTCTTTTTCTTGAAAGACAAAAGGGGATTCTCGTCATCATAAAAGTCAAAGAAATTAAACTGTACTTCGTTCGTCAAGCGTTCTAACAACAATCAACGCAAGAGCTGTAAAGAGGACGAAAGGTGTTTTGCAGACAATAAATATTATGAAGCATTGCTTATTTTAAGGTGAAGTGAGAAATGTCCGTCACTGCAGGCTTCATAATCACTGCGAGAAAAAACAAACCTTTAAGTAATATCGCACCTGCTTTGTGAACGTTTTGCTAGCAGGCGGATTAGTAGCTAATGCCTTTGCTGCTGATCCGAATTGCGCTACAGCCAATCCAGGGCTAGGCGTTAATACGTCTATCGGGGCAAAACACAAAAATGCCTTCGTGCTGGACGATAATATTACATTGCAACGATGCCTATAGGATTCTGAAAGGACTCAGGAGCCCTCTATACACTGCATTTATTAACTGTGTATTCTACTGAGCAGATATACACGCAGATAGAATATCGAAAAGAGCATCTAAGCGTCGTATCAACAAGCCAAAACGTCTATCGGTACTTGTGTTATACTCTCTTTTTGAACATATATAGCAGCGATTCAGATCATAAAGTTAGTGCTACAATGCAACGTTTTTTGTTTTTTAATTTTAAGAAGTCGCACCATGAACGCAGTTGCCTATTTGTCCATGAAAAAGCGCTGTATTTCACGCAGAATTCGGTAACTCCTCTGAGCGAAAACTGCTAGTTAGGTTTATCCTAGAAAACAACCTTTTTTGTACCGTCCATTTTTTTCCTTCCTTCAAACAACTACTTCTACGTCACTTATATATTCTGACCAGGGTGTTTTATTCCTTTTGGTTTGTATCCCGAAGTTCTTTGGAGGTACAAGTGGCATTTGAAAAATTCCTAGACAAAACGGATGTTTATGGACTGTACCGGTTACAGCTACAAATATGCCTTTACGTAGGCAACGCGAATACATCTCTGATACTGCCACATCAATTTACTGCCGTTTTCTGTAGCGTGAACTACAAAACCTACCTTGATTCCCGTCATAGCAGGTGCACATGCAGTAGCTTACGCGCAACGTTCGGTTGCTGCGTAGCAGTGTTTGGGTAGAGGTAGCTATATGTGTACGCCTTGCAGTTTACCACCTCATCCTTATCCTACTTGAGTTGTGGTACCTGCAGCGTTCTTCCCTGAGGGGAGGGGGGGGGGGCAGTTTATTGAGCGTTTAAGTTTACATATCAAGTGGCAGTGAGTGTTCTCTCGCCGCGGCTTTTACCGGCAGTAACCGAAGACCACATAAGCAGTTATTGCCGCACACAGTTACGACCGTTACATCCACCTCAACTCAAATAGAACATGTATGCGGCATAAACTGCAAAGCCTACACGTATACTAATCTCTAGCCAAACAAATGATTCATTTATGCTCGGGAAACAAAGAACTCCCGTTCCAACAAACAGCCCCGGCCTTCTCTGCCACATTTCGTTTTGGCCTGCGGAAGGAACAGTGACTGACGGCGTAAAATACCCTTGTCCCTCCTCCACTTTTTCACTGGGTGATTTGACTGCACGGAAAGCAACTGAAGAATTAGTGACGGCTGACCAAGCTTGCCAGCCGGAACGTGACAGAGAATAGAGCCTTTCACTAACATTTGGGATCAATGATCAGAAGTAGACGATTCCCTAGGAAGCATCTTATAATGGGTTCTATAACGTACTGTCAGTAAAGGCTCACTGAAACCGCGCGTGTCGAACTTACACGACAAAAACTGGTGCAATGTTTTGAGTTCATTTTCTCGGTAAGTAGATTTGTGTTGCAAATTTACCATACACTAGTAGATCCAAACGTTTTACGTAAATTTGTACTACAGGAAATGAGGAAGTACTGATTTAAAGTATGCCCTCCATGACAATTTCACTGTGTGAAAGACAACATTTGCGTTCATGATGTGAAACGTAAGACCCCACAGGACAGTCGTTTCTTGCAAGAATGTATAAGTTAAAGTTAAATTGGTTCACAGGAAGGGAAAGGCGCAGTAACTGTCACACTTGCTCTGTGGACACCAGAACCGCGCCGTAAGGGAAGGGAGGAAGGTGGGAATGAAAGTGGAAAGAGAGAAGGAGGAGCCGTAGTGGAGGGCTACGGAGTAATTTCGACCACCTGGGGATCTTTACTGTGCGCTGACATCGAACAGCACACGGACGCCACTTCGTTTCGCCTCCATCGAAACGCAGCCGCCGCAGTCGGGTTCGAACCCGGGAACTCCGGCACAGTAGTCGGGCGTCTTACCACTGCACCACCCCGGCGGGGCTGCAAGAATGTATAGTGGTGCTATTTTAGTGCTATTTATTTCCTGCCTTCATAATAACAACCTAATAAAGCGGATGCCATTAGTGGCAGGCGCATCCAGAGGAAGCGCTTTTAGTTTACATATATGTTTGCTTTGAAAAAAAGTCACAAAATCCTCCTTTTCAGTACTGCGTTCATCTGAAGAACGAACGTAATCGTATATAAAAATTCAAGGAATTTAGATTCTAAGCGCTTTCCTCTACACTTTAATGTCTGCATATATGCGCACTTATTCTAGTGAAAGAGCTCCAGAAAGAAATATAAGAAGCGGTAAATATTGCCATGAAGCACGGAAAGCTTTATTTGTTGCGTTCAACAGCAGCAAGCACACGGCGTTATCTCTATAATTGTAACGCACTTGACGATCGTGTTCATGCTCAGTGCCATCGAGTCGCGGCTTTATCATTTTCCTGGCCGCACAAGATGCACCGAAAAGCGTCTCTAACGGCTGCAGCAGCTCGCGTCCATTTCCACAATGTTTCAGGTCATTCTGGTCATATTTTGCGTGTGTGTTTTCTGCTTTCTTAATGGCTTTAAATTGAACGCGGCCTTCAAAATGCAAGGCGCCCTCTTAGTTCGACGTCCACCGAGCATAGTTATTATCGCCTCCGCCGAATTGCTTAGTTCTTTTGCGGGCGAAAGTCAACATAATAAACAGTTTCAATATCATCATCAGTTGAACTACTCCCACTGCGGAATGAAGGTCTCTCCCATATTCCTCCAAACATGTGCTAGCTGAATACACGTGAGCCCTGACAACTTCTTAACCTCATCCGCCCACCTAACTTTCTGCCCCTAAGTGACCTTCGGTTGTCCTTTCTACCAGATACATGCCCTGCCTATGCACATATCTTCTTGAATTCCACTAGAATGCCAATAAATCGAGTTATTTCTTTCACCCAATCTGCTCTTTTCCTATCTCTTATCGTAACACCTACCATTTTCCGTTCCATAGCCCTCTGCTTCGTTCTAAACAAAAATAGTACCCTTTCAGCTGCTTTCACTGTTTTCATAGTTTTAAAGCTTTCAAAACCTCGTCCGTCGTCACTGCCTCTACGTCTGACTGTTTTTCATTATAGCCAATTTAATTATGGGTCTGACTACTTCGAATACTGTATACCTCAGTAAAACCTCCTCGGCCGCTTTGACTTCCTCTCTCTATTCGTTGTGACATTTCAAGCTTTGTCCCTTGGTGCATACATCCGATTTTTGCCTATGCCGTATTCCCTCTTCCTCATTTTAAGGCTGCCCAGTTCTTTAGAGCATGCTCAATTCTCCTGATTTTATACTCCATTACGTCGGCCACCTTACGCTCATATATAAGCTTTGATATCTCTTCCAGTTCTATCCTTTCTGTTGAGTTGGAAGTTTCATAGTTTGGCGTTGCTTAATGTTTTGTCTCTAACTATCCTGCCGCACCGTGAACTCAGTAATGATAGCTCCGAAATTATTTTTCATTGCTTTTAGGTTAAGGTCGGCTTCCTCGGTTAGCACTGAGTATGGGTTCTACAGCGAGAACCTCAGTTCTTCGTTACTAATTCGTTGATGGACTTCTTCCTCACTAACCTCTTCCACTCCCTCTTCAAATCTAGAATAATTTGAGTCCCTGCTATTTTGTGGTCATTGCATTGCACATTTCCAATTACCTCTACATCTTTCATAATGCCATGCTTAGAACAGAGTATGAGGTAAATTTCAGTTTTACTCTCCCCGTTAGGGTTTTTCCATGCCCACGTGAAGTTCTTCCGTTTGCTGGTGAAGATATTCATGATTATTAAGCTACCGCGCTCTTCAAACTCAACAAGTAACTACATCCTGCTATTCCTAAAATCACTGCCATAGTCACCCACTACCAGCTCTCCAGCCTGCTTTTTCCTTACCTTCGCATTGAAGTCACCCATTTTAACACTATACTGTGTCTTTACTTTCCCTATTGCCGATACTGAACCTTCGTATAAGCTTTAAATTGCCTGCTCATCATCACTATATTTAAGCGCGTAGGCGCGTGCAGCCTTCAGTTTATACCGCTTGTTAAGCTGAAGTAGGATTCCTACCACCCTCTCCTTACTGCTATAGAATTTCTCTACATTAACAACTATGTCCTTATTGACAAGGAACTCTACTTCTAGTTCTCGTCCCTCCGGTAGACTTGGATAACTCCATACATATCCGCCTTTCAGTACAGTATATGCATCATTTGGCCTCCTAACCTCAGCGAGCTCTTTCACATCCCATTTCATATCGTCTAGCTTCTCTAACAATAAGCACCGTTAGCAGTTAGGGTTACGCGTTGCTATATGCGTTACTGGAGTTGCGGAATCCCCCAACTGGCAGTAATCCCGCACTGAGTGGACCCAACACGGTGAGCATACACTAAAACTGACGGGCGACTAGTGCCATCTGGCAGCTCCAAGGCCAGCTGCAACGCGTTGGAACATATAAAGCGTGTGCTCACTGCCGGTAGGGGGGGGGGGGGGGGGGGGCGGGAGGGTCCTTCTCCAGTAACGGAGACGACAATACGCAACGCGGTATGCTGAAGGTGTCTAATACAGCTACATTATACTCACTAGCTAGGGTTCTAACGTAAAATGTTGCCAGGGTCAGTTTTCAATGGTGGCCTGTGTGGAGCCAGAGATTCGTAGCACCTTTTGCGGCGTTGCAGGTCTGACCGCAGCTGTGGTCAGTTGCTTCGCAGCAGCGTGGTACTGAGGGCAAGAAACTTTTGAGTATTTATAGAAGGTGGTGAATAATGACTACATCAGGGTGGCCAAATCCTGTTCAATTGAGGGAGTGTGTTTCCGGAGGTGTTCACAGGCATCAGGTCACACCCCAAACGTGTTTACGTAATTCCGTCGACACGCGAATGTTTTTTTTTTGTTTTTTCTTTTTTGTTTTTTTTTTTTTAATTTTCAACCCGGCGGGCAATTGCCCAGCACGAGAATTCAAACCACTATACTCTTGCACACAAGGCGGATGTTCTACTTCTACGTCACCGCTGCACTATCTGTAGAGTTTATTCCAGTGAAATCCTAGTCTCTTGAATTTTGCCTACAGCTTTAGCACTACGACGTTACAATGTATATTACATCACGCTGAAATGTTAGGAGCACAACTGCACAGCTAAAATGGCACAGCTACACAGGCTTCTTCACTTCGACCGTAAAAAACATGCAAGGTGACGTGGAGATACAGTCCCGTAGTGTTTTGTCACGGGTGACATGATTAGTGACTATAGGTTCAACAAAGCTGATTCGAGAGCAATATGATTCGTGAATAATGTGCACCTAATCTCGTTTATTGCGCGCACAGTGGACTCTTCAATTTGTTCTGCAGTATATCGGAGGCTAATAGAATCTAGAGACCTGCACAATTCCACCTCATGCAATTTTCTTTAAAGCCTTTATCATACCTTTCGTCTAAGCACGCACACTGCTTTTATAGAAGGAGCGAGATCGTGAACGCAATTTTAGTTCCTTGGTAATAAAATAACAATTTTATTGGTTTCCCCTCTAAAAGCCACATTTATTCACCTTATCGGAAATGCAAGTTATAAGAATTGACCAAAAGATATTCCTCAAAGTGGAGCGAAATTCCCGTACTGTCACATCGCTCAACATTTTAGCAGAACACATTGTTAATTACAGTGTGAATCTTGAAATCATACATTGAGTAATAGGCACATCACATTTTATACCGAATTGGGTTTTCTTCTAGCCAGCACCGTTATTACGCGGCGGACGCACATACTTTGTTAGAGAATCTATTAGGACGAAAAGAGAAAAAAGAGGACCAGAAAATGTTAGATACACGTAAATATTACTCGGTGTGTTAAAGTGAATAACGCCAAACGTGAATAACGCCTACGAAGTAATCTTCTCGGAGTGATAGTGCAGCGCACCAATGCGCTAGAACGTACAATGAAGGTAAACCAGGTGCTGTAAACGAAGTCTGCAGTATACCTCAGAGGGAGCTCTAGGCACGAGAATTGCATCGGTTGATCACTTCAAGCCTGTAATACGACCAGCCTGGTGAAGTGTCTGTTTACTTTTAGTACACAGGTATGAAAATGGATGAGTGGTAACACCACGCGTTGATTTTTGTACCTTTTGACAAAATATTAACGCGCATTTCTCCAGTAACACCAGTTCATTTTGTTTCCCTTAGAGTATCACCACATACACAGCAGATGAGAGTTCATCCGGTAGACCATCTCAGGTGCACTTGGATTCCATGCGTCGGCGGAGGATGTTTTCAGACGCGCAGTTAATTATTTTTAGGCCGGATGGTATCCGGTTGCCTAATACTTGTTAAAACTAGGCCGTATAATTATGTGCAATTAGGTCTTCTACGCATCATTTTTCAGCGACAAAACCATATTACATACGACGTGCTCAGCGTGCCTTACTTTGAGCCTTTTCAGTCACCTATGCTCTAATAGTGACGCAGTAGTTCCAGCATGCGTCTACATCGGCATCTGCTGAGTGATAAATATTACACGGAAGCGAAGAAACTATGCTGTAACAATTTTATAATTATTAACAAAGTGAATAAGGTGCTCTAAAAAAACAACCAGTGTGAAAAGCAACTAGCGTCGCAAGAAAGTTCAGAAAAATAAATTGAGCACCCACTTTCATTTATGACGAAAAGATTTAACGCCCTTCCCAAAATGAACAAAGAATTGTGTGGGAACTTAGGATCTTTACGTGACATAATGTGAAAGCATTTGCGCCTACGCTTGATAGACGGGTGGCCTGTTAATACTTCTATTGTTGTTTGCGTTCGTGTATGGGGCTTCGCGCCACATGTTATTCAACTTTGCCGTGCATGTTTATTTATCTAATGCTTCTTTCAGACAACTATGACATTCATAGAAGCGCTTTTACTGTGGTTGAAACGTCTACGCTTCGTGGAATCCTCCCCGTCCAGCAGCCCGAGTTCGTTTCACGCATAAATCAGACTTTTCTTATTTTTATTTGTAATCAGTTCGTGTACACATTCTGGCTACAGAGCCTGGTCACGGCATTGATAAAGTAATAAAGGCTTGCGCGTTAATAATCTCAGAAAGTGTCATGTGATGTTAACATGTAATCCCTGAAGTACAAAGGCTAACATAACAAACGGAACACAAACGAACGCGAAATTCTTATATCATCTAAACTCGGTAACAAGCATCCAAATTACCTGCATCCTTGTTCACTCTCGAAATTTAAGATGTGCAAGTATTTGCAAGTTACAAAGCGTAACATTAAATTCTCATCGTACAGATAGTACCAAAGTCCTTCTGAAAGCTGTCTTTTTAGCATTTTATTCAGAATGGTCAAAAATTTATTGTATTAAACTATTTACCCTAGTATAAATCTTTAAGCCTTCATGGGCTGAAAAAAACGCCCAGGCATTTTAAATTATACGCTTATAACACTGAAAGCAGCAGTAACAACTATCTCTAAATGAAAAATCGAATCTGAATTACATTCAAAGTGCCTTATAATAATGCTGGAAAGCAATCACATATACAGCCTTAATCGTCCACATTATCTGCAGTATTTGTTCTCCCTTACAACATGACCCCCACAATATTTCTAGAAGCAGTAATGCCAGTTCAATTTTATAATAATACTTGTTATATCTCGATTTCTTTATTTTGATATTTTCTCCATTTGCATGCTTAGCGTGCCATAATCTTTTAGTTTCCGATACTGTTTTTTTCCGCTGCTTCTTTTGTTGGCTTGGCTTGGCTCAACAACATGTGCTTGGCTCATGTTGTTCCTGAGGCTAGGTATGGCAGGCGACGAGTACCCCAGGTTGGTGCCCATGGCCACCGAGCCGAGCCAAGCTGCCGCAGCCGCCACATAGAAGAGCTCGAAGCCCTTGGGCCCGTCCTCCTTTTTGTCGGCCATGGGGCGCTACGGGCCTCGGCGTGAATGCAGCATCCCCGAAGAAGGCTGCTCGCGCTCTTTCGAGACTTCGCATCAATGCCTTCAAAATATCTCCGAATTCCTTCACTGCCCATTTGTTTCTTGATAATACTTGTCGTGGCAATTATTGCTAATTTCCTTTAGTGCGCTTTGCTTGTTCACGATATCTGGTCACCGGTGTTTTCTATTCCGTGGCATGTGCTTTTCTTCACAGGTCACCAGCCCCCTTCCTTTATTCTTTCGTTTGCTCTTCAACAATCTTGGGCAGCCGATATTGGTATTTTACCACTTCTCGAGCGCGATACTTGGTAATACGTCTGCAGCCGTATTTCTCAATAAACCCCTCTAAACCGATAATCCTCTTAAACAAACACGTGCCAACATAATCCCCGTTTCTTGAGCTGTTTCCCCGCGTACCTCCCATTCTACTTTCCCCTGCCACTGCCAGATTTTATTTTCTACTCAGTTCGGGGAACTGCAATTTCGTTGCTGAAGCAAAATGGTCTCACAGACAAAATTCTTTATTCGTTGCTCTACCCGCCTTCTATTCCCTCTCTCCGCTTTTTTCTTCGGAAGTAAACGTTTATAGAAAGCGTGTCCTAGGTGGTTTGCCGCTGTGCCCAATGCTATGACAATCCAGCTTGAACTAACTTCTCCGGAATTGCTCGAATATCTTTCACTTAATATAGAACGTAAACTGCGTCTCTACCTTATTCAAGTGCTGCCATTTTAAGAATGTCTATCGTGGGAAATTATTCACGAACAGGCTTAAAAATAGTTTTTGTTGTCAACTGCGAACCACCACGGCGAATACGAAATATCTCAATATGGAGTCAGTTTTGTTTTGTTTTTTTTTCATATTCGCATTTTACTAATTATACCTTAAAGCAGAAAGTGTGAAAGTTGATTAGATAACACTACTTAAGTAATCGGCTTTCTATCGTTTCCTGTCAAGCAAAAAATGTTTACAGCCCTACAGAACGACACATGTACACTTCGGTGTCCGGAACGAATTTCGAGAACCAAATCGGTAATGGATATCTTCATATACAGTTCAGAAAATTGATGAGAACTCGAACATTTCTAATAAAGTTATAGTGTTACAGATGTTAACAAACTTTGGCGGTGGTGTTGTCGGTACTGTGAATGAAATGTAACGAGAATGGTTGCGGCACGTGGTAGCCGGCAGCTGACATGCCCACGCACTGGCTGTTCGTAGCAATGTGCTAATGCCCCCCTTTAACATAGCCGATTTTCCAGATCTGTAAAGTTGAGCTTATCCGTTAGGTGAGAAGGCAGGTCTAAAAAAAAACCTCCAAGGCCTATTCGAGTCAGACATGATACCCCCATATACTGCATGCGTATTCTTAAGCCCTGTTGAAGAGAGGGCTATATAGGTATGTAGGATCTCATATTATGACAGCTAACGGCTGTACGTTAAACATTATTCGTCCGATAATAGAGGGAGACCTTAAGAGTCTCCCTCTGAACAGAAAAGGGCGTTCATGCTAAAGAGGGTCGTTAAGGGAGCCGCGGAGTTGAGCCATCAATGATATTACGTCATATCATCAATCACGGACCTAAATGTCCCAATAATGTTTTAAAGGCTTTTCTAACCCTTCCAAGGGAAACTTAAAGGCTTCAGCATATGCAAAAAATCCAGCAGGTTATCTGGAGCAGTATGATTATTAGCAGTGAATATTAGCAGTAGACTATTCTACGGTGTTCCCTTTGGATAACTAAAGACCAATATATGTTTCGACAAAAATGCAGTATGATTATTGCGATCCTTGTTTTTATGACGCTAAAGAAAGCTTCGCAAAATAGTACAGTGGCAGAGATTTTTATGTCGTGCATAGCGATGGGTAAGTAATTGTTTTCTTATTTTAAGAATTTGGCCCAAGAGAAAGCTAAGTTCTGTGCAGGTTGAAAAATCTCTTCAACAATCAAACCGATGCGTACACATCAGTTCTACTAACGAAAAGCCGCATGATACTTCGCCTGTTGCCCTAAAAAGGAGAAGGGCAGAGCGGTTCTATAGAAGAGGGAGATCGGCACCTGCATATCACGCGGAAAATCCAGGAAGACATTCATGGTGCCTCCATTGGATCTGTGTATCATAAATGAAACCTTTTGCTTCAAATTAACCCGATGCACGTTCTCTTATTGCGCTTCCACAAAATATTTGAGCTCTAATGAACAAATAAATGTGTTATACTGGCGATGAAGCCTAATTATTCAATTAAAAGGAAGGCAAATGAAGCTTCCACTACTCTAGCATAAGTCCAAGTGAACAGCGCATTTTTTTGAAAGGACAGTATCACAGGTGTATCCAGAGTGGCCCAAAAAACATCAGGGTTTAGCATGCTGAAGCAACGACAAATCATAGATGTAGTTTACTGCTTCCATATGTGGGGCAAAAACTAATAATTACTCGATACGTTAGCCCTGCAGTCACAGTATTGATATCACTCGCTATGCGAGTTGGCGCCAGGGCTTAACACAAAATATAATCACAGTTGTCCTGTACACCTGAAGGTACAGAAGAGTCAGGGATAACGCTTTTAATGTTGTTTACCTTTACAAAAGTTGCCGAGCAGGAGTGATTCAAACACTTCCTAAAAGTCGCCATATAATGATTGAGTTTTGTCGCCACATATGCGTGGTCAGCACGCACAGAAGGCGAAAAAGCAAACTTACTTGAGCCTTCGCGACAAGAATAGTCTATTTCCGGCAATAACATGTGTGTTTAGAGAAGTCCGAGCAAGCAGTGCGTTTGTTGAATGGTCATTTCCTCTTAGCAATGAAACCAATGCGAATATTTTCGAATAATTACAACAGGAGGCCGGAAACTCTACGACATATTGAAAGGTCTTGAAATAACGTGGATAAAGAAATACACAGAGAAGGATCAGCACTTCTAGCATTTGTTCTTTTCAGCACGTTTAATATATTATCATGTATCGACTAGACCGAACAGCCACCTTTCCAAAGGCAGCAGCGTTCTGCAATATTATTATGGGACCCCTGCACCCATCAAAAACTGGAATGCATTGCTCGCAAAACTGATAATAGTGATTTTCGGCCTCAGATTGTAAGCCCGAACACCGAGCCAGAACACTACGTGCACACAGAGATGGGTCCTGCCGTCCACAGAGCTCTAAGCGAGAAAGATTAAGGGTTGGCAATGGAATCGTTTGTCACATGCCTGTGTTCTAATCCAATACAGGAGGCCAGCCTGCATAACCATCGAGCACGCAGCACCTCACGTGTCGGCCGATATTGTACCTTCACTATAGCGCGTACTTTTTTTTTGACGAAGAAGCGTTAGCGTCTTGTGTGATATATGATTTCTTCTGCACCTCTATTAATGCAGGGCAAAGATCGACCGTTGCGTTTGCGTTTATACAGAGTTTCAATGTTACATCTATAGAAAGAGGGAATTAACACTTACGATTTAGTGTGAACTGTTCACTAAAGCATTGTTGCTTTTTTGACGCACCGCGTATTAAGAAAGAACTTAAAAAAGCCTGCACACTGTAAGTTGCGCACAATATTTCAATCTGGCATAAACATTGCTGCAATAGTTACGATGTGTACCTGCAATCATTCGGTTTGCTACAATCGGACCCTTTCATTTACAATGGATTCTCAGGCACTATAATTTGTGTTTTTTTTTTCGATATCGTTCTTACATCGGACGATCATGGTTTTGTCCTGGCAAAGTCGTTTCAGAGTACCGGATGGGCCAAAAAGGATTGTGATGTCATCACCCCACAGCCCGTAACTAGCTTAAGGAGCTCGTAGCCCCCATGATGTGCTCAATAGTCTGCATGGAATGTCTCGGCTTGCTGCAGGACGTCATGTCGCATGATGGTAGGTGAAAACAATGCAAAAAAGAGAGAACCGCTTACCGATGGCATGTAGCAGTATGTAAGAAGAATGCTGGGAACGATTTCCGCCGTTTTTGAGGCGTAGCGATTGGCACAGGTGAACCATATATGAATATATATGTAGAAAAAGACTTGCTGATCCTGCCATATCCAATCAGCGCACTGCATCTGTTAACAACTGCTGAAGAGCAGCGCCTTGCTGTATGGGTCATGCTCAAAACTACGACAAAACCAACTCTTGTCTTCTCACGACGAAGTTTAGGATGGTGAAAGTTCGCTATGCAATAAAGCGCAGATAGACGTTATATAGTGGTCATATCTCGTGGTTAGCCATAAATAATACCGTGTAAGAAACACCTAGGGATACCTATGTAACCTCTCTAAGTTTATATATTTCATCTTGCCATCAAGTTGTTGAAAATGTTCCTCCTGTGTTTTACATACTGTTTTCCTTATATTTATTGGTTTCTTTTAGCTATACGAATACGCAATTACTAATAAATAAAGGTAGGAAAAAGGAATGTGCAGTTCAAAACGGTAACAAGGAATGTTGAACAATTTCCAACAGAAACCTACAAGAAGAATGTATATGCAATGCCTACCGAACGTCTACCTAATTCATATATCTTGACAGTTTTAGGCGCACCTCCTATAGAGAAGGTGCGAAAAACTTTTTTTCTCTTGAGCCCTTGGTCCCAGAGCTCAGCTGTAGTACATCGAGTTGGGTATATAAATTGATACATATTAACCAGCCGCGCCATATAAGGCTTAACTGACTTCTACAAATTGAAAATATAGGAGAAAGAAACGTTTGGTTTGGTTTGTGGGGTTTAACATCCCAAAGCGACTCAGGCTATGAGAGACACCGTAGTAATTTAACAATCTTACTTTAAAGAAGATAGGAAAAGCAGAATGTGCCCACCATCAGCAAAAACGGCCCATAGAGAAGCCTGGACCAGCGCACTTTGTTAGTAAATATTTTTTAGCACGAGAATATTAAAACACGTGCCGCAGAATAGCCGGCGTTGACGCTGTCTTGATTGTAACGCGAAAACTACCACAGAGCATAAAAATAAAGTATTACACACCGACTGAACCTGACGAGTTTCACATGGTTCGCGAGACGAGCACACAACGAAACAATGAAACACAACGAAACAACTGCTTTTCTTCTGTACGAAAAAAATGTAGTCCTGTTGCATGTATTGCCTTTCGACTGTCTTTATTGAATAGGTTTGTAATTAAAAGGCAGCAAATTACGGCATATTTGAGCAAGCAGCAAAATACATTTTCGCCGGCCTCGAGCTTTGCTGACTAGAAAGTTTAGTGCCAACACGCTGCGCTCACTGTAGAATCTCCCAATGTTACGGGACAACCGTAAACGGCAGCATTGAAGCAGTATAGAGTATGTAATATAACTCTCATCTGACCAGATTTCGTGCTTCTTTCGAAGCATGGCGGCTGACAACCGCTACAGTATCATCATCATTATTATCACGATATAGGATATAAGAAGTTGAAGTAGACGGGCTTAAGGAAGGGTATGCAGTGGATGCGGTCTATTTTCCAATGCTCGACACTGGAATGAGCCGTGTTTGCGATGCAGAGTGGTGCTTGTACTCCTGCTCAGCGACAGGGCCTCGCACTTAAAAGTTGAGCCTTTCAAAGAAGTTGGAAACACGATGAAAATAAGACGCCCAATAACGCCTTGATGCGCGCAAGCGAGGCTGACGCAGTCAGCCAGAAGCGGTTTTTTTACCCGGTTATCTTGAGATGCAGGCGTTGCCGATGTGCCTTGGTGGTTCTGCAAACATCGCAGCCTGCAAAAAGGCAAAAGTGAAGTAGTTTGTGAGGTTTGGCTTAGAGTATCCAGAAACACAATGCGACCCAGGATGTGAGAGATGCTGAAAGTTAGGGCTCGTGAATTTTGACATTAAGCGCCGAATAGACCGGCCCGACCCCAGTGAAATGGTGACATAAAATTTCAAAAAGACGACGTATCATAAAAAGAAGCAGTGAGAGTAGTCTTCGGTAGCGAAAATGCGCGGAACAATTCCTTCGCAGTAAAGGCAACATACGGTGTGCTGACACAGCGGTCGAACAGTGTCGCTTTTTAAGCTGCCTCGCTGATTTCGCGGATCAGGTGTTTTTTGCGTTTAACAGCTGTTTTATATTTGCTGAGTTCAGGTGCGGAAGTTTTTAAGGAGCAGACTCTCGAATGAACCCTGATGTTTCTGGATGCTTGCTTAAAATTTGTTCTGTTTTCTAAAAGTCATTCATTTATACACATGCGGTCGGTCATTCTCTTTCCCACATGTCACAGGCAATCAATTAACGAGGCCTTCGGAACATTGAAAAATGGGGTTTGGTGCTTGATCCTGAGTTCCGCTTTCTTGTTTGCCGTGTTAACATTCACTTGTGTGCAAAGACATCAGTAACCCCGAAATTCAAGCCAGTCGCTTTGGGACGTTGAAACCCTCAAACCAAACCAAACCAAACCAACTTCAAGCCAGTTTCTCCCCTAATTTCAGTGTAGACAATGTAAAACATTGTGAATATAAAATATTGCTACTACCGGTTTCTTTTCCTTTTTCCTTGACTCAACTTGCTGCTCTTGCCTAGCAGTATCAACGGCCTTTTCATCTGCTCTGCAACCGCACTGCCAAATCGTAGTTTCATGAATAAAGCTGCTTCAACTTGTGGACACAGGACGTTGTTAAGGCATTTGCCAGGCAGAAATTTACAATAGCTCTCTTGCTCAACTTTGAGTGTGCCAATTGTAATGGTAGTGACGCCTTCTCCACATCAGGCACATACACCCAGCAAGAATGCCCTCTAGGTAACTCGAGTCGCAAGTTCAAACACCTCAAGTGCCCTTGGTCAGGAAGCTTGTGCGTGACGGCAAGTGGCGGTGAATCTCCCGCAAAGTGACGCACCGTCTCTTTCACTGTACATAGGTTATTCGGGTTCGGCCATTGTAAGTAAACACGTACTCATCAGCATGCCTAACGCTTCTTTAACATCTCAGCCAGCGAGGGTTAAGTTAAGGGACGTCTCTTGTCGAGCCAGTTTCATGAAAATCACAGAGTAAAAGCGTGATACATGACACAATGCACAAATTGTGTTTCTGAAGCTACATGTTTTCGTACCAGAGAACGTCAGTCGACCTCACGTACACTGTTAAAAGTTTGAAGAACCACCGAAACGATACTCCGCGGTATTTTGAAATGCGACCGCCACCTTGGCATGCATTCTTCAAGACATTATTCCACGCTGTCTTGCCACAAAATACGTACTCTGCTGCTGTACTAGCTAAGGTTTTCTGTAGACAAATATGAGGGTTTTATCACGAAAACAATATTGTGGTGTTATTAACAGTATGGGTAGCGAAGAAGAAGTTGATTCGAACAAGGCTCCATAACGCTATCGCGTTCAACCTTTAAGGGCGAAGATTAATCATGCTCTGAAATGTTTGATATCCTTACATTGCCTTTAGTAAGAAGAATAAATAACCTACAGTAATGTCTTCTGAGGAAGGATGAAATGCAAAAAAATGAGAGCTTAATAAATCTACAGTGTTTTACTTATTCATTAATCCTTTATTCCTAGGAGTTAGAACATTTCTGTAGATAGACGATAATATAATGTATGATGAATGCCACGAACACGCATATAAAATTCTGTACACTACCTATACACGGATGATAGGAATTATAAAATTCAGCATGATTAGATTTTTTATATGCATGATGCGAAATTATTCTCGGCAAAAACATTGCGTAATATAAAATGATATTGCCTTTCATAGCCATTGAAAGACAGACACATTTGTACTGTATTAAAGAACAATACTGCTTCCTATGCCACAAAAAAGAATTTCGTGATTGTATTTATGCAATGTATAACCCTATTCACTAAATATGAAATAAACATTGCGCTATGCACACAAGCAACGTCTGGCGAAACAACGCTTGCAATTCACAATGCATACTTCCATCAGAGGACGGCACTTCTGCTACAATATACGTAATGTTTATTTCATATGTAGTGAATAGGGAAAGGGTATACATTGCGTAAATATAATCATGAAATTCTTTTTTGTAGCATACGAAGCTGTATTGTTCTTTAATATTGTACAAATCTGTCTGTTTTCCAATGGCTATCAAAGGCAATATCATTTTATATTAGGCAGTGCTTTTGCCGAAAAGAATTGATTTGCCCGTATCAACGCATTCTATTTCAGCAATTATTGACGTGATAATGTCATTTCTACTTATTGGCCGTTCTCACTGCAGTTCAAATTGAAAAAAAAAAGGCTAAAATATTACAGATATATGCTGCCTAAATCCGACAAAAAGTAGACGTCTATGATTGATGGCGGCGAAGGAACACTTTGAGACATGTTGCGCCCGGCCAGCTGGTGCAACGTATAATTTTTTTGTTACGACACACCAATCGATACTAGAACAAGAACGTTCTACGAAAGGAACCAAAATGGGTGACAGCCGTGCACCACCGTGCCCTAGCGACAACGCGCGACAGGGCGTCAACGCTGTTCGACTACGCTGGCCGAGCGAAAACACGGCCGCTCTGGTTCCTCTGCCATTCAATGTGGGCAAGATGGGGTGACGAGGAGAACGGCCCAGCCACTAACTCCCAGACAGCGTTGGGAGCGGGTCATGGAGGCGTGTCGTGCCGCTACCGCCGCTGCTCGACAGCAACGCCATCTGGCGAGGTCGGGACCAATTTATGGGTCTCGGGGCACGGAGAAAAAAAGGAAGCATATCGAACTGCCTGCGCACGTTCGAGGCTGCCCCCATGCACCGCTCTTTCTTCTTTAGGTCGTCGTATTTTTTTTTATCGTATGCTGGGTGCCCAAAGTATTACAGGATATGCTCTGCTGATCCTGATTTCGCCTCTAAATTACCTGGACACAATTATGTTTTGGTGTCCACCCTAACTAAACCATACAAAACATGCTTAACAGCGCTTAAACGCCGAATATTTTTTGATTGCTCGCATTGTTTTTTTTTTATTTCTTTCTACAACTTTCCTCGCAACTATAAGAAATAAAGCGAGGGAGCTTCAAATTGTATACTTTTAGAAAAATTCTTTAAATGTCTCGAAAGTGGCATGAGCAGATAAATAAAGAGGAAATGAGGGTGCTCGTTATAATACATAAAGGAAAGAAGCCAACAGTCGCCAAGGCCAACGAAAGCATTGGGGTGGTACTTTATGTCTTTTTTTAAATTTTTACTTGAATGATCGCAGAAATTAGTAATGTAATCGGTTTAGGCGAAAGATCATAAACACAAAGTAGAAGAAAAAACAACGTGCCGATGGTGGGGACCGAACCCACGACTTCCGAATATCGCGTCCGGTGCTCTTCCAACTGAGCTACATCGGCCGCTTTCCCCCTGCTACTCTCTTGGGTATTAATGTTGTCCGTATACGAATCTTGAGAGTGTTCACCAGCGCCACCCTCAGCCATAGCTGCGGACGTGGAACGTCCCGTGTTACCGCCAGCGTCACGTAGAACGTGATCAAGAGCGAGGGCGAAAGCTGTGCTAGAACCCTCTTATGCTACCTATGGCTTCAAGACTGCCAGAACCGAGACTCCCGTAAGCTACAAGCAGATAAATTAAGGGGAATAAAGGGTGCTCGTTGTAATACATGAAGGAAAGAAGCCAACAGTCGCAGAGGCCAAGGAAAGCATTGGGGATGGTACTTTATGTTTTTTTTTTAATTTTTACTTGGATGATCACAGAAAGTAGTAATGTAATCTTTTTAGGGGAAAGATAATGTATTAGACAATAATTGTGGGGCTACTTCTTACACATTTGCTATTGAAATGACTGTGGCTATTTGGTTTAGGTACCTATAGGCATTGCGAATATTAGACGACGGACTGCTAGCGCTCAGCAAATATGCTTCGCAAAAACTTCTAATGTCAAATATCTCGAGAAGAGTAAAAGACTGAAATATCGTATCAAAAAACGTCACCATCAAAATAAAGTTTTTAAAAACGTATGGTCCCAGCAATGGTAATTTAGATGGTAGTTATAGACTCGCAACGTCTCCCCCTTAAAGGCTAACGAAAACCTGGAAACTCAACGAGAACGTATGGTTTATAGCGAGGACTAGAGCTTAGATGAATATAAGATAGCAGGTGGACCACAAGAGGCATATTATCACATATATAAAAAGGAATGCAAAATGTTCAGCCATATGGAATCGTAATTCTAATGTCTATTTGCTATTGTCAAAATATATAAGTGCCTACTCAGTTACATGATTTTGAAGTCACGATTTGATCTCAGGAACAGGCGCCGTATTTTGCCGGAGCCTACTTAAAAGGAGGTTCCATTCTGCTGTGCGATATTCGCTGACATCGATATCTTCAAGTACTTTAACCTTAAATGAAATTGTCAGCTAAGGGGTGTCTTCTAGCATATATGTGCCCCTTCGTGAGTGAGCAAATCAGATTTATTGTCCGACAGAAAAGGGCTCTTTCTTATCCCAGGCCAGTTTTGAACAATGCCATGTTAAGAACTCACACAGTTATGTTCTGTGCAACTTACGCGAATGTGTTATTAAGAGGTCTCCTCATATTTTAATGCGAAAAGACAAAGAAAAAGATCGCGTCAACCACCTGAATCGATTTCGGAGTAGAATATCATGAATAATATTTCGCAGTAGAATATTATGAATAATATATAAATGTTTTGTGAATGATGCAATTATATAACAAAATATTTGTAGAAATATATTGCCACGGAGGAGCGAGGACGACGACAGCACGGTAGAACACTTTGGGGAGAGAAGTTGAAGTTGAAACGGTCTGAATGTTATAAAGAGCTGCCTTGACATTCGGCGCTACCTAGTACTCAGCGAATGTTTTACCGACTGGCGACAGTATATATTATATTTTGTTGACGTTCCACACTAGTGTATGCTTTTGATTTTTTTAGGCTGACAACCGGATTGCTTGTAACATAAAATTACTAATTGGCTAATTTTGTAACATTTAAGGCGCATATTATGTTGATAAAGGAAACTATTTTAGAGACGTTCATGCTCTACTAGCGTCAAGTCGCGTTTGAGATCTCTGGTCTCACTGTCCATAACGGTGGCTTGTCACAGAAAGAAGTTATCTAGAACGGTTTGTATGAAGCCCTACCGCCTAACTTTCAGCATGTCACGTTCAGTAGCGAGACCTACATTGAGCCATTTCGTAAACGAAATTCATTTATACGTAGACGCTGACGCTCTTTTATACGCAGACGCTCTTGAAAATTTTCTGGCATGAGATGTGTTTCCTAGAAGTTGATTGCAACTAAACCATGAATGATTTGATTTAGTACGAAAGGAGAGATGCGAGAAGAAAGTTTGGGCAGTCCCTTTGAACAAAACCAACCACCTAAAAAATGCTAAAAGTTTTAGTCGTATAATTGTGCTCCCGACCACAAATTTTTGGAAGCAAAAACTTAATACACAGGGTTTGCCATTCATTGAACAGCATGTACAAATTGTAAGCTGCCTAGACTTGAAGAACTATGATGGCCATAAAAATAAAACATTTGAGTTGGTTATCACAACGGCGGAAGGTTCTTCGTCGAAATCACCATCATGGCTTGGGAGAACATAGGAATTCACTGGCAAGCAGATTTGTTTGGCCTTGTTAAGGGGGGGTTGATCAGGCCGTCTCTCGCGTTATTAAGGCGAAAAAAGCTTGAAAAGTTTTTCTAATTATCTTAATTATGGAGGACATACCCGTAATCATACAACGTATAAAGTTCATGATCAATACCGAATGAATTGAATAAGTCCTATCGAATAATGCCGAATTAACACTGGTTACGCTATGGGGACGAGTAGGGCGGGGAAGTATTTGAGCTTGTGCGCAAGCGCTCAAATTGTGATTTTCCACCTCTACCAACTATTGCCTCATGTCGATAGTACTGGAAAGTCTAAGGCGGATACTTCTGTCTGCAATTGGAAGGTTGCCGACGATTTGAGCAGCACAAATTGTACACGCGGGAAAACAAGCTGACAGTCAAAGAACTGCATTAAATAACCGATACGAGATCACTGGGACACTAAGGTTGTAATGCATTAAGGGAGGTTTCCGCAATAACCTGTATTTCACTTTAATGTTTGCTGCCTTATAGACTCCGAATACTTAATCAATTAAGCAGGCATCAAAAGTTTTTTTCCACAGAGTGCGGATTTTGAGTACTTCGTCAGATATTAACAATTTGTTGATCAACATGTTCGCGCGTAAGCGCAATGTGAAAATATATGAGCTCTGAATAAGAATATATACTACTAAAACTCCAATATTAACCCAATTTAAAACAGATTACTGTTTATAATTTCTGAAGTGTGCCGTTACTCTTCTGCACATCTTTGGTGCTCATCGAAACAAACATTAAAAATTCAGGAAGGTTGGATCCCTTGAGGTAGAGCGCGCTTCTTTAGAATCGATTCTTCTCCCCTTCGGTCATATTATCCCATCATTAGCTTTGATTTGCGATCGCTACAGAAGCAACACTGCTTTTTTTTTCTATTTAAGATCGGCACGGATTTGTGAAAGTGCGCTGTAATCACGTTTTTAATAATGGGGCTGCGCTCCCCATAGGCTACCTGCTGCTCCTGCACTGGAAGAACTAATCTCTTTGATTAAAGATTGCAGGAAAATGACGTAGCGTTTGGCTTCAGATATTTAGTACCTTACAGTGAAGTGCGATGGTGTTGCTTTTGCATCGTCGAGCGCTTTCGTTTCTTTAATCTTAGTATCGCTGTTTTTAATTCTGTTACCGGCAGAGAAATATACGGGTGCAAGTATTAATTGTGTTAGCGAATTGCGAAACACGCGAGCGAAACAGTCTTGATAAGAAACCCGTGGGAGCGAAGGATCGATGCTTGGCATAAAAATTATTCTCGCACAAAACACAAAAAACGAGATACAAGCTGATAGGTTTCGAGGGTTGATTATGGTTGCTCGATTGATTTTCTAGGACAAGTTTGGAATACATTGAATAAATAAAAATGACTATTGCAATTTTATGAGCGGAGCGATAACTATAATTGTTCGCGCCAGGGGATACAAGCTGCGTAATAAAAGAGAGAAGAGGTGGGTACCTGAGCCAACTCGTATGGCTGATAGGAATGGGCTAGGAAAGCATAAAAACTGGGTCTTGTTTTTTGCGGATTGCATTTTCATGGCGGTAACAATCTAGAAAAAACAATAAAATTAATTTACGCTTTCCAGACAACACGCACTTTGCATCGCTTAATTTTTATTTCAGTGTTTGTTTTTTCGTCATCAAGAAACATTTAACCAAGTATTTTTGGAAGAAAGCCGGCAGCCAGACTTTCTTTTTATTTGGGAGAGGGTACGTTGTTTTATGCAAAAAAGCGTGCAGAGGAAAACTGGTGTTGAGAGAGATCCATGTAGGTTCAGCTGATTCCTAGAGAGCAGGGATGTTGGATAAAGGAACCAGTTATAGTACCGAAAAGAGGCCATGAGAAGCCAACATAAAAAAAGACATGCATATGGCGTAACATGAGCCTAATTAACGCTGAACTAAACATTTCAGCAGTTCAGAGCTGTGGGATATATAGCGTAAGCTAAGGGAAACCGCTAAAGGGAAAAGATGTTGGCGTTAGCTGATTTAGCTATGCTCTCACGACCCATTGAGGTACTTTTAAAGATATGAGGTATGTGCATGACGTATTTACCTAGGTTAAATGAAAGAGCTTCCCAGATGTAACCAGCAATCGAGACAACAGAGGAATACCTTGTGGGTACAGGATTACGATGTTCACCGTATAAATTCGGAACTCCTCTACTACCCACGCAAGGGGGGGGGGAGACCACCAAGGAGTGGTCGGAATGTGACCAAGCAAGAATACCAGCGAGTGTGCCAGCCTTTTATTTGCCTGTGATCAAATGGAGCAAAAATGTAAATAAAGCCAAAGATTTGCAGTTGAAAATTTGTGAAGATGATGTTTACCACAGAGCGCGAAAGTGTGCTCCAGGACAGATCGAGGATACACTCTAGAAAGCCGCCAACACTCTACAGGACTACATAACCGACTGCGGACTCACCTGCTCTTCTGTCACGTCGCACCATCTAGTCATGCGCCCCTTGGGAGCAACGAACCGATCCAAACTTTGATACTCGATACACACATTCCCGACGCAGACATCATTCGCTTCCTCATCCTGCACGTTAGCAACAGAGAGGTCAGTGCGACAGCTATCGCTAAGCTCGGGACGACGGGGGAACAAGTCAGCAGAATGACCCCAAGGATTACAACCATGAACGCTATGAGAGAGAACGACACGCTACGACTACTCCAGGCCTTTATCGTCAGTAGCACATCCTACGTAACCCCGTACCTCAAGCTATGAAAGAACCCCCTAAAGCAACTCCGCATTGTCTACAAGCGGACACTAGGGCTACGACTCACCGCGTCTACCGACCGGCTTCATAAACTTGGAGTCTACAATATTGCCACCTGACGGTTCGAGGTAGCGTTTGAACGACGAAGAAGTCGGAGACTCTCGTGCGCTTCGGCTAGCTAGGACTGTGGACTCTTGAGCTTGTGTTTTCGTGTTACCGTTTCCCGGGCACCTCTGTCTTGACTGTGCGTATCTGCCCCGTTGCCGATACCCATAAATCCCTGTCTTCATGACAATATGACCGACGAACTCATAGAGGCTCACCTTGTAATGCAAACTTTCCGCTTCTCTGGTACAACCACTTTACGGCAAATACTTCAACAGCTCAGAATTAGCCTTGCCACCACCACCATGCAGCAGAGAGAGGACATTTCACATGAATAGAGGAACAAACCCCATATTATGCCTCTACCACGTAATGTGCATACCGAATATCATGAGGTACGATGCAAACCATGAGCCAGGACGAAGGATAGTAATTACTCCAAGAACGAAGAAGCCTTTCTTCTTGCTGTGGGTTCCTGCGAAGGCATCACAATGGTATCCGTCACTCGTCTAGGCAATACGATAGCAGGACTCATGGTTAGAAATTCAGATGTCGCACAAGTGGAGGAGGTAGCAGTCGCATAAGCCACAGCACATACCGATTCCATATACACCGTAATCGACTCTCAAACAGCCTACAGAAACTAGATGCGAGGCCGGGTTTTTCTCTTTCCCTCTGGCTGCAAACGTTTTTCTCAAGAATGACACCAGGCCTCAGACAAAGAAGTAATATGAGTACCTGGTCTTCAAAGGGTAAATGCAAACGAGTGTGCACACTCCGCGGTCGAAGAATTCCTTATCACTCCCTCACCATTCCCTTACATGACCGTCCCCTTGTCACTACATATCATGTGATACTGCAACAAGTCCGCGAAGCCAGACGAAAATTTCCGGCATCTGCTAAAGTACTTGATATATCATAGATGTGTCATCTCAAGCAATAACGTTGTCCTACAATAGCCCAGGTAGACTGTGCCAAATTAGTCTGGGTAATTGCTCAGCTAAATGCACATTTAACGGCAAGAAAGCGTACCTTCGTCATATGATATAAGCTTGCCAAGAAAACGAAGCCATAACGCGTAAAAGAAACCTTATGTAATAGGATTAGGAGGTGACCCTATCCAGCTACGACCTTGCGACACAACGGACCTTGCTTACGAGAGCCCGGGCAGTGGCATCAGCCAACTGAGTACCGGACTCATAACCCGACAAATCCTGTCTTTTATCCATAAACCATTTTCTCAATAAACGTTTTATACGGCTACTAAAATACGTGTTCGGCTGCGGCAATAGCATAGGGCTGTCGTACCTAAGAAGGATGATGAAACCGCTGTTTTCTGTACAGCGCAAGATGTAACAACATGCGACGTTGTGTGCGGAACACACGATTTACTATGGGTTGGAACACCGCGAAACCTACAAACGAATGCAGTTGCTCAAAAATTCATTAACTGTCCCGGTAGATATATTATGATTTTTGGGGAATAAATGTGTGGTATCTATTGGCAATCGGGCCATGTTAAACGCTTTTGGCAGTATAATATAGATCGAGGGTCATTAATAACGCTGTTAGCAGCCATTTTAGGTGCAGAATAGATGTCGCCGGTAAAGTGAAGTCTCATGCTATAGCATTCACTGTTCTAAAAAAATAAAAATGCTAATTTTCGTGTACGGACGACATTTTTGCGGCAGAAAATTGTCACTAGCCAAAGTAACAAAATTTATGTCAGCAATATATTAAGAAAATTTATTGAGAGTGAGATGCTCTACAAGGCCAGGAAGAGGTACAGCTCTAAATACATGCTGCGGCTCAAGGCAATTTGGGAGATATGCCAACTGCCATCATTTCACGAAGGTAAGTTTGCTTAAAGAAATAAATTTAGTTGCTTGCTATCGATTTGCATAAGCGCCGTGAAATGATTACGCATCTTAGCCGAGTGTAAACAGAGACGCCACGAGCCAATCTAAGGTTTTAATTGGTCGCCGAAGGGCGCACAGTATACCACGAAGTCGTCTAAAGACAGGGGCCGGTTTACTGTTAAACCCTCATATCCCGCTCTCCCGCGCAGCCATTAAGACTTATCCCTAAAGTCCTGAATATATGCTTGCCTCTCTGATTACCCCGGAAGCGCGCACTAAACATCGGAGTAAACGGTGCGCATGGAAGGCAAAAATGGCAAAAAATACTCGGACTGCTTTAGAAGCATACGCAACATGTACAAAGAAGACAGAACGATGGCGACTCGTCAATTGATTTCCTTAATTTGTCTTTTATTAACTTGCGTTTGACGACGGAAAGCAGATTAAAAACTCATTGCGCAAGTGATGAGGTGTGGGCATCTAGACATTCAGACGACTTCCCTCTTTCTCATTCAGTGCTTTGCGCTCAAGAGTTGTGAACCTGCGAAGGCTCCACCAATCTGCGTTTTACGTTATGAAGATATTTATTTCATACCCTAACTTTAGAAAATAGTTGCTTGACTGCGCTCATAATGGTGGCATAATGGTGATGCAGTATTCAAATATACAAAACCATCCCAACCGTTTTTTCTAATGTGAGGTAAATGGTCTAAAAACTGAAACGTTCCCCCAATTTTAAACCCCTAGCCAAATTACATTCTTCACCGGCTTGGCTTTATTGGTAAAACCCGTGACCACGCCCCTGCTGACGCCCCGTAAACCATGCCGATTTTGACTTCATGGGATAAACTGCACTTGTCAATCACCGCCCACTACCCCCGTGTGCACTAACCCATACGGCTCTGCACTCGAGTCTCCTGTATATTGCCTCGCCATCAGGTACGATATGCGGTCACAGAAGGAAGCTAGATAACGCTATAAAACGCTCCCCCCCCTAAAACAAAACAGAAAAAAAATCTGAATGCGGGTATGTTTACAGACTGAGCAATAGCGGCTGCAGCAGTTACCATAATTGCTTAGAATCGCTAAAATATATTGACACTGATAGCAGTCATTAAAGTGCGGTTCGCCTGGGTTTCACAGGCGCTCAACAGTACGTATTTGCGAAGCCTGTGAGTGGCTTTTCTCTTAATCAGGTCATGCATAGAATCCCTCACCCCGCTTTGCAGAGAGCATGGCGCAAGAAGCCAGATGCCCACCCACAGGGAAGTGTGATGAGAAATAAATAATATAAGTGAAGGCTTTGGGAACTTTGGCAAGACATAAGGTGTATGAATCATAAGAATGGCACGCTATTAGGCTGGGAATAAAACATGGGTCCATAATTATGGCAAGCAGTAGTAATATTTGCTGAACTATTGGTGCAGCCGACCGCCATATGGTCCTGGATCAAGCAGCTTTATGCTCTATCGTTATTCAACATAGAATGACGCACCAGACATGGCGCAAATCTCACACACTGCAGCGCCAATATTTAGGAACAAAGTGGGAACGGGGTAGAGAGGGCTTTTTGTAAACACAACAGGAGTCGATGTCTCATTTAACATAAATTTTGGAACACCCTTAATTATAGTTTGTGACTTTTATGCAACCAGTGCCACGATTTGAGTGCATTATAAAGCCGATAGGTTCCTGTAATCGAGTGAAAAGACTGAAATGTTTTCTAATCTATATATTTTTAGTGCGGATGTTTACTATTATTCGTGTTTGTCATTTTATACGCAGCAAGTATTGATTGCCTGCCTTACGAAATGATGTTCTTTTATGTTATACATCTTAGCAAGAGATAGCGATTGCTCTTGTTTAGGACATCGATAATAGACGTGCAATCATTTAGTTTCGCCGGGACGTTGTGCAGTGCCTGATGAGCAATTAGTACAGGTGATGTACTTTTTTCAGAAGTGACTGGTGTTCTAAATTTCTGGGTGGTAATTTCTGGGCGGAGTATCATTTTAGCGTCCTTCTTGCTTGCTGCCATGCTCAGAGTGCCTATGATTGTTATTAGGCTTGACAGTGCCGAATTTGCAGTGCCTGATGAGCAATTAGTACAGGTGATGTACTTTCTTCAAAAGTGACTGGTGTTCTTAAATTCTGGGTGGTAATTTCTGGGCTGAGTATCATTTTAGCGTCCGTCTTGCTTGCTGCCATGCTGAGAGTGCCTATGATTGTTATTAGGCTTGACAGTGCCGAATTTGCAATGCCTGATGAGCAATTAGTACAGGTGATGTACTTTCTTCAAAAGTGACTGGTGTTCTTAATTTCTGAGTGGTAATTTCTGGGCTGAGTATCATTTTAGCGTCCTTCTTGCTTGCTTCCATGCTCGTAGTGCCTATGATTGTTATTAGGCTTGACAGTGCCGCATTTGCAGTGCCTGATGAGCAATTAGTACTGGTGATGTACTTTCTTCAAAAGTGACTGGTGTTCTTAATTTCTGGGTGGTAATCTCTGTGCTGAGTATCATTTTAGCGTCCTTCTTGCTTGCTGCCATGCTCGTAGTGCCTATGATTGTTATTAGGCTTGACAGTGCCGAACTTGCAGTGCCTGATGAGCAATTAGTACAGGTGATGTACTTTCTTCAAAAGTGGCTGGTGTTCCTAATTTCTGGGTGGTAATTTCTGGGCTGAGTATCATTTTAGCGTCCTTCTTGCTTGCTGCCATGCTCAGAGTGCCTATGATTGTTATTAGGCTTGACAGTGCCAAATTTGCAGTGCCTGATTAGCAATTAGTACAGGTGATGTACTTTCTTCAAAAGTGACTGCTGTTCTTAATTTCTGGGTGGTAATTTCTGGGCTGAGTATCATTTTAGCGTCCTTCTTGCTTGCTGCCATGCTCGTAGTGCCTATGATTGTTATTAGGCTTGACAGTGCCGAATTTGCAGTGCCTGAGAGCAATTAGTACAGGTGATGTACTTTCTTCAAAAGTGACTGGTGTTCTTAATTTCTGGGTGGTAATCTCTGTTCTGAGTATCATTTTAGCGTCCTTCTTGCTTGCTGCCATGCTCAGAGTACCTATGATTGTTATTAGGCTTGACAGTGCCGAATTTGCAGTGCCTGATGAGCAATTAGAACAGGTGATGTACTTTCTTCAAAAGTGACTGGTGTTCCTAATTTCTGGGTGGTAATCTCTGTTCTGAGTATCATTTTAGCGTCCTTCTTGCTTGCTGCCATGCTCAGAGTGCCTATGATTGTTATTAGGCTTGACAGTGCCGAATTTGCAGTGCCTGATGAGCAATTAGAACAGGTGATGTACTTTCTTCAAAAGTGACTGGTGTTCCTAATTTCTGGGTGGTAATTTCTGGGCTGAGTATCATTTTAGCGTCCTTCTTGCTTGCTGCCATGCTCAGAGTGCCTATGATTGTGATTAGGCTTGACAGTGCCGAATTTGCAGTGCTTGATGAGCAATTAGTACAGGTGATGTACTTTCTTCAAAAGTGACTGGTGTTCTTAATTTCTGGGTGGTAATCTCTGTGCTGAGTATCATTTTAGCGTCCTTCTTGCTTGCTGCCATGCTCAGAGTGCCTATGATTGTTATTAGGCTTGACAGTGCCGAATTTGCAGAGCCTAATGAGCAATTAGTACAGGTGATGTACTTTCTTCAAAAGTGACTAGTTTTCTTAATTTCTGGGAGTAATTTCTGGGCTGAGTATCATTTTAGCGTTCTTCTTGCTTGCTGCCATGCTCAGAGTGCCTATGATTGTTATTAGGCTTGACAGTGCCAAATTTGCAGTGCCTGATGAGCAATTAGTACAGGTGATGTACTTTCTTCAAAAGTGACTGCTGTTCTTAATTTCTGGGTGGTAATTTCTGGGCTGAGTATCATTTTAGCATCCTTCTTGCTTGCTGCCATGCTCGTAGTGCCTATGATTGTTATTAGGCTTGACAGTGCCGCATTTGCAGTGCCTGATGAGCAATTAGTACAGGTGATGTACTTTCTTCAAAAGTGACTGGTGTTCTTAATTTCTGGGTGGTAATTTCTGGGCTGAGTATCATTTTAGCGTCTTTCTTGCTTGCTGCCATGCTCGTAGTGCCTATGATTGTTATTAGGCTTGACAGTGCCGCATTTGCAGTGCCTGATGAGCAATTAGTACAGGTGATGTACTTTCTTCAAAAGTGACCGGTGTTCTTAATTTCTGGGTGGTAATCTCTGTGCTGAGTATCATTTTAGCGTCCTTCTTGCTTGCTGCCATGCTCAGAGTGCCTATGATTGTTATTAGGCTTGACAGTGCCGAATTTGCAGTGCCTGATGAGCAATTAGTACAGGTGATGTACTTTCTTCAAAAGTGACTGGTGTTCCTAATTTCTGGGTGGTAATTTCTGGGCTGAGTATCATTTTAGCGTCCTTCTTGCTTGCTGCCATGCTCAGAGTGCCTATGATTGTTATTAGGCTTGACAGTGCCGAATTTGCAGTGCTTGATGAGCAATTAGTACAGGTGATGTACTTTCTTCAAAAGTGACTGGTGTTCTTAATTTCTGGGTGGTAATTTCTGGGCTGAGTATCATTTTAGCGTCCCTCTTGCTTGCTGCCATGCTCAGAGTGCCTATGATTGTTATTAGGCTTGACAGTGCCGAATTTGCAGTGCCTGATGAGCAATTAGTACAGGTGATGTACTTTCTTCAAAAGTGACTGGTGTTCTTAATTTCTGGGTGGTAATCTCTGTGCTGAGTATCATTTTAGCGTCCTTCTTGCTTGCTGCCATGCTCGTAGTGCCTGTGATTGTTAATAGGCTTGACAGTGCCGCATTTGCAGTGCCTGATGAGCAATTAGTACAGGTGATGTACTTTCTTCAAAAGTGACTGGTGTTCTTAATTTCTGGGTGGTAATCTCTGTGCTGAGTATCATTTTAGCCTCCTTCTTGCTTGCTGCCATGCTCAGAGTGCCTATGATTGTTATTAGGCTTGACAGTGCCGATTTTGCAGTGCCTGATGAGCAATTGGTACAGGTGATGTACTTTCTTCAAAAGTGACTGGTGTTCTTAATTTCTGGGTGACAGTTTCTGGGCTCAGTATGATTTTAGCGTCCTTCTTGCTTGCTGCCATGCTCAGAGTGCCTATGATTGTTATTAGGCTTGACAGTGCCGAATTTGCAGTGCCTGATGAGCAATTAGTGCAGGTGATGTACTTTCTTCAAAAGTGACTGGTGTTCTTAATTTCTGGGTGGTAATCTCGGTGCTGAGTATCATTTTAGCGTCCTTCTTGCTTGCTGCCATGCTCAGAGTGCCTATGATTGTTATTAGGCTTGACAGTGCCGAATTTGCAGTGCCTGATGAGCAATTAGTACAGGTGATGTACTTTCTTCAAAAGTGACTGGTGTTCTTAATTTCTGGGTGGTAATTTCTGGGCTGAGTATCATTTTAGCGTTCTTCTTGCTTGCTGCCATGCTCAGAGTGCCTATGATTGTTATTAGGCTTGACAGTGCCGAATTTGCAGTGCCTGATGAGCAATTAGTACAGGTGATGTACTTTCTTCAAAAGTGGCTGGTGTTCCTAATTTCTGGGTGGTAATTTCTGGGCTGAGTATCATTTTAGCGTCCTTCTTGCTTGCTGCCATGCTCAGAGTGCCTATGATTGTTATTAGGCTTGACAGTGCCGAATTTGCAGTGCCTGATGAGCAATTAGTACAGGTGATGTACTTTCTTCAAAAGTGACTGGTGCTCTTAATTTCTGGGTGGTAATCTCTGTGCTGAGTATCATTTTAGCGTCCTTCTTGCTTGCTGCCATGCTCGTAGTGCCTGTGATTGTTAATAGGCTTGACAGTGCCGCATTTGCAGTGCCTGATGAGCAATTAGTACAGGTGATGTACTTTCTTCAAAAGTGACTGGTGTTCTTAATTTCTGGGTGGTAATCTCTGTGCTGAGTATCATTTTAGCCTCCTTCTTGCTTGCTGCCATGCTCAGAGTGCCTATGATTGTTATTAGGCTTGACAGTGCCGATTTTGCAGTGCCTGATGAGCAATTAGTACAGGTGATGTACTTTCTTCAAAAGTGACTGGTGTTCTTAATTTCTGGGTGGTAATCTCTGTGCTGAGTATCATTTTAGCGTCCTTCTTGCTTGCTGCCATGCTCAGAGTGCCTATGATTGTTATTAGGCTTGACAGTGCCGAGTTTGCAGTGCCTGATTAGCAATTAGTACAGGTGATGTACTTTCTTCAAGAGTGACTGGTGTTCTTAATTTCTGGGTGGTAATTTCTGGGCTGAGTATCATTTTAGCGTTCTTCTTGCTTGCTGCCATGCTCAGAGTGCCTATGATTGTTATTAGGCTTGACAGTGCCGAATTTGCAGTGCCTGATGAGCAATTAGTACAGGTGATGTACTTTCTTCAAAAGTGACTGGTGTTCTTAAATTCTGGGTGGTAATTTCTGGGCTGAGTATCATTTTAGCGTCCGTCTTGCTTGCTGCCATGCTGAGAGTGCCTATGATTGTTATTAGGCTTGACAGTGCCGAATTTGCAATGCCTGATGAGCAATTAGTACAGGTGATGTACTTTCTTCAAAAGTGACTGGTGTTCTTAATTTCTGAGTGGTAATTTCTGGGCTGAGTATCATTTTAGCGTCCTTCTTGCTTGCTTCCATGCTCGTAGTGCCTATGATTGTTATTAGGCTTGACAGTGCCGCATTTGCAGTGCCTGATGAGCAATTAGTACTGGTGATGTACTTTCTTCAAAAGTGACTGGTGTTCTTAATTTCTGGGTGGTAATCTCTGTGCTGAGTATCATTTTAGCGTCCTTCTTGCTTGCTGCCATGCTCGTAGTGCCTATGATTGTTATTAGGCTTGACAGTGCCGAACTTGCAGTGCCTGATGAGCAATTAGTACAGGTGATGTACTTTCTTCAAAAGTGGCTGGTGTTCCTAATTTCTGGGTGGTAATTTCTGGGCTGAGTATCATTTTAGCGTCCTTCTTGCTTGCTGCCATGCTCAGAGTGCCTATGATTGTTATTAGGCTTGACAGTGCCGAATTTGCAGTGCCTGATGAGCAATTAGTACAGGTGATGTACTTTCTTCAAAAGTGGCTGGTGTTCCTAATTTCTGGGTGGTAATTTCTGGGCTGAGTTTCATTTTAGCGTCCTTCTTGCTTGCTGCCATGCTCAGAGTGCCTATGATTGTTATTAGGCTTGACAGTGCCGAATTTGCAGTGCCTGATGAGCAATTAGTACAGGTGATGTACTTTCTTCAAAAGTGACTGGTGTTCTTAATTTCTGGGTGGTAATCTCTGTGCTGGGTATCATTTTAGCGTCCTTCTTGCTTGCTGCCATGCTCGTAGTGCCTGTGATTGTTAATAGGCTTGACAGTGCCGCATTTGCAGTGCCTGATGAGCAATTAGTACAGGTGATGTACTTTCTTCAAAAGTGACTGGTGTTCTTAATTTCTGTGTGGTAATCTGTGCTGAGTATCATTTTAGCGTCCTTCTTGCTTGCTGCCATGCTCAGAGTGCCTATGATTGTTATTAGGCTTGACAGTGCCGAATTTGCAGTGCCTGATGAGCAATTAGTACAGGTGATGTACTTTCTTCAAAAGTGACTGGTGTTCTTAATTTCTGGGTGGCAATTTCTGGGCTGAGTATCATTTTAGCGTCCTTCTTGCTTGCTGCCATGCTCAGAGTGCCTATGATTGTTATTAGGCTTGACAGTGCCGAATTTGCAATGCCTGATGAGCAATTAGTACAGGTGATGTACTTTCTTCAAAAGTGACTGGTGTTCTTAATTTCTGGGTGGTAATCTCTGTGCTGAGTATCATTTTAGCGTCCTTCTTGCTTGCTGCCATGCTCAGAGTGCCTATGATTGTTATTAGGCTTGACAGTGCCGAGTTTGCAGTGCCTGATTAGCAATTAGTACAGGTGATGTACTTTCTTCAAAAGTGACTGGTGTTCTTAATTTCTGGGTGGTAATTTCTGGGCTGAGTATCATTTTAGCGTTCTTCTTGCTTGCTGCCATGCTCAGAGTGCCTATGATTGTTATTAGGCTTGACAGTGCCGAATTTCCAGTGCCTGATGAGCAATTTTTACAGGTGATGTACTTTCTTCAAAAGTGACTGGTGTTCTTAAATTCTGGGTGGTAATTTCTGGGCTGAGTATCATTTTAGCGTCCGTCTTGCTTGCTGCCATGCTGAGAGTGCCTATGATTGTTATTAGGCTTGGCAGTGCCGAATTTGCAGTGCCTGATGAGCAATTAGTACAGGTGATGTACTTTCTTCAAAAGTGACTGGTGTTCTTAATTTCTGAGTGGTAATTTCTGGGCTGAGTATCATTTTAGCGTCCTTCTTGCTTGCTGCCATGCTCGTAGTGCCTATGATTGTTATTAGGCTTGACAGTGCCGCATTTGCAGTGCCTGATGAGCAATTAGTACTGGTGATGTACTTTCTTCAAAAGTGACTGGTGTTCTTAATTTCTGGGTGGTAATCTCTGTGCTGAGTATCATTTTAGTGTCCTTCTTGCTTGCTGCCATGCTCAGAGTGCCTATGATTGTTATTAGGCTTGACAGTGCCGAACTTGCAGTGCCTGATGAGCAATTAGTACAGGTGATGTACTTTCTTCAAAAGTGGCTGGTGTTCCTAATTTCTGGGTGGTAATTTCTGGGCTGAGTATCATTTTAGCGTCCTTCTTGCTTGCTGCCATGCTCAGAGTGCCTATGATTGTTATTAGGCTTGACAGTGCCAAATTTGCAGTGCCTGATGAGCAATTAGTACAGGTGATGTACTTTCTTCAAAAGTGACTGCTGTTCTTAATTTCTGGGTGGTAATTTCTGGGCTGAGTATCATTTTAGCGTCCTTCTTGCTTGCTGCCATGCTCGTAGTGCCTATGATTGTTATTAGGCTTGACAGTGCCGAATTTGCAGTGCCTGAGAGCAATTAGTACAGGTGATGTACTTTCTTCAAAAGTGACTGGTGTTCTTAATTTCTGGGTGGCAATTTCTGGGCTGAGTATCATTTTAGCGTCCTTCTTGCTTGCTGCCATGCTCAGAGTGCCTATGATTGTTATTAGGCTTGACAGTGCCGAATTTGCAGTGCCTGATGAGCAATTAGTACAGGTGATGTACTTTCTTCAAAAGTGACTGGTGTTCTTAATTTCTGGGTGTTAATCTCTGTGCTGAGTATCATTTTAGCGTCCTTCTTGCTTGCTGCCATGCTCAGAGTGCCTATGATTGTTATTAGGCTTGACAGTGCCGAATTTGCAGTGCCTGATGAGCAATTAGTACAGGTGATGTACTTTCTTCAAAAGTGACTGGTGTTCTTAAATTCTGGGTGGTAATTTCTGGGCTGAGTATCATTTTAGCGTCCGTCTTGCTTGCTGCCATGCTGAGAGTGCCTATGATTGTTATTAGGCTTGACAGTGCCGAATTTGCAATGCCTGATGAGCAATTAGTACAGGTGATGTACTTTCTTCAAAAGTGACTGGTGTTCTTAATTTCTGAGTGGTAATTTCTGGGCTGAGTATCATTTTAGCGTCCTTCTTGCTTGCTTCCATGCTCGTAGTGCCTATGATTGTTATTAGGCTTGACAGTGCCGCATTTGCAGTGCCTGATGAGCAATTAGTACTGGTGATGTACTTTCTTCAAAAGTGACTGGTGTTCTTAATTTCTGGGTGGTAATCTCTGTGCTGAGTATCATTTTAGCGTCCTTCTTGCTTGCTGCCATGCTCAGAGTGCCTATGATTGTTATTAGGCTTGACAGTGCCGAACTTGCAGTGCCTGATGAGCAATTAGTACAGGTGATGTACTTTCTTCAAAAGTGGCTGGTGTTCCTAATTTCTGGGTGGTAATTTCTGGGCTGAGTATCATTTTAGCGTCCTTCTTGCTTGCTGCCATGCTCAGAGTGCCTATGATTGTTATTAGGCTTGACAGTGCCAAATTTGCAGTGCCTGATGAGCAATTAGTACAGGTGATGTACTTTCTTCAAAAGTGACTGCTGTTCTTAATTTCTGGGTGGTAATTTCTGGGCTGAGTATCATTTTAGCGTCCTTCTTGCTTGCTGCCATGCTCGTAGTGCCTATGATTGTTATTAGGCTTGACAGTGCCGAATTTGCAGTGCCTGAGAGCAATTAGTACAGGTGATGTACTTTCTTCAAAAGTGACTGGTGTTCTTAATTTCTGGGTGGTAATCTCTGTTCTGAGTATCATTTTAGCGTCCTTCTTGCTTGCTGCCATGCTCAGAGTGCCTATGATTGTTATTAGGCTTGACAGTGCCGAATTTGCAGTGCCTGATGAGCAATTAGTACAGGTGATGTACTTTCTTCAAAACTGACTGGTGTTCTTTATTTCTGGGTGGTAATTTCTGGGCTGAGTATCATTTTAGCGTCCGTCTTGCTTGCTGCCATGCTCAGAGTGCCTATGATTGTTATTAGGCTTGACAGTGCCGAATTTGCAGTTCTGATGAGCAATTAGTACAGGTGATGTACTTTCTTCAAAAGTGACTGGTGTTCTTAATTTCTGGGTGGTAACTTCTGGGCTGAGTATCATTTTAGCGTCCTTCTTGCTTGCTGCCATGCTCGTAGTGCCTATGATTGTTATTAGGCTTGACAGTGCCGCATTTGCAGTGCCTGATGAGCAATTAGTACTGGTGATGTACTTTCTTCAAAAGTGACTGGTGTTCTTAATTTCTGGGTGGTAATCTCTGTGCTGAGTATCATTTTAGCGTCCTTCTTGCTTGCTGCCATGCTCAGAGTGCCTATGATTGTTATTAGGCTTGACAGTGCCGAATTTGCAGTGCCTGATGAGCAATTAGTACAGGTGATGTACTTTCTTCAAAAGTGACTGGTGTTCCTAATTTCTGGGTGGTAATTTCTGGGCTGAGTATCATTTTAGCGTCCTTCTTGCTTGCTGCCACGCTCAGAGTGCCTATGATTGTTATTAGGCTTGACAGTGCCGAATTTGCAGTGCCTGATGAGCAATTAGTACAGGTGATGTACTTTCTTCAAAAGTGACTGGTGTTCTTAATTTCTGGGTGGTAATCTCTCTGCTGAGTATCATTTTAGCGCCCTTCTTGCTTGCTGCCGTGCTCAGAGTGCCTATGATTGTTATTAGGCTTGACAGTGCCGAATTTGCAGTGCCTGATGACCAATTAGTACAAGTGATGCACTTTCTTCAAAAGTGACTGGTGTTCTTAATTTCTGGGTGGTAATTTCTGGGCTGAGTATCATTTTAGCGTCCTTCTTGCTTGCTGCCATGCTCGTAGTGCCTATGATTGTTAATAGGCTTGACAGTGCCGCATTTGCAGTGCCTGATGAGCAATTAGTACAGGTGATGTTCTTTCTTCAAAAGTGACTGGTGTTCTTATTTCTGGGTGGTAATCTCTGTGCTGAGTATCATTTTACCGTCCTTCTTGCTTGCTGCCATGCTCAGAGTGCCTATGATTGTTATCAGGCTTGAGAGTGCCGAATTTGCAGTGCCTGATGAGCAATTAGTACAGGTGATGTACTTTCTTCAAAAGTGACTGGTGTTCTTAATTTCTGGGCGGTAATCTCTGTGCTGAGTATCATTTTAGCGTCCTTCTTGCTTGCTGCCATGCTCAGAGTGCCTATGATTGTTATTAGGCTCGACAGTGCCGAATTTGCAGTGCCTGATGAGCAATTAGTACAGGTGATGTACTTTCTTCAAAAGTGACTGGTGTTCTTAATTTCTGGGTGGTAATTTCTGGGCTGAGTATCATTTTAGCGTCCTTCTTGCTTGCTGCCATGCTCAGAGTGCCTATGATTGTTATTAGGCTTGACAGTGCCGAATTTGCAGTGCCTGATGAGCAATTAGTACAGGTGATGTACTTTCTTCAAAAGTGACTGGTGTTCTTAATTTCTGGGTGGTAATTTCTGGGCTGAGTATCATTTTAGCGCCCTTCTTGCTTGCTGCCATGCTCAGAGTGCATATGATTGTTATTAGGCTTGACAGTGGCGAATTTGCAGTGCCTGATGAGCAATTAGTACAGGTGATGTACTTTCTTCAAAAGTGACTGGTGTTCTTAATTTCTGGGTGGTAATTTCTGGGCTGAGTATCATTTTAGCGTCCTTCTTGCTTGCTGCCATGCTCAGAGTGCCTATGATTGTTATTAGGCTTGACAGTGCCGAATTTGCAGTGCCTGATGAGCAATTAGTACAGGTGATGTACTTTCTTCAAAACTGACTGGTGTTCTTTATTTCTGGGTGGTAATTTCTGGGCTGAGTATCATTTTAGCGTCCGTCTTGCTTGCTGCCATGCTCAGAGTGCCTATGATTGTTATTAGGCTTGACAGTGCCGAATTTGCAGTTCTGATGAGCAATTAGTACAGGTGATGTACTTTCTTCAAAAGTGACTGGTGTTCTTAATTTCTGGGTGGTAACTTCTGGGCTGAGTATCATTTTAGCGTCCTTCTTGCTTGCTGCCATGCTCGTAGTGCCTATGATTGTTATTAGGCTTGACAGTGCCGCATTTGCAGTGCCTGATGAGCAATTAGTACTGGTGATGTACTTTCTTCAAAAGTGACTGGTGTTCTTAATTTCTGGGTGGTAATCTCTGTGCTGAGTATCATTTTAGCGTCCTTCTTGCTTGCTGCCATGCTCAGAGTGCCTATGATTGTTATTAGGCTTGACAGTGCCGAATTTGCAGTGCCTGATGAGCAATTAGTACAGGTGATGTACTTTCTTCAAAAGTGACTGGTGTTCCTAATTTCTGGGTGGTAATTTCTGGGCTGAGTATCATTTTAGCGTCCTTCTTGCTTGCTGCCACGCTCAGAGTGCCTATGATTGTTATTAGGCTTGACAGTGCCGAATTTGCAGTGCCTGATGAGCAATTAGTACAGGTGATGTACTTTCTTCAAAAGTGACTGCTGTTCTTAATTTCTGGGTGGTAATTTCTGGGCTGAGTATCATTTTAGCGTCCTTCTTGCTTGCTGCCATGCTCGTAGTGCCTATGATTGTTATTAGGCTTGACAGTGCCGAATTTGCAGTGCCTGAGAGCAATTAGTACAGGTGATGTACTTTCTTCAAAAGTGACTGGTGTTCTTAATTTCTGGGTGGTAATCTCTGTTCTGAGTATCATTTTAGCGTCCTTCTTGCTTGCTGCCATGCTCAGAGTGCCTATGATTGTTATTAGGCTTGACAGTGCCGAATTTGCAGTGCCTGATGAGCAATTAGTACAGGTGATGTACTTTCTTCAAAACTGACTGGTGTTCTTTATTTCTGGGTGGTAATTTCTGGGCTGAGTATCATTTTAGCGTCCGTCTTGCTTGCTGCCATGCTCAGAGTGCCTATGATTGTTATTAGGCTTGACAGTGCCGAATTTGCAGTTCTGATGAGCAATTAGTACAGGTGATGTACTTTCTTCAAAAGTGACTGGTGTTCTTAATTTCTGGGTGGTAACTTCTGGGCTGAGTATCATTTTAGCGCCCTTCTTGCTTGCTGCCATGCTCGTAGTGCCTATGATTGTTATTAGGCTTGACAGTGCCGCATTTGCAGTGCCTGATGAGCAATTAGTACTGGTGATGTACTTTCTTCAAAAGTGACTGGTGTTCTTAATTTCTGGGTGGTAATCTCTGTGCTGAGTATCATTTTAGCGTCCTTCTTGCTTGCTGCCATGCTCAGAGTGCCTATGATTGTTATTAGGCTTGACAGTGCCGAATTTGCAGTGCCTGATGAGCAATTAGTACAGGTGATGTACTTTCTTCAAAAGTGACTGGTGTTCCTAATTTCTGGGTGGTAATTTCTGGGCTGAGTATCATTTTAGCGTCCTTCTTGCTTGCTGCCACGCTCAGAGTGCCTATGATTGTTATTAGGCTTGACAGTGCCGAATTTGCAGTGCCTGATGAGCAATTAGTACAGGTGATGTACTTTCTTCAAAAGTGACTGGTGTTCTTAATTTCTGGGTGGTAATCTCTCTGCTGAGTATCATTTTAGCGCCCTTCTTGCTTGCTGCCGTGCTCAGAGTGCCTATGATTGTTATTAGGCTTGACAGTGCCGAATTTGCAGTGCCTGATGACCAATTAGTACAAGTGATGCACTTTCTTCAAAAGTGACTGGTGTTCTTAATTTCTGGGTGGTAATTTCTGGGCTGAGTATCATTTTAGCGTCCTTCTTGCTTGCTGCCATGCTCGTAGTGCCTATGATTGTTAATAGGCTTGACAGTGCCGCATTTGCAGTGCCTGATGAGCAATTAGTACAGGTGATGTTCTTTCTTCAAAAGTGACTGGTGTTCTTAATTTCTGGGTGGTAATCTCTGTGCTGAGTATCATTTTAGCGTCCTTCTTGCTTGCTGCCATGCTCAGAGTGCCTATGATTGTTATTAGGCTTGACAGTGCCGAATTTGCAGTGCCTGATGAGCAATTAGTACAGGTGATGTACTTTCTTCAAAAGTGACTGGTGTTCCTAATTTCTGGGTGGTAATTTCTGGGCTGAGTATCATTTTAGCGTCCTTCTTGCTTGCTGCCACGCTCAGAGTGCCTATGATTGTTATTAGGCTTGACAGTGCCGAATTTGCAGTGCCTGATGAGCAATTAGTACAGGTGATGTACTTTCTTCAAAAGTGACTGGTGTTCTTAATTTCTGGGTGGTAATCTCTCTGCTGAGTATCATTTTAGCGCCCTTCTTGCTTGCTGCCGTGCTCAGAGTGCCTATGATTGTTATTAGGCTTGACAGTGCCGAATTTGCAGTGCCTGATGACCAATTAGTACAAGTGATGCACTTTCTTCAAAAGTGACTGGTGTTCTTAATTTCTGGGTGGTAATTTCTGGGCTGAGTATCATTTTAGCGTCCTTCTTGCTTGCTGCCATGCTCGTAGTGCCTATGATTGTTATTAGGCTTGACAGTGCCGCATTTGCAGTGCCTGATGAGCAATTAGTACTGGTGATGTACTTTCTTCAAAAGTGACTGGTGTTCTTAATTTCTGGGTGGTAATCTGTGTGCTGAGTATCATTTTAGCGTCCTTCTTGCTTGCTGCCATGCTCAGAGTGCCTATGATTGATATTAGGCTCGACAGTGCCGAATTTGCAGTGCCTGATGAGCAATTAGTACAGGTGATGTACTTTCTTCAAAAGTGACTGGTGTTCTTAATTTCTGGGTGGTAATTTCTGGGCTGAGTATCATTTTAGCGTCCTTCTTGCTTGCTGCCATGCTCAGAGTGCCTATGATTGTTATTAGGCTTGACAGTGCCGAATTTGCAGTGCCTGATGAGCAATTAGTACAGGTGATGTACTTTCTTCAAAAGTGACTGGTGTTCTTAATTTCTGGGTGGTAATTTCTGGGCTGAGTATCATTTTAGCGCCCTTCTTGCTTGCTGCCATGCTCAGAGTGCATATGATTGTTATTAGGCTTGACAGTGGCGAATTTGCAGTGCCTGATGAGCAATTAGTACAGGTGATGTACTTTCTTCAAAAGTGACTGGTGTTCTTAATTTCTGGGTGGTAATTTCTGGGCTGAGTATCATTTTAGCGTCCTTCTTGCTTGCTGCCATGCTCAGAGTGCCTATGATTGTTATTAGGCTTGACAGTGCCGAATTTGCAGTGCCTGATGAGCAATTAGTACAGGTGATGTACTTTCTTCAAAACTGACTGGTGTTCTTTATTTCTGGGTGGTAATTTCTGGGCTGAGTATCATTTTAGCGTCCGTCTTGCTTGCTGCCATGCTCAGAGTGCCTATGATTGTTATTAGGCTTGACAGTGCCGAATTTGCAGTTCTGATGAGCAATTAGTACAGGTGATGTACTTTCTTCAAAAGTGACTGGTGTTCTTAATTTCTGGGTGGTAACTTCTGGGCTGAGTATCATTTTAGCGTCCTTCTTGCTTGCTGCCATGCTCGTAGTGCCTATGATTGTTATTAGGCTTGACAGTGCCGCATTTGCAGTGCCTGATGAGCAATTAGTACTGGTGATGTACTTTCTTCAAAAGTGACTGGTGTTCTTAATTTCTGGGTGGTAATCTCTGTGCTGAGTATCATTTTAGCGTCCTTCTTGCTTGCTGCCATGCTCAGAGTGCCTATGATTGTTATTAGGCTTGACAGTGCCGAATTTGCAGTGCCTGATGAGCAATTAGTACAGGTGATGTACTTTCTTCAAAAGTGACTGGTGTTCCTAATTTCTGGGTGGTAATTTCTGGGCTGAGTATCATTTTAGCGTCCTTCTTGCTTGCTGCCACGCTCAGAGTGCCTATGATTGTTATTAGGCTTGACAGTGCCGAATTTGCAGTGCCTGATGAGCAATTAGTACAGGTGATGTACTTTCTTCAAAAGTGACTGCTGTTCTTAATTTCTGGGTGGTAATTTCTGGGCTGAGTATCATTTTAGCGTCCTTCTTGCTTGCTGCCATGCTCGTAGTGCCTATGATTGTTATTAGGCTTGACAGTGCCGAATTTGCAGTGCCTGAGAGCAATTAGTACAGGTGATGTACTTTCTTCAAAAGTGACTGGTGTTCTTAATTTCTGGGTGGTAATCTCTGTTCTGAGTATCATTTTAGCGTCCTTCTTGCTTGCTGCCATGCTCAGAGTGCCTATGATTGTTATTAGGCTTGACAGTGCCGAATTTGCAGTGCCTGATGAGCAATTAGTACAGGTGATGTACTTTCTTCAAAACTGACTGGTGTTCTTTATTTCTGGGTGGTAATTTCTGGGCTGAGTATCATTTTAGCGTCCGTCTTGCTTGCTGCCATGCTCAGAGTGCCTATGATTGTTATTAGGCTTGACAGTGCCGAATTTGCAGTTCTGATGAGCAATTAGTACAGGTGATGTACTTTCTTCAAAAGTGACTGGTGTTCTTAATTTCTGGGTGGTAACTTCTGGGCTGAGTATCATTTTAGCGTCCTTCTTGCTTGCTGCCATGCTCGTAGTGCCTATGATTGTTATTAGGCTTGACAGTGCCGCATTTGCAGTGCCTGATGAGCAATTAGTACTGGTGATGTACTTTCTTCAAAAGTGACTGGTGTTCTTAATTTCTGGGTGGTAATCTCTGTGCTGAGTATCATTTTAGCGTCCTTCTTGCTTGCTGCCATGCTCAGAGTGCCTATGATTGTTATTAGGCTTGACAGTGCCGAATTTGCAGTGCCTGATGAGCAATTAGTACAGGTGATGTACTTTCTTCAAAAGTGACTGGTGTTCCTAATTTCTGGGTGGTAATTTCTGGGCTGAGTATCATTTTAGCGTCCTTCTTGCTTGCTGCCACGCTCAGAGTGCCTATGATTGTTATTAGGCTTGACAGTGCCGAATTTGCAGTGCCTGATGAGCAATTAGTACAGGTGATGTACTTTCTTCAAAAGTGACTGGTGTTCTTAATTTCTGGGTGGTAATCTCTCTGCTGAGTATCATTTTAGCGCCCTTCTTGCTTGCTGCCGTGCTCAGAGTGCCTATGATTGTTATTAGGCTTGACAGTGCCGAATTTGCAGTGCCTGATGACCAATTAGTACAAGTGATGCACTTTCATCAAAAGTGACTGGTGTTCTTAATTTCTGGGTGGTAATTTCTGGGCTGAGTATCATTTTAGCGTCCTTCTTGCTTGCTGCCATGCTCGTAGTGCCTATGATTGTTAATAGGCTTGACAGTGCCGCATTTGCAGTGCCTGATGAGCAATTAGTACAGGTGATGTTCTTTCTTCAAAAGTGACTGGTGTTCTTATTTCTGGGTGGTAATCTCTGTGCTGAGTATCATTTTACCGTCCTTCTTGCTTGCTGCCATGCTCAGAGTGCCTATGATTGTTATCAGGCTTGAGAGTGCCGAATTTGCAGTGCCTGATGAGCAATTAGTACAGGTGATGTACTTTCTTCAAAAGTGACTGGTGTTCTTAATTTCTGGGCGGTAATCTCTGTGCTGAGTATCATTTTAGCGTCCTTCTTGCTTGCTGCCATGCTCAGAGTGCCTATGATTGTTATTAGGCTTGACAGTGCCGAATTTGCAGTGCCTGATGAGCAATTAGTACAGGTGATGTACTTTCTTCAAATGTGACTGGTGTTCCTAATTTCTGGGTGGTAATCTCTGTGCTGAGTATCATTTTAGCGTCCTTCTTGCTTGCTGCCATGCTCAGAGTGCCTATGATTGTTATTAGGCTTGACAGTGCCGAATTTGCAGTGCCTGATGAGCAATTAGTACAGGTGATGTACTTTCTTCAAAAGTGACTGGTGTTCTTAATTTCTGGGTGGTAATTTCTGGGCTGAGTATCATTTTAGCGTCCTTCTTGCTTGCTGCCATGCTCAGAGTGCCTATGATTGTTATTAGGCTAGACAGTGCCGAATTTGCAGTGCCTGATGAGCAATTAGTACAGGTAATGTACTTTCTTCAAAAGTGACTGGTGTTCTTAATTTCTGGGTGGTAATTTCTGGGCTGAGTATCATTTTAGCGTCCTTCTTGCTTGCTGCCATGCTCAGAGTGCCTATGATTGTTATTAGGCTTGACAGTGCCGAATTTGCAGTGCCTGATGAGCAATTAGTACAGGTGATGTACTTTCTTCAAAAGTGACTGGTGTTCTTAATTTCTGGGTGGTAATTTCTGGGCTGAGAATCATTTTAGCGTTCTTCTTGCTTGCTGCCATGCTCAGAGTGCCTATGATTGTTATTAGGCTTGACAGTGCCGAATTTGCAGTGCCTGATGAGCAGTTAGTACAGGTGATGTACTTTCTTCAAAAGTGACTGGTGTTCTTAATTTCTGGGTGGTAATTTCTGGGCTGAGTATCATTTTAGCATCCTTCTTGCTTGCTGCCATGCTCAGAGTGCCTATGATTGTTATTAGGCTTGACAGTGCCGAATTTGCAGTGCCTGATGAGCAATTAGTACAGGTGATGTACTTTCTTCAAAAGTGACTGGTGTTCTTAATTTCTGGGTGGTAATTTCTGGGCTGAGTATCATTTTAGCGTCCTTCTTGCTTGCTGCCATGCTCAGAGTGCCTATGATTGTTATTAGGCTCGACAGTGCCGAATTTGCAGTGCCTGATGAGCAATTAGTACAGGTGATGTACTTTCTTCAAAAGTGACTGGTGTTCTTAATTTCTGGGTGGTAATTTCTGGGCTGAGTATCATTTTAGCGTCCTTCTTGCTTGCTGCCATGCTCAGAGTGCCTATGATTGTTATTAGGCTTGACAGTGCCGAATTTGCAGTGCCTGATGAGCAATTAGTACAGGTGATGTACTTTCTTCAAAAGTGACTGGTGTTCTTAATTTCTGGGTGGTAATTTCTGGGCTGAGTATCATTTTAGCGCCCTTCTTGCTTGCTGCCATGCTCAGAGTGCATATGATTGTTATTAGGCTTGACAGTGGCGAATTTGCAGTGCCTGATGAGCAATTAGTACAGGTGATGTACTTTCTTCAAAAGTGACTGGTGTTCTTAATTTCTGGGTGATAATCTCTGTGTTGAGTATCATTTTAGCGTCCTTCTTTCTTGCTGCAATGCTCAGAGCGCTTATGATCGTTATTAGACTTGACAGTGCCGAATTTACTAGCGGCGGCAATGGAATTCCACATTCGTCATCTCCTTGCTCTATAATTCTTTTTACTGCTTCTCGTGTAGCAATTTGAACCTCAGGCCATATCACCGTAATTGCTGAATCTTTTTTAGATGCAAAAAATGTAGAGAATGCGCAGAGTCGACTGCATCCACGCTACATATTTTGGGTTTTATCTTCAAGCTTCCAGGCCTTGTGCGATAGATGTAGGTTTTGTGGAAACTAGAAGAATGCGTTAGCCACGTGCCACTAACGTGTAATTCAAAACAGTTTACTTAAAATCTCAGTTTAATCTGGAAGGCGATTGCGTATACATACACAGTAGGAGGCTATGTGTACAGTCCTGATGAACCATTAACAAATCTGGTGCTGCACTTCTTCCATATGTGACGTGAGTATATACAACCATGGTGACTAGTGGTATTCCACTTAGGGGTAAATTCTTTTTAGCACGTGTAATTCAAAACAGTTTACTTAAAATCTCAGTTTAATCTGGAAGGCGATTGCGTATACATACACAGTAGGAGGCTATGTGTACAGTCCTGATGAACCATTAACAAATCTGGTGCTGCACTTCTTCCATATGTGACGTGAGTATATACAACCATGGTGACTAGTGGTATTCCACTTAGGGGTAAATTCTTTTTAGCTTTATGTCTTGCTATTTTCCAGTAATGTGAATGGATTCGCCGGGTCTACAGCACTGAAGTTTTGCAGCTAGCCGCCACGCGCGGTATGTTACTTCTCAAAAGAATACAAATTTATTGTTGTAGAATGAGCCGGCAGCGTCAGGATTGGAATTGAAGGATATCGTTTCTTTTGCTAAACCATAAGAATCCTGTAAACAGAAAAGAAAGATTGAAAAGATTACAAACCTGTCCATTGATTTGAGCTACAGCGCTTATTCAGCTAAATGAGACCAATTAATTATATTGTTTAAACATATATCCATAGAAGGTCTCAGTTGCAATAACAGTGTACAGCCAGATAATATACGAAAAATTATCGAGGTACAATTCATATTTGTTTTTACTGAATAGAACAAAACCTTTCAGCCACACGTAATTACCGCTTTCAGAACACGGCACCCTCTATTTCTTTACAGCAGTCAGAGTGAAAAGCCATGACTACTCTAATTAACAAGTCAGGCAGCAAGAACCTGAGTCCTGTCTAGTGCATCAACATAAAGACCGTGAACTAGGTGCCGCACAGGGAAGACATACTTAAGAATAAGTCTGAAATGAGCCTAATTCAGCTTAACAAGATTAATGTCGGCAAGTTAGCTGTATTTTTGAGGGAAAGAGAAAGACACACTTTCTTCAACGGTCAATGATAGCTGATATTTAGAGGATCATTCTTCGATACGCCACATATAATTAAGTGTGAGCTGTCGCTTTCTTCAAACTTAGTTTCGCAGGTAACGCTATCGTTTTTAATCAAACGAATATCAGAAATAATGTCTGGACAGATGATATTTTATATAACGGCGCCAGTGCCTTTCATTTGCAATTTCACAAAAACAAAAAAAAAAAAATGTACCTAAAACGATTTCAGACTTGGGGAATACCTTTTTAATTTATTTGTTTCAAAGGTGGGATAAGGCGGAGCATTTCGTTCTCTCTCCCCTCCCCCGCTCTCATATGGCGGAAGCCCTGCCAGTGCTGATCAAGCTTCACAGACAAAGGCAAGTCCCGTCGACAAAACGTAGGCTTGCGAACTGGAGCTGCTCTCTCCCTTTGTTCGGTTGTCTATCATACTGTTTACATCTCCTTCTCCCATTCTAATTCGCCTCAAACAAGGTCTATTCCATTTCTAAAAGCCTCACCAAAGAATATGTAGACACTATAGCGGCATGGATTGCGAGAGCCTTGAGACGATGCCGTTATTTAAAGCAGTGAGCAACTGCAGAGTTGGCGTCGGAGAGGTGAGGAAAAACTCACGGGCATGGCTCTGCCAGGCGGTAGCTGGCAGCTCACCGTGTGTCCGACCTAGCGTCTGCGCTATCGCGTCAGGCCCCTAACAGCGGAGTTTAAGTGTCCCTAAGTCTTTTTACCTTGTATAACATCATATTGGAAACTAGTTCTGGGATTTTTATTGGTCATATAAACCCATGTTTTAATTCCAAGCAAGCCAGCCTTGCGCGGAGTGAATATATATAAGGCTATAAAACATTTCTGTAAGTGCATGACGCCACGTGATCCAAATCTGTAGCTTTGCCACCCTTTGTTAAATCCCTAGCTTTCGCGATGGAGTAAATATTACATAACCATAATGCCATTGTCTGGATTAGCTTCCCAGTTTAGTAGGTCTTTTCTCTCCCTCACAAGCACCCTATTCTGACAAGCGTACCTAACTCAGTAATAAGGTTGAAATTTGGGCGAATTCAATCTTGCTCAATTGAAAGGTAGCGCAAAACCCGAGGACAAAGGAGTGGAAGGACACAGCACCAGCGCTCATGATGTGTCCTTCTACTCCTTTGTCCTCGTTTTTTGCGCTACCTTTAATACGAACCTCATTGAATCTTCCTTGCAGTGTGCACATTTCGAAAAACAAAGCAAACTGAGAAGCAGAGACAGTAGACGGCAATGCGGTCGCAATACGCGGGTGTCAGATTATAGACTGGAATTCTCGCCTCGCGGAAAGGTGACGGTCTTGTTTTCTGCCATTTATGCTTTGTCTACGCTTCTACATTTCTTACTGGTACCAATGAAAAGCAGTCGGACCTGCTCCCTTTAGTACGCGACCGTACCTGCAGTCCTCGTCACTCTCTACGCTGTCATATCGCTGTCTTTCTCCGATTTCTTCTGCTTAACTTTCGTAGCGAATACACCTTCACTCCTGTTTTAGCGAAATCTTAGTTTCCCTTTTTGTATATTTGCTCTGTCTGCAAAGGCTGACTGAAAGTACAGTGTGGTTGAGCAATCTGATTTACTAAACTGCTAGACGAGAGAATAGCATGGTTTTTCTCTCCAGTTGAAAATGCTAGTTTGAAGGCACCGTCATTCACAGAGAGACAGCAAATCTACATAGCCTCGGTACTGTGCATCTATATTTACATTTGTGCTCTGGTTACCCTGTTAGTTATATTGGTTAGTTATACTACTTTCTATAAGAAATAGCTGCCAACATCTACAAAACACCTAACCAGCGTAGAATATTCAACGCTTCGCTAAACTCTGGCCCACTCTCTTAGTTCCGAAAATTGGCTGAAGAAAAAAGCGTTTTTAAAAACGCTATTTCATTTACTCTTAAGATGAAGCTTAAGCCACCTCGAGATGTTTGCGGTACAAGTTCGATATAGGGGAAAAGAGGCGCAGTATGTGTCTCACTTTACGTCGAACTCCTATTATTGCAAACTAAAGCCGTGCGATTGGAGCTGCTTATATCGTCGGTGAAAATGTCTTTTGCAAACTAGCTCATAACATGGCAACATGATGGATGACAAAGAGGAAACGAAATAATATGGCACTGCCCTGAAGCAACAAAAAGAATTTTTCGTAGAATCTTGATTCGAAAGAACGTGCCTTTTCTTTCATACACGTAGTCGGGCATGCGTTTTACGCTGTATCTTAACTGACTGGAAAAGCGAAGGTTTTTCGTTCGAACGACTCTTCAACGCTAGTGCGTAATAAGTTACGCGATAGTGCTCGTTCGCAAAGTCATTGCCCTACCACACTATTGAAAAAGTCTTGTTCCTAAAAAACAGACATGACTTATTATTAAAACAGTGGCTCAGCCCATTCTTTTCGCGCTGCTCTTGCTACTGTCAAAGAAATCTGTCTCATATTTACTTCCCATTTAGCATTAATTTGCCATTAGATTTAGTAAAGAGCTCGCGAGAGGGACTCGAACCAAATATATATGTACCTGCAACTCTATGCGTTCGTTGTAAGTGTAGGTGTCCATAGTGAAATGATAGAGATATTGCGTCTTCCTTTTTCATATAACCTAACTCAAGACATTTAACACTTTGCCAAACTCTCGTATCTGAATGGCAAAATTAGCGTAATTATGAACTTCTCATTGTCAGTTAGTCAAAGAGAAGCAACATACACCAGATACCATGGGCATGACCACAAACTCACCACCCTCCTCACCTACCCCCTGACTTCTCTTTTCGCGATATCTGCAGCTCGCCACCTCCAACAGTGGCAGGACTCTATGCTAATATCGGATCCGCTACTATAACTTCGGGCGATCGAGCCAGCAATGAAGGTCGCTAAAGGCCAATGCGCCCAGCCACCTATAGCCGGAAGCCCCTGACTAGGGCTTCCTCCTCAGCGAACGTTTGTTACCCTACTCGTCCCGACGGAAAAAAACAGGCGATAATACATTTTATTGCCCTCCAGCTTATTCTGCGCTTGGTATGTTTATGAGTTCTAAACCGCAGACTGAGTGAAACTTCTGTACGCGTAAGTAATCTGCCATTCATACTTCAAAAGGCTCACTGCTAATGCTGGAGTTATACTGCTGTCCCAATTGCAGTTATTGAAATATCAACGTACTCTAATGCTTGCATAAAACGATATAATTCTAACGTCCATTACCAAAATCCTATGATATCATGCTTGTGCTTATTTCTGAACAGCTCGAATTTTATTTCTGCTCCTACTGCCTCCATTTTATTGCAACAATTATATATTTCACATACCAACAAGCACCCTTCATATCTGTTGCACCCTATTGCCAAACTGGATGGTATTTTTGCTTTTTTTTATTGAGAATAGTCCAGAATGGTGCAGGATCTCTAATTCGGTCGCCAGAATTTCCATTATGGATGACGCCAATGGCTTGATAAGAGGCATTGATAATGTTATAAAATATTAAGCATATTTCTAGAAATATAACAAAATTATTGCACACATTTTTCTGGATCACCTTATACACCGTTGTGTATCCCGTTTTTAAGTGCGACATAGAAGTTGGTCAGTAGTTGTGATGGTCTACTGCTTACCACTCATACACCGGTTCAATACAGGTCCTGGTGGCCATATTGCAATGCAAGTAAGACAAAAGCGATGCATGTACAACAAAATATCAGCAAGCGTTAAATCTTGCAACAAAATAGAAACTGGAACTTTGTACTGGAGCCTCCCTAAGAGCTGTTACCGGTGGGCTATCCCAAACCCGCAAATAAAGTTCATAGTTTGTGTTTAATATACCCTTCTCCTTAATTTCTGGGCTTTCAAGTTAGAACAATAACAAAACTGTAGAGCGAAAACCTGCTATTTGTAAAACATTTGCATTAACGCATCTCGACATTTGAAAGCAAATAAAGTGGGTTTTCATTGCGTACGATACAATTTGTGCCTTTATATAGATCACTCCTTAATCTAGGGGGAGAAGTAAATATGGATTTTATCTTAGAGAGCTTGAATAAAGCGTTGTTGTGGCTTTTTCAATACCCTAACAACCACATAGCGCATCACGAAAACTTGTCGCAAATGCTATATTAATTCTTGGCTACTTAGACTACGCGTGTCATTTTTCTTTCTGTTGCTATTTGCGTTACCTTCAAGTTAGGGTGAAATATTTTCATCTTCCATGTTCCTTCTCTCTAGGTGAGCGCCAGTAAGAGCGGCTGTTTATATTTTTTTTCTCTTCAGCAATACCGATGTCCAGCTGCTTCTCAAGATCTGCCAGTACTGCCCAAATATGCTCCATGCCAAGCTTATCCTTGTAGTTAATGCATTTTAGTAACAGGAGCTGGGGTCACTATGTTCTAGTGAAGCATTTGCTGACCATTTCATGCCCTTTGCTGTGTATCGTAAAGTAACATTTATTTTCGATGACGTTGACCAATACTTTACATTCCTGAGTTTTATTTTCAAAGCTACCGATCTGTTTTGTCTGTCTAACTAAATAGCAATCTTTTGCAACTCGTCCTTTGAGTAACTCAACAAGGTAACGTCATCAGAGACTCACAGTTTATGGATCTATTCTGGAATTTACTTTATCCACAACAGTTCTAGTATTCAGGTCTTCAAAAGCCGATCTTATTACATTCGTATGGAGATTTTAATACTTCCTTTTTTGAGGACTATGGTTGCTGGGCCGCCAGTAGAGTTATATTACAGTACTTTCAATTTGTCACTCACCTATACCGTGATGGTCAATGCCTGAATTTTCGCTGGGGTTTCTACAGATTCCAAGCGTTGTAATCTGTACATATAGGGGTTTGTTTTATTGTGAGCTGTTTTATCGCTAGTTATATATGGTTTTTGTTTTAGAGAATAGCCTGTGGAAGTGTAATCTCTTAAAGTAACAGTCCCATATGATGTTGGCTGTATGTGTGATTAAACTTTGAAAGTAAATATTTGCCCCTCTCCAGTAAATAGGAAGCTGTTTCAGTCACTAAAAAGCGCCACTCGTACCGCTCTACACGCTTCGCTTCTAAAGAAGGAAACTGTCACCTACGATGATGGGTGGTCGTCCTCTACTCGAAGAACCTTCCATTCGTTGGGGAGTAAGTTTGCTGAGAATTAGGCAGACTAGTACAGGCCTTACAATCCATCATGTATTGTGCCGAGGATATCTCAACGCCCCAAGGAGCTTGCTGGGCTGGAGATCTCCCTGCAGACTGTGTATCGGCCGGGGTGTAGTGAAAAGTGGAAGCTGCGAAAGCGATTTCTTTCTATTGCTTGTATCTTGGGAGATCAGCAATATTTTCTCTTATAAGCACTCTGGTACACCTTTCTTTTTTTATTTGGTTTACAATTTATGACCCAGCTGTGCTTTTGCGTCGCATTTCGGGGCTTACCTGCTGCGTAATCTCCATACTTAGCACAAAATATCGGACATATTATATAGCTGTATTTACATACAAGAAATATAGCTGTTTAGTTTGTTAATTAAACTGATTAGTACCTTGCGTTTTAGCGGGTAGATGATTAGGCCGTCTTATATATTCTTTTACTTGGAAGAAAGAACGGTAAAAAAAAACGGCACCTGGCATACGTAATAAATGTGTTACATTTATAAGTTTGCTCTACTTTGCAAGTTTCAGCTATTCATTAATGCACGCAAAGCACTTCAAAAAACAAAATGACAAAATTAGCTCTCTTCTTTCAGCTCTGCCACATCTAAAGCAACTTTCAGTTACGGCAATCACCAAGATCATCAAAAATATGCCGAAGGCACTACATTTTCAGCGGTCTAATGAGTATCCTTTTACAGTGTTTTCATGATCCTCGCCTTATATAAGGCAAGTGAGCAGTTCGATCCTTACGGTGCCATTATTCACACTCATGGTCCTTGTCTGTATTTGGTATCCCAGGGCGAATACAAATAATGCCTTCATATATGGTCACTTTTATGACAAAACGCTGATACATTTTTTTTATTCCTGGTAAACTGCTCGTGAAGGAATGATCATTGTAGACAAGTAAGTAACAGTTTCTTTTAGATCAAATTGAAATACTAACGCTTTAAGTAACGATAATACTTATGCTACGAAACTCATCTTGCCCAGCCAGCGGACCATGGGCTTAATGCATCCCACAAGCCTAACCTTTCTACCGGATTGCAATACCGCTTATTCAACGCTGCTGTTCATCGCAGAATAGAGATACGAGGTTTCCATAAGGGCATGCGATTACAGCTGACCAGCATGCTCTTTTCGGTCTGTCAAGGCACGTAAGAAAACTCACCGTTAAAAAGCCACAAAACGAACAAATTGCAAAGTTGACTTGACGCTTCCTGTTAAAGGTCTGACAAGGCGTTTTGGGTGTCAAGATCTGGGACTCTTGTTATATGAATTCGAACATTCTTCATCTTTACCGAATACGTTTATTAAGGGCAATATAAATACACAACACTCAGTCATGCAAAGTATATGATTTCAGATTCTTGTTTTTGGAACGCCGTGCTCCTTATACAAATATTATGACTTGTTCAGTGAAAATTTGCTTGTGAAAATTTAGAACAGAATCTATTGTTTTATTACCACGTTAATGTCTGTTTGAACCTGAAGAATAACAGTGGCAAGCACGGTACGACTCTTGCAAAAAGTATCAAAAAATTGAGGAGAGAATGCACTCCTTTTCTGAGACTTGACTGCATTTAAATAACCTGTCTTAACAAAACTTCTCTAATGCGTCTAAACTATATTATATAATTATTTTAATAGGAGCTAGTGTGCCGACTCCTCGGTCACTAAAAGCAGACAAGGCTCATGTGAACAGTCTCGCATTGACAACTTTAACTGCCATTAACTGCTTTAAAGAGCTCTCCGGTATCTACTTCAATGACGCATATTAGAACTGTGCTGAAAATCAGAAAAGTGTTGGGGATAAGCTTCTGTTATGCATGTTTGCCTTCCACTTATTTTCACCCCTTGAAAACGTCATTCAAAATGTGTACGTTTGTCCTATTCGACTATTTTATAATGAAACCTCTCTGAACACCAGTTCCTCATGCGCACATCCTGCATGAAGCGCTCTCGAAGCACAAATATGGAGCCGAAATGAAGTGGTGACCAGTTTAGCTAGCGAGTCTGAAAGGACATTTTTTTCGATGTGCAGCCTTACTTTCGCGTTTCTGAAACACCATTCACCATCGAATTTTTCAGCAGAATTTGGCTTCAATCATTGCTAACAGTATTTATTTAGGTATTATTCCCGTAGCACGCAACCATATAAAGGCGTGTGTTGAATGCAGTTCATCGCATTATCAAAGGGGCAATGCCTGAAAAATATAGTCGCCTGAATGCCAATTATATTATTTTGAATAAACCGGGAAACAATATTAAACTATGCATTTTGGTAATGAAGAGCAGACGCAAAGCGAAGGTAAAAGATGGCATCAATCTCGATAAGCTTGTTCTTTTTTGTCTTCATAAGCGTCTTATCACCACTACTTTTTTGTGGTCACCATTAGGCGCTCGAACTCCCTCAGATGAATCGCTGGAGATCATGCGGCCCTGGCAGCAATACCTGCACACAATGCGATGATGAAAAAACTAAGAAAAACGAATGACTAGTCCGCAACACGCTCGACGAGAATACATAGAAGATAGGCAACGCATAGGAGCCAAATTCTGTAATTACTTGATCCTGGTAGAAAAGACTTAAGTTTGATTACTTTTCTACAGTACGACACTACGACGAGACTGGTCACTTGTTCAAAAGCTCTTGAATATCAAGGTGCGAGGTCAAATAAATCCCAGCCATGTTAACCTGTAAGCGCAGCGGTACAAAATTTTGACAGAATCATTCTGAGGAAACATACGTACATGTAAATTTAACAGAAGAAACAAAGTATATTAAAGCCATGACTTTGATGCTCAGTGACTCTTGAACAGTTAATTGGGACACAATCACCCTTTCCTTTAAAAGCTGTCACAATTACATGCGAAACCTGTTACAACTACTTGAAAACTGAAGAAAGCAATGCTGTTCCAAGAAATCTGTACACAGTTAGTATAGGATACGAATTATACAGGTACCTGGGGTAGGCCCAGACATAATAACGCGGTTTCTCTTCATAATACTATATAGATGGGACAAAATATCTAAGGACAAATTAAGAACACAAAAAGCGCAACATATTGTGCTTTCAGGCATAGAAGAAAAGCAAAGCGTTCAAGCGTAAAATACGTTCTTCGGAAAAGCACAGCCTGTCCGCTACATTCGTCAGTACACAGCAAATGGCTGCACCATATTTTGCGATCCAAGACCCACATATAAGAACAACAAAGGCATAAACTCAAGCGTATTACCGCTGCTAATCGTTCAAAACCTTGTTTTCACAAGCTGCTGTATTCTGCCATTTAGCGCTGTTGTGTTTCAGTTGATACCCAGATATTGCATTAAAGCGGCAAACGAAATCTTGATCTCGAATCTAGCCTGTAATATACTGATTACTTTCCCATACACAGTATATTTCTCGAGAAGTAGAGTTGCAGCATTGCAGGCTTAATATAGGCTGTCATGGAGTTGCACTGGAATGGTGTAAGCTATCAGCAGAACTGCGCTCAGATTGACTCTGGTTCACATCACCACTAATCGTTAAATATTATTCCACGTGAGGACAGTCAGTTCTATAATGACGGCTTGGCTTCACGTACAGCAAAAGCTGCATCCACAAGATCGGTTTTGAGCTGGCTTGAATTGCTTGAATTCCAATATTCTGGTCAAAATTGATGTTGTTATTTGAAGATGTCTTCATTAAAACGTTAGAAGGAGGGTATCGGAACTTACACTACAGAGGAGAGTTGTCGCTAATTCTCCCAGAAAAATAGAATAAGCGCCAAGGATAGATTCACTGATTGCTGCCATGTGATTAAAGCTCATACCATGTTTTCAGGCTCAACAGACCTACCCGTCTCTGCTAGTTTCATAAGGTATGGCGCTTGCCGACACAGTTTATAGCGCTTAATATATGTGATTACATTTTTTAGCTCTGACAGGCCTCTTTGTACACGTGCGTTTGAGTACTTACTATAACAGTGTGTGGTGTGCGTGGATACGCGCTTGGGTTAGAATATATGAGGAAATGCAGAGTTCTGTGGATCTTTGGGACAGCTGCTTATATACCATCTAGTAAAACTATCCGCATAGTCACTCACCCCTCTTCAGATTTGCTCACAAAATTGTTAATATAAAGGCTAAATATCAATTTCTAAATCAAATGTGTGTGTTCATGTTGGGGGGCGGATTTTATGAATGCTGTACTGGATCACAAAACGAGATGAAGATTTAAGACGGAATTACGATGGAAAGACTTGACAGTTGACAAAAACAGAATGCCTAGTCAATTTGGACGAAGATCCACTCTTCTCAGCCGACAGCGGCACTGACCATTCAGAGTCCCGGTTGTTATTCCCTCTGCCACTGGAAGCTATTCCGCAATGCCAGCTTTCAGTGACTATGAAACGACACAAAGATCAAAGGTTTACTCGTTACGAAATCTGTGCGAGGGTAATAAAAATAGAGGGCATTCGGATAGCGCAGTAAAACATGCTAATTGCTTGCAGACGAAAAACATAAGACTAGCTGTCCCGAAAACAAAGTCGCTTTCAACGAAAGCCTCGCCCTTTTTCTGCACTGCTGTGTTGCATAAAGGCGCCTAGGCTTCCGCTTCCCATTTGCGCCATGATGCGTCCCAAGGCAGGAGGAGAATGTCGAGTAAATGGCGGCCTGTCTAGTATATTACGGCCATAAATCGCCGAGCTGCTTCAGAAGTGCATAAGGGCACAGCAGGGATATATGAAGGTAAAGGAGGCAGTATCTCAGGGTCTTAGTTTATTTAGCTGGACGAAAATAGAAGCCAGGAGGAATAAGGCAGTTAAGAGAAGCCGTAGCAATAGTATTTTTCCAGTGAATTTTAGAGGGTTAATTTATTATCAGTGTTTTGGTCAATTAAAATGCCATTTGAAATGCTCTACTAGAATAACAGGTTCTGCGGCAGTCATGATAATCATAACGAAGTCGAGTGCGAGTTATTGCATACTGATCTAGGGTTTTATATGCACGGTGAAGGGCTCCAGGATTCTACGCATACTGGCATGTCCGACCGTTGTTCTGTGACATCGTCTTTCATTTCCAAGCCCTGCCATATTTAGGGTGATATTCTCAAATACTACCGTAGTCGCACACAGTAGCGATATCAATGGCTACCGCAGTGTAAAAATGCCAAGGAATGGTCGCTTTGATACAACTGGCATCTACCGTGTAGGCACGTTTTTCAAGTCGCTTCCCTAAGCTTCTTCTGTTAATACCAAGTTTTCATTTTCATGTCACACTGTGTCATCTTGGGACATATACATTAGTAGTTATGATGAAATTTCTTAGACTACCCGTTAATAGCATGAAAAGAATCTACCGGGGCACTGCTCATTATGTTCACTTGATGTTTAAGAAATGCAACTCCTTATGATTTCGACAAAAACTGTTCAACAAAACGCACCAACAGTGCTCTGAACAACGTGCTTTCTCGCTCTGAGTGTAGCTTTGGCGAATGGTCACGAGACCTATGACAGTATTTTAGCATTCAGCACTAAAACCAGCAACTGTGTCATATATTATAGGACCCTAGCAACGATTAAAATAATATGCCTCCAAATCATCATTCTTCACATCACCGAGGTTAGGCGTTACCATAGCGGAGCTTCTCTGCGGGATAAAAAGGAGAGTCAGTTTATCCACCTGCAAACTTCATCCACGTGTGTAAGAACTATATGCCCTGAATGGTTCAACAAACTGTATTTTAAAGTGTAAGCCATGTACAGCGCATAATTTGCGCAAAGTCAACCATCATAAAATTGCAATAATTGGTTGTGATGCATATGTCATGTGGCAAAGACAATAACATTTTCAGGTATTGCCGTTCTGGTTGTTAGATTATCTCAGCTCCTGTGATCGGCTGACCAGCTCTCGCGCTGAGGTCTTCCACTTTTTAGCGCTTATTGGAAAAAACGCGCAGGGGTGTAGTAGGTGGGCGGAGGACCGTCAACAGTGGCGCTAACGTAAACTCGTGCTGACAAGATTTGACATTAGACGCTGTTTTCGTCTACGACTTCCCGCAAAACGAAGAAGAATCGGCCGCAGCTGAAAATTTTCCTAAACAAACTACCGTCGAGATTAAACTGGGAAATCACGGCTTATGCAACTAATCGCGAATAAATAAAGGTCACACAGATTTGCAGCATTCCCCGTTCTAGAGCGTAACTCAATTAAATTAAGATAAAAACTGAAATAATTAAACATGTAGAGTGAACACAAGCAACCATGATGCTAATAAAAAGGCCTTATGCACACATAATGCTCAGAGTGTACATGTGGGCGTTGGGATGCTCTTTCTGACACAATAACGATGTCATAGCCCTCTTCACCTAGACATCAAGGATGCATGTACTCTGTACAATATATAGGTCATGATTTCAGCACTTCGTGCTCGCCGCTAACTTAAGAACGTAGCAAAACCAAACTGTGCTTGAATAGCAAAATAGAAACACATAAAATAACCGCTCGTTTAGCATGCTTTAAAATACATAGAAGGCGGAGAAGCGTAGCTCTGATTGTACTTTCGCCGCGCGTTAAGTTCATTCTGCTCAGGCGAAGGTCTGACTAAATGCGGCGTGAAGGTCACTAACCTGACAGGATGTAGTACTATGGCGGTTGGTTGCGACAGTTTCGAGTTTAGCTGCCTTCGTTGTAGATCTTGTTTTGTCATCGCAGGTCCTCAGCAAACGTTGATATATGCAGTCGGCATCACATATATATTTTTGGCGTGATAGTAATCACGACAAGTAATACTTACGTCACCTTTCTCACTTTTACGCTTTAACATGTGCATCATCACTCATATATAAGGAACGTGTCACTGGAAAAGGTGCGGCGGTGACGTGACACTAAACCGCATTACTCAAAAAAAGCCCCCCACCCCAATATATATATATATATATATATATATATATATATATATATTGAATTTAATATATATGAATTTAACGTGATGGATGCCCTTCGGCCTATGTAATGCGCCGGCCACATTTGAAAGATTTATGAACTCAATACTTCGTTTCCTTTAGTGGGAAGTCTGCATGTGCTATTTAGACGATTTTTTATTTTAGGCCAGACCTTTACTGAACATAACACGCGACTCGCTAGTGTTTTAGATTGCCTGCAGAAGTCTGACCTTGTTCTGAATTCCAAAAAGTGCCGTTTTGGCGAACGTCAAGCGCTGGCACCCGGGCATCTCTTCGACCGCGATGGAGTTCGGCCAGATCAACAGAAGACTGCAGCCGTCGCAGCATTCCAACGACCACAGACTCAAAAGGAGCTCCGCAGTTTTCTGGGGCTGTGTTTCTAGTCTCAACGGTTCATCCCAAATTTTGCCAATGTCGCCTGCCCTCTGACATCCCTTCTACAAGACGTCCCTTTCGACAGGACCTCAGATTGTCACGCGTCTTTCCGCCAACTAAAGTTTCTGCTTACGTCACATCCCATACTACGGCACTTCAACCCCTCCGCTCCGACTGAAGTCCACACTGATGCAAGTGAGATTGGTGTTGGCGCTGGGCTTGTGCAACGTTCGGCAACAGGCGAGCATGTAATTGCTTATGCAAGCCGTTCCCTCAGCAAACCTGCGCGTAGAAACACTGTTATGAAGCAGGAGTGTCTCGCTGTAGTTTTCGCTGTTCAACGGTTTCGGTTCTACCTATATGAACGCCATTTCACGATTGTGATGGACCATCATGCCCTCTGTTGGCTCGTCAACCTTCGCGATCCATCTGGTCGTCTGGCACGCTGGGCCCATCGTCTGCAGGAATACGACTTCACTGACTCGTATAAGAGTGGCCGCAAACACGCCGATGCAGACTGTCTTTCACGTCTTCCTCTTCCTGCGACCGAATGTGACTCTGGTGATTTCGACCATTACATCTCCTCCATCGTCCCCGAGTTTCCCGACGCCTCGGCTCTGCGGACTGTGCAAGAGACCGACATAAGCCTCGAGCCACTGCTTGCGGAGGCGCGAGAACTGACTGCTTCCAGCCCATTTTGTCTCCGTGATGGCCTTTTGTACCAAAGGCTTATCCAAGCACCGGCACGAATTTTCTGCTTGTTGTTCCCGAGAGCTACCGCTCGTGCATCTTGCGTGCCATGCACGACGACCCCATTTCTGATCACCTGGGCTCTGCACGAACGCTCCATCGTGCCCGCGACGGTTTTATTGGCCAAAGATGCGCCAGACGACTGAGCGATATGTGGCGAGCTGCACTCAGTGTCAACGAGACAAACGTCCTACGTCCACGCCACAGGGCCTGCTGCATCCTGTGACTCCACCACGTGGTGCATTTGAAAAAATCGGAATCGACCTTATGGGTCCCTTCCCGAAATCATCCGACGAAAATCGTTGGATCGTGGTTTGTGCGGACTATCTCACCCGCTACCGCGAAACGGCAGCTCTTCCTTCAGCCACCGCTCACCACGTGTCCCTGTTCTTGCTCCGTTCTGTGATCCTCCTCCATGGGCCTCTGCGAGTGATCATGAGCGATCGAGGTCGCCAGTTTATGGCAGATGTTTTGGAAGAGCTTCTCCGTTTGTGTGCGTCGCATTTTCGGCATTCCACACCATATCACCCTCAAACCATCGGCTTGACTGAGCGCACAAACCGCGCACTCAGAAACGTGCTATCTATGTACATCGCATCTGACCACAAGGATTGGGGTACTATACTGCCGTTTATAACGTTTGCATTCAACAGTGCAACGGATGAGATGACCGGCTACAGCCCGTTTTTCCTTCTATATGCCAGTTCTCCTTGGTATTGTCTAGCATCATTCTTCCTTACCCCGTCCATGACGAACCGCGCATTGCGGAAACTCTGTCGAGCCGAAGAAGCTCGCCGTCTCGCCCGTTTGCGAATTCTCGCTTCGCAAGAGCGTTCAAAAGCTCGGTACGACAGCCGGCATAACCATGTGTCTTACGCCCCTAGCGACTTAGTGTGGCTTTGGCGACCTCTCCGAAAGCTTGGTATAGCCCAGAAAATGTTGGAGCATTACGCTGGCCCTTACGTTGGGTTTGAGCGCGTCAGTGAAGTGAACTACCAAATAGCACGTATGAGAGCCAGTGGTCGTCACTCAATCAGAACCGAAGTTGCCCATGTCGCCCAGATGAAGCCGTGTCACTCTGGTGGAAACGAATAACTACCTCACCCGGTGGGCTGCGTCTGCCCAGGGGGAAAATGTAACAGTACAGAAGAAGATCAATGCATCGCTACTAAATGCAACCAAAAGCAGGCGATCACTAATTTATATCACTGACATCACAAGAAAATCTTTTGTTGGTCATATGAAGCATAGTATATACTAGATGAAGAGAAGAAATAACAAATTAAGGCACCCATTAAAATAAATGTTTCGTCACCGCTGAACTTCGGAAAACCATTCTTCTACCATGAGTTTTAAATACCTTCGCAATAATATTTTTCCAGGATTTCCTACATAACGCTCTCATATGTGTAGTTATGTCCTTAAAGTATTGCGAAAGTCTTTCACTTTGTTTTCTTAAAATGCTTGTTTGTTCACAGCTTGCTCAGATGCTGTAAATTTGTATTTTGGCTTGAATGAAAGTGCTAGTTGTTGGGCTGTTGTATTCTTCACAGAGTATGAATGCTTTGGGTGTTGTAGCCCTTACGAGGAAAAATTATTGCCTTTTTCCAAAACACCTAAGATTTTTTTATTGTACGTCACAAAGCACTAATATATATATAAAAAATATTTCCTGATGAAGAGGTCTGCTAATGTATGAGAATGCGAAGTCGTCACATCTTGTGTGCTCGTCATTTCGCTGAAAATGTATCTAAAGAAATATATTGTTTTTTATATGCTTTCATGCATGTTGCACACAAGGCCTATGATATTAAAGTTTGGTGCAACAAAGACAAAAGTTTTTAATTTTACACATCCTGGTAGCAAGACCTAGTTGACGTGCATTCGAGTTTTCATCTGTGCTAACGTTTGTAAGAAATCAGTGCTTCAAGGCCGGTCATCAGTCACTGCTTTAGCTAGGCTGCCAGAATCCTCAGTAGGAAATTCACATTGTTATTACTTTAAGATCAGCATAAATTCCAAGAGCATTTTTTGTAATATATACCTACCGCTATGTACGCGTAAAACGTTTTTGGCAGCTAACCGCCGTGTCAAATGCGTTACGTGCACAATGGTCGGCCCCGCAGAGGTCTATGGCTCCAACCCCAACACCAGGTAAAATATATTATCCAATTACTTCGATTTTTGCGCCGTACCACTTTTCGCCATTTATGTGGGCACCGTCAAATGTCTCCAGCACTAAAGAGATCGCCAAGTGGTTCGTTACGCAATTAGGCTTGTAATTTGTTCGCATTTAATTAACTCAATATATTGGCAAATTACACCGGATGCAAGAGTCGATGTTTAATCACACGGGCACTACATCGCCTAGCCATGGAATGCTAACACTGAAAGGGCATTGTTTGTCAAATGAGGATAGCTAATCAAGCAACGGCACCAAAAGTAGCAACAACCGGCCGTCTCGTAGAGCACATTGGAGCGTGCTGTGGTCAAATGCGAGAGACAATGAAGAGCGAGAAGCAATACGTAACGCGGTTCGCAGTGCTTGTTACCACGAACACTCATGCGGACGCGCGGCGACTACGTACCCTGGTGTGTTAATGCAGTTTGTCTCAGTTCAGTTCAGTCGTTCAGTCGTGTCCGACTCTTCGTGACCCTATGGACCATGTCACGCCACGCTTTCCGGTCTCTCACTATCTTCCTAACATCACATAACTTCATCTACAAAATGGGTACAAGCGTCCCCCGGCCTGGCGCCCGGCTCTCACAGGGGTGTGTGCTTGGAAGAGGCTCCGCAAACCCCGCTGCGCTCCTTCTCGGCTGCGGGAGGTGGTTAGTTCGAAACCCACCGCCGGACACCCACCGGTAAAAATGGGTACAAGCGTCCCCCGGCCTGGCGCTCGGCTTTTCCAGGGGTGTGCGTTTGAGAGAAGCTCCGTAAACCCCAGTTTGCAAAAAAAAAAAAAAAAAAAAAACTGGAATAATGCCCATCCAGTTTCTCTGGATGGGCATTAATCATTCTCTAATGTGCCGTTAACAGTAGTGCTTTGGCGGCAGTGTTTCGACTTTAGTGAGTGTTTAAGCAGCTTTCTTTACTAATTTCTTCTCTCTTTCAATAAATGGCATTTAAACTTAAAACGTTGTATAATGCATAAGAATGCTGAACTGGGCGAGTTGGTGCGTTTGCATTTTAGGAAGCATCCATTAACTTAGCAAAAATAGAGATTACTTACCTTGAATCAGTTATCAAGTACATTTGCACGTGTTTTCTGGATCTTTCCAGACTTGCTTTTTCCACAACTTTTGTCAATTCATCTTCTTTTCACGATTTTTTTTGTCTTGCACAATATATATTTTTCTATCGTTTGTAATAAAAATTCAGTTATGAGTAAGCGCTCGTGTGTGCTTCCTTTATACTACGATCTTGCCTTCCTTGCGTTACGTTCCTAGAATACATTAATGCATGATGTGTATACATCGTGCACTTTCATACGTATTTTATAATAAGATGCTGCATTTTAATTTTGCGAACCTGTTTCCTTACAAGAACCGATACTGTTAATAATGTGCGGCAAACCTTTTTTTATAACTAATCCCACCTAATAAATCTCTTGGTAGAATATTGAGTACAGCACAAAACTTTAAATCAGTTTCTCTCATCATCTCATCTTGTTCACCAATAATACTATGTTCTTTTCTATTTTCTATAAGAAGTTATTTACAGGTTAAACTTGTAGAAACAAATAGCTTCTAAAGTTCGCCCCTAAACGATATACGATATTTCGTGAACGTGCAATAGAATCATTGGCTCAAATATGCACAGAACTGATTGCAAAGTCTTCTCAATACGCCTAACCTTTATAAGGCTTGGCTCATAGCCTAGTTTGTTTCGATTTCTTCCTTGACATCTAAAACAGAAGTAATATATTCTTTCATGAGCATGTAAAAAATATAGCTACTTCTTTAGGTTAAGCCGCGTTCGCCAAATATTCATGTTAACCTTCACTGAGCGCTGGATTTGTCAGTGTGGGAAGGATCAAGCTTCATTCTGCCTTGTACGATGCAGTAGGCTATTGCAGTGATGGAACACAGGACAAGGAATAACACGTCACTGATGACCTCCGTATAACACCAGCAGTGTAATGCAGTGTTGTCACAAATTAGATGAAAAATGCTTGCATTTGTTTGGCCTTGACGCATATTTAAAAAAAAAAATGAACGACCAGCAGCCAGGCGAAACAGGGTCGCTGAATCTTGTGAGCAAGGGGATGCAATATGTACAATATGATGTTCAGCGTTGTGTAAAAATGTAGAAACATTCTAAACGCAAATTCTAGAAAATAAGATTATTCCGGGTGTTGGAAGTAGCTTCCATAACACTATTCAACCAAATCAAATAAGAGAACTTCATATTTTCGCCTATAACTATACACTATGTCTATAAATTTTGTCTATAACAGAATAAGGTGCTTTGACCTAAATATCAAGGTTGAAAATTTTACGTTGCGTATAAAAACAGGCACGCTGAAATTTTTAGTTCATACAGTGACACAAATATTTAAGGTGAGTTCTGGGCTTTTATATTCGGTGGTACTACAAGTTGTTTTCTTAGTGGAGCTTTCAGCAAACTTTGCATTTTCCTATATATATATATATATATATATATATATATATATATATATATTGCCGATTTCCACCTTTCAATAAATAATCGTACACGACACCCTCCCATTATTATATAAAAAGAAAGATTTTTCGTTTTCCACATTAGGAGTGAAATTCTTACCAACCAATTTCGACGTACCAACCGTCCTTTAAGACGCACACCTGGGCCGGCTTGCACGATAAAGTTGGAGCTAAGTCCAGACTTAAACGGTCCAGACTTAAACAAGCCGCACGCTTCGGTTCGGCTCGTGTTCACCAGAGTGGCTTCCCTGAACGCCCTCAGCAACCACTTGGTGTATTTTTCCTCGTAACACAATCTTAAGCCGCAAAAATCAATGGTACGGATTTTACACAGTGCTTGATTGATCGAATGTTTACATCTTACCGCGAGGACAGGGCCAGCGCATCTATGTATTTTCTAATTTCTCGACTTAGGTACCGGGCGTCCTTGTGTCTTAACTAAGACGGCCTAGAGTCGTAATCGCACAAGCGACTTATTCAAGTCAGGACTGAAGCCCAGTCTTGACTTCAGTCTTAAGCGGCCATGCTAGCGGCCTAATCCTTTAGACTCCAGTCAAGTCTGGACTTAGCTAAGACAGTCTTAAGATCGTTTCGTGCAAGCGGGCCCGTAGGCGACCTTACGGGATCTTAACAAATGAGGCTATGCCGCTGTCCCGTTCCTTTCTGCGCTTAGAATAGGGGCCAAAGTTGCTTAAAAGTTTAAGAACATAGAAAAATTATTTGGTGATTATTTCGTGTTATTTGACGATGATCTTAGAAATGAAAGGGCTCCTATTCCATCGACCACCATTTCCATTTATTATGTCTAGGAGCTGTAAGTTGTTCTTCCATTCGATGAAGAAGGACTCATCGCAAAGAATATTACTCTCCTTAATGTAGCATCGAGTAGCGTAATATTGCGAGGCAATTTGCTTTGTTATAGAAACATTTAGCCGCTGAGTGCCTAAAGATTTGGGGGAAATGCACCTGAAACAAAAACAAAATAAAAACGGGAAATATGCTTGAAATTTCTGAGCTTCGATTAGTATCTTACCGCTCTGCGCGACAGAAAAAGTGGGTGAAACATCAGACGCAGTAGAGACAGAAAAATTGTGGAGCTTCGCTTTCTATCCTTCAGCTTTGCGTAACACAAAAAATGGGTTAAAATCAAAGCGGGACAAACAAAAAAAACTTCGCCATTGTAATTGAACATGCGAAGTGCTAACTGCTCTTTCGGATCACCGCGACCGACGGCTAGCATTGGGTGATATGAAAAAAAGAAACTGGAAGCCTGGTGAGGGGGAAACGAATCAGATGGGTAAGGCGTGTGGACTGCGCGTCGTTTGCTTTGTGAACTGCATCTTTTCTCCACGCCAGCAATCTGGAGAAGAACAATAAATCATGTCGAACCTATCCAAGTTCCCCGCAATTGTTAGCGATTTTTCTAGCATTGCTAAATTTCCATTCTTGCTCACCACAAAATGTCTGTCTCGGTATCCTCCTGGAAACGACGTTTGCGCTTTTTCTTTCTAATATTGAAGAGCTGGTTGTTTTAGGAAAACATTTCAGGAGAATAATGGTGCTGTAGGGGCATCAATATATGCTCGACAGTTGCCACTTTGTGACGGGTTGGTTGAACAAATGATCATACCACGTGCAGGGACCGATTACGACGGATGATGATAATTTAAGTTATGACGTATTGGGTATAATAATTTCTCCTGAGCCCTAAACGAAATTCCAAATTTATTTGCCTCGGTTTGCGCCCGCCACCTTCTCGAGAATAAATGCGACGTCTATTGGTGGTCCGCCGAAATCACATAGGCTCAATGCCAAGAGGCAATCACGTCGTTGAAAAGGTACTCTTATGTAATAGTGTGCTACCCCTTGTAGACTCGGTCGATTGTATCACTGTAGGATAAATTGTTACCGTGAAAGAATAATATTATGTGACGTATGCTGAATCATGCCTGGTTTTTGTAACCAGATTCTTATGTAGACGCGCTTCCTGTATATGCAATTTACATGTGCTGATCAGTGCAAAATTTTTGTGAGACAAATGTAAAAAAGGAAGTAAAGAGCGCAGCAGATGGTTTCAGGACAAATATTTTGTTTCACTGCGCCCTGGTTGCCCCAAGTCAGGCAACTTACGGGCACTGCGGCTCCTGTACCTTGTGGAAGTTACACAGTCAGCCATTATATTATTGGTGCAATATTGCTGGCAGTAATAAAGAGGGCTGCTGTTTGGAGAATGGGAAAACGAACGTTTACCAAATACGCAAATCAGTCTAGGAAAAACGAAAAGAGCGCTCGGATGTTACCTAAGCAGATAATTGCTCCGAAGTATAAGTGCTGAAAATCGAGTAGTCGCCACAGCATTAGGACAATTTCCCTGGTAGATACATGAATGACGCAGTGCTAATGGGTTACCATAAATACCCAATTCTTACGACCAATTCTTTTCACAAAAATTTCTTGACTTCAAAAACGGGTGTACTTTACAATGGATGGCAGGTTTGTAGAGAGGAAATGCGCATTGCCACTTTTTTTTTAATATATCTGCGTCAGGTTGATATTCACCCAAGCCTCTTCTACACATCCGGAAAAACAGCATATTGGGATTATAAATTATGCAGCTGCATTAGGGACGTTGAGAACACATCCGGGAAACTTTCTCCAGACTGGTCGCAAAGACAGAAACCAGATTGAATACCTCGGTAAGAAAGTGGCTTCTAGTGTATATCGTCAATATATTTAGAGCCACCAAAGAAGTTACCACTCCGATTTCTGATGTACTTTGCAAGTGCGGAGCTTAAACGATGGAGGTTATGCTTGTGGCATATTTACATGAAATCCGACCTTTTAATATCAAGTGGCTTCATCAGGCTCATGATGGGATGTGTAATTTATGCATATACGCAGGAACAGTACTTCCATTCCCCTCAATATAATAACACTATTTTGTGAAAGTAGAACATAAGCAAAGGCGTGTTACGACTTTTACTGACCTTGCTCTCTGCGGACAATTTGAACATTCTTTTCCAGCTCTTTATTCAACCTCATCAGAGAATCGAAGCCTGAATTCTATAGCTTCGCGACCATCGCGTGCACATAGTCCGTGCACGTGGCACAGTGCCTACGTTGTAGTCCTCAGGTGCATGGCGCATGATTACTAAATAAGACGGCGAAAAATGAAGTAAAATGCCTACGATGGAAACACCACGATATGACTAGATGCGCGGTATTTTGCTCGCCCGAACAAGGCAAGCTCCTGCAGTTGAATGGAAACCCGGCAGAAGCCGGCTGTGCACAAAGTGACGCTTCTTGAGGGTAATGTTTTCATTCCGCAACCGAGCGTTCGTGCTGCGCAGGGCCTCGCGAAATGACAGTGTATTAACAAATATGCCTTGCAAAGGGGCACGCATTTTATTGTATGTTCTTTAAGGCTGATGCGCTGGCTATATTAGTGTTGCACATGGTGGCTATATGTTTGTTCCTAGCTTGCATTTTGACCCACGGAAGCAAAGTTCCTCCACAGCGAACGGTGAAAAAATTCGTGTACACCGAAACTCTTACACAATTCGGCCAAATATTTTCAGTAATTTTAGTTTCAACAATACAGTGTGTCGTAAGTCGAAGCACGCAGCGATAGCTTTGTGCGATATATGGGCTTTGAATGCAATTGCAAGTCAGCCTCAGCTGTGAGAATTCATATAACACCTCTTATGCCTGTAGGCAACAAGGTGTGCATGGGCTGCAAGGCTGCACACGTGCTCACCGACTAGTAGGTCAACAATGGCGGAGAGCTTTACTTTCAGCCTGGAGGTGTAAGATATTCCTCACGTCGGTCTACTGAGTGCGCCACACCCGAAGCCTGAAGTCGTATACGTATATATGGAAGCAGGATCACAGGTAAAATACTGCCACACGTTACTCTCGGCACGAGCAACTCATGCCAGCAGTTTTAGAATGTGCGGTTTACCAAAAATGCACACTGGAGATTACCACGTTACGCTAGTATAATAAAACGAGAATGGTTGTTTGGCGGGTCGCTAAAGTATGGGAGCAGTAAAAAAAACACCGACCAGGCATCTGGTTGCTACGCTGAGAAGCCTACGGATGTGGCATGCCAAAAAGAACGATGCGCGAGACACGGTGCATTACACAATCTGCAGTGGCGACCATCAAGGAAAGTGCCCAGTGGCGGCTGTGTTCCCCAGCACCAAAAGACTGCATGTCTGGCATACAGTGAATTTCTAAACGAGCTTGCTCGATAAGGTGCGTTTTTCCTGCAATAAGAGACTTTTGGCTTGTTGCCTTTGATAGTAGCAAATTCTATTTTACTGTCTGAACCACACTTAAGATTTGATTTTACATTGCTTTAATGCAAACGAGTGTAGTACATTTGGAACGTTTTTCCTTCCGAAAATAAACTAAGCTTCCTAGTTAAAAAAAAGCAAATGCTTTTTATTCTAAAATGTTACATGCCTTACTGACGTTCACATTCATGAGCAAGTTTTTGTCAGCCTTTTGACATTTCGTTGAAGCTCAGGAGGGAGATGTAGTTGCTGCACTCCCCTACGCATCATTTACCTAATAGGTATTAATAATGGTATTCATAATAATCAACCAGTTATGAGTCACCATAAGACTTCGTCCGAGCTCTGCGTATTTAACCAATCTGTGATGCAAGAAATATTTTTATTAAGTAAAAAATGGCAATTTCGGGATGTGTCCTCGGAGCTTCAGCACGAGAAAGCATTGGCCAAGGCCCCCACTCTCTTTCTTTCTCTGAGAGCTCGCTGCTGCTTGGTGAATGAGCTTGGAAAGGCTTCCTTATTCGGCTACCTCCTTGCCTTACCATGTCAGCTGTCCTTATAAGACTAAAGTATTATCAGCCTGGAAGGCCCTGACAATATGTGTGCAAGTCTGCTCCCTCAAAATTTACATTCGGATAAAAAGGATTTTAGATAGAGAACTTTACAGGTATAATAAATTACATAGTTTGTAATCCGTGTTTACACTGTTCTGCTTTAGCCGAGCCGAGCAGATTACACGATTCTTGTATGGACGACTGGATCTAAATTGACGGACGGTATACGCGGCACTGGGAAATGTTTAGCACCGTTTTATAGGGTTGTCTACTGGATGGACAGTATTATTATTAGAATGTCTTGCGCGGAATGCCCTTACGGACTGTGAAGGCAATTCTTGTTTCAAACCAATTCCCGTGAAATGTTTCTGCCAAGGTACTCCTTTCTTGTTTGTTCTTGAAATCTGGGGTAACTGCTTTCTGTTGAGAAATGTGCCTGCGTCATCTTTGGCGCTTTCTCCAACGTTACTAGAACCAACTTCAGTTTAAACGCTATGCTGCGCCGTCCGGCGCCGCCGCTGTCTTGCGCTGTGAGTGGCGCTACAGTCGAAATAGGCTTAATTGCGCCGGCGCGTTTGCCGACGGCTGCAGCAGATTTTGCGGCACGCACACGAGTTCAAAGAACAGTTTGACACCGTGGAATCCTAGCGGCTCCAGAAATAACGGATTTATTATCCAGATTTTCTTGATTTTTTTATAGTTCTTTGAGTTAACAGATTCCATTCATGTTGGCAGCCTGGTGCGAACAATGTCCACTGCTCCTGAGAACGGGGACGGGAAAATAGGAAACGAACCACATTATTATCCTTGCCTAAGGCTGTTTTGAAAGCTTGCGGGTGCCCGTGTGTAAGGGGAGTAATTCCCGTGATTGAAGATCCCTCCCTCTTCATGTTACTATGCACACTCAGTCAATAGACTGCTAAATGTCGTGCTCAAAGACCCTTCCCGCGTGGACCGGGTCCGTTACTTTTCGAAAATTCTGATGAAAAGGTAGTCAGCGGTGGGAAGAACGTGAAGAGAAAAAGAAGACGTACAAAGCGCGCTCGTCCACATTTTACCACGCTTCCATCCCTCTCCAAGTTGCCGTGATTTCTGTTTACAGCGCAGTGCAACATCAACTTGCCTGGCAGCATATGTAGTGCAATTAATGTAGGAAAAATTATTGCAGAGCAATCGTACTAGCTGCCAGTGTACAGACATATATGACTCCATGTTGCAGCGTTCGCATTTATTCGCTGTTGACTAATTACGACAATGAATAAAGAGGTGCCATTTTATTCCTTATAAGCTATCCAATGACATATGATTTCATGCTGTAGCATGAAGTGAAATTTTTGACCGCAGATAAGTAATTAACGACAACTAAATATGTTACGCAGTTAGTCTAGCGCAAGTACTTACATAAGCAATCGAACAATATATGACTTAATGATGTAGCGTAAAGTACATTAACGATAAAAAATATATATAATATACTAAGAACACAATCTGCGTAAAATATAAACACAATTATTATAATTAACAGGTTTCAACACAGAACAACAATTATTCAAGCGCAACCATATCGACATGAGCTCTACACAGCCTCTGCGGACAAATTGTGTACACAAATTCCGTACATGGCGGGTAAGAAAGACGTAATGGTGCTTATTAAAATTGCCTACCGATCATATGTATGCACGCTCATTTTATTTCACATTACTTAACCAACAACTGGGAATAGTTCCTATTGATTCTGCCAATTTGAACGACCGGTGGTTTTTCATGTCTGTATTTTCATACTCCACTACTGCAATTTCCAAGTGTGGCGGGGAAATTGCGTTTGTATTGTAAAGCCTCCTGCGGAAGCTTTTGAACATTTAGACTGTTTTCTTAACTAAACTGTGCTGAAATATGCAGTTCCTGAAAGCAGGTTTTCTGGTGATTGACTGTTACCACAAATCGTGCGAAATTTACCACAAACGTATCGCATTTCCGGTTGGCGAAAATAAGCCAAACATCCCGCGCGCGCTGACGCTACACCTTAAAAACTTGAGCTACACGTGAGCGAAGAAGGGAGCGACGCGACAAGGCGGCGCGGTAAAAATGATCATCGTTCACTCTGCCGCCTACACAGGAAGATATACATACACGCGACAGCGCGAACCGACGGCAACGCGAAATGACAACGACGCTCTGTGTTGCTGGCACAGTACGCACCCTTCTATAGTGTAGTACACCGCAAAACTATTTACAAATGCGACAACAGTCAGAAAAATTTCAAGGAAATAAATTATCTTGCGACAACATGCAAAACAAAAGGCATTTAGACACACCGTATTGAGTTTGAGGCGCTTAACTTGTGTTAATTTGCACCCACAAGTGGTCACGTGACCTTGTCGTTTTTTTGTTGTGATTAGGCGTTTATTGAATCCTTGAACCATTGTTTGTACAAATTAGAAATTTACGTGGCAGAGAACAATCATAGGGCAAAAGTATAAACGTGCGAAATGAGTGGCAGCGACGTAAGCTAAGTGTAGGTCTCTGCTGCGTATCCACTTCATCACCGCGAATGCACTTCATGGCGAACGAGCAAAGTTTTCTATTTCGGCAGGTCCGAGCTACGAGCCAAGCTGCACGTGGATTTCTGTTCGAGCGAAGGCTTCGCGTTCACGTGAGTTCTCGTGTACATGCATGTAGCTGAGCCTTAATGATGGTTGCTTGCAAAATTTGACATTAGTTCCTAACCTTTTTGTGACCACCAAGTTCGCAGCGGCTGAAAAATATAAATCCACGCCCGCATTATTTCTTCCGACAATATAATACTTCGGAAATGCTGCCCTGCGCCTACCGTGCACAAGCTTTCACTCCCGCTCCTCAACGTCATTCAAGATCCGTTTTCGACCGCCGCGCCACCTACCCCGAGAAGCCGGCGGACGTGGCCCGCGCTCTTCAGCGGAGGCGGAGACATTTCAAACTCAAGCTGGTTCTAGCAACGTTGTTTTGAAATACCCTTAAATATAGCTTGGCACTTTTGTGCATAAACATATAGTTTCTCGTAATCAAGTTAGACGACAAAAAGTTCTGTATTGCATATCTTAACTGTCTGGATGCCTAATATGTCTCGTGCTTTGTTTTTACGCGCAACAAGTCTGAATTGCCAGGCCATAAGAAAAGATAATTTTCTTTTGTGTTACACCAATTAGCAAACAAATAGAGATTGCTCTTAATTAGGGCAATGATAATCGATGGGGAATCATTCGAATTTATCTGGACGCTGTTCAGTGTAGTGGTGAGCATGTACTAAACTTGACGCACGTTTTCTATGCGTGACTACCGTTGTTAATATTCGAACGATAATCCCGATGCTGGGCATCATTTCTTCTTGCGTGCTGCAATGTTCAGCGCAGTTACGATTTTTTATGAGTGGCCAGTGCTGAACTTACTTCCGGACAGCAAAGGAATTCCACATATGAAAACAATTCCAAGTAAGTAATTTATGGGAAAGATGTTCGTAATCTTCTTGCTGAACTAATCTTTTTACTGCTTCTCATGAAGCAATTTCTAATTCAAACATTACCGGCGTAATTCCTGACTCTCTTTTCTGATGCAAACAAATGTTGCACTCAGTATAGTCGACGCCAACCACTCTATGTATTATTTGTTTTGTCTTCATTCTTCCAGGGCTGGTGCGAAAGATGTGGGTTCTGTCGAAATCGGGAGAATGCATGAGTCAGGTGCCACTAAATAATAGATGAGACATCTGGGCGAGTTGGTAAGGTGACATGAAGAATAAACAGCGTTACAGCGCAGGACGAACATTAATAAGCAAGCAGAGCGGGCGTTGACTCGCAACTGAAGTTTATTGAAAAAACACACAAAATAAATATCCAAGCCAAGCCGCACTAAACCACACATTAAACAAAAACCAAGTCATGATCGTCCAGCACACATGCCACGTTCAAGAAACCGAAACTCATTATCTGTTAAAGCGATTGACGGTTCACTAACACATTTTCACCTAGTCGCATGATATGCCTGGCCTCAACCTTAATGATTTCCTGGTTAATCTGTGCCGGATGGGCATCCAAAATACCTGTCTGTGTTAGAAAAATATGGCAGCTATCACACTCTTTACAATGCGCCACCAGATTAGAACCTCTACCAATCTCTAATGATCTCTCGTGCTGTCGTAACCGAACATTATTACACCTGCCCGTTTGATACTATCCCAAGATAACGGAAAATCCTCTATATCACTCCTACTTTACAAGGAAGATTGGAAATCTCATGCTTCACCCGACACGTGTTTCTATCCCGGACTTTTTTCCCTGCTTTGTTCTTAACAATACTACATATTTTTGACAGCTTATTTGGTGCTTAGAAACCCACATTACCGTCAAACCTTCTGGCTACATTTTTCAGATTGTGTGATAGACCATGCACATATGGCAGGGCAACATATCTTTTTGTATATCTGTGGCCCGCTTTTTGTTTCTCTCTGGCCGAAGTAGGCTCGCTTGGGCTTATTTCTGAACACGTCGAATTTTATTTCTCTTCTAAGTGAGTCCATGTTCTTGCAACAAATATATATTTCCCAAAGTAAAAAGCACGTTTTCATATATGTTGCGCATTATTGCCGAACCGGACTGTATTTTTGTTTAATAATTAAGAAAAGTCCAGAATGATGCAGGACCTCCAGTTCTGTCGCCAGACTTTCCACTGTAATGACGTCAATGGCTTGGTAAGAGGTATTGATAATGTTGTGTAATATTATGCATTTGTAATGTGATCTTGCAAAATGTATGCACTCATTATTCTGGATCTCGTTATATATAGTTTTAAAGCACGTTTTTGGGTGCGTCATAGGAGTGGCTCAGTGGTTGCGACGCTCTACTGCTGACCATTAGGACGCCGCTTCCATACCGGTCCCGGTGGAAACATTTCGACGCTGATAAGACAAAAGCGACGCATGTACAACAAAATATTAGCAAGCGTTAAATCTGGCAACAAAATAGAAATTGGAACCTTGTACTCGAGTCTACCCAATAAGGGATGCCGGTTGGCGATCCTAAACCCGCAAATACTGTACAAATACGTGTTTAACATATCCTTCTCCTTCATTTCTGGCCGTACAGGTTACAGTACGGCCTACGGCCTACTGTAACCTACTGTACGGCCTACTGTACTGTCCGGTTACAGTACAGTAAAAATCTTCATATTTCTACATCTGCACAAAAGCATCTCATAATTTGATAACAAATAAAGTGGGTTTTCATTGCGTAGGATACATTTGTGCCTTTTTATAGCTCGCTCCGTAATGTAGGGTGAGAAGCGAATATAGATTTTAGGTCCTTAAAGCTTCAAGAAAGCGTTATTTTTTCTTTGTCGATACTTTACCAACCCCATCGTGCACCAAAAAAATTCGTCGCAAATGCTATGTTAAATATTGGTTACTTCGCACTACGCGTGTCACTTTCCTTTTTGTAGCTCTTTGCGTTACCTTCAACTTAAGGTGAACCTTTTCATCTTCTGTGTTCCTTCTCTCAGGGTGTGTGCCGATAGGAGCTGCTGTTTATTATTTTTTTCTTGAGAGGTACCGATATTCTGCTTCTTATGATCTGCGGGTACTGCAAAAACGTGCTCCATGTCAAGTTTATTTTTCTAGGTAATTCATTTTAGTAACAGGAGCTGGGGTCGCTATGTTGTAGTGGCGTATGTGCTGACCATTTCATGCGCTTTACTGTGTACCGTAAAAAAAAAAATAAACATTTATTTCCGAGGACGTTGAACAATATCTTACGTTTCTGAGTTTCATTTTTAAAGCTACCGGTCAGTTTTGCCTGTCTAACTCAATAGCCATTTTTTGCAATTCGTCCGTCGAGTAACCTAACAAGGCAACGTAATCAGAGACTCACAGGTTAAGGACGTATTCAGACATTTCCTTTATCCACAACTGTTCTAGTATTCTAGTTTCCGAAAACCGATATTATTACGCTTGTATAGAGTTTTATTACTTCTTTTATGGAGAACTATACTTGCTGCGCAGCCACTAGAGTTGTATTCCAGTACTCTGAATGTATTACTCATGTATACCCTGATGGTCAATGCCTGCATCTTTGCTGGGGTTTGTTTTATTGTGAGCTTTTTAACACCAGGGGTATGTTGTTTTATTTTAGAGAATAACCTGTGAACTGTAATGTCTTAAAGTAAAAGTCTCAAATGATGTTAGCTGCATGTGTGATAAAACTTTGAAAGTAAATATTTGCCTCTCTCCCGTAAATAGAAAGCTGTTTCAGTCACTAAAAAGCGCCACTCGTACCGCTCTACACGCTTCGCTTCTAAAGGAGGAAACTGTCATCTACGTTGATGGGTGGCCGCATTCTACTCGAAGAATCTCCCATCCAGTGGGGAGTAAGTTTGCTGACAATAAAGCAGACTAGTACAGGCCCTACAATCCATCATGTCTTGTGCCGAGGAGATCTCAACGCCCTAAGAAGCTTGCTGGGCTGGAGGTCTCCCTGCAGACTGTGTATCGACCGGGGTGTAGTGAGGAGTGGAAGCTGCGAAAGCGATTTCTATTTATTGCTTGTATCTTGAGAGATCAGCAATATTTTTCCTTATAAGCAGTCTGGTACACCTTTCTTCTTTTTATTTGCTTTACAATTTACGACTGAGCTGTGCTTTCGCATCGCCTTTCGGGGCTTACCTGCTGCATAATATCCACAGTTAGCACAAAATATAGGACATATTATACAGCTATATCGATATGTAAGAAATATAGCTGTTAAGTTTGGTAAATAAATTGATTAGTACCTTGCGTGTAGGCGGGCAGATGATTTGGCAGTCTTATATATTCTATTACTTGGAAGAAAGAGCGGTAAAAGAACCGGCATCTGGCAAACATAACTGTGTTACATTTGTATATTAGTTCTACTTTGCAAGTTTCAGCTAAGGAAGTTCCAGTATTGCAAGCAAAGCACGTTAAAAAGAAAGATAACAAAATTAAGCCTCTTCTTTCAGCTCTGCCACATCCAAAACGGCTTTCAATTACCGAGGTCACCAAGATTATCGAAATCATGTCGATGTCACTACGTTTTCAGCGATCTAATGAGAATCCTTTTACACAGTGTTTCGATTAGCATCGCCTTATAAAAGTCCAGTGAGAAGTTTCTTACGGTGCCATTCTTCACACCCATGGTTCTTGTCTTTATTCGGTATCTCAATGCGAATTCAAGTAATGCCTTCATAATATGGTCATTTTCATGACAAATAGCTGATACAATAATAATTCCTGGTAAACTGCTCGTGAAGGAATGATCACTGTAAACATGTAATACTTTGATTTAGATCCACTTGAAATACCGCCCCGCTTTAAGTAGCGCTAATACTTATGCTACAATACGCATCTTGTCCAGCCAGCGGACAACGGGCTTAATGCATCCCACGAACCTAATCTTTCTCCCGGAATGTAATTACGCTCATTCAACGTTGCTATTCATCGCTGAATACAGCTACGAGGTTCGGATAAGTACATGCGGCTACAGCTGACCTTCATGGTCGTTTTGGTCTGCCAAGACACTTAAGGACACTCACCGTGTTAAAAGCGCTGGCAGACATTTGGCTGTCAAGAGCTGAAACGTTTTGCACCGATTTAGAAAATTCTTCTCCTTTAGCGAAACGTTTATTAAGGGAACTGTAAATAATTATTCACTCAGCTATGCAAAGTTTATGATTTCACATTCTATATTGAAGAACGCCGCACTCTTTATGCAAATACTTTGAGTTCGTCAGTGAAAATCCGCTTCTGAGAATTTACAACCGAATGTGTTATTTTATTACGGGGTTATTTTTGTCTGAACCTGAAGACTAACAGTGGCATTCACCGTACCGCGTTTTCGAAAAGTATCTAAAGATTAAGAAAAGAATGCACTCCTGTTTTGGAGACGACTGCATTTAAATAACCTGTCTTAACAAAGCTTATCTAATGCGTCTCAATTCCAATATCTAATTATTCCCGTTAAGAAGCTAGTGTGCCTGCTCCTCGGTCACTAGAAACAGGCAAGACTCATATGAACCATCTCGGTTTGACAACTTCACAGCCATAGCTTTCGATGACTTTCCGGCGCCTACTTCAGTGAAGCTTTATAGAACTGTGCAGTAAATCAGAAAAGCACTGGGAAGAAACTTTTGTTATGCATGTTTGCCTTCCACTTATTTGAACACCTTGAAATGACCATCCAAAATATGCTAGTTGCTCTGATTCGACATTTTTCTAACCAAAGTTATCTGAACATCAGTTGGTCCTGCGCACTTCCAGCATGAAGTGTTCTCGAAGGTCAAATACACAGCGTAATCGAAGTGGTGACCAGTTTGCTTAGTGATTCTGAAATGACATGAGTGAGTGAGTGAAAAAACTTTATTGAGGTCTTTTGGTTAGTCTCGGAGAGTCTTCCTGCAGCCGCTTCTTCGCCACCGTTGGAGACTCCTTAGCACGGGTGGTTCCCTCATTCCAGGGCTCCACTGGTCCTGGCTACCTCGCATGCGTGCTGCACCAATGCCCTTTGGGCGGTGAGCTCGCAGCTGGTTAGCAGGCCCTCCCATTGCTCCGCACTCGGGTTAGTTTTTTTGTGGAAAGTGTAGTTATGTTTACATTCCCATGTGACGTGGTATAGGGTCGGACTGTCTCCGCACCAGGGGCAGCTATCCCTATACTGTGTGGGAAACATTTTGTTTAGAATGTATAAGTTGTGGAAGGTGCCAGTCTGCAGTCTTCTCCAGCTGGTCGCTTCTTCTTGTGTGAGTCGCTTGTGGGGCGGAGGGTATTTTAACCTGGTGCCTCTGTAGTGATTTAAAATATCTGCGTACGTCGGGTCCACCATCACGGGGTCCACGAGGTCTTCTGTCAGCAAGGCTCGGTGCGTGATTTCGCGAACCAGGCTGTCTGCCCTCATGTTGCCCTCTATGTTGGTGTGCGCCGGTGCCCAGAAAACTACTTGTGTTGCTTTATAGCCCGAGGCTCCTGCGCCGAGGAGAATGCGTAGGGCCTCCCTGCAGATCCTTCCTTGTTGGAACCTTCTGCAGGCTGTCTTGGAGTCTGTTATTATAACCTGTGATTCGTTTCTTCGATAGCCCTCGGCCGCTGCGAGTGCCACAGCGATCTTCTCTCCGTCTACTACCGATCTTCCTCTCGCGGATGCGCAGCTGATCGTGTTGCCTGAGCAGTCAACCACCGCTGCTGCTATCCTCGTGTTGGTGCTGTATCCGTCTCTCGGGTATAGCCCTGCGTCTGTATATACTGTATATGCCTTTTTAGCTATGCCTTTTTAGCATTGAAATGACATGAACTTTTTTGTTCGACGTGCAGCTTTACTTTTGCGTTTCTGAAGCACGATTCATGATCGAGTTTTCAGCAGAATATGGCTTAAATCATTGCTAACAGTTTTTGTTTATAGATTATTCATATAGCACTCAATCATATAAATGCGTGTGTTGAAAGCTGTTCACTGCCTTATGGAAGGGGTCTTGATTTGCCTCAATGCCACGTATGTTATTTTGAATAAATCCCGAAACAAAATTAAAATATTCATTTTCATATTGAAGAACAGACGCAAAGCGAAAGTAACCAGATTGCTCCAACCTCGGTAAGCTTGTTCTTTTTTGCCGCTCATTGCGTCTTATCTCCACTACTTTTTCGTGGTCACCTTTAGGTACTCGAACTCCCTAGATGGACTGCTGTAGCTTGTACGGCCCTGGAAACAATAGCTGCACATAATATGATGATGAGAAAACCAGCAAAACGCAGATAAGTAGCCAGCAACACGCTCGACGAGAATACATAGAAGATAGGCTACTGGAAAGGTTGGCGGCGCATAGGAGCCAGATTTTGTAATTACTTGATTATGGTAGAAACGGCTCAAATCTGATTAGATTTATTCAGTACGACACTACGACGAGACTGGTCACTTGTTCAACGGCATTTCGATTTTAAGGGGCGAGGCCGAAAATATCTCAACCATGTTAACCTGCCAGCGCAGCGATACGAAAGTTTGAATAATTGTGAGAAAAATACGTACAAGTGGAATTAACAAAACAAATAAAATATACTAAAGACAAAACTTTGCCTTGCTCAGCGGCCCTTGAACAGTTTATTGGGACCTAATCTACCGTTATTTTTGAAGCAGTCACAATTACATACTAAACCTATAACAACTACTTGAAAATGTTTGAAAGGAATGCTGTTCCTAGGATATGTACACAGTATCAGATACGAATTGTACAAGTACCTGTGGTAGGCCTAGACATAATAATGTGGTTTCTCTTCATAATATCCTATAGATGGGACAAAATATCTAACGACTAAATAAAATAAAAAACAAAAAGGCCAACATATTGTACTTTTAGGCATAGAAGACAATCCAAGCATCCAAGCCACATGTTTTTCGGCAAAGCACATCCGGCCCGCTACAGTCGTCAGTACACAGCAAATCGCGGCACATTATTTTACGATCCAAGACCCACATATATAAGAACAACAAGAGCATAGAACTAAGCATGTTCCATCTGCTAACCGGGCAAAACCAAGTTTTCGCAAGCTTTGGTATTCTACCGTAGTCGTGCTGTTGTGCTTCAGTGGATACCCAGATATTGCATTATAGCGGCAAATGAAATCTTGATGCGGAAGCTAGCCTGCTACTGATTATTTTCCCATTCACTTTCTATTTCTAGAGAAGTGGAGTTGCAGCTTTGCTGGCTTAAAATTGGCTGTCATGGAGTTCCAGTGGAACGGTGTAAGCTATCAGCAGAACTACAACGCTCGGATTGACGCTGGTTCACATCACCACTAATCATCAAATATTGTTCCACCTGAGGACAGTCAGTTTTGAAATGACGGCATGGCTTAGCGCACAGCAAAAGCTGCCCCCAGAAGTTTGGGTTTGAGCTAGGGCGAATTGCTTGAATTCCAATGTTGTTGTCAACATTTATCCTGCCATTTGCAGATATCTTCAATAAAATGTTAGAAGGAGGCTATTGGAAGCTCCATTTAGAGTGGTTGGTTGTCTCAAACCCTCTGAGAAAAGTAGCCTAGGCGCCAAGGAGAGAGTCACTGATATCTGCCATGTGATGAAAACTGATGTTTTCGTGCATTAGGCCTTCCCGTCTCTGCTAGTTTCGTGTGATATGGCGAATGCCGACACGGTTTATAGTGAGTACCAAACATGTACTTATATTTTTGAGCTCTGACACGCCTGTATAAGCACGTGCGTGTGAGCATTTCCTGGAACAGTGTCTTGTTTGAGGGCATACGCGTTTGTGCTAGAATATATGAGGGAGCGCACAGTTCTGTGGATCTGGGGAACCATCTAGTCAAAACGTCCGCGTAGTCACAGAACCATCTTTGGATTTGCTCGAAAATTGTTAATATAAATGCTAAATATACATTTCCAAATCAAATGTGTTCATGGTTGGGGGGGAAAAGTAAGCAAAGGTTGTTGTGCAGGATCACAAAAATGAAATGAACATTTAAAACGGAATTGCGATAGAACAACTCGACAGCTGATGAAAACAGGAAGCCTACACAATTTGAACAAAGATTCACCCTTCTCAGACGGCAACGGCACTGACCATTCAGAATCGCGGTTGTTATTCTCTCTACCACTGGGAGCTATTCCCCAATGTCAGCTTCTAGTCACTATGAAACTACCCAAGCATCAGAGGTATACTGGTTAAGGAATGTGTGCAATAGTAATAAAAATAAAATGCATTCGGATAGCGCAGTAAAATATGCTACTTGCGGACGAGAAAAAAAAAAAAAAAGGCTAGCCGTTCCGAAAACAAAGTCGGTTTAAATGAAAGCCTCGCTCTTTTTCTCCACTGCTGTGTTGCATAAAGGCGCCTAGGCTTCCGCTTCCCATTTGAGCCTCCATGATGTGTCCCAAGGCAGCCTGAGAAGGCCGAGTAAATGGCGGCTCGTCTAGGTATATTACAGCCATAAATAGCCGGGCTGTTTTGAAGTGTAAAAGGACGCAACAGGAACATAAAAGAGTAAGGCCGGCAGTCTCTCACGGTTTTAGTTTGTTTAGCGGGACAAAAATAGAAGCTAGGAGGAATAGTCCGCTCAAGAACAGCAGTAGGAAGAATATTATTTCAGTGAAATTGAGAGGGCTAGTTTATTATCAGTGCTCTGATAGATTAAAATGTCATCGCAAATGCTCTACCAGAGCGATAGATTCTGCGGAAGGCAGGATTTTCGTAACGAGGAAATTAACGCATTGAAGGACGTCAAGTGCGAGTAGTTGCATTCTGCCCTAAGGTTTATCATCACGGCGTATTCTACCACAATCCTAGGTATACTGACACCTCAGACCGTTGTTTTGCGACATCCTCTTCCATTTTCTAGCGCTGCCACGTTTAAGTTAATATTCCCAAATACTGCCCTAGTCGAACATAGTAGCGATATCAATGCCTACCGTAACGTGGAAGTGCCAAGAAAGAGTCGCTTTGATACAACTGGCATTTACCGGGTAGACACTTTTCTCAAGTCACTTCCCGAGGCTTAATTCTCCTAAGCTACGGCCTAATAAGATTGGTGCATAGCGCTAAAAAGACAAGGACACAGCGAGACACACAGGACGGGCGCTCGCTCGTGTGTCTCGCTGTGTCCTTGTCTTTTTAGCGCTATGCACCAATCGAACTATCACCAACTCGCCGACGCTTCCACTCTGGCCTAATAAGTTTTGATTTTCATCCCATACAGTGTCATCTTGGGAAATATACGTTACGAGTTGTCAAAGTTATTAGACTATCTGTTCTTATCATTAAAAGGATCCACCGTGGCACTGCTCAGTATGTATACCTGGTTTTAATAAATGCGGCTCCTTATGATTTTGAGAGGAATAATTTTACCGCTACGCACCGAAAGTACTTTGACCATTATGTGTTATCTGAGTGTAGTGTTGGTGATTGGTGATTTTAGCATACAGCACGAAAACCAGCATCTCTGTCATAAAATTAAAAACCCTAGCATCGATTACAATAGTATGCCCTCCAAATCATCATCCTTCCCACCACTGTGGTAGACGTTGCCATAGCGGAGAATTACTGCGTGATAAAAGGGCGGGTCACTTTATCCATCAACCTGCTAACTTCATCCACACGTGCAGGAAAAACATGTCTTGAATGGTTCAAGAAACTAATTTTAAGCGTAAGCCATGCACGGCGTTTAATTTGCGTCAGGTAGAAAAAGCTGTAACGCTTTCAGGTATTGCCCTTCTGGTTGTTACATTAGCTCTGTTTCTCTTCTCGGCTGGCCAGCTCTCGCCAAGAAGTCTGCAACTCTGTAGCGGTTATTGCAGCAAAAACGCAAGGATGTAGTAGCTGGGCGGAGTGCCGTCAACAGCTTGGCTAACAAATTTGTAGTGATAAGATTTGATATTAGACGTTGTTTTCGTCTACGACTTCTTGCAAAACGAAAAGTGATCGACCGCAGCTGGAAATTTTCGAAAACAATTTCCCGTCGAAGTAAAACTATAGTACAATCGCAGTTTATGTCACTGCGCGAATAAATAATGGCTACACAGATAAGCAGCAATCCCCGTTCTAGAGCCGGGTGACTCAGTCCCTTAGGCTAGGACACAAAGGAAATAATTAAACGTTAGCGCCGGCTCATGCTCAGGTACTGCGTCGCACGTATGCCGAAGTCCCTTCAAGTCCACCTCCTGTGCCCTATGCTTCGCCCGTATGCGTTCGGCACCAACAGCTTTAGCTCCCCCCTTGTTCCAGCCACCGTCTCCTTGGCGCTTTTCAGACAACAGGCCTAATTGCTACCACTGTGGCATCCCTGGGCACACTACACGTTACTGCCGGCGCTGTTTAAATATGGCAGTTGCTGCGCGGCCTGCGCCACCTTATTTAGCCCCCAAGTTCCAAGTCCTATCGCGTCCACCAACAGCACCCCCTGATCCTCCGAACTTCCTCGCTCGTCGTTCACCATCACCACCTCCCCGCTCCATTTCGGCAATGCGCCGACGATACGCTTCCCAGCCGGAAAACTATCCACGCAGTTAGCGATGCACGAACTCGGCATTCGACAGAATTTCAAAGTCCTCGTCTTATTCCCGCGAACGTTATTGCTGTCATCGCTGAAGGTATTCATACTATTACGCTCGTCGATCAGTTATCAGTTATCAGCCGAAAACTCTGCCGCTCCCTCCGAAAGGTGACTACGCATCTCGAGGGACTATCGCTTCGTACCGCATCCGCTTACAGTATACAGTCGACAGCTGTCTGCACTGTTCGCGTCGTCATTGCTGCAGCCTCGTACATAATCGAATTCGTCGTTCTCCCAAAATGTTCTCATGACGTCATTCTCGGGTGGGATTTTCTGTCCGACTATTATGCTATCATTGACTGCGCCAGTCGTCAAGTAGAGCTCATTGAACCAAGGGATGCACCATCTGATGCCCTGCTCCACGAGCCGTGTCCTCGTTTTGCGGCCAAACTCCTAGTAGCTTATGACACAACCATCCCACCTGTTAGCGCTGTTCTGGTTTCCCTCACTACCACTTCTATTACCACCGCGACAGTCCACTTTGTGCCCTCTAACGTTGTCTGCCGCCGCCGCCGCCACTTACCGCTGCCGTTTGCCGTCCTTGACATAAACAACGGCGCTTGAACACTTCTGGTAGCCAATCCTCTTGCGTCTCCCACTATGTTGATCGAATGGGAGTGCCTCGGCCGCATCGAGCCCATGGACCTTCAGTTCGCCTTTGATGATGTGTCGTTCCCGGTTTGCCAAGTTGACGCCTTGACTCCAACTCGTGTCGCTTCCGATCCGCTACAGCGGGAACGTTATGACCATTCTGTGGACAGCGCTCTAGAGCCGCGCCACCGCGAGCAACTTCTTCACCTTCCACACCAATGCCGCACCTCCTTCAACCTCCCGCAATCTTCCTTGGGCCGCACGAAGACCGTTTCCCACCTCATCGACATTGGCGCTCACCCACCTCTCCATCAGCGGCCGTATCGTGTGTCCCCGACTGAGCGCCGTGTTATTGCCCAACAAGTCGATGACATGCTGCAACGCGGAGTAGTTAGAAAATCCTGTTGTCCATATGGTCATCTTCTGTTGTCCTAGTTGAGAAGAAGGATGGATCAATACAGTTTTGTGTTGATTATCGTCGCCTCAATAAAATTACTAGTCGTGATGTGTACCCCCTCCACGAAACGACGGTGGCCTAGACTGCTTGCAAGGAGCAGCATTCTTTTCCTCACTCGATTTGCGCTCCAGGTATTGGCAGGTGCCCATGGCAGCGGCGGATATGCTATGACCGCCTTTATTACCCCAGGCGGACTATACTAATTTATTGTTAGGCCATTCGGACTCAGTAACGCCCCAGCCACATTCGAAAGAATGATGGCAACCACACTGCGCGGCCTGAAATGAAATATCTGTTTATGCTACCTCGATGATATCGTCGTCTTTTCAACAGACTTCCCGACCCACCTGACTCGACTTCGCCAGGTCTTGCCTAACCCGCGCCGGTCTTCGACTAAACCTTAAAAACTGTCGCTTCGGTGCCCGCCAGCTCACAATACTCGGACATGAGGTGTGCAAAGATGCAGTTCTGTCTGATCCTGAGAAGCTGCGTGCCGTTTCCGAAACCGACCACTTTGAAACAACTGAGAAGCTTCGTGGGCCTCTGCTCGTACTTTCATTGTTTTGTTCGGATTTTCGCATCCATCATAGCTTCCCTTACAGAGCTCTTGAAATGTACACCTAACCCCTCCTCTTGGTGGCTAGCCAGCGATGATGCATTTGCAACGCTGCACAACGTTCTGAAGTCACCGCCAATTCTTCGCCATTACGACCCTACTGCATCTACAAAACTTCACATCAATGCCAGTGGCGTCGGCCTCGGCGCCATCCTCGCCCAGCGTAAGCCTGGCTTCTCCGAATACGTTATCGCCCACGCGAGCCGTGCTGTTACCAAAGCAGAGTCCAATTACTCCGTTACCGAAAAGGAGTGGTTAGCAATCGTGGGGGCTATACCGAAGTTCCGCCCCTACTCATGCGGCCACTCCTTCGAGGTAGTTACAGATCATCACACTCTCTGCTGGCTCGCGTCTCTCAAGGATCCATGTGGCCGTATCGGGGGCTAGGATCTCAGTCTTCAGGAATGCGACATCCATGTAGTGTACCGCGCTGGCCGCAAATACTTTGACGCCGACGCTCTTTCAAGGTTTCAGGTGCGCTCGCCTGACTCATCGTCTCCTCCTCAAGCATCCTTGACAGCACTCACCGTTGAGGATATGCCTTTCGAGCAACGACAAGATCCTTGGATTTCTAACCTGCTAGATATCCTTGGCACTACTTCCGCAGCTATACAGCCTCTGCACTACGCCGACAGGCCTCCCATTTCACCATTCGGGACGGCCTCCTCAACCAAAGGAACTGCAAATCAGATGGCAGACAATGGCTTCTTGTCATTCCGCACCTCCCCCGCTACGAGGTTTGTGCCCACCATCATACTAAACCGCAAAGCGCCCATGCCGGCGTCCTGAAAACCTACAATCGAATTCGTCAGAGGAACTACTGGCGGGGATTGTACAATTTCGTACGTCGCTACGCTCGCTCTTGTACCGCCAGTCAACAATGGAAGATTTCTCACCACCCCGTTGGCCCTCTCCAGCCTTTACAGTGACACGCTAAGCCGTTTAATCACGTGGGAATCGACCTTTATGGTGCGCTACCATGCAGTGCCGCTGATAACCGATGGGTCATCGTCGCCGTCGACCGCCTGACTCGTTACGCGGAGAATGCTGCACTTCCCGCGGTGACAGCCCGATTTTAGCCCATTTTCTTCCGCACTCCTTCATTCTTCGACACGGCGCCCATCGCGAGCTGCAGAGTGATATAGGTCGTCACTTTCTTTCCGAAGTAGTCCAATGGTTCCTGTCGTCTTGTAAAGCGATACATCGGACTACAACCGCGCGCCAGCCACAAACAAATGGCCTCACGCAGCGCTTCAGCGTACGCTTGGGGACATGCTCACAGTGTATGTTACATCTGAATCTGGGAGCTCCAACTGGGTGCAGGTACTGCCATTCGTAACGTTCGCGTACAACACCGCCATCCAAGCAACAACTGGTTTTTCACCTTTCTTTATCTTATACGGCCGTGAACCATCTTGTTATTTGGACACAATTTTGCCATCTCTGAGGGCAATGCTTTGTCAGATATTGGACAGAAGGCCGAGGAATGTCGTCAGCTAGCTCGCACGTTTACCTATAACACTCAACGCTATCGCAAAGATAAGCAAGATAGCGATACCCCTGCTCAGACGTTCCTGGCCGACAGCCTCGTTTGGCTACGCGTTCCTGCCACCAGCAAAGCAGAAACCAAATACCACGGACCATATTGCATCTTGGAACGGACATCCCCTTTAAACTACGTCATCGAGTCGTCACCCCTTCTTCCGACCACAGCCATCGCGGCCGCGAGGTTGTCCATGTTAGCCGCCTCAAACCGTATTACAACCCTCTGGCCGTCTCTTCCCCGTGAGTCGCCAGGATGGCAACTTCTTCATGCGGGGAAATGTAAAGAAGACAAAGAATAGACAACGCTGCGGCATCGCCATCACCATCGGTCGTCTCCGGCGTCCATCTCTCGCGCTGAAGCTGTGCCCTGCAGCTGGCAATTCGATCCTGCTGTGCCCGAAATACTGGCAGCGCTAGACGTTCGGCAAAATCTTTACGAAACAATAAAGGACAGAACTACGCTGCATAACACATGCGAGCAAAATTTCTCGTACACGAACTTAGCATATGTGTAAAATATTTCATCCTCATTTGCGCTTCGTTTGGCTTTTGCCGAAGGTAACGTTTTCCAAATGGATATGCCTTGTACGCCTAGTAGGTACTTTGGTATGAGTATACTGTGTTTAGTCAGTTTACAGCATCTGATATGCTATATAAAATGTAGTACTTAAGTATTCGTACGGCATTCTTTTTCCGTGAATTTGGTGAATTGTGAATACAAACCCCGAAACTCGTGTTCTATGGCGATCAGCATCAGTAACTTGAGTACTCAGCACAACTAAAAATAGGCGATCCCTAATATCATTGACACCACAGGAAAACCTAGTGTTGGTCATAATATATCGAAGATGACAAGCAGAAAGCACAATTTAAGACACCCATTAATATTAAAGGTTTGTCGCTGATAATCAACACAACACCGTGTTTTTACTTAGATTTTTAAATAACAGGCGAAAAAATATTTTTCGAAGATTTCGTACATAACATCCTCATATGTGCTGCAGTATTGTCAATAAAAGTATTGGAAAGGGTTTATTTTTATTTGTTTAATTTGCTTGTTTGCTCACAACATGCTCAGGAGCTGTAAATGGGTATTTGCTGTTTGAATGGAAGTGCTACTTCTGGGGCTCAATTGTATTCTTCCGAGTGTATAAATGCTTTGGGTGTTGTAGCCTTTGCAAGAAAAAACATAACCTTTCTGCCACAAGAGTCCTGCACGTCTTAAAGAAGTAATAAACAAAATTATATTTTGCTTGATGAATAGGTCGGCTAATGCGTGAGAATGCGAAGGCTTCACTTCTTGTGTGCCCGTAATTTTTCTGAAAATCTGCCGGAAGAAATATTGTTCGTTTTTATAATGTGCTTGCTATTCTGTTGCACACAATGCCTGTTATGTGTTGCGCACAAGGCGATAGAGACGAAAGTTTTCCTGTTTACAAATCCAGGTAGCATGACTTTGTTGAAGTGCATTCGAGGTTTTATCTGTGTTGGCGTTTAGTAAGAAATCAATGGCTGAAGGCCGGTGATCATCAATCACTGCTTTGGCTAGGCTGTCACGATCTTCATTAATACCGTTTCTTGGGCTAGTTGGTTCATATTTGTACTGTGAAAATCTGCGCCGAAATAAACACACCACAACAAAGAAGACCGGACAAAGGCGCTACTCACAACTGAATTTATTGAAACCCACGAGTGATCTTATATAGGCGAAGTTTCCAAAGGGAAAGAAGGATGGTGAGAAAGATAGGGAAAATCATCAAACTACCATCGAGAACGCAAGAAAAAAAAAAACTCGGTTAATGGATAACAGAATCTAAAAACCTAATTTCCGATGCCAGAAGAGATAATGAGGGGATGCTGATACACCTGCTGTCAAACCTCCTAATGTAGAAAGCCTCCAAACTAACACGTGCCCTTTTAACCTTACTCTTTCCAAGAATCTTCGTCTCATCCAACCTGGCCCCGCATCCGTTGCAGTTGATTACGTGCGCAACCAAATGTGCGTACTTGTCTTTTAAATCTGACAAATTTCGTGCATGTTCCCCCAAACGCTCGTTGATGCATCGGCCAGTTTGGCCTACGTACAACTTTCCACACGTCAAGGGAATAGTATAGACCACTACAACAGAACACTTTGCAAACGGAGAGTCGTGCTTTATCTGGCAACCCCCTTTTCTCCGGTTGCAAATTCGGGGGCACAGCTTTCCCAACTTGTTAGGAGCCTTCTTCTTTCGGTCTTCTTTCTTGTGGTGTGTTTATTTCGGCGCAGTTTTTCACAGTCACGATCTTCACTTGGACATTTAAAATTTTAATACTGTAAGATCAGCATGCAATCCATGCGCAATTTTTAAAGTTATATCTACCGCTAGCTATACATAAAACGTTTTCGGCAACTTACCTTCGAGGCCTACGCGTTACGAGCACGCCGGTCCGCCACGCGGAGGGCATGGGATCGAACCCCAACACCAGGCAATTTATTTTATCGAACTGTTTCTGTTTTCGTTCTACTTCGAACTACTCGCCCACTTGCCGCCATTTCTGTGGGCACCATTGGATGTCGCCAGCGCCACAGAGAGCGCCAAGCGAGGTTTGCGTAATGAGGCTCGTAATTTGTTCGCAATAAATTAGCTCAATACATCGGCATATTCCACCGGATGCCAGAGTCGATGTTTTATCACACGGAAGCGACATCGCCTAGCCATGCAACGCTAGCACTCTGAAAGTGCAGTGTTTGTCAAAGGAGGGGATCTAAGCAAGCAACGGTAGCAAAAGTAGCAACAACCGGCCGCCTCGTAGAGCACGTAGCAGCGTGCTGCGGCCGGATGCGAGAGACGATGAAGAGCGAGAAGCCGTACGTGCCGCGGTTTTGCACTGCTAGTCACTAGGGACACTCTTGCGGACGCGCGTCGATTACGTGCGCTGGTGTGATAGTACAGCATGTCTGGATAGGCGTTAATCATGCAGTAATCTGCAGTTCATTAGAGGTTAAACTTGTAGAAAAGAATGGCTTTTAAAGTTTTCCCGTAAAGGAGATACGATATTTCATTAACGTGCCCTGCAATCATGGGCGCAAATAAACACAGAAGTGATTGCAAATTCTTCTCAATGCACCTAATATTTATAAGGCTTAGATCATAACATAGTTTGTTTAGATTGCTTCATTGAAATCCAAAACAGAAGTAATATTTTCTTCCATGGACATTTAAAAAATATAGGTTTCTGCAGGTTAAGCCGCCTTCGCCAAATATTCATGGTTACCTTCATTGAGCGCTGGATTTGTCAGTGTGGGTATCATCAGACCTCATTCTGCCTTGTACGGTGCAGTTGGCTATAGCAGTGATGGAACACAGGACAAGAAACAACACGTCACTGATGACCTCGGTATAACACCAGCAGTGCAGCGCAGTGTTGTCACAAATTAGATCAGAAATGCTGGCTTTATTTTTGGCCTTGGCTTATCTTAAAAAAAAAAAAAGACGAAACTCAACGACCAGCAACCAGGCAAAATAGCTTCGCTGAATCATGTGAGCAAAGGGAAGCAATATGTACAGCGTTCTGTGAAAAATTAGAAACATTTTAAACGCAAATTCTAGAAACTGTGATTATTCTGGGTGTTGGACGTAGCTTTTATAAAACTATTCAAACAAATCAAATAAGAGAACTTCATATTTTCGAATACAGGTATACATTGTGTCTATACATTTTGCCTTTAACAAAGTAAGGTGCTATGACCTAAGTATCAAGGTTGAAAATTTTACGTTGCGTGTAAAAACAGGCATGCCCAAATTTTAAGTTCACACAATCACACAAATATTTCAGTCGAGTGCTGGGCTCTCATATTCGGTGGTGCCACAAGTGGTTTCTTTAGTGCAGCTTTCAGCAAACCTTGCATTGTTTTATACATATATTGCAGAGCTGCATTTTTTAATAAAATTATTCGTACTCGACACCCTCTCATTATTAAATAAAAAGAAATAATTTTTGTTTTCCGCATTAAGAGTGAGATTTTTACCCACCAATTTCGACGTACCAACCGTTCTTTAAGACGCACATCTGATCGCAGTAGGCCACATTACGAGATCCTAACTAATGTGGCTACCACACTGTCCTGCTCCTGTCAGCGCTTAGAATAGGGACGCAAGTTACTTAAAACTTTAGGAACATAGAAAAAAATTGTTTTCTTATTATGTGTTGTTATTTGCCGGTGCTCCTAGGAGTGAAAGGGTATGAATTGCATTCACCATCATTTACATGAATTCCGTCGACGTGCTGCAAAACTTTCTTCCATTCGATGAAGAAGAACTAATCGCAAATAATATTGATCTCTTTAATTCAGCAATAAGGTTTTGTTAGAAACGTTTAGCGGCTGAGTATCTGGAGTTTTGATAAAAAATGCAGTGAAACAAAAGCAAAATAAAAACTGGAAATATGCTGGGAATTGCCGAGTTTCGATTAGTATCTCTCAGCTCTGTGGGACAGAGAAAGTGGGGCAAACACTAGACGCAGTACAGACAAAAAAAAATTGTGGAGCTTCGCTTTCTATCCTTCAGCTTTGCGTAACACAAAAAATGGGTTAAAATCAAAGTGGGACAAACAGAAAATAAGTGTCTATTGTAATTGGACACGCAAAGTGCTAACTGCTCTTTCGGATCACCGCGTCTGAAGACTAGAACTGGGTGATATAAGAAAAAAAGGAACTGGAAACCTGGTGAGAGGGAAGCGAATCGATGGGTAAGGTGTGTGGACTGCGCCTAGTTTTCTTTGTGAAGGTATCTTTTCTCCACTCTAGCACTCTGGAGAAGAACGATAAATCAGGTCGAACCTGTCCAAGTTCCCCGCATTTCTCATCGACTTTTCTTGCACTGCTAAATTTCCATTCTTTCTCATCGCAACATGTCCATCTCGGTAATGTTCTGGAAACGACGTTTCCGTTTTTTCTTGCTAATATTGGAAAGCTGGTTGTTTTAGGAAAATATTTCAAAAGAATAATTGTGTTGTAATGGCATTATTATATGCTCGACTGTTGCCATTTTGTGGCGGGTGGGTTGAACGAACGGCCATTGCATAGGAAACAGGTCTCATAACATCACGTGGAGAAGCCCATTATGAAGGATTATGACGATTTAACATAAAAATTATGACGTATAGGGTGTATTGAATGCACCTGAGCCCGAACGAAATTCCTAATTTAAGGTCCTCGGTTTGCCCCTGCCGCCTTCTGGTAACACAATGAAACGTGTATTGGTGGTCCGCCGAATTCATCATTATCACCCTGACCATACGTACTGCAGGGCCAAGGCCTCTTCCATATTTCTCCAATTAACTCGGTCCTGTGCTAGCTGTGTCCACGTGACCAGTGCGAACTTTTTAACCTCATCAGCCTACCTAACATTCTGCCGCCCTCTGCTACGCTTTCGTTCCCTTGGTATCCAGTTTGCTACCCTAAGCGACCATCGGTTATCCTCTCTTCGCACTACATGTCCTGCCCATGCCCATTACTTCTTGATTTCCATTAGAATGTCAGTAACGTGAGTTATTTCTCTGACCCACTCTGCACGCTTCCTATCTCTTAACGTTACCCCTACCATTTTTTGTTCCATAGCCCTCTGCGTGATTCATTTAGGCTCAATGCCAAGGAAAAATCCCGTCGCTAAAAATTGACTCTTAGGGGTCGATTCCACAGATCGTTTCACTGCAGGACATTTTCGGACAGGGAAAGGTTAAAACTATGTGACGTATGCTGAATCACGGCTGGTTTTGTTAGACTCTTGTTATGTCGACATACTTCCTGTCTATACAATTGTCATGTGCTGATCAGGGCCAATTCGTTGTGAGACATATGTAAAAAGAATGTAGAAAGAAGTTTCTGGGCATAGATTTGGCTTCACTTTGCCCAGACTGCCCCAAGTTGGGCAACTTGCAAGAGGGTTCTGCAGCTCCTGTACCCAGTGGAATTTACATAGTCAGCTATGATATTATTGCTGTAATATTGTTGGCAGCAATAAAGAGGGCTGCTGGTTGGTGAATGGGAAAACGAAAGTTTATCATTTATGCAAATAATTATCGGGGAAAAAGAAAAGAGCGCTCCGATGTTATCTGTGCCGATAATTGCTTGGAGGGAGTAGTGCTGAAAGTGGAGTAGTCTATACAGCATCATAGCAGTTTTCTAGGGTGCTAAATGTATGTCACAGTGCTGATGAGTTACCGTAACTACTCCTTTCTAATGAACAAAGCTTTTCGGAAAACTTACTTGAAAAACGGGTGTACTTTACGATCGATGGCAAGTTAGTAGCGAGTAAATACGAATGGTCGCTTTTTATAATGTGTATTTGTATTTGTTTTTCGCTTCAAATTAACTACCGTGAAGTCTTCAGAAGATTCAACTACGATAAGACCCGCGGCGTCGCGAATGTGCCTAAAGACGTCTATATGGCAGCAGCTCTTTGTAGACGGAGCCCGCTTTTGGTAGATGTATCACCTTAGTTGCTCCCATGGGTATGTTAGGTGGGTTCAAGGCCACTGATTTCTGTGCGACTCACCACCCAAGCGTTTTCGGGGAAACATGCACAAGGCAGAAAATCACTACTCGAACACATTTTCTTGGTGCATTCGGAGCTCAAGGCTGACATTTCGTGGACAATCATAACGAGTATCCTGTTGAACATCTTTTTTCTTCAAAAATTCTTTGTAGCTTCACTAGGACTCGCTAAAAACATTTTACCAGCAATATCATTGCAGTATGAAGTGTTTATATATGTTTCGCGGCGTATTGCCAACGTTTGTGGAGGCGTTTGTGGCTGATGTGTTTTCCTCGAGCTCATTTATTGCTTGCTTCTTCGAAAAGCTTATGGTAATATTGGAGCTACTTCGAAGTTCTACTTTAAGAAAGTATACAGTATTAGTCAGAAGTTTATAGCACAAAGGGGCTTGCTTCTGAGCCACACCCCACGAAGTGATGCATTCCCAGCGTTTCATAATTCCTGAGGACCAATTATTTTTTATCCTACGCTGTTTGATATAAAGCGGCTTCTATTATTGCTAAATAATAGTTAGAAGGCAGAGAAGCAAACCCCCGGGGCTCTGAACACTTGACAGGCTGTAAATATTTCGTAAATAGAGTTTTAATGTGTATGCTTAAATTGCACCAATTACTGGACCATCTCTTCTCATGTTTATTTATTCACGTACGGCCTTAGTCGCATGGACGTCGTCATCATCATCGTCATCATCATCAGCCTGACTATACTCACTGCAGGGCGAAGGCTTTTCCCATATTTCTCCAATTCACACTGTTCTGTGCTAACTGTATACACTTGACCCCTGCGAAATTCTTAACCTCATCCGCCCACCTATATGTCTGTCTCCACCTAATGCGCTTTCCTTCCCTTGGAATCCAGTTTGTTACTCTAAGCGACCATCGGTTGCCATCTCTTCGCAGTACATGTCCTGCCCATGCCCATTTCTTCTTCTTCATTTCCACTAGAATGTCAGTAACTTGAGTTATTTCTCTGACCCACTCTGCACGCTTCCTATCTCTTAATGTTACCCCTACCATTTTTCTTTCCATAGCCCTCTGGGTTGTCCTCAACCTAAGTACAACTCTCTTGATTAGCCTCCCCGTTTAAGCCCCATAGGTGAGTACAGGCAAGATGCAACTGTTCTATACTTTCCTCTTGAGTGATACCGGTAAGCTGCTAGTAAGCGGTAAGCGCTCCATCCCAATCTTATTCTTTTTGTTATTTCCTTTTCGTGGTCCGGATCTGCGTTGCGTTGGATGCGTTGGCAGGATCCATCACCGCCGAGGTTTGAACTGAGTCAAATGATTTTCGTAATCAATGAACGCCATGTATAAGGGCTGGTTATAATCCGAGCATTTTTCTATCACCTGGTTTAGTGTATGGATATAAACATTAGTCGAGTAACGTTTCCGAAAGCCTGCTTCGGTCGCATGGTACTTGATGAGAAGTGAATGATTGTGTTCGGCCATATACGAAAGGAAGGCGAAAGTGCACGGTGTCGTGCCTGATATCTGAGCGTCATAAGGACATGAGTGGGGATAGAAAAAATAGAAGTGGCGAAAAAGAGGAAGGAAAATAGTTTTTGTTGTGAAGTAGTAAAAGTACAGTTTCGCATACATGCACTTCTCAGTCATATAGAACGTTTTTGCGGCGAGGAGGAAAATAGCCTCAAACCGGAACGCGCTGCGCGGCTCCTCCTGTCTGGTATGTGGGCACGCGGGGATAGCAGCGGGGGCGGCAGGGCATTCTACGGAGAAAGGGCACACGTTGCAGTCTTTTGCACACAGAGTGTCTTGAATAGCAGCAAAGTATCTAAGTCGATCAGCTGATGTAAGCGATAAGCTTGCTTTGCCTACGGTCTTTCTTCTTTCGCCCATTTCTTTCCCTCATTTCCCAGATCGTTTCATTTCCGCCGGCCGCAGTTTAGCTGCTAAGAGCTGCCGTGGTTAGCACAATCTTTTTTTTTACTCAGTTGCTCGCATTAACAAAAAAATAACAACCAAAAGGAGATGATTAACAGAAAATAAAGGATTAACAGCGGTGGTATGCACGTGTGTCGCTCTACACTGTTCCACTTTCAAGTCACTCAATTGGGCTAAGACGAGCAGCTTCTGAACTTCAAGCCCCAACCGAAAATGTTTAGCTTTGGCAGCCTATCGTGCGAGTTCCGAACACTGTGTTTGTCGAATAGGTACCGGAAAAACTGAATACCCGTGAAACAACGGCAGTCTTTGGGCAACAAGCCGATGATATTCCTTGCGGCAAATATTTAGGAGATGCTGCCAGATAAAGAAGCACTATTTAGATTCAGTTACCTGACGTTAATGCAAGTATGAAAGAACCTGTCCCACTTGAAGACAACTATCGATGTACTGACAAATTGGTTGTCAACTTATTTAGTGAAACAGCGCTACAATATTTTTTTTTCTGAAAACCCACATCTCATAAGGTTTTGCTGTCTATAATAAAGGGGAATATGATCGTAGGAATAGCAGCGATTGCTTGCAGTAAGCAATCTTTGCGACAAAAAATGGACTGTATATTTGTTGACAAAAGCAACTTTTGATGAGGTCATATGGGACATAATTTAAGGTCATTATTTAATAGGTATCAATTGTCCATTTTATCTTGTATTTGGATGTCAGCATGACGGCAGCGTCAGACAAACGCAATTAACGCCCAGTCAGAGAAATTGCAGGATAGCAGCTCCCACCATTTATAAGGCATCTCCACTCCCCGCGCATACCGGCAAACAGGTGGTCGAGTCATGTAGGCAATGCTGAAATCCGATTGCCTGGTAGTGGACGCTTGAACACCCTTCCTGATTGTCACCCAACAAAAGTAGCTAGGGTAGTATAAATGGATCCGAAATGGATAAGGGATACTTAAGAATAGAACCCCAGTGGAGGTGTGGGAAAGTTCCGCTGTAGCCGCTCAAGCAGTAAAGAGCATATGAATGATCGGTTGACCCAACAAATGTAGCGCGATTAGCATTGCTCCTAAACGTGACATGAAACGGCTACATTGGCTTGCTTTCTTTTCCTCAAATTGTTACGGTAAGCCGTTTTTAGAAATCATTTAAGAATAAAAAGTAGATCGAAAGCTGCCCTCGCGGCCAGTGATACGCCGCCGCCTCTCTGTGCCACATTAAAGGTACACACTAATTGTAATCTGGCTTGCAGCCTTCAGCCAATCTGATCAGGAGCATAAATTTTTGTCGTTTCTGACCGAATAACTTCGCTGCTACTGAAAATTTCTTTTTCTTTAAGCTATTTACTTTCAGAAAGCAAAACATTGCACGCGAAAGCTCCAAAATGCCGATTTGGGCTGCTTGTCGCCTGTTCCGCGGATGGGACCCCACATACCAGCATGACGGTTGTTCCCAACTCGGCCGCTAGATGGCGCCACATACACAAAATGGCACTCGGAGAACTTAAGAAGGGCTTTAGAAATGGTAGGCGCTTAGATGATAGCCTGTTCGTGCTTACCCAATGCATCGAAATATCTAGAGTAGAAAATAGACCTTTGTATTTGGCCTTCCTGGGCATAAACGGGGCGTACAACAACGTAAGCAGGGAACTCCCGTGGAACATATTAAAAGAAGAAGGTATCGGTTATGAGATAACAGAGTTCCTACAGGAAATATACTGGGATAACAAAGTAGAAATTACGTGGGAAGGGATAAGAAGTACGGAGGATGTCAAAGTATGCAAATGATTAAGACAAGGCTGTCCTCTATCACCGGTGCTGTTCATGCTTTATATGATAAACCAGGAACGGAGGATACAAGACAGTAACCTAGGTTTTAACCTGTCATATAGATTAGGTAAAAAGGCGGTAGAGCAGCGCATCCCCGGTTTGATGTATGCAGACGATATTGTGCTGCTAGCTGAGAGTCTGGAAGAATTGCAAACTCTAGTTAAGTATTGCGGAGACGAAGGGGACGCTCTAGGCTTCAGTTTCAGCGCAGTTAAGTCGGGTCTGACGATTTTCAACGGCTCAACTGACCAGGGTCTTAAAATACAAGACCTTGAAATACCTAAAGTAGCAGAATATAAATATCTAGGGGTATGGGTAAACGAAGGATTGGCATACATTGGAAAGCATGAGCAATCACTTAAGGCCAAAGGGCGAAGGAATGCCGGGATAATGAAGCATAAGGCATTGTGGGGATACAATAGGTATGAGGTTTTGAGGGGTATTTGGAAAGGAAATATGGTGCCCGGACTTTTCTTTCTTTCTTTCTTTCTTTCTTTCTTTCTTTCTTTCTTTCTTTCTTTCTTTCTTTCTTTCTTTCTTTCTTTCTTTCTTTCTTTCTTTCTTTCTTTCTTTCTTTATTTGTTCCTTTCTATTACAGAAAGCCGGAGCGAAAGCTAAAGGCTACAGAGCCTGACAAAGGCTTCCGCTCCGGATGACGTTCAGCGTGCAGTTTGAAAAACGTATACAAAACATACAAAAGAGCACTTCGAATCATAAACACAACGCGCAAATACAGAAATTTGATTGCATGAAACTGAGTCACTCCAAATAACTATGGGGTCAGGGGTCACGGCCCAAATAGTTGCGCCGATGTGGCAGTGATTCGTTCCGCCATCGGACAACAATAAGTCCGCCTTGCGCGGCAACAGCCCATTATGTGGCCCTTTTCCCAAGCATTTCACCCCAGAAGAGCCGAGCACCAGGCCGGGGGACAGCTTGTACCCATTTTATAACCGGTGGGTACCCGGCGGCACCAGGGATCGAACCCGGTACCTCCCGAATGCGAGGCGGATGCTCTACGGAAATGCGGTTTTGTGCCTAAAATCAGATGTACAGTCTACATTAGAAACAAATCAGAGATCCGTTGGACGATTAGCACTAGGTGCCCAAGCCAAAACTACAAATGAGGAGGTACAGTGAGATATGGGCTGGGCATCTTTCGAAGTACGGGAAGCTGAAAGTAAAATATTATATGAGGAACGTCTCAGGAAATTGGACAGTAACAGATGGGCAGCTAAATTATTTAAATACCTGTACTTAAAAAGCGTTGACTCACAATGGAGGAAAAGAACTAGGAAACTAACAAGTAAGTATGCTAGTAACAAGGACGGAGAAATAAAGAGCATTAAGCAACAGAGGAAAAACACAGAAGGTAAAAATTGGATAAATTCGATGGAAAAGAAACAGAGTGTGGAATTATACCGAAGGTGGAAAATACAGATCAGGAAAGAAGATTTCTTTGATAACTCAGGAGGCAGTGCCCTACTTTTTGAAGCGAGATCAAGGTGCCTTAGAACACGCAGCTACAAAAAGAAATTTAACAATGGAGATGACGCATGTGCTGTATGTGGAAACTCCAGTGAAACAATTGACCATATTATACTCGAATGTAATGGTATCCATCCGGAAGTTGGTGCAGGCGCAATCACTGTTCCTGAAGCCCTGGGGTTTAGAGATAACAGTGGCCGGGTGAATAAACCGGCGGTGGAAACTAGCAAAAAACGACTGGAAGATTGGTGCCTTAAAAGCAGAGAAGTGACGTAATGTTAGTAATTTAGGAACAAAATATAAAAAATACAATGATGGTTTAGGTAACCATTCTAAATCAATAATTAAGATATAGGGAGAAAAATGAGCATGATAGCTACTGCTACCACTCTGTTTCAAAGGGGACGCTCCTATATTCCATCCATCCATCCATCCGGCAGCGCCCATGATAAAATGGTCTATACCTGACAGAAAGGGCAACGCCTTGAAGCTCTGAGGCCCGCAGGGTAAATGAGCTCACCGAAAAATTGTCAAGGTGAACAAAGGTTGATGTAGCTAAACGTATCTATGCCGGTCTGTTATCAATTACATGTGGGTGGAGCAGGGGCAGTCCTTTGTAGGTGTAACGCCGTGCCTAATTCTGTTCAAGAGTGGCTGAAGTTGCCGGACGAGACGCTCGTGCTCATATAAGAAAGTCCTGGTCGAGAGCCGGTGGTGGTAAGTTGCTTTCAGACAGTGACCATAGGGTCGGTATGCTCCAGTAGCAGGTGATACTCGTGAATGACCTTGGCAACATCCATGCGAAACACGGTGTTGCTGTTGCGAGCGCTCATCATTTGCTTTCGGCAGAGGATCCGCAGCTGAATCTCCAGGGACCCTCACATTTCCGGCTCGGCATCCAGAAAAGCCGGATGTAGTATCCCCGTCAGGAGACTTGACTCAGGTTGATGGCAAGCTGGCCGGAAATGGCAAGGCGCACTGTGGGGAAAGAAGCGATTGCGAGGTCAGCCGAGATTTATTAAGGACAACAGCGAGTATAGCCGTACACTCAGCAAGGATGTTGCTCGCAGTTGGATGGCAGCCAGCTTCGCCATGATTGCGCTGCTAACGAAACCTACACTGGCCTGCCTGTTGTTCTGCGCGAATCGAGCGAGTCGACACATGCGCTTAGAACAAAATGTGGCATCCCGGATGCATACACATCAGCCGAGTGCAAGTGGCAACATGACTAGAACGCTTGAATCTTGTATACGACAAATGAATTTGAAGGGGGGTGGTGGCAGCGTGGAGCCAAGCCCCGCCTTGTTCTTCAATCTGAGAAAAGTGCGTTGATGAGGGGAAATTTTCCTCCGTTGCCCTCTAGCCCGCTGTTCGAAAGATTTTGCAGTCGGACCCAGGCTTCAGTAGCTCTTCAAAGAGGCGCTTCAGCAGAAAACAATGAAGCTAAGCACTGGCACCGAATTCAGCGCAGGTTTGCGCAGTCGTATCAGTATTTTCTGGTAACCTAAAATGTGATATACTGATGTATAAAGGAGAGAGGTTTACTGCATTACATATCGAAAAAAGATTCTCCTACTGTAGCTCAGTTTGGCTCAATAAATATTGCATTGATGTTTTCGCTTTGTTTGCCATTTGTTAGAAGATAACACGTTCTTCTGTATATAACTAGTACAATAAGACACGTACACGGTTTTTTCTCTATGATTTAGGTGAACTGTGAATAGAAACTCGCACAATCTTAATTTTTGTCGTTGAGTATATTGGGAGGAACAAAACAGCTATCATTGAGTTTATGCTACCGCATATGCTTTAATAAATACTAGCACTTCAATACATGTCCTGCACTCTTTCTCTATGAATTAGGCTAATCGTGAACGCAAACCCACACAATCGTCGACTTTGGCGACTGACCAACCAAAAAAAGCAATTATAGCATATGCTCATTTTACAAGCAGGGAGAAAGAGCAAATTAAGCTTCCTGCTCTAATTAAAAGTTTGCAAGAGCAAGCGAACAGAAACAAATTACTTGACAACTAAGTCAACTAATTTGTGAGACTGCGAACTCTTGACTCCACGTGCAACCACAATCTTGCTGAACATCAATTTAAAAGAAATACATTGTCGTTCATGATAGGCTAGCGTGTCTGTTGCACACAAGACCTGAGATATTGGGGCTTTGTATTGACAGGAGACCAGAGTTTCAAAGTATACACGGGCCGGTTGCAAGACGTAGTCAAAATGCTTTCGAGGCTTCGTCTGTGTTTACTTCCCGCAAGGCATCAATCTGTCAAGGCCAGTCATCATCAATAACTGCTGGCACAGCCACTATCACCTTATTATTACGGCGAAAGCCTTTTATGGTTCATGGCTCGCCAGCGTGTCCGTCTCTGTATTCGCGGGAAGTGCCACCCTTCTTCTCGAGATTCCGCAGGAAACCGCAGGATTACATTTGGCAATCACTCTCACGATGTCATTAGAAAAACAGAACCCTGTCTCCACCGGGAATCGAAACTGCATCCCTTGGATCCCCAGCAGAGCGCTTTAACCAACTGCTCCACGCGCTGGATCGTGACACGCACATCATAATTCTACTTGTGTACCGTGGGATGATAGCGGGATTTTATTACTGTAATAGCAGCAGGTAATCAAAACACACGTTCGTAAGTTACACATGCCATTAGTTATGCGTAACACGTTTGTGTGCAACCAACCTTGGTTGCTTATGCATTGTTTACCTGATCCACCCCGCAGAGGTCCAAGGCTCGAATGCCAACACCCGGCAATATATGTTTTCGAGTTACTCCATTTTCGTTTCGTCGCACTTGATGCCATTTCTATGGGCACTATCGGATGTTGCCAGCCCCAAAGAGAACTCTGAGCGTATTTTTGCGTAATGAGGCTTGTAATTCATTTGAACTAAATTCACTCGATATGTCGTAAAATTGCACCGGATGCGAGGCTCGATTTTTTATCCCATACGCACACTGCATCGCCCAGCCATGCAACGCTAACACACTGAAAGGACACCGTTTATTAAAGGCGAGGTGTTAAGCTAGTGGTAGCAGTAACAGTAGCAAAATCCAGCAGTCTGATAACTCGCGTGCTGCGAAGGGATTCCAGAGAAGATGAAGAGCAAGACGCCGTACGTGCCGCGGTTCGCTGTGCTTGTCCCCTGGGACACTCGTACCGACTTGAGGTGACTACGTGCCTTGGAGCAATAATGCAGCATGTCTGGATTGACATTAATTATGCGGCAATCTGAAGTTACAGTGCTCTAATGCAGGATATGTATACATTGGGCACTGTCAAACATATTTTACATTATGGTACTGTATTGCAAATATGAAAGCTTATTTTTATATCAGCGCCGATACTGGCAGTATATTGCTGCAAAACTTTGTTATAGCTAATTCCAGCTACAATCTTGGTAGAATATTCATTGCAGCATACGACATTAAATCAGTTTTCCACATTATGTCATCTTTTTCCCGCCAATAATACTAGATTTTTGAAATATGCACCAGTATGTTCCGTTCTATTATCAATCAACACTCATACAGTAAGTAAAACTTGTGGAAATCAATAGCTTTTAAAGTTTTCTCCTAAAGCATATACAATATTTCAAAAACGTGTAAGTGAAATCACGGGTTCAATTACAAACACCACAAGTGATAGCAAAGTCTTATCAAGCACCTACCGTTTAAGGCGCACCTCATAGCATTATTTGGATTGCTTTATCGACACCTAAATCCGAAAGAATATTTTACTGCCTTAACATGTAAAAAAAGATAAGTAGATGTGTTGTTAAAGGGCCGCTGTCCAGGGAAGGAACTTTTAAGCAAAGGAGCCCAGTGTTTCGATCAGGTACCGGAGATAGTATGCGCAAAATGCTACAGTGACACGCGCTCCACAAAGCATCGAAAATACAATTCAAAGCTCTCTCATGCTCTCCTCCGGGAAGCCAGCTTCCCGTTTCTTGCGCTGGTCCGACGAGCCACAGTAATGACGTACGTACCGCGAGCGACGTCCATTGGTCCGTCTCGCTGACTGACGGGAGAAGGATGAGTGTCTACCGCTCGCTGCGCGCTTTAACCTCGCCACGGCCAGACTGAATCCAACGGCGCGCGCTCCCTCGGCCGTTTTTTTTTTCGCGCTCGCGGAGAGCCACGCCCCACCTCCCGCCAAACTCGGAGGAGGAAGGGCAGTTTGTATTGCGGAGGCTAGACGACATCGGGCCGGAGAGTGAAAAACCTTTGCGAGGGAACGGAAGGAGAGAGGCATGACATGATTGGGTGATTGCGGGGGCTATAACTGCGTTATTATGCGAAGCGTATTAATGTGGGTTTCGGGCCTTCGTGCGACGCCCGGCAGTGGTCACCATTTCCCTGAAGTGGGGTCACGTGACATGACGTCACATGATGACATCACACCGGCTGCAGATGGAGCCTCATATCGCGCCGTCGGACGTCGCCCGGCGGAGGCCTCCACGCTTCGGTTCGCGCCGTCGCGCGCGACGCGGCGGCGGCGCCCCCATCGCTGCATCACGTGATATGTGACGTCACGCCAGCGATGAAGAGGCGCGCGCCCGCCGTCGCGTCAGTCTCTGTGCCCGCAACCACGCCAGCGTCTTTGTGCCGGGCGTGTATGCGGTCAAGATGCCTACGACGATTAACCTAAAACCACGTCTCCGATACTTAGCCCCATCCACACTGAGGCAGCTGCTTAACATGCTTCGCATCCACTGGGCATAACCTTGATAAGCCTCCAATTTTTAGTTACTCTTTTCAAAAACATTTTGCGGCCTTGCGTTCTAGGGGCGAAGTCTCAAAGTCACCGGGGAGGAAAATATTTTCGACCGGAGGGTGGACAGTGGGCCTTTAAGCCGCGTTCACTCAATTTCAATGTTTACAGTTACTGAGTCCTCGATATGTCACTACAGGAATCACCAAACTTCATTCCTCCTTGTAGGAAGTAGTGGGCTGCTACGGGGTGAAACACAGGACAAGAGAAAAGAAGTCCTTGACAAACTAGGCTTAACACCGGCAGTACAATAAACTGTTGTCACAAATAGATAAAATATCCTTGTATAAGTTTTGGCCTGCAACCAGGAGAAAACACTTCGCTGAATCATGTGAGAAATTTAAAATAAATTGCAGGAATATGTACGATATGAACTTTAGCACTCTAACCACCATGTCAACACAATTTAAATACAAATTCTTGATAATGTAATCCAGTCGGGTGTTTGAAATAATTTTTTGAAAGTTATTCGAACAAACCAAGCGAGAAAACGTCACATCATCTGATACAATTATTACCTGTATTTAAAAAACAAGCTTGTTTTGAATTAGGTTCTATAATGTAATAGTCAAGGTTGTGAATTTTACATCAGCTGTAAGAAACAGGCACGCTTCCATATTTTAGTTGAGGCAACGGCACAAATGTTTTATGAGAGTGGTCGGTTTTTATATTGTGTAGTGACAATTGCTGTTTCGCAAGCGGAGCTTCCAGAAAACCTTGCATTACAAATATTTGTTAATTATTCATTTCTTTGTGTCATTGTACATTTTAGTCAAACTATTTCAGCTCGGCGCACTGTCATTTTTTAAAAATAGGAAAGATTGTTGTCTTTTCCGCAGAACCAGTGATATCCTTACGCAATGATTGCGATGTACGAACTGTATTTTAAGAGGCACACCTGTTAAAGTAACCGGTCATATTGGGCTGCCCTACTGTCCTGTTCCTTGCTGCGCATGCAATAGCGGGAAAAGTTCTGTATCACTTTAAGAGCACTGACAACTTATGTGATAATTTTTCCTTGGTATTTGATGGTGCCCTTAAGTGAGAAAGGGATCCTATACCATTGTCCATACCGTCTGTCGAAGTGCTGTAAGTTTTTATTTGTCGGACTAAGCTTTGCTCTCCTTAATTCGGCACGGACTAGGGCCTGAAGACTTGGAAAAAGACAGTACAATAACAATGTAAAACAGAAAATATTGCTTGGAATTTCGGGGCTTGAATTGCCATCCCTAAGCTCTTTGTTACATGAAGAATGGGGGAAATCAAAGCTGTAGAGACGGAAAAAGCGGGGCCATTATAATTGGACGAGCTTAGCGCTAACCGCACTTTCGTACCACCGCGACCGCCCTAGAGCCGGACAATAGCAAAATTGAAAATGGAAAACCTGTGTATACAAATCAGAGTGAAACGAATCGGACGGGGAAGGCGTGTGGACTGCGCTTTGTATTATTTGGAAAAGGTATGTTTTACCAGCACCAGCAGTTTGGAGAAGAACGATAAATCAGGTCGAACCCACCCAAGTGCCCCGCATTTGTCATAGCTTTTCTAGCTCAGTTGAATCTCCTTTCTTGCTCATCAAAACATTGCTCAAAAGCATTCTTTTACAAACTACGTTTTCTCACATTTTCTTTATAATGTTCATAGCTTGTTTCAGAAAAAAATGTCGGAACAGTAATGGTGTGTGAGAGAGGCAATCTATGGTGGACAGTTGCCATTTTGCGGCGGGTTGGTTCAACGAAAGAATGGCCATAGCTAGGAACTTTGTTTTTACGATTTCACATGAAAGAAGCCATACGAAAGGATTATGATGATTTATTATAAAAATATAACGTAAGTATCACTTAAAGCGCGCTGTAAATCGCGCGCGCTTGAGCCCGAAGAAAATTTTTCACTAAAGGGCCTCGGTTTGCACACGCCGCTTTCTGGGAAATGAATGCAGCATCAATTGCTGGTTCGCCGAAATCATACAAGATCACAACTTGGGAAAACTCGCGTCGCTGAGAATGGGCAGTTAGTGCACAGAGTGTACCACTTGTCCACTCAGAACATTGCTTCACTGCAGTATAGATTCGGACCCTGAAGGGCTCATGCTATCGGACCTACGCTGAATCATGCCTAGTTTTCGAATCCATAATCTTGTTATGTCGACGCGTTTCCTGTAGATACAGTTTACTCGTGCCGATGGCAGCAAAAGTTTGTGAGAATATGTAAAATAGAAAGTAAAGAGGGAGGTATATGCTTTGCGGACACAGATGCTTTTTCAGAGGGTCCAGACTGCCACAAGCCACAGAGCTTTCAGGAAGAGTACTGCGCCTGCTGTACTCAGTTGTGGTTACATAGACAGCCACCGTAATATTGGTGTGATATTGCTGGCCGTAATAGGCTGCTCTTTAGAAAATGGGAAAGCGAACATTTCGGAGTTACGCAAATAATACAGGGACCAAATAAAAAGCAATCGGTTGTTATCTAAAAAGGTAATTGCTCGGCGGGAGAAGTAATAAATGTCGGACAGTCGCCACATCATAGCAGTTTACTAAAAGGTTCTAACGCGAAACCGTTTTCGGGTAAATTCCTTAAAAAACCGGTGTACTGTACCATCGATGATGGGTTAAGGGAGAGTAAATATGGATTAGCGACCTTTTCGATATGTGTGAGCCAAGTTGACACGCTCGAAAGCGTTTTTACACGTACGAGCAAATGGCGTATTGCGATTATAAATGATGCGGCTGCGTTAGAGGCGCGGGCTCGGAACAATTGCTCTAGATTGTTTAAAAAACAGAAAGTAGACTTAGTAGATTGTTTAAAAAACAGAAAGTAGACTTAATAAGTCAGTGAGAGCAAGTGGCGCCGGATAGCTATCTTATTAGATAAACCGAGCCCCCTAGAGGGGCATATCACCGGTGTGTGGTGTAATTACAAGTGCGCAGCCAAAACAATGCAGATTATGTGGGTGAGACATTCACTTGAAGCACTGCCTTTCGAAATCAAGTGGCGTTTTGTGCTCATGACGGGATGTGTACATCTGCGTGCAATCATTAAATTTCTTTACCGAGCTTTATTCAACCTCTTCAGGTGGATCGCATCTGTCTGTCTACCCCGTCATCGCCATCGCGTTCCGGAGGAGAGCTCTCTAGCGCGCGTAGCGAGCGGACGCATGGAACATCGGCTCCGGCGATTTTCGACCGTAGCGGTGGAATAACGCGTCATATCCCAAAACTATTGGACCTTGAAGAGCCATCAAGTCATCTGGAACGCAGGGAGACCACTCTCAACGTGGTGGGCGGAGTTTTCGACTTTTTGGAGCACTTTTGCTCCTATCCGTTGTGGAGCCGTGGCTCCGCCGGCGTCCCACGGCGGGAAGGCCGCTCCTGGCGAACATGGCAAACGCCAACCAGCAACGCGGCTATGACCCGGAAGGCATGACATGGACAACCTTGCCACAGACCAGCCGAGAGCAAGCCTGCAGTGAAAATGTGATCCGGGCTTTTGAAAAGCGAGCCCAGAAACTCCAAGCCAGCGCGCAAAGGAAGGCCACGTCAGCACACGGAGGCCGCCACGCGCAACCCGACTCAGAACTTGGTGAGCGCGCAACCGGAGGTCCAACGCAACTCAGAGCTGCATGGAAGCCCAAGTTTCTGTGCAGATTCAGACCAGACGACGTGGTGCTAATCATCAAACCACTACCGGCCACAAACTTGAAGAACTTGCAACACGGCGAGTTGGGCCTAGCTCTACGACAGCGAGTCGGGGAGGCCGAAGCAGAAAATTTTTTCTTCACAGTGTCCCCGGACCAAAACCTGATCATTGTGGGCACGTCAAGCATCCATGCGGCAGACAGACTGGTCGGCGACTTTGCAATCCGAACGCAAGGGCAAGACCTCTATCTGCGTGGACACGTAAAGCAAAGTGAGGACAACGTGGTACACGGAGTCATCACTGTGGCCAATCTGGAGACCACCGAATCCCTGCGAGGGAAAGTGAAAGGCTTTCGCGGAGAGAACAAAATCCTGGAGATCCGAAAGTTCGGCACTTCGAACAAAGCAAGGGTCACCTTCGGAGGGAAGTACAAGCCCAGAGCTGTGCTGTATAACGCGGAAGTTATACCGGTCGCCACTTACCGTCGCACCATACCAGCGTGTAACCTGTGTGGCACGGTGGGACATAGGGCAGACGCCTGCCCGACACCGAGGCAAGAAAATTGCGGACTCTGCGGAACGCAAGCTCCGTTTGTGGAGGGGGTGCGGGCCCCTCACGAGTGCAATCCAAAATGTGCGGTATGTGGCGGCGAACACGCCACGAATTCTAAAGACTGCACTGCGAAATTCCGAAGGAACGAGCAGCAACAATCCAGTAACAAGAACAAGAAAAAGAAGAAAAACAAGAAAAAGACAAGAAGGAGCGAGAATCTCCCGCCCCCTTCGACTAACATGAAGCCAAATTCTAAACAAAACAATCAAGAGAGGAACTGGGCCAGCATGGTCAAGAACGGGAAGCAGCCGGTGAGTGGGTTCGCCCCTCTTCCTCCAAATACTACCTCTCCACCTACACCAAATTGGTAGAAATTGAATTAAGAAAACAGATAGCAGCCCTAAAAGCTCAAATAGAGCTACTAACCAGCAAACTAGAAACTGCACTAGCTAAATCTCAGCCGCCTCAGCAAGAGAAGGAAGAAGAAGTGGAGGTTTCCGAACGTCTGAAGCTAGCGCTCTTCCACTTTTCTGGATTTTATATCGCTGTGAACTATTTGTGATCTCGACATCCTTCGGGATGGCGGGCGCACGACCCTTGCGCCCACCCGCCACCATCGAACAGGCTACAGCGTACTCGACGGGTCACCTTGACGTCGCGGACGTGGAGCTTCCAGACTCGGCAGATGACTCCACCGTGACTGAGATGGATTCCGACAACGGCTACACGCCTGTACAGTCGCGCCGCCTGAAAAGGAAGCTGCGCCGAACATCAGTAATGAGTGAGACACCAAAGAAGAATGCTGAAAAGCAAGGGATCTTTTCCGTGGCCTTCGTACCAACAACGGCAACGGCGAATCTGAATGTGATAAACAGACAGCACCTGACGCAGTTTTTCGACCAGCTGGTTCCCGGTGAAGTTGACGAAGTCAGAATTAATCCCTGGAAGAATGTCCTGACCGTGGATGTCAAATCCCAGGCTACAATGGACAAGCTGAAAGGAATTGGTGCGCTAGGCAACATGCCGGTCCGTTCCTTTCTTGCACATGGGAAAAAGACTACTGCAGGTGTAATCAGCGACGTTGACCCCGAGATAAGTGAAAGCGATCTCTGCACGCTGATCAAATCTACGGCGCGCATTGTGGATGTTCATCGATTCGGCCGCTCAAAGTGCATTAAATTAGTCTTTGAAACTGAATCCCTCCCATCACACGTTAAAGTGGGCTATGTGAGACACCCAGTTCGGATGTATGTTCCAAGACCTGTTCAGTGCCACAAATGCCACAAGATCGGACATGTGAGCGCCGTTTGTCGAAACGAGGTCTCCTGCCGTCGATGCGGCGGTACGCATCCTCATGAAGCATGCGAGACGGAGACTGTCAAGTGTGCGAACTGCTCGGGTGCCCATGAATCGACGGCTAAGGACTGCCCTAAAATTCGGGATGAAAAACGTATACTAAAAAAGATGGTGAGAGATAACTCGACTCATCAAGAAGCGGCCGCGTCTATTCGTCGTCGCAAGCACCGTTCCCGACGCCGACACAAGGAATCGGAAGGCAAGCCTAGCCTGGATAAGTCAACTTCAGAGTTAACGTCAGCTCAGGTGCCACAACAGATTGAGTCTAATCCCGCTAAGAGTACTCTTGCTGTAATGTCGCAGACAGTGTCACAGGCCAAGGATCCGACAGAGGCTGTTGTATTACCTACCGCCTCTGATGCTGAGTGGCCAGCTCTACCATCAAAGGCCAACGCCAGGCATAATCCCAGTTTGGTTGCCACACGTACTGAAAATTCCGACAACCCCGACAGCCAGCAGGTAAAAGAAATGCTGAAACAGCTGGTTCGTTCAATGCGGGTGCTGCTCTCCAGCATCAACACACAAACAGCAAAGTTTGCTGTTCAGTTTTTGGACGCATTTGAGCCGCTCTTGGCGGCATTGCAATAATTCACAATGGCGCAACAAACTAACCCCACCTCTGTGACGATGCACTTGCGCCGCAGTGTTGTGATGCAATGGAATGCTCGAAGCCTGCGTGGTCGGCTGAGTGACTTCCGACAGCGGGTACAGAAGTACCGCTTTCCTGTGATTGTGATCTGTGAGCCCAACATGCCGGCTGCTTTCCGCCTTTCTGGATATGTTCTGCTATGGTCTAGAGAAGCTAACGAAACAAGCAAAGTGCTGGTATGTGTACGCCAAGACATTGCGCACGTCCGCCATGCTCTGCAGCCCCACAACACGAACCACTACATTTGTTTGACGTTAACCCTGAAAGGACGAGTATGTTCTGTAATTGGCGCTTATATTCCACCGAGAAATGGCTTGGACAAATCATATCTATTTTCAATAATCCAGTGTTGTGCAGCTCCTCGTATTATTGTGGGGGACTTTAATGCTCACCACCCTCAGTGGGGTAGTGCAATAATGAGCAATAGAGGAAGGGACCTGGCAGACTTTATGCATACGCAAGATCTCGTCAATATAAACGACGGCTCACCGACGTTTCTACGCGGAACAACCTACAGCAGCTGCTTGGATGTGGCGTTTGTTTCCAGAAACCTCCATCCCTCCGTTTCTTGGTGTAGTGATGTGGAAACACATGGCAGTGATCACATACCAACGTACATATGCATCAAGTGGTTTGCACCTGCCACTTCACCTCGTGTGCAATACACAGACTGGCCCGCCTTTAGGGCAGCGGTGGAGACTTCCAGCGTGGACCTCCAGTCACCATCTCAAATAGAAGGACTCATTACTTCCTCTCTCAGTGAGAACACTCGCTATGTTAGTGTGCCGGTGTCAGTGTCCAGCATCGACGTGGAATTCGAGCGGCTTCGCGCGATCCGTCGGCGGGCTGAAAGGAAGTACAGAAGAACGAAATCCGCGCAAGATCTCGCACTTTCTCGCCGAGCTAGACGACAAGTTTTGCGTCACCTGGAGAGGTTAGGACGACAACGTTGGAGACAGTTCTGCTCATCACTGGATCCCCGTAAGCCCCTGTCGCGTATCTGGCATGTTGCGAGAAGCTTGCGCACACCTCCGCAAGAAAGGCACCCTTTTCGTGCCCTGGCCCTTTACCAACGCCGCAATGAAGTTGACGTAGCTGAAGATTTTTGTAAAATGGTTGTGGGCACAAACCAGGCACAGTTACCAATTTCAGAGGTTTTTGCACCACCTTCGCCGAATGATCAATACGACGTGCCCTTTACAATAGCTGAATTAGACGCCGCTCTTGCTTCTTGTCGGCATTCATCTGCACCTGGTCCTGACGGGATTACATATTCAACCTTATCGAACCTAGGCAAGGATGGTAGAACTGCACTACTTAATTACTTCAATGATATATGGGCTTCTAGTACTGTTCCTGAACACTGGAAAATTAGCCGCCTGGTTGCTCTTTTGAAGCCTGGAAAGCCTCCTCTCGAACTTACCTCATACCGGCCAGTTGCCCTAGCAAGCTGTGTTGGAAAAGTTATGGAGCGCATGGTGCTGGCAAGACTTGAGTGGTATCTAGAGAGTAATGATCTTTATCCGAATATGATGACTGGATTTCGCCGCGGACGCTCTTCCATTGACAGCGTCATCGACCTTGTGGCGACAGTAGAACACGAAAAGCGTCACCGTCGACTAGTAGCTGCTGCATTTTTAGATATAAAGGGAGCTTACGACAACGTCCTCCATGAAGCTATTCTTGATGGACTTGACGACGTGGGAGTTGGTGGCCGACTGTACTTGTGGATTGTAAGCTATCTCAGCGGCCGCTCTGTTTACATGACTACGCCTGAAGGAGATACTACCCACTTTCAGGTCGGTCGTGGAGTTCCACAGGGAGGAGTTCTCAGCCCAACTTTATTTAACGTTGCGCTAATTGGCCTGGTGAGTGAACTGCCAACTAACATCCACATCAGTGCATATGCTGACGACATCTGCATCTGGGCCTCTGGTTCGACGCGCCCACAACTACGTGCGAGACTGCAACGAGCTGTGTCATCAACATCGATGTACTTACGGCGTCAAGGTTTATTTTTAGCGGCAGAAAAGTGTGCAGTGATAGCGTTTACGGGAAAATGTGTCAGCCGCTACCCGATTACCCTTCATGGAGTCGTAATACCATACGTCTCCAGGCACAGATTCCTGGGAGTAATTATTGACCACCAACTATCTTGGTCGAAACATATTGCTATGGTGAAGAAGAGGCTAATTAATTTTTGCCATGTACTTCGTTACATAGCTGGCATCAAATGGGGTCCAACTGAGCGCTCCTTAATACGGCTTTACGAGGCTCTGTTTGTTGGCTACATCCGGTACAGTCTCCCAGTACTTTCTAGTATGAGCATTTCCTGCTTGCGGACTTTAGAGAGCGTGCAAGCGCAGGCACTGAAAATATGTCTTGGACTGCCCAGATGCACCTCTAACAAAGGCACAATTGAAGAGGCACACGCTCGCCCAATGTCCATATACTTGTCACACGAACCACTTCGTGTATATTTACGAGCACTTACAAGACACCGTTTTCACCCACTCAGCAAGATTCTGGATGAGAGGCCGGACTGCAGTTTTACAACTGCACTCCGCTGCCATCAGTCGCAAGTACCGACAGGATATGCCCTCCCATATCGTCCCACCTAACCACCATGGACGATGGATAAACCTTTGGTGCACCTTCGTGTTCCCGGAATACTAAAAAAATCTATGGTACCAATTAGTGGACTCAAACAACTTACTCTGGCACACATCTGGTCAGAATATCCCAGTTATATTCACGTATACACCGATGGATCTGTGTCAGCACAGGCATCCGCTGCAGCTGTGGTCATACCAGCTCAGAAAACGACTCTGCATTTCCTTTTGGGACATAACTCTACATCAACCGCTGCGAACTTGTAGCCATTCGGGAATCTATTCGCTATATATGTGGGGAACCACCTCAAAAATGGTGTATATTCACGGACTCGAAGACTGCATTACAAATTTTGGAAAACTTCTTACGCCACACTGCCTATCAGTCCCTGGCACTAAACATTACGGAGCTCATCACATCTGCCCAGCTGCAAGGCCACATGATAATGTTTCAATGGATTCCTGCCCACTGCGGCCTCCATGGGAATGAGCAGGCCGATGTTGAAGCGAAAAGCGCTCTCATCAATGGCTTCCAAACAGCTGTGCCTTTTTCAAGAGCGGATACGACGTGTCTTCTAAAGAGTTGTATGAATATTGCTACAGCGACTTACTGGGCTCAACCAGACGCCCGACACATGCGTCTAAGAAAGCTTGATCGAACATTTAAATTTACTGTTCCGCGTGATATTCCGCGTCATCAGGCATGCTTGATACATCGACTTCGTTTAAACGTGGCTTTCACGCGCAAGTACTTACATTTAATTGGACAGATGGACTCACCGGAATGTTTAACTTGTGGCATCCCAGAGACTGTGGACCATGTATTATTGGTGTGCCCAGAGTATGCGAACGAAAGAAATGTGCTAGCTGCTTCCTTCAAGCGTTTAGACAAGAGGCCTCTGTCGGAGGAACTGCTGCTGGGCGCTTGGCAGGACAAGGGGAAGGGCATCCAGGCAGTGCGCGCTCTTTGCCGTTATTTGAGCGCCAGTGGACTTGATTCACGTTTGTAAAGCAAGCTGCTGTGTCTGTATATATATTTCATATGCCTTCTCCCACATCGTCACCCATCATGACCTTCTTTCTTCTCTCCTTCCCCTTCCCCAGTGCAGAGTAGCAGGCCAGATTTGAATTATTCGGGCCAACCTCTCTGCCTTTTCCTATCAATAAATCCATCTATCTATCTATCTAGCCTCAGCAAGAGGAGGCGATGGAAAGCGACGCAGAGCCTAGCATGGAAAACAAACTAGAAGCTATGATGAGGAAGATACAAGAATCCATTCCCTCCATAGTATCACGACAGATAGCGAAAGCGATGACGATTCGCAAGTATGCTAACACAAGGAGACCCACGAATCCCGTAACTCACAAGATGCGTAGGGTGATCAGTGAGGGTGAGAAGCTGCAGCAGCTCCCCCTCCAGAATAACAATCTTCAGGCACAACATGGCGGGACGAACTAAGGAGAGCCCTATAATTTTAACACAGTGGAATAGTCGAGACTTTAAATCAAAGACTAAGAGAGCGGACCTTAGGATGCACCTTTCCAGGCACGAGCATACTCCAGCAGTGGTGGCCGTACAGGAGCCAGGCGGGAACGCGAGCCTCACAAACTACAAAACGTTTCAACTCGAACCCCTAACATGCATCTTCGGGCACAAAAATTTCACAGCAAATTTGATAGATCTGGAATTACAAGCCAGCTTTTCATACGTAATGGTGACTCTCCTGCCCATAAAAAAGGATGATCCGCCGCTCCACATCCTGAACGTGTACTGCCCACCTAAAGCAAAAAATGTAACCTTCTCCACACTCCTGAGTAGGGCTGTCAGGGAAGCGGGACAAGATCCGTTACTAGTGTTAGGAGATTTCAATGCGCAGAGCCTCTCATGGGGCTACAACCGAGAGGACATACGAGGACGGAAGCTAGCGGAGGCAGCGTCCACATTAGGCCTAACCCTACACACCGACCCGGCGTACCCCACGCGAATTGGGAACTCGGCGCAGAGGGACACTTGTCCGGACTTAACTTTTTCAAAAAACGCGAGGCGAGTGGAGTGGACGAATACGGAGGAAACATTCGGTAGTGAACACTGTCTGATCAACATAACGATCCGCACTAAACCCTTTACCAGACCGACAGGCCAGACTAGGATGCCGGACTGGGCAAAATTTAGAAAAGAATATAATGTTAGTTCTATCCAGGAGCAGGGATACCAAGCCTGGACCAAACAGCTGCTGACCAGTCTCCGTTCGACGGAAACGCGGGTAAAGCTCTCTGAGGCGGTGACGGATGTGGACACCCACCTCCTCCACCTCTGGGAAGCCAGACGCAGCATGGTTAAAAGATGGCGCAGGCAGAAACACAACCGCAAGCTAAAAACTCGGATCGCGACGATAACAAAAGAGGCGGCAGAATACGCGGCGCAACTCGCAGACGCTAACTGGGTAGAGAGGTGCAACGCGGCAGCTAGGCAGATGTCTGGAAAAAACACATGGCGTCTCTTCCGAGCTCTCATAGATCCAAACCAGACGCGCACCGAGTCGCAGAAACACCTGCAGAGAACAACACACGCGTTTCAAGGAAATACGGCCCAGTTAGCGCTGAAGCTCCGAGACCAGTACTTTAGCACGACCCAAGACCCAAGGGGAGAAGCTTATAGGTACAGTGGAGACGAAAATGTTGAGCTGGATGAACCTTTCAAACTATACGAGCTCAAGGCAGCCCTATCGAGAATGAAACGCGGGACCGCGCCAGGAAGGGATGGGATCACGGTAAAACTCCTAGCAAACCTACCAGACCACGCGTACCAATCCCTGCTAGAACACTTCAATTCGACCTGGACGGGCGAAGTTCCTCTTCCCACCGAATGGAAGACGGCACTCATAACTTTCATCCCAAAGGCAGGCAAAGCCATAGATACGGACAACCTCAGGCCCATTTCGCTCACGTCGTGCGTAGGCAAATTGATGGAAACAATGGTCAGAGACAGACTTTAAGAGTATCTTGAAAATAAGCGAGTCTTCGCCGACTCGATGTATGGTTTCAGGCCAAATAAATCGGCTCAGGACGTCCTGCTACAGCTTAGCAGAGAAATATTGAATCCAATAGAACATCCGAACGGGGATAAGATAGTGCTGGCCCTAGATCTGAAGGCCTCCTTCGATAATGTGACGCACGAGGCCATCCTGACACACCTTTCGGAGACGGGGTGTGGAAAGAACGCGTTCGAGTATATAAAACGCTTCCTCTCAGACAGACAGGCCTACGTGAGGATCCAGAACGCAGACCACGGTCCCTTTCTATTAGGCACGAGAGGTACACCACAGGGAGCGGTGCTATCCTCGCTTCTTTTCAACATGGCAATGAAAAATCTCCCGGTCCACCTGGAGAAAGTCTCGGGCGTGCAGTACGCGCTGTACGCGGACGACATCTCCATATGGGCCACGCAGGGCTCTCTCGGAGAAATGGAGGCCAGCTTGCAGGAAGCAGCCACCGCTGTAAATGAGTACGTGAAAAAATGCGGCCTTCAGTGCTCACCAAAAAAATCCGAATTCTTCCATATACGTCCCTCCAAAAAATGCACAGACAAGATCGAATTGCGACTTGGATCAGAACCGATACCCGAGAGAGAGGAAATTAGAGTACTGGGCCTTTTCATTCACCAGCGTAAGCTAGCGATGACCACACTCGACAAGCTAAAAAAGGTGGGAGACCAGGTGGGCCGAATGGTCCGCAGAGACTCAAATAATAAAGGGGGACTGAGAAGCAAAGATGCTCTACGGCTGGCCAATGCCTTTGTAACAAGCAGAATCCTGTACTCGACCCCCTATCTCCACCTCAAGAAACACGACGAGAACATCCTCGAGGTGATCACGCGCAAAACAGCGAAGAAGGCCCTCGACCTCCCTATAACCACGTCGAACCTGAGACTCCAAGGTCTGGGTATGACGAACTCGTTCGAGTAGCTGAGAGAAGCCCACCTAACGAGTCAATACACGCGGCTATCGCAGACACCGTCGGGGCGTCGCCTATTAACCCGTCTACACATACAACACACGACTGTAACCGAGCAAAGAGTAGGGCTTCCCCAGGAGTGGCGATAAGCCCTGCACGTAAAACCACTCCCCACTAATATGTCCAAGGACGACCACGAGGGTAGGCGCATGGCCAGGGCATAGGCCTTAGCTCATCACTACGAAAGGAAACCCGGAGTGTACTATGTGGACGTGTCCGGCCCGCACCAAGGCGGGTGGTACACGGCGGCAGTGATCCACGAGTCCAAAACGGTAAACGGGCTCACATTTAAAGCCCGAAGCGTAACACAGGCAGAGGTCGCCATCGCGTTAGCAGCAACACATTCTGATTCCAAAACAATCATAACGGACTCGCGAGGGGCGTGTAGGAACTTTCAACAGGGCTGGGTCCCGTACTTGGCCTACCGGCTACTAATAAAACAGCTCGGACCTGACCTACCGACTACTGCAAAACAGCTCGTACGTGGAAAGTCCATCCCGCCGCTTCATAGTCTGGGCTCCCGCCCATTCTGGGCTAGAAGGAAACGAGGCAGCAGATGCCACCGCCCGCGCGCTTTCTAACCGGGCAACCTCGTCTCCTTCCTCCTCAGAAGAATTTACACCAGCCTACACTTTCAGAGAAATTACGCAGCTGTACCAAAACAGGCACAATATTTATTCCCACCCGTGTAAAGGGTTAACAAGAGCGGAGGAACGCGTGTTTCTTCCCCTCCTTACGAATACTATGATGTGCCCGGCGTCACTTAAACACTGACAGTGCCTTCTCCGGGGAGTGCCCACACTGCGGGGAAATGTCCTCTGACCTTTTCCACATGGTGTGGGCGTGCCCCTCCAACCCTGCCTTTGCACCTAACCAAAACACCACCCGGGAGGACTGGGAGGCGACCCTACTCGCCTGCTCCGACCTGAAAGCCCAAAAGGCCTTGGTCAAAAGAGCAATGGCGGCAGCGGAAGCCACTGGGGTTCCGTACTAGGGACTCCACCTAGTGTTTGTGAGGGGAAGGGCACTAAGCCTGACCCCACAGCAACCTTCATGTAACCCCATATTTTATTAAACGTTTTCACCACCACCCATCGCGTTCCCATAGCCCGTACTTGTGGCCTAGTGCTTACTTTGAAGTGTCAAATGGCTCATGCGGCCGGTGGCCTCAGAAAGACGCTGCAAAATGCAATATATCGTCTGTGGTTAAAATACGCGGTTTTTACTAGATGTGCGACATGCTGCGCGCTCAAGCAATAGAAGCTCCCACAGCTGTAATGAAAGCCGGCAGCAGCCACTTTGCACATAGGTGGCGTTTCTTGAAGGTAATGCTTTCATCCGTTAATAAAGTGTAAGGCTACGCAGTGTCTCGCAAAATGAAAGTGTCTCAGCAGAAGGGTCTCGCAAACCTATACGAATACTTAGTGTTTCTTGAGGTCTGATGTGGTGGCATTAAGAGATGAATGTATTTATTGATAGGAAATAAAGGGAGGTTGGCAGGAATGAATAAATTCTGGCCTGCTATTTTTTGCTGGGGCTGAGGAAGGGGAAGACAAAGTGGATCATGATTGGTGACGATGTGGAAGAAGATATATCAAAATATTTATAGGCACGGCGAATTGCGTTAGAAGTGCGAGTCAAGTCCAGTGGTGCACAAAAAACGGCAAAGAGCTCGCCCTGCCTGTACACCCTTCTTCTCTTGACAGGCGCTTAGCAGTAACTACTCCGACAGAGGCTTCTTGTCAAAACGCTTCAAGGAAGCGACTAGCCATTTCATTCACACGCATACCAATAACATATGGTCCACAGTCTCTGTGATGCCGCAACTTAAAGATTCCGGGGAGTACGCTTGTCGAATTAAACGCAAGTATATGCGCGTGAAATCCACGTTTAAACAAAGTTTGTATAGCGGGCATGCATGATAGGGCGGAAGTTTGCCCGGAACCTATGTTGAAAGTGTTTGATCGAGTCTTAGGCGGACGTTCCCAGCGCCTGGCTGGGCACAGCAAGCTTCCGTGGGATTTTTCATACAGTTCGTAAGAAAATACATGGTAACCGCTATTGAATACGCCACAGCTGTTTGGAGGCCACTGGTGAGGGTCATTTTTGCTTCTGTATCGGCCTTTTTATTTCGATGGAGCCCGTAATGGGGGCGCAGGGATCCATTGAAACAATATAGCGTGGCCTTGATGTCGGGTAGATGTAAGGAGCTCCATGACCCTGGGAGCCACAGAGTGGTAGGGGGTGTGGCGTAAGAAAGTTTCCAAAATTTGCAATGCAAGTCTTTGAATTCGTGATTATGCACCAATTTTGAGGGGGTTCCTCACGTACGTAGCGAATAGATTTCCGAAGCGCAGCATTTCAGCAGTGGTTGATGTAGAATTATGCTCCAAAAGGAAATATACAGCCGTTTTGTGAGCTGGTATCACCAAAGCTGCAGAGGATTCCTGTGCAGATACAGATCCGTCAGTGTATACGTGAATATAATTATATTCTGACAAGATATGTGCCAGAATAAGTTGTCTGAGCCCACGAAGTGGCACCATGGATTTCTTTATTATACCGGGAACACGTAAGCGCACCGAAGGTTTACCCATCACCCATAAAGGTTGGGCTGGACAATATGGAAGAGCATAGCCTGTTAATACTAGCGACTGATGGTAGCATAGTACACTTGTAAAACTGCAGTACGGCCGCTCATTAACATCTTCATCAGTTGGCGATAACGATGTCGTGTAAGTGCTCATAAATACACACGACAATCTATGGATATTAGGCGAGCATGTGCCCCTTCAATTGTGCCTCCTTTAGAGGTTCATCTGGGCAATGCAACGCATATATTCAGTGCCTGAGCTTGCACGCTCTCTACAATTCGCAAACAGAAAGTGCTCATATTAGAGTGTACTGGGAGACTGTAACGAATGTATTATACAAAAAGAGTCTAGTAAAGCCGTAGGAAGGAGCGCTCAGTAGAACCCATTAGATGCCTTCTGTGAAGCTAAGGTTATGGCGAAAAATGATGTCTTTTCTTTGCCATATTGATAAGTTTCGACAACTGCGGTCTGCTGTCTGCAATTACTCCCAAGGATCTACGATTGGAGACATACAGTATTAAAACTCCATCTGATAGTGGCTGACACATTTTCCTATAAATGCGATCACTGCATACTTTTCTTCTGCTAAAATCAAACCTTGACGCCATAGGTACATCGATATCGATGACACAACTCGCTTCAATCTCGCATGTAGTTTTTGGCAAGTCGAACCAAAAGGCCAGATGCAGATATGATCTCGACATCCTGTCCGTTCAACTTCGCCAGATAGTGCGCGCAGTTACCGAACGCGTATGCTATCTCGAACGATAACGGCCCATCGCCCCCCATCGGCTGTCATTCTCAGTGTCAGTCCAATTTCGCCGCAGCGCTGACCACGACCAGTCTTCCCATGTTCCCTCGAAAGACTAGTTTTTGTGCCACACTCTTCCTATCTCTTGTCGTTTCCTTCTCTCTAATGCGTGTCTTTGGTTTCTCACGCCATCTTTCGAGAGAGGGGGAGCAGACCAACACCAAAGCGACAGCGGGCCAATGCCGTCGCAGAATCTATTGTGTAGGCCCGCCCGCTAAGCGGAGGAGTTTAGTGAACTAAGACAATTTATGGCGGGCCTCAAGCATCCTACTGCTCCATGTAACAGAGTTTATACATTTTGTATTTAAGTACTCTGACTGTTCTTCCTATAGCTCACATCTTTGATTTCCTCTCTGTGTTTACCACTTTTCCTTTAATTTCGCCACCCCGGTGCATGTGCTTCTGATGATTAGATAGCAGATACGGGAGCTGGCAAGCATCTTTTTCTTCTCGTTTTTGTTTATTGTATCAAAACTACTTATTTCTATGTGCATTCAATGCAGGGGCTGATTTACAGCAATAACAATCAAACAGCAATGATTGCTATTCAATTTTTGAACGCATTTGAGCCGCTTCTGGTGGAACTACAATAATTTACAAAAGCGCAAATAACTAATACTGCTTCTGTGTCGATGCACATGCGCTGAAGTGTAGTGATGCAGTAGAATGTACGAGGTCTGAGTGCCTTCCAACAGAGCCCAGGTAGCACAAAGTGGGCTCTGAAGGGTGGGCCCCGGTGTGCCCGATGTAGGCAATGCAGGACAGCCCCGGTGGGCTCAATGTGGATGCTGCAAGAGGGGCTGACGTAGGCCCGAAGGGGGCTGTCGACAAAGCCCCAATGGGCCCCACTAGGGGCCGATGCAGGCAGCCCTTGCGGGGCTGCCCACATTTTTCCGGCTTTGTTAAAAGGGCCCATCCCGCCAACTCCCCGCGATGGTCCTACTTTGGACCGATTTGGGCAGCCGCTTTGGAGGAACATTTTTTTTTATTTCAGTTAGCCCCTCAGATAATTACATAGGACCAATGTGGGTTCTATAGCGCTAGCCGCACTTGGGCTTGCCCACATTATTCTCATAGGGGTCCGACGTAGGAAACTGATGGAAAGCCCTAGTCCAAGTTTTCCCAATCAATATTTATGCACATAATTAAGCAATTATTTTATACATGTCTGCACTTCCTAAACACCCACAATATAAAATTTTACAATAATTCATAACATTCATCTAGCCGAAATGACTTCATGTACATCTTGTTCAGGCTGTGATGAATGTTCTGAACAGTAATATTGTGCTGAGAGTTGCAGGCTGTCCAAATCAACAACATAATAGGCAACAGTTAGCAATCAGTTTGTTTTAGTCTTTGTAGCGCAATTTGCATGAGCGCGAGAACTAAAGCCATGTAAATTTCTATTCGACTAAACATGGCAACAACTGTTATACAAATCGTCTATAATAGTAATTTAGGGCAACATCTAATGCAAATAAAGGTTGGAAACAATGTTTACGCAATTGCACGCACGCCTTCTAGCCCCATTACGGCCGATGTGGAACCTACAGCGGTTTTGTGTGGGCACCCCAATTGGGCTGGGTGTTGGTTTTGAACCTAAAGCCCACTGGCTGTTGCACGTGCCTTCAAATTCCCCACAAGGGACCAATTTTAGTATCATGCGGGCCCTCCCGCCTTCCAGCCCCATTACGGCCCATGTGGGATATAAAGCAGTTTTATGTGGACAGCCCGAATTGGGCTGGACCTTGTTTTTGAACCTAGAGCCCACCTGCTGTTGCACGGGCCTTCAAAGTCCCCACAAAGGACCGATTTTGGTACCATGCGGGCACGCCCGCCTTCCAGCCCCATTACAGCCTATGTGAGGCCTAAAGCGGTTTAGCTAAGGCTGCCTCATTTAGGCTTCACGAGGGCTTGCCCAAATTTAGCCCTTATTCATATTTCACCTGCCCTCAAGTAACCTACAAGGGGCTGATCGGGGCAGCATGTGGGTATGTCCGTTTTCTTGCCCCACTACGGCCGATGTTGGTCCCACAAAGATTTAACGGGGGCGGCCTTACTTCGGATCTATGAGGGCTTTCCCATAAAAAGCCCACATTTAGGTTGGATTGCCCCCATATATCCGGCAAGGGACCCTTGTGGTCTGGATGCAGGAATGTGCTTTGCATTAGCCCAAGAAACGCCGCTATGGGACCCCATGCAGGAGGAGCAGGGGCAAGCCCAAATGGGGCTGCCCACTTTTGCCCCATCGGGGACCGATGCAGGTTTTATGATGGTTGCCCCAGTCCCACTTGCCTACATCGGACCTACTGGGGCCCCACATTCTGTGCTACCTGGGAGGGTACAGAAGTACCGCTTTTCTATAATTGTCATCTGTGAGCCCAACATGTCGTCTACTGCAATAGAAGAGGCATCTGTGCAAGTTGGTGCGGTGACATGATGACTAAACAGCGCTAAAGATGAGGTCGAAGAGCAAGATGCAGACAGGATGAGCGCTGACTTGTAACTGAAGTTTATTGAAAAAACACAGAATAAAAACCGAAGCCAAGCCGCAATTTACCGCACACTAAACAAATACCAAGCCATGATGGCCCAGCACACATGCCACGTTCAAGAAACCTAACCTCATTTTTTGTAAAAAAAATTGATGGGTCCCAAATATATTTTTCACCTAATCACATGATATGCCTAGCCTCTATGATTTCCCGGTTAATCTACGTGTAGAGGCTCTAATCTGGTAGCGCATTGTAAGGGGTATGATGGCTGCCATTCTTTTCTACCACCAGGTAGATGTTTCGGATGCCCATCTGGCACAGATTAACCAGGAAATCACATAGGCCAGACATATGCGATTAGACGAAAATTGTGTTAGTGACCTGTGAATCGCTTTAACTGATAATGAAGTTGGGTTTCTTGAATGTGGCATGTGTGCTGGGTCGTCATGACTTGGTATTTGTTTAGTGTGTGGTTTAGGGAAGCTTGGCTTGAGTTTTTATTGTTGTATTCAATAAACTTCAGTTTAGAGTCAGCCCCCGTCGGGGGGGCGGGTGTTTCCGTTTTGCGTTTTGACCTAGTCTTTAGCGCTGTTTATTCATCATTCCGTCTACCTTCCGGCTTTTCGGATATGTTTTGCTATGGTCTCGCCAAGCACACAATACAAGTGAAGTGTTGGTGTGTACGCCAAGCCATTAGGCACGTCCGCTATGTTTTACATCCCAACAACACGAGTCATAACATTTGTTAGACATTAACCCTAAAAGGACGATTTTTTTCTGTAATTGGCGCCTATGTGCCACCGAGAGATGGCTTGTGACAGCTAAATCTATTTTCAACGAACCAGTGATGGGCAGCTCCTGATATTATTGTGGGTGACTTTAATGCTCACAGCGCTCAGTGAGGTAGTTCAATATGGAGCAGTCGACGAAGAGGCCTGGCAGGCTTTATGCATACTCAAGATCTCGTCAACATAAACGCGGCTCACCGACGTTCCTACGGGGAAAAACCTACAGCAGCTGCTTGAATGTGGCGTTTGACTCCAGGGGCTCCCATCCTTTTGTTAATTGGTACAGCACTGGAAGTACACAGCTGGAGCTCGAAGTTTTGACGGACACCTTCAACGGCAGCACTGACACACTCACGCATACAATGTGGAACACAACACTCTGACAAACACTGGCTTTCCATCGTGTTCTTTTTCTGTACCCTGGCCTTGGTTTCTTTCTGTGCTTGTGGTACTGTGGTCGGTACTTTTTCATGCTTTTCAATAGTTCGTTTTCTTTCTTGATCTCCTTTGTGCACTGCATACTTTCTTGCGGTATTGCCCGACCTCATCCTTTCGTTTGTGCAATAACACTGGTGACAAGATTTTTGTTTGCCACCTCAGCCTCTCTCGCAAGCTTTACAGAAGTCGGCGTGTCTAATAGAATCATTGTCGAGGCGTCTTTCGTCCGCATGTATTTTCCAGAAGTTTCACTTGTGAGTTCTTCCAGGTAGGCTCTCTGCTGCTGGCTTTCTTTGCCTTGCACAGAGTCATTGAATGTCCTTTCGTGTTTATCTATTATTTGCTTCTGGATTACTTTCGTTGGTCGCTCCTTGTCTTCCTCTACTGCAGCCTTCATTTCCTTGATTATTTCAACTATGATATCAGTGTCCCTAATGATGTGAACATCTTTCCGTTTTCTACGCAGAGAATGCTCTTCTTTCTTCTTGGCCAATACAAGGTCAGTTAAACATGAAGTCAGAACCACCGCAAGAGCGACGGCTGTCTCGCTCATCGTCAGAGCTGGACACATGAGGAACATCTTCGCCAGCTGGAACCGGCGCTGGCTGCTAGTTGTCGTCTACCTCGATGTTGTCGTTGTGGTCTGCGACAAGACAAGCGCCGAGCGCTTGTCTTGTCGTCTCTTCTTGTTTCTCGTCCCCCTGTCGCAGCGCCTCTAAAATATCGAAGATGAACCAACTAGCTCAAATCTCTGTGTTACTACCTCGAAGTCCGCTGGCTGAGCTGATGCCTACATGTCCTTGTCCTCATCTTCATCTGAGCCGGCCTCTACCTTCTCCTCTGCCTTCTCTTTAGTTTCATCCTCTTCTTCACTGTCAGACAGCACTTTTCTTGTTGTCTTTTGAGTCTTCTTTCTTCTTTGTTATTTCTAGATGTTTCCCAAATCCCTCGAATTCAGGCTCGTCATCACTTTCACCAAAGATGTTTGCAATATGCTCGCCAACATTTGATTCATTGTTACTGTCATTATTGTCCTCCTTATCCGAGTCGTCCTTTTCATCTTCCTTGTCCTCCTTATCAGACCCAGCCTCCTTCGCGTCCTCCCTGTCTGAGTCTTTCTCATCGTCAGAGTTCTTCCTGATAGGTGACGATGGACCACGGTTTCTCTCCTCGACTCCTTTGTTGGAAGGACTAGAACTTGCGGGTGAACTGTCGTAGTATGATGGGGCGTCGATGTGGCGGCGTAGGAGGCTCATTGTCCATATAGCAGTCACCTCGTACTCTTCCTCGTAGATGTCGACTTCAAAAACATACATTTTCTCGCTAAGTACACGTAGATCATCACTGCATGTTCCCAGCCTCGCCTGCAAACGCTTTACCGTAAGAATATCTACTGTGTTCGAACTCAAAAGTTCGCTTGCCTCGTGTAACAGCTGGGTCAGAAAAGCTCGTTGGATATCTCGTTTTCTTCTGATGCGATACATGGTGTCTCATTGAGGCCCTTTTCTTGCCTCTCCGGTAGGGTTCGCTGGCGGAGCTCCTGGTATCTTCCTGAAAGGTCGTTGGCGTTCCTTTCGCAAACTACAGGAAGGATCGTTGGAATAGCTTACATTACATCGCGGGGTTTGGCACCATAAAATATAGAAGAAGGAGGGCGGACACCAGGACGTCTCTAACACTGCAATTTATCCCCGGCTGTTCTTGGCTATCAATGTGCTAACATGGCGCTCCCACGCGCTAGTCGCAAACCTCATCTTCATCTTCTCCGCTGTTTGCAGATTTCCTCCGAATCTGCAACAACGCTTGCTTTCACCTTTACAAGAAGGGCATCCTTTTCGTGTCCTGGCCTTTCATTAACGCCGCAATGAAGTTGACGTAGCTGAAGATTTCCGTAAAATAAGAGTGGGCACAACCAAGGCACTGTCACTTATTTCAGAAGTTTTGGCGCCTCCTTCGCCGAATGACCATTACTTTACTGTCGACATTCATCTGCACCTGGTCCTGAAGTGAATACTTATTCAACTTTATCAAACCTACGAGAACACAAATGCACTGCTTATTTACTTCGATGACACCTGAGGTTCTAGTACTGTTCCTGAACAATGGATGATTAGCCGTTTGGTTGCTCTTTTGAAACCTAGATAGCCTCCTTTCGAGTTTACCTGTAACCGGCCAGTTTCCCTAGCAAGCTGTGTTAGAAAAGTTATGGAATAAATAGTGGTTTCTAGAAACTAGTGATCTTTATCCGAATAGGATGACGGGATTTCTTCAAGGACACTGGTCCATCCACAGCGTCATCGACCTAGTGGCGATAATAGAACGAAACCCGTCACCATCAACTAGTGGCTGCGGCCTTTACAGATTAATAGGGGTCTTACGACAACGTCTCCCATGATAGTATTCTTGATGAACATGACATGGGAGTTGGTGGCCGGCTCTATCTGCGAATTGCGAGCTATGTCAACGGCTGCTCTGTTTACATGACTACGCCTGAGGGAGATACTACCCACCATCACGTGGCTACAAGAGTGTGGCATATGGTGGCTATATATTTATTAACAGCCTGTATTTCGGCTCGCAGAGAAGCTTCTTATCACCTCCGGCTCAAGGAAGCAACCTTCTTCCAAAGCGAAGTACAAAAACATTGATGTACATAAAACTTCGAACACATTCCTCCAAACTGCGTGGAGAAATTTAATCGTAAACAGTACAGTGTGTCGTAAGTAAAAGCATGCAGGGATAGCTTTGAACGACCTCTGAGCTTTGAATGCAACAGCAAGTTGTACTCTGCTTAGAGAATTTATATAAAACCTTTTATGGCGGTAAGAAACAAGAAGTGCATGGGCTTCAAGGCTGTAAAGGTGTTCACCGACTAGTAGGTCAACAATGGCTGTTAGCTTTGCTCCCAGCCTGGTGGTGTAGGATATTTCTCATGTCCCTGTCGTGACAGCACCATACACGAACCACGAAGTTGTCTATATAGTAGCGGGATCAGAGGCAAACTACAGGCAGAAGTTCCTCTCGGCCCCGGCAGCTCATGCCAAAACTTTATAATGTATGGTTCCTCTAAATTCACACTGGAGATTATCACGCTACTCTGTATAATAAAACGAGAATGAGCGTTTATGGTGCTTCCCTACACTAGTGGAGCAGTAAAAAACTCAAGGGGGCACTTCGTACCACTAAACTGCGAGTAGGCGAAAGCGGTTATTGTGTGTTGGTTCAAAACCCTAGATTACGTTACCACTTTCTCCGTTTCTTTCCCCTTCCACCTTCCTCTTTTTCCTCATGGCTTGGTTAAGGTGCTCACGGAGATTGTTACAGATAGTAGGCCTCATCATTCCTGCAAACCATTTTGAAACGCCGCTTATTCCTGCTACAGTGCATCTGCTTCTTTATACTGTGCTGAGCGGCGTTCGAGGAAGCCCAAAATGAAAGGCGCCGCACGGACGCCCGGCTCGGTCAGCTTCGTATAAGCGTGAATCGCCTGGTTGTGAAGTCATCATGATGTCACATCCGGGAATGACATCACGACTTGCTATGACATAACCAGGTTTTGACATTAGAGTCATATTGTTACGCCCTTAGCGTCGCGACCGAGACGTCCTAGTTCAGTACGCTGGGTACACACGGCTAGCGGGGACGACACAAGTGCCACAAGACAAAGGTCGAACGGGCGCGCTCACTACTTCTTCCTCTTCCTCCTTTCTTCCTCCGTGCTCTGTTTTAGAAGAAGTCCGTAACACTTCCCCCGTCGCAGGCGAAGCCCTCCGGGCGAGGTAATCGTCAGCACGAGGATGACGGGGTTTCAGACGCGCGACGTGGGCAAGCTCAGTTCGTGAAGAACGTCGGCCACTTTTGGTAAGGCGCGCAATCCGATAGGTGAGGTCACTAATTGCCTCGAGGATAACATAGGGACCGATATAATGCGCGAGCAGTTTCTGACTTAAGCCACGCTTCCTTAGTGGACGCCAAAGCCAGACCATATCTCCAGGGAGGTAGGTGACGTGGCGATGGTGGTCGTCGTAGCGGGATTTCGAGCGCTTTTGTGAGGCGAGAGTTCTTAGGCGGGCTATCCGGCGGGCTTCTTCAGCCCGGCACAGGATCTCAGCAATCTCAGGTTCGTCATCTGTGGAGAACGGGAGCATGGTGTCAAGGATGTGTCGAGGAGACCGGGCATAGAGGAGAAAGAATGGACTGTAACTTGTTGTTTCCTGTTGGGCGGTGTTGTATGCGTATGTTATAAATGGTAGCACAGTGTCCCAGTCCTTGTGGTCGGCGGCGACGTACATTGAAAGCATGTTGGTGAGTGTCCGGTTGGTTCGCTCGGTCAACCCATTTGTTTGCGGATGATACGGGGTAGCATGTCGGAAATGCGTTTGGCACAAACGAAGGAGTTCTTCGACAACATCAGCGGTGAACTGACGCCCTCGGTCGCTGATCAACACTCGGGGAGGCCCATGGCGCAGTATAACAAAGTGCAGCAGGAAGAGGGAGACTTGGTGTGCAGTAGCCGATGGAAGGGCTGCCGTCTCACAGTAACGAGTGTGGTAATCAGTGCAGATGACGATCCAGCGGTTGCAGGAATGAGACTTGGGAAAGGGTCCCAAGAGGTCTACCCCGACTTTCTCAAAAGGGGATCTTGGAGGCGTCACTGGATGAAGAAGACCAGGAAGAGTGCCAGCGGGGCGTTTGTGACTCGCACATTGAGCACAGCTAGCCACATACTTCTCAGTGGTTTCACGCATCCGGGGCCAGTAGAAACGTTCTTGGATGCGATAGAGTGTCCGCGCAGATCCCAGGTGTCCAGAAGTGGGGTCGTCGTGCATAACGCGCAAAACAGAGGAGCGTAGGCTGGCGGGCACCACCAGAAGGTAGCGGAGACCAGTGGGAGAATAGTCCTTCTTGTACAAAAGACCACTCCGTATACAATAGAGACTGGAAGCTGTAGGGTCCCTTGCAGCGGTAAAGAATGGTTGGAGATTCTCATCTTTCCTCTGCTCAGTGCGGAACGTACTGGTATCGGGGAATGAAGGCAGAACCGCAGCGATGTAATGATCAAAATTGTCGGCGTCACATTCCGTTGTGGGAAGCGGTAAACGTGAGAGACAGTCCGCGTCAGCGTGCCGGCGTCCACTCTTGTACGAAACTGTATAATCAAACTCTTGTAAACGAATTGCCCACCGTGCAAGACGGCCAGATGGGTCACGGAGGTTTATCAGCCAGCACAGGGAATGATGATCAGTGACCACTGTGAAGGGCCGCCCGTATAGATAACAGCGAAACCGCTGAACGGCGAAAACTACCGCGAGGCATTCTTGCTCAGTAATTGTGTAATTGCGTTCAGGTTTGCTTAAGGAACGACTGGCATAAGCAATAACATGTTCCTTGTCACCGTAACGCTGAATCAGCACAGCACCAATGCCAACACCACTGGCGTCCGTGTGCAGTTCCGTTGGAGCAGAAGGGTTGAAATGCCGGAGAATCGGATGTGACGTTAGCAAAAACTTGAGCTGGCAAAAAGAAGAGTCACACTCTGATGTCCACTCGAAGGGAGCGTCTTTGTGGAGAAGGCACGTAAGCGGGTTAGCAATGTCAGCAAAACGGGGAATGAAACGGCGGAAATATGAGCACAGTCCTAGGAAACTTCGGAGTTCCTTCACGTTCTGAGGTGTTGGAAACGATGCAACGGCCGCGGTCTTTTGAGGGTCAGGTCTGACGCCTTCACGATCGACGAGGTGTCCTAGTACCAAAATCTGACGCTCACCGAAGCGACACTTCTTCGAATTAAGTACTAGACCGGCGTTTTTGAGGCAGTCAAGCACGAGAGCGAGGCGTTCGTTGTGCTCCTCGAATGTCCGGCCAAAAATGACGACATCATCGAGGTAGCACATACATATTTGCCATTTTAGTCCCCGTAGGATAGCGTCCATAAATCTCTCGAAAGTTGCAGGAGCATTGCAGAGCCCGAAAGGCATTACATTAAATTCAAACAGGCCATCGGGTGTGATAAATGCCGTTTTTTCCTTGTCGTCAGGGTGCATAGGGATCTGCCAATATCCCGATCGCAGATCGACGGATGAAAAATATGATGCTGAGAACAGACAATCTATGGCGTCATCGATCCGCGGAAGGGGATACACATCCTTCTTTGTTGCAGCATTCAGACGGCGATAGTCGACACAAAAGCGCCATGTACCATCTTTCTTCTTCACCAGAATTACAGGGGCGGCCCAGGGACTGCATGACTCTTGAATAACACCCTTTTCCAGCATATCCCGAACCTGCTCACTGATGACCTGGCGTTCTGTTGGTGACACTCTGTACGGCTTCTGTCGAATTGGGTGTGAGTAGCCTGTGTCAATGCGATGCCGGGTACGTGTCACGGGAATGCACCGTGAGCCGCTAGGCTCGGAAAAATCAAATATGCAAGAATACTTCACCAGTAAGGCCTCCAAAGCATCACGCTGGTCCCTGGTTAGAGAGCGGCTGATCATCCGATGTAGTTGCGAGTCAGGGGCTGGAGCGGCAGCACTTTCGCCAGGTGCATCAGTAACCAAAGCCACCGACGGGGCGTCGTCTTGGCTACAGGTCGCAATCTTCATATTCACAGGCAAAACTACTGGTTGCGAAGAACAATTAATGGCCCACAGCCGTGAGCAGCCCTTGACCACCGACAGTAGGCAATGAGGAGCCAGAATGTGAGGTGGAGAAGCCGGGTACCGATCCCTGGCGCTATAGACAGAACCGACACAACTGGAGCCTCGCCGAAGTCGTCGCCTTGCGGGCCTCGAACCGCAAACCAGCGCCATGCAATCGGCCAATGACCCGCAAGCAGCCCGTGGTGACGCGGTGATCCAGGCTGAAGACCGGCCTGCGGGCGCAGCGAACAGTTCGCATCACTATCGGGAGCCCCGGACTTTCGCGGGAGCGGCAGGCGAGGACGTTGACGAGTGGTTGACCCACTACCAACGGGCGCGCTCACTACTTCTTCCTCTTCCTCCTTTCTTCCTCCGTGCTCTGTTTTAGAAGAAGTCCGTAACAATATCTTTCATTATCATCATCACTGTCACTATCACTAACTACTGATAATTATCCTTATAGGTCATTATCTACCACTCACGGTGGTCTCCAAGGCAACCGTGCTGGCATGACGCTAGACAAAAAGAACTAAGACACGTTTTTCACGTGCCCGATGTGACTGTCAGGATGACTGACAGCTATAGTGGGATAGCACGAACACTGGTTATTGTTAAGGCTTCGGCTTAAAAACACTAACGAGTTACCTAGATGGGACACTGAGAAGTATAATGAAATTGCAGTCGAAAAAAACTACAGAACTGAGTGAAAAATACGACAAAATATCCTGTAGTTCTGTCGTAAATGTCAGATTTTTCAGTAGTTCTCTCGTACTTTTCTGTAGTTTTTCTGTAGCATATTTCTGTTCTCTGTAGTTCTGCAGCACTTTTATGTTGCAACTATAGCAACTTCTGATCTTACTACAGAATGTTCTGCTGTCAAAACAGGCTTCCCGTCAGAAACCGCACAGAAATTTTATTGTAACATCAGAAACTATTCTGTAGTAATTTCCGACTGGGATGGCATGCCACAAGCAACGATGTACAAGACAAGGTGCATTACGCAATCTGCAGTGCCATTAAGGACACCGCCAAGTGACGAATGTGTTGTGCGGCGCCATAAGACTACATATCTGGCAAGCCGTGGATTATAAATGACGTAGGTTGCGTTTTTCCTGCAACCAGAAAATCTTCGCTGTTTCTTATAGTAGCAAATTCTGTTTTCACTGCCTGAAGCACACCGATTTGCTATTGCACCGCTTGAATGCACGCGAGTGTAGTACATTTGGAACGCCTTTTTTTTTGCACTAAACTAATCTAAGCTTCCAGGAGTTAAAAAAAATCAAACGGTTTTTATTTTAAGACGGTACACTTCTTGCATATTGTCGCGTAGTGGCGACAAGTCCTTTGACACCAAAAAAAAAAAGACACAGGCTTGATGGTACTGAAATTACTCTTTATTGGGCTGACTTGTGCCTGCAAAAGAACTAAGCTACTCGGCGGCGGCGATAGCAGCAAACGTGCTCGTCGAGCATCGAACAAAGAATGCCCGTCACATTCGTAAACGCTCAATTTAAAGGCTGCTCAGAACAATCTAGATAACGTCGCAAACTGCCACTAACACAACATGGAACATTGTACAAACATACGCAAGTAATCGAAATCTTCGAGACAGATCTCGGCGCATCATCTGTGACAAAGAAAATGATAACGCGTCGTATCGCGACAATGAGTATGAACAAACACGTGATACACAACTGATACGCGTGCCAGAATCAGTGATAAGGCGGCATGCCGGCGGCTGTTTAAAAAACACCAAATACAGCTTTGAAGGTTTGTGGCCTTCATCATCAGCAGCCTGACTATATACCTAATGCAGGGCGAAGGTCTTTCCCATATTTCTTCGCTTAACTCGGTTCTGTGCTAGCTGCATCCACTTGACCCCTGCGAACTTCTTAATCTCATCCGCCCTCCTAACTTTCTGCCGCTCCCTGCTACGCTTTCCTTCCCTTGGAATCCAGTTTGTCACCCTAAGCGACCGTCGGTTACCCTCTCTTCTCATTACATGTTCTACCCATGCCCATTTCTTCTTCTTGATTTCCAATAGAATGTCAGTAACTTGAGTTATCTGACCCACACATTACTTCCCCCTCAAAAAAAACATCGCCTCGATGTTCCAAAATAAACAATGCAACCTAAATAGAATCATTAAAAAGTTTAAACACCACGGATGCATTAACGCACGTAATAAGGCTTCAGACGAACAACATGTACGATTTTTGGGCGTGCGCGTTGCCATTATGATGCTGACGTTCCGTAGGGAATGACTTCATAGTCCAGTGATCCGACGCGGCGAATGATTTTGTACGGCCCAAAGTATCGACGCAACAACTTTTCACTTAATCCGCGACAGCGAATTTGTGTCCAAACCCACACTTGGTCTCCTGGATTGTACTCTGCGTGGTGTCGTAAGTTTTATCGTCGGCTGTCGGTGCGCTGTTGGTCTTCAATACGCAGCCGTGCGAGTCGTCGGGCTTCCTCTGCACGCTGCAGCTAGGCGGCGACGTCAAGGTTGTCCTCGTTAGTTACGTGCGGCAGCATTGCGTCGAGCGTCGTCGTGGGCTCCCTGCCGTACACAAGCTTGAACGGGGTCGCTCTGGTCGTCTCCTAGACTGCCGTGTTATACGCGAAGATCACGTACGGGAAGATGGCGTCCCAGGTCTTGCGTTCAGCGTCGACGTACATGGCGATCATGTCCGCGATTGTTTTGTTCAGACGCTCCATAAGGCCATTGGTCTGGGGATGGTACGCAGTTGTTCGTCAGTGGCTTGTATGACTTTATTCCAGGATAACTTGCGTCAACTCTGCCGTAAACGCCGTTCCCCTGTCCGTGATGAGCACTTCTGGGGCGCCGTGTCGCAAAAGAACTTTTTCGACAAAAAATTTGGCGAATTCTGCCGCGGTACCATTTGGTAGTGCTCTTGCGTCGGCGTAACGGGTAAGGTAGTCAGTGGCCCCGATGATCCACTTGTTAACCGTAGACGAAGCTGGAAAGGGGCAGAGGAGATGCATCCCAATTTGTTGAAAGGGCAGGTCTGGGGGCGGAATCGGGTTTAGTAGTCCAGGCGGCGATAACAACAAACGTGCTTGTCGAACAAAGAATGCCCGTCGCACTCGTCAACACTTACAATAAAGGCTACTCAGAACAATCTAGATATCGTCGAAAACTGCTACTAGCACAGCCTAGAACATTGTAGAAACATACGGAAGTAATCGGAATCTTCGAGACAGATCTCGGCGCATAATTCGTGACAAAGGTAATTATAACGCGTCGTATCGCGACGAGTATGAACAAACGCGGGATACAGAATTGATACGGGTGCCAGAATCACAGTGATAAGGCCGCATGCCGGTGGCTGTTAAAAAACAACAAATACAGTTTTGAAGGTTTCGCGACATTATGGTAGCATTGATGAGGCGCTTTTTGTCAACCTTTTTAAAATTTTGTTTTTGCACTGCAGAGGGATATTTTTGCTGTATTCCATCCACTACGCATCACTTGTCAAATAGGTGTAAAAATCACTCTGTTCTGAGGCCCTTTAAGACGTTCTCTGCGCTCTGCGTACTTAGCCAATGTATGATGAAGAAAATATTTTTAATGAAAGAAAAGGCAAATATGTGAAGGTTGGTGGGAGCTTCAACACGCGATAGCGTTGGCTAAGACGGCTGCCTTCACTCTTTCCGCGAAGGATCTCTGGTCCTCGATGTCCTAGCTGGGAAAGGCTTCATTCTTCGGCTGCCTGCTTTCCTTCCCACATGAGCTGTTTTATAGTGATCAAGGCATTATAAGCCTGTAAGTCCCTGATCCTATGTCGACAAGTCCGCTTTCTGCCCGCAAAATTTCATTCAGACAAAAATAATTTTAGATAGAGAGCTTTTGTAGAATATTGAATGGCATAGCTTGTAATCGGTTTATTTACCCCTTTCTGCTTTTTCTTGGCTGGGCATGCTAACGTTTACGCTAAACATTTAACTGCTGTATTACGTATGCGTGGCTTAAAAATGTTGATGAGAAAATCGAGTCTTGAAAGAGGAAGGGCAGACTCCTAATTACACAATTCTTGGAATAAGGACTGCATATGCATTGCCGCATAGGATATGTGGCATTGGGAAACCTTTAGCAACGCTTTTTCGGTTTGCCTACTAGATGGAAATTCGTATTGTTAGAATACCTTGCGCGGAATGCGCTTACGAACTGCGGAATCAGTGAATGGTTTCAGGCCAAGTTACTGTTTATTTGTTTGCACCCCAAATTATTTCTCGCGATGTAGAAAAACCAGTATTAGCTCAAAAATGTGTGTGTGTAATGTTTCTCGCTTTCTTTGTTTGTCTTCATAAAACGGCAGATCAGCGGCAAAATAAAGAGCGGTCCCATTGCTAGAGTCAGGGATCATAACAACGAAGCTTTGGGTTGAACAGTTGCATATTAGGTTTCAGGGATTTGGTTCTTAAGGACCTAAGAACAGCACTGTTGTTAGACGCCTCAGACTGGTAGCCTCTAAATTGTCAGCCACAAGAACGCAAATTTCACGCAGATATAAATATTATTGTTTAATTGCCCGTATGATAAGCGTCGCCAGCTTCAGTCCGCTTGCTAGAGCCCCTAGCACGCGATAGGTGCGGCGAACATGTTCCTCATATGCCCAGATAACCCGAAGACGGAACTCCTGCTTGAACTGCGCCGAAGTCGCCGTCCTGTTGGCCTACCACCCTTTGTGCATACGATGCGTCACAAAGGCTGCGATCTGAGGACCAGACCTAGCAATACATGACAACTTAATCGGGGGCCTCGTTCGTTCACAGGCTCATTCGACGAAGATGTGGATGAATGGCTTACCCACTGCCAGCGGGTGACCCAGTATAATAAGTGGGACTCTACCGCCCAGTTGGCCAACATGACCTTCGCGCTCACTGACACAAACTTAACTTGGTACGACAACCACGAGCACAATTTCACGAGATGGGGCCGCTTTGTCGAAGATATTAGGAAGTGCTTCGGCGACTCTGTTGCCAAGTAGAAGCGGGCTGAACAAATACTTTCTCAGAGTGCTCCGCTTCGCGGTGAGTCTTACACGAAGTGCTGGTTAAAGTGCTCAAAACTATACCCCCATTGCTTCATTGACCGTCATTGGACATTGATGCTATCACCGATGCTCATGTAAACATTGTACGATCGCGTCAGCAACACTTAGCGATGCCTGTGAAATAAGCTGCTTTCAAAACACACATGAAACACAACACGTGCAGTGGGGTGGCTGTACGCGCTCGTTTTGCACTTGAGGGCTTGGGATGATGGTAGCCACGGCGACTTTTATTGGAAGGCCACCACCGACGTCGTGATATAAATATATGTAGAAAATAGGTTCTACTTCTCCAAAGGTTTCCGACAGAGCCATTGGTGGAGCCTTTCACAGCGCCAAAAACATACGGGGAAATAATACAATCGTGTATTGAGAGGCGTAAGAAATACGCACTTCCACATGACAAACTAAGCCGAGAACAAGCCACTACACTTAGGTACTTTCAAACAAAAACTATCCAAACAGATCCCTGAGCACAAGATATAGCCAACACAATACAAAAGCGAATGTGTCTGGTGCGGAGGCACTGCCACACTATGCCACTCAACATGGGGATGTAGGCAAAGCCCCATAATGCCTAAAATAAATAGCCCTCGTCCTGAGCAGTAGGAGTACCTTCTAGCCGACTCGGACGCAAAGCATCAGCTCATGCCGGTGCATAGGGCCAGAGCCGCTGCTGAGGCCAGAGGACTGCCGACTACTGCCCTTTCCTAACCCACTACCCCTAAGCCCATTTTCTCCAATAAAGTTTATTAATCAATCTCACAAGTGCTGGCATGCAAGCTGGAAACAGTATGGTAGGCTGACGTTTGAATAAACCACGCGAATGTTACTAATCATGTGGGCGCACAATGCTTTTATATGCACTTTTTCTTAAGCCTTTTTATCTCTTCTATCAGCCTATTTCTTAAGTTGTTGCGTCCTCTAGCAGTGGTTGAAAATTTTTCTGGGACTGGATGAAAACGTCTTCGGGAGAAGTAACACCTTCGATGAAAGTCCCCTGGACACAAACATGTACGAATATAAAATGCGGAGTGGCGAGAATGTATTTTATATTCGAAGGCACATATTATCCACAATAGAAAAGGTTTTCGGTTTTGTATAATTTATGTAGAGCACCATAAAAACAATTTTCAAAACTGAAATGTTATTGACTTTTCTCACTATATTCGCTCATTGATAGATTTAGCAGTGCATTATTTCTTTTCCTTGTTAGCTGTTGCAAGCATAATTATTTTTTTGCTGCGCTACTATGTGCTATTTGCATTGCTTTGTTTAGACCTGAAAAGCTTCTTGTGATTTTTCTCAGCCCATTTACCGCCCAGCTTAAGTTCTCAAGACTTATAGCGGAACTGTTTTCAGTGCTGTGCCCCTGAAATGGTCCTTCGAATTTTCCAAGAAGTTTCAAACATGCAAAAACCCAGCAACAGAGTTTTCTCTAAGCATCGAAATAAAAACGAGCACGTCTATACAAAGTTAGACGAGAAACAAACTGCTCAGAAAAAATAATTTTGCACGCCCTTTCGATCCCTCCAAAACACGTGTGTACCTAATGCGGCTACAGTACTCGGCGAAAAAAATTTGCGCTCGTGCATAATGCACACAGCAAAGCCTCACTGAAAAGCGGTGTCATGTTCGCTAAACGATGCATTGCGAGCGAAAAAAGAGCAAATAGAAATATTTTAGTGGTAGCGCCCTTTTTTTTTTATAAGCACAGGCTTTCTGATGCGATCTTCTTTCCTGCCGCATATCTCATTGGGGCTATTTTCATCTCAGCCTTGACACCATGGCCGCGACACATGGTGCTGCGAGAAGTAGCGGTATCTCCACGACATGCCCCTTTAACGACCTGGCAGCACTTCCCAAAAATAAATGGCCTTTCTCTTTCCAAGTGAACTACTCGCGTTTTTTTGCATACCGCTAGTAAGTATCCTGCAATAATAAGCGTTTTCTTTTCAACAGAAATTTTAATGAACTTTCATCATTTGCAATGAAAAGGGTTCCTTTATATGCAGTTTTAATTATTGCGTCACGCTGTTTTCTTAAATATGACGAATCAATCAACTTGCGTTTATTCTTCCTTACGTACCATACATCTATATCAATGTACAGTATGAACCATACAGCACTGCAACCTTAAATTAGCATTCACTGTGACAAAAACCATGAAACATGCTTGAAAACAGATTATTGTTCACAATATATATTATTGAACTTTCCTTAGTCCAACTTCACAAGCTCAGTGTCGGACAACATTACAATGATTAAAAGATGACGGTAACGGCTGCTGCGCATAAATGTAGTGTATAAACAAGGCACCAAATATTTAGAAGCTCGATATCACCTAAAAGCGCACTGCTCTTTTTATGTACAAGCAAAAAAAAATCATGCGCTCATTTTTTATATTTACTGAGCCGCACATTTCGGCGGCACGGTAACTTGCCTTCTCTAAATCGGATTTACCTCGCAAATAACAGAACGCAGCGCCACTTGCAACAAAAAGATTCGATGGTTTTATGAATACTGCCGCAAGTCGTGATATATGAATGACAACTGCCCGCCTCTCGTCACACAAATGCGCATTTGATGGCCCTGTTTATTTTATTTTAGTCTCGCAGACAAAACAACGCGTTTCTGCTTTTGCAACTCAAAACGCACTCTACATTTCTTAACTCTGGTCAAGAAAATTATTACGCAATACATAAGGAGGAAAGTTTTACCCTTTTAACCCATCGATGACCATGAATTTCCTCATGAACAATCGCATCACTGCGCATTTAGGTATTACCTGAACTCCGGACGCTTTCTGAGCGAAGATCATATTATGGCAGTTGAAGTAAAATTAATGATATATAACAATCGTGATGGTTACGAGGAGCAAATTATAAGTTATGGTTGCAGCATGCGCCTCTTTACAGAATAGAACAACCACAGAGAAGTCATTAACTAAGAAGCAAGTGGAGATATACAAATAGACAACATTGCTTTTTTTAACTCACGAAGTGGTTTCCAGTCACCTAGGCATCGGATATCCTTACTGCCCAAAGGAAAAATATATACTAAAATCTGTTGACCCGGTTTCTTATGGCCCTGAGAGTCCTTGTTCTCGGGAGGGAAAAACAAAGTCTTCCTGATGCTTTTTTCTCGAACTGAAGTGCTGCATACAAAAAGAAACTCCCTACTCTCAAGTCATCCTCGGTCGTCCATCGTGAACAAGCACTATTGCGCACAGCAGGATCAAAGAGAGGCGCTGGATATGATTGCGATGCATTATGCATACGAAATTCCTCATTTAGACTCATTAAGAGCATATCCGTTATGGCCCTTCGTACTTGCTCAAGATTGCGTTCGTTTTATTTTATTGTTTTCCATTTTGGTTTTAAATAAACTTTAGTATACCCCCTCCTCTGAAGCTCTTCTACACTACTCGCAACAGGACTGGGCGTGAAAACGGTTGCAGCAATTTATAGAAGCTGCTACTGATTCTCAACTTTCGTCCACCAGCCACACGTGAGCTCCCTGTTTCCATTTGAAAATGCATACGGCGGACAACAAAATTTTTTCTTTCATCATTCAGCTGTGTGTTATCGCGTTACTTCAAGGGGACTGCAAACTGGAAGAGTTTGGAACAGAATAGAGAGCATAAAATTGAGAGGTGTTTTAACAGCGCGCAGGTCGCAAAGAAAAGCTGAGAGAACGCATAAATCACCACCGACTGAATTGTTATTCCCAATGTACTTTTGTGTACACATAAAACACCAAAATAAGCGCCTAGTATTCAATACAGAGACGACAAAAATAACAATATGTTAGACTGTTAAACAGTGTAGGCAGGGCACGAGCTGTCAAAGCAAGAAAAGTCTTTTATGACGTTCGTTTGATGTTATTCAGCTAAACAGATTCCAATAAAATGAGTTCTCATTCGAGAACAGATATACTCTTCTGGCTAATTATCAAGATGGTATTCTCACACTGATTATATGAATTTGTAGCCGATGAATAACACCACTGCATTTTACGGCAATCAATAGTTAACATGTTCAGTGAATGCACTGCTTGTAGTGTAAAATTGCATCCGTAATGAGAAGCACAATAGCAGTCGGAACGCCACCATTCATTTATACTTGCTCTTCGGTACATAGTAAACCCGCCATACTGCGGCAACGTGCGCAAGGTCAATTTTATTGGATTAGTATGCTGCGTTATTCACAAACAATCAGATTTCATTGATGTTGATAACAGAGACCAGCATTTCACATTTTAACGTGCACAATAAGGACTTTTTATAACATCTGCATTCTTTTTCCTGGAACCAAGGATGGCGACAAAAACATTTCTGAACATGGCCGCGGCGGCCACTTTTTGACGCAGGGGCAAAGCAAGGCGCCCATGTGCTATGCGGTGTCAGTGCACGTTAAAGAACGCCAGTCGTTGGAAGCTTACGGAGCCCTTTACTATGGCGTCTCTCATAGTCTGGGTTGCTTTGAGACGTGAAACCACAGAAACTAATCGAAACCAAACCTATTATCCTAAGGCTGGCCGAAAAATAGAACTCTCAAGTTACAGAGGACAATGATGGTTTAGTATAATACGGTCCGATAATTGCTTTAAAACGTTGACAGCGGAAATTTTGTTTGGTTGGTTGATTCCTGGGGTTTAACGTCCCAAAGCAACTAAGGCTATGAGAGACGCTGTAGTGGTGGACTACGGACATTTCGACCACCTGGGGTTCTTTCACGTGCACTGATATCGCACAGCACACGCGCGCCTTGCTTTTCGCCTCCAACGAAAAGCTGCCGCCGAGGCCGGGATTCGATCCCGCGTCCTTGGGAACAGTAGTCGAGCGCCGTAACCACTGCGCCACCCCGGCGGGGTTTTATCTAGTAGAGGAATACCTGTGTGTATTTTCACAGTCTGGCAGTCCAACATAGAAAGGTCCAATATAAAGAAATAAAAAACAAAGCAAAATGGTAAATAATTTGGAAGCCCTACCCCTATTTTGTTTTACGGGCCAGAAGTCTCGAGCATGCGGTTATTCCCCTTTTACTTACAAAATACGCTTCTATTAGCTCCCGCTCGACTGTCCTGCTACTCTGCCTAGAAATAATGCTGATGGAGGTTGCATTTATAAGCCCAAAAACGTGGTCAGCAAAAAATGTGTACGTAAAGCTGCCGTCGAAAATAAATAGAAAGAACATTTGCGGAAAAATTGTCATCGCCATAGTGTATAGAATGCGACAAATGATGGTTTTACAAGTTAAAAAGTTCGTCCATAAATTTTGAGGATTGCTATTAGCTTCAGAGAAGACAAATATAGAAAAGCATGAAGGCGCCCATAAACGATGGATATAGTTTTTTCAATATTTCGACCAGAAGCCTTCAGCTTGTATAACAGGAAATTTCAAAGATGCGGCACAAAATGTTGCTCTTACAAGTAACGGAAATACACATTGTTACGCGGCGGCAAGCCGATGAAAACAGGAGAACAGACATATGATGCTCGAGGATCGTGAGATGACGTGTAATGAATATGTGAGCGGGGCTAGCGCGAGCGCTCATGTTCGCGCCACTGCCCGCTTCTTCTTCGTTGCTCTTCCTTAACATGACATTGGGCCACCTAGCGATCGTCCCGATCGTGGACGAGGAAGGTTAGCGACGTTGATGATTTCATGGCATGTTGATGGGCGTGCCAGGATGCTTGAAGCAGAGGAGGAAGAATAGAACGGCTTGGCGGCACGATGATTCCCAATGAGCCTTGACCCAAGACACTCTCGGGCCACACGTTGCCACGACTCGATGGCGGAGTGAAAGGCACACACCGCATGGCATAGGCAGGGGAGGGTGTCTTCAAGTGTGCGGGGTCTCGGGTCGTGGGGTCGTTGCTTGGTACATCATGTCAGTGGGGTCACATATGGTCATTCGGGTCTCTCCTTGTATCTTGTGGTCATGTGTGCCGTCTCGGGTCAGTCTCTCCTTCGTCGTGTATTGTGGTCGGGGCGGAGGGACGGGGCGGAGGAACGGCAAGGTCTTGCTGGGTCCAGCAGACTGGGGAACAGCCATGCGATGCCTGCTAACCTTTCGCTAACAGCGCAAGAAGTCGCAGGGCGCCGAAGCTCCGGAGCAGGATGAGGGGGTGATGATGCAGTACTCAGCCCCTCCAATGAAATGTTACGTGGCGGCCAGCTGACGAAAATAAGAGAACAGGGAGATGATGGTTGATGGTCGTGAGATGACGTTTAATGAATATTCAGCAGGCATAGCGCGAGCGCACCTGCCCGCACCATTACCCGCATCCTCTTCGTTGCTCGTCGTTAACAATATCCTACTTCTCCCGTTTAGCAAGCGGGCTACGTGTTGCGCACATTCCTGACGCCATCAGCATTTTCGCCACCTCTAAACTCTGCTGTCAGCCGTCCCAAGAGACAGGCGCACAACCTGTCAGCACAAAGAAAGAATTCGAAAAACTGCGATAACTCTTCAATCAAAGGACGTTACGCGTGACGGAAAAACGATTCATCAGTGAGAGGAGCCGTTGTCTTAGTTCGTCCGGAGAAACAGAGCGGGACACGTCACTCATTACAGCGTATGGCGACCGGCTATGCATGGTAGAGGACTGTAGGTTGATTGGCTTTTCATACTCTGGCTCCAATTTTTTAACGCTTACATTTCTCTCATTGTAGACATTATTAGCCGCATTTGATTTCTGCTTTCGGCATCAACATTAGTTTCCGCGTTAGTTACTCGCTAAAGTATCACTTTTTGTTTCTCTATATATGTACTTGACGGACAATAATCTAGGCAGCATAGTGTCGATCATACCCGAATGTTTGTTGGAAAACTGTCTGGCAATGCGGAAACATGGTAGAAAAAAAAAACACGCAAAATAATAAATTGGAACAGGAAAAACATTGCCAGGGGTGAAACGAGCTCCGAAAAGTCGATGTTTCTACTTTGTCTTTTTTTTATTATTTTGGAAAGTGTTTGTTTTTCTGCTTTATTCTCAGGCCTTCCTTCACAAGCTCACATATTTCCATTTTGTTGCTTTTTACCTTGTGCAAAATAATTCAGCGAATCCTGAGCGCCTGAGTGTTTTGGAATCCCTGCGAAGAAGCGCTCCATTCTTCCTACTCTAATTGCTAAAAATATAGTCTTCATCACGATCATTGCTTCTAACATTCAGCTAGGGGGTGAAAATGGTTTGTTGCTTGCCGTTTTCAGTAACAGAGGCCATTTTTATAGCTATGGTTGAAACAGTGTTGACACAGGGCGTCATAGGTTCTCTCTGAGAATACTTTGCTCTCTTGGAATGCTTTCTTTCAGGGAAACAGAGCAAGGTGCATGCGCTCGTGCTTCTCGCTAGGTACTTCATAATATTGCGGCCAGAAAAAAGAGAGACTAGTTTATGAATTCCACCCTAAAGGCTTCTGAAAAGCAGCACTGTAGAAAGTTGTTCTTACTCAGAGATTTAGACTGCTGAAACCCAAGAAGGCGACCCATGGGTGCTATATATATGTATGACGTATCCTGTTCAATAGGCAACAGAAGCGCATAAGTCGTACTTAATGAAAAGATACTGACAGGCCCATGCAAATAGTTTTTCAAAGTAAACCTTATTTATCTTGCTTTCTCTTCGTACGGTTACGCTAATCTACCAAACAAAGACACGTTTATCTGCGACAGAATGGACTTATAAGGCCTTCTTATCAGCCGATTGAACTCTTGACGTTATCACCGAAAACACGAGTTTAAAACATAATACAGTGATTGGAAGTGTAGCGCCGTTTCTGAGAGCCGCGCAGAGAAATTGCCTCGATGCGTTCATTCTGCCAATGGTAACATAAGACGCTGAGAGGACACCGCGAAGAAAAGGTCGCTTCAAGCATGGAGTGTGGTCTTTCCATTGAGGCCGAAGAAAACCGACAAATTTGATTACAGCGAAGTTTGCTGGGACGAATTCTTGTTTACCCTACTCCTTGATTTCAGTAACGAGATTGTGAAGAAATTTAATGCTCTAGAAAACACAAATCACTAACATATTAAAAAACAACACCAAAGACGTCTGAGTAAGCGTAAAATGATTATAAAGAAATTGAAGCCAAAAGAGATAAACGAGAAGGCAGGCTAGATAAGAGGGCAGCAGCTGAAGCCGGGTTTTAAAGTAAGCAGAACCGACCGCTCCGTCGCGCTCTCGAGCACGGAGAAATGAAGATCCAAGACAAACGGCGAAAAGTAATTTAAAAATAAATTAATTTGTCTCTCGGATGCTGTCCACAAAGGAACGCCAGCGTGTTCTCGAGAGATGAAATTGGATGTTTCTCGCGGTAGTCGCGGAACACAAATGCGTTATCCGAATCTCGATCCCATTCCTTCAGATATCACCGTTTGTTTCAAGCCCGCTTGGGAGCAGTGTTTTTCTGAACAACTGCGAACTAAGCAAGGAGAGGGAACGAATCATTGGCCATTATACTGATGCCTGAAATACCTGACCTGCGGCTAGCATCCAGCCTGGTGCGCCCTGGTTCTTATTCGACATCTAACTAACGTAACATCGCCAAGATGAAATTGTTCCTGTGCATAAACTGTGGTAGCATTAGGGGTTTGCTCAGTTATTTAACACGAGTACAAATTTCACAAGAAATTGTATATCAGACGTTATTTTTGTTTTAGTAAAATATTAATCAGGCTATATTGTTTTGTGCGCTTTATTTTAAATATTTGTGTGAAAAAGATTCGGCGAAAAATCACGCTTCTACCGTGGCAACTGATCATCCTAACGATCTGCGCGATCGCGACAGTATAGATTAAACGCGCTAGTTTAACGAATAATGTTCCGCAGTGAGCGCAAACAAAAATAAAATTGTCTAGGTCATTCTTTCCTATGATCTAGATTTTGTTTTTATGTTCCGCTCCTGAGCACTCCCTGTCGGCCAAGCGCCGTATCCTGTATATGCGCACAGCATGCGTGCTGGAAGCTCAATATGGCTGTCTCCATTTTCTAGTTTCTAGTTGTCATATCCAAAGCAGAAGCCGTACGAGGTACAGCGGCATCTATTAGAGTTTATAATTCACGAAATGGCACCATGATAAGGCCTAGAAGAATGACGCTTATGAAAGGCGAAACAACTACATCTTCATGCCATTTCTTGACCAGTGTAAGCTGAATAGACGCTGCTCTGTTCAGTCTCTAAAAGAATGGCATTTTATTTTCTACTTTATACAGGAACTCAAATATTGTAACTATAACATATATATATATTGTGTCCTTGTGAGCAGCCATTCCTTGTGCCTTCCACAGACACGCTCATTACGGCATTCCGACTCGGAACTGAGTTCCGAGCCCCGTGCAAACACGGTAGCTTGAACCGCCTTTCAAAGCGTCAGTGTATGAAACTAGTGCGCAGCGGAGTTAGCGAAGCCTCTTCTAAGCGCGCCCCCGAGCTACGTTCGCATGAGACGAACAAAGAGACAGGAGGATGAAGGGTCGTGATATAGTTAATGACCGTTCGCATGGCACCGGCAGTCTATCCTAATGTCCTGTTTGCTTTGTTTACGTTTAGCTTATAACAATGTCTGCACGCAACTTTAACTTTGTTACAAGTTGAACTACCTTAAAAAATAGGCATTCAGGCAGTTCTGTTTCACGTAAATTCTGCCTAATCGAGATTAATTAGCGATAGTTAAAGTTCCTAGTCAATTCAATGAAATGACAATTCAATAAGCTGTCTGCAGTTAGGAGAGCTGTAATCTCGTCGATTATTACTAAACGGGTTTTCACATGCGCGACTAGACTTTATTGGCCTTACGCGCGTGTTGGTTCAGACTGGATGGCTAATGAAGTCATCACTTCATTTCCGCATTACGTCTGTGCTCCTAGCACGGTCGAAGCAGGAAACGTGAGGAACGCACTCGTGTTTAGATAAGCGACGTTGGAAAAATATGTTGGAAAACGCGTCAGAATTCGGACACAATAACAGTTTTGTAAAGGGTTGCTAAATGGAAGCGAGACGCGACTACCATGTGTTAATCGACGTAATGGATGCAATTCCTAGGTGCATAATAAAAACAGCGCATCAGTACCCTACTGAAAATATTGTGCGAGGCTCTGCGTGATTATCTGTGCGTGGTTATCGACCCGCACAGCGCGAGTTTGTGCGTGCGAGGATGTGCGATTCGAGAATGTGCGATTCGAGAATGTGCGAGCGAGAATGTGCGAGCGAGAATGTGCGAGCGAGAATGTGCGAGCGAGGATGTGCGATGTGTGCACGGTGGGAGAACGTGCAACGTGTTCACGGCGCGAAGGCGTGCACACTGTGAAGATTTTTGTACCCGTGTGTGTGTGGCAAAATTTGTGCATAGCTATCAACATTCAGAGTGCATGGATGTGGGCACTCACTTAAGGCCCCAATATAGTCCGACGTAACGCGCGCGCGCACGTCGCCCTCCGCGACCTTACGTCGGCGAAAAACCGAGGTCTATAGTCCAACGTCACGGCGTGATGGACGTAGCGAGCGCGAGCCGACGCGGCCCAACGTCGCTGACGCGCAAACAGAATCTCGCCTATTTCTCGCCGACCGCCTCAGCCGCGTCGGCCATCCATCCCAGCATTCCTCACGCGCAGTGAAGATGGCGGCTTGCATGTAGACAGAGACTGCGCTATAACCACGCGCGCATTTCAGACACTGTTGCGGAAAAGCTGCTAGAAGGAATTCGAGGGGCAGCCCTGCGTTAATGATACCAAGCGGATTGACTATACACAGACGTTCAAAGGAAAGAAAAATGCCTGGGATGCAAACTGTCAGTAGTGCGGCTGGGCACAGCTGTGAGTTCTTCGCTGCGGTGTGTGTACCATGCTCGTTTTAATGCATTGCTCTAGAAGGTGTAACGATGGTGTTGTTTCACTTATCTGCAGTACATTCATTGGAAGAATACCAAAAACTGCGGAAGCGGCTTCGCATAGAGTTGTGACCGGTACACGCCGGAATCGAAGGCCGTACTCGATTTGTCCTCACGGAACGTCAGCGGCTCAACAACCAGGGAATTCGCGAAATTTATGGAATTCTACAGGAGCTGCAGCCAGCCGAGAATGTGATCCTCATTACTGTGTAATCTCTAACTCCTCTGTAATCGTACATACACTTAAATTTTGATTAGTTTTCAGTAAAACACGTACGTACACAATCATCGTTCCGTCTGTAGCCGTCGTCGACGCGGGCTCAGGCCGTTGCTGGGCTGGACGTCTCCACGGCTGCCTGTAAATGCTTTGTGCCATTTGAACATTCGCAGTAAACACATCGCGTCATTGCCTTCATCACAATAGTAATTAGTGCCTTGATACGCTGCAGCCAGGTCCCTGTAGGTGCCCTATGTCCATTTTTGGGGTGCTCGAAAATGCACCCCAAAAATGTACCAGCCCTCGAGGGCGTCTTGTGCGCATGCGCGCCGCGGCATCGGGCACGCCAGCTGCGCCATCCTGTAGAAGCGGCAGTTTTTGACGCGCCCGTCATGGCCGACGTGCCGTGGCTGACGTCGCAGACTTAGCCAGTTGCGTCGAAAACGTCGGGCTATATTACGGCCTTTAGTGCAAGGAATGAGTGCACTCTGAAGGTGCAAGACATTAGTCTGATCTCAAACGATGAGACATTCGGCATGGGAATGCTACCATGCTATGGTGATACTCTGCATGGTTGCAAGGCTCCTACATCACACCTCATGTTTGTGTTGTGCATAATACTAATATGCCAGCTTTAGGCCTTGTGCAAGGCCTCAATCAGTTTCTGCTACAGTTATGACACAAAATGTTTTGCAGAAATGATGCTCTCCATGAGATGAGTCTCAAGTGCAAAGGATGCAAGCTTCCAAAAGATACATGTGGTCACCTGGATTGGCTTTATTGGCTGATACAGTGTGGTCACAAAACATCTGCTTTCGGTCCACCAGGTTCGAGCTTGGATGCAGGTTTCCTTCTTCAGCTGCTCTTGGCCTGTTGGATTCGAGCTTGGATACAGGTTTTCGCTGTGCGACATCTGCAAAATGCAAAAAAAAAGCAGGACTATATTCCAAAATCCGAAAATTCAGCTGTCTTTACAAAACATTCTGAGAAAGGGGTAATTAGGTGCTCTATTTTTAATTGATAACAATTCAAAAAGTTTCGATTCTGAACTACAGAAATATGACGAACTGACACAAGAATACAGGCGTTCAGCATCAGTCCATCACAAAATCTAATACCTTAGTCGAACAGATATTTCAAGGGTCTTTGAACCATATCCTATCAATCAAAGACATCTGAGCACTGCTTCATGGAAAGCTACAATAACTAGAGTGAACAGAGCAGTCCAGAACTGGAGACTGGACTTTGAGAAATAGAAGTGTGCATTCTAGATATGGCTTAGCACACAGAGCTAGGAATAAAACCAAACCTGAAATGAAAGATTATGCAATTCTACATATATGGTCATAGAAGAAAAACAAAATTGCACACGGAACAGTACGGAAAGTATATCATCATTGCAACTTGTACAAAAACAGTTGATAACACATCTTCAAAAGTGCACGAGTAGTACTTGAGCCCAGCAGCGAATTATCAATGGCAATAGCGGGGTACAAGAGCTTAGTGAGATGATGGAATCTTTCAATGGTGATCGAGAATGCCATGTAGAAGTGGCACAACTCTCCCCAAGTTTACTAAAAGCTTGGTTAGGATTCATGACGGCCCCTCTGCCTTCCTTCCAATAAGGTCGAGAAATACCCTAACCACCCGAGGCAGTGGAAACAGTGCATAGGGATCAGGTTAACTGATATTCACAAACATGCCTTGACTAACACCTTTACTCCAAGCGGTCCTCGAGGCCCTTTTTTTTTTTTTTTGAAATGAAGCTCCACTTGAATTGCTCCTCGAGTGCATGAGAAAACAGAGCATCTATAAGTGGCAATGACACTACTAGGGGGCACCTAGACTTCCACTTGCAAACATGGGGCATCGCAGCTTTCACACACTGTGCAGACTTCGTTCTACTGCATACCAAGCCTTTCATGAAAGTGGATACAATAAGGATTCACAGACCCACTCTCTGAAGCACTGGCTCCGAGAACCTCAATCTGACGCGAAAATACTGAAACATCGTTTCAAGTACGACCAAGAAAAGCCTCCTAAGTTTCTGCGGCTGACGTTGAGCATGGATAACTATCGTCAGTTGCAGATTTCAATGCTGTAGTTGATCATCGCATTATGCTACTGGGGTGTAAACACATTTCAAGTCATCACCAGATACCTTAGCAACATTTCAGAGCACGCCGAGTGCCAAGTTGCAGAAAGCATTTGATGGCTAACAGCAAATGAAACATGTGCAGTGGTTTCTGTGAACCACTGTGGACAGTGGTGCAATCGTGGGGAATGTCATATTGTAAATAGGAAGACAGCGAGGTACCGGAGGTGCAGTTCTGCCATGGAACACCTGTGCTGCACACATCAATGGCTTTCTGATTGCCTCAAATATACTTGTATGTCTAGATGCAGTGCTGAAGGGGGGGGGGTCAATTCTGTCTTTTTAGCTGTGGAGAGATATTTGTAGTTGGTGGAAGGCATGGCTTTTCAAGTGCGCTTAAAATTAAAGCTCCTAGCTTGCTTGGAAACAGAAGCGGCATTTGCTTCTGGAAAGACAAATTTGTTGGCTTGGGTGCATGCGCTATAACTTGCTTCTTTGAACCTCACATGTGCTCAACGCTCGCCGCTGAGCACTCAGAGGGCAAATATGCAACTAGGTCACTAGAGTTCACAGCAGTTCGAGCAGTTCTCAATGCCTAAATCCTGTTCTACATCAGCCATATGTCACTGGCAGTGAATGTTTATAGATGTGAATTGTTTTCAGCCATTTTTCACAGCTGACTTGTTCATGCAGTCTGCAAAACATATTTTACTAGGCTGTGACTTTTTTTTTTTTAACATCCAAAAGCGACTCAGGCTATGAGAAATGCTGTAGTGGAGGACTGCAGAAATTTCAACCACCTGGAGTTCTTTAACGTGCACTGATGTCGCACCGCACATGGGCGCCTTGCTTTTAGTCTCCATCGAAAAGCGGCCGCCACAGCCTACTAGCCTGTGACTCTTGAGGCAGATTGTCGATGCTGTTCACAAGGACTTGGCATTAGAAAATGAGCATGTTACACGTAGTGGCATGCACTTTCCGGGCCAAATTTTGGCCTTATGGCCCATTCGGTTGGGGGGACGAGAGCAGAGGTGCCGAGCAGTACAGAGAAGTACAGGAGCACGCCGAGCGAGGGTGTAATTTTCCTCCCACGGGAACGCTCTCTGCGTGTCGAGAGCAGTACGCCACGACCATTGTGACCGCACTTCCCTCCCCAGCATTCTCCGCCTACCCGCAGTAGCAGCAGTTGCAACCCGAGAAGCAAACACTCCATGTAGAACTGCTTTGCATGCCTTTGTTCTCACAGCGCGGCGATCTGCCTCCTTTGGCCCTTTCGATGCCAGCAGTGACTCTCAAACCTGAGCAATGCTTTGCAGCCACCATTTAGAGCGTCACCGACTTGAGAAAAGAAAAAAGATGGTGCGGATACACCGCTTTATGTCATGTGACTTCCTCTACACTCGCTTTAGATGAGGGAGCAGCCGGGAGTGCATTCAGGTGCTCTCAGCAAAGGAAAAGACCTCCTCCTCTACCATTGGAAGCCAGTGATTCTACTCCTGCTCTACCACTGGAGGGCACCCACTTGTCTGAGAGCACTTTCGAAGTGCTCTCGAGGGCGCCTGCTCTCCCGCTCGAATTCGCCATTAGTCTTGCCCCGTATGCCACTTGTGCTGTCTGGAGTGGAGAAATATTTCTGAAGGGTAAGTCGGAAGAAATGCTGAAAAGCATTCAAGAATCTGAACTGAACCTTAAGTAGAGAAAAGACTGTTTTCTGCACTTTATGGAGCTGAGGTAGCGTCGAGTGGAGACATGTTTTTGAATTTGGCCACAAGGGTAAAATTTGAACTAACTATTCCACACGCAAAGCACTCATCTCCTAATGTCAAGTCCTCTGAACATTCAGAAGCAAACTCGATATTCACAGGCTAACAGAACGTTTCCCAGGCAGCATGAAAAGGCAGCTGTGAAAAACAGCTGAAAATGCTTAATGTTAGGCAAAATGTCGCTGCTGCTGTGATATTGTTCATGTAGAGCATGACATATGCATTGAGAAATGCTGTGAAATTTAGTGACCAAATTTGTTTATTAAGATTTGATTTGAAGTTGCTGCTACACTTGATCTTTAAGCTTGCAGGGCTCAGGGGAGAGGGAAGAAAATATGCGTGCTTCTTCGCTACATATACACCCAAACCAACAAATTCAACTCGCTGATTTCAGTTTCCAAACAAAGCTTGGAGCCACAATGGTCACTGCACTTGAAAAGCCATGCCTTCTGCCTACCGTGAATATGTCTCCACAGAACAAGTGAACCAACCGCTTTGACAGCACCGTGTGTCCGTAGAGTACATAGTACCCTGATGTGACAAGCAAGCCATTGATGCCTGTAGCACAGATGTTGACATTGTTCACAAGGCTCAATCACGCTACTAGTGGCCCCAGCTTCCTTTACACGTACTTCTTCATCATCATCATCAGCCTGATTATATCCACTGCAGGGCGAAGGCCTCTCCCATATTTCTCCACTTAACCCGCTTCTGTGCTAGCTGCGTCCACTTGACCCCTGCGAACTTTTTAATCTCATCCGCCCACCTAACTTTCTGCCGCCCCCTGCTACGCTTTCCTTCCCTTGGAATCCAGTTTGTTACCCTCAGCGACCATCAGTTATCCTCTCTTCGCACTACATGTCCTGCCCATGTCCATTTCTTCTTCTTAATTTCTACTAGAATGTCGGTAACTTGAGTTATTTCTCTGACCCACTCTGCACGCTTTCTATCTCTTGATGTTACCCCTACCATTTTTCGTTCCATAGCCCTCTGGGTTGTCCTCAACTTAAGTAGAACTCTCTTGGTTAGCCTCCACATTTCAGCCCCATAGGTGAGTACAGGCAAGATGCAACTGTTGTATACTTTCCTCTTGAGCGATACCGGTAAGCTGCTAGTCATAATCTGAGAGTGCTTGTCAAATGCGCTCCATCCCAATCTTATTCTTCTTATTATTTCTTTTTCGTGGTCCGGATCTGCGGTTACTACCTGTCCTAAGTAAACATATTCGCCTACTACTTCCAGTATTTCGCTACCTAATGTAAACTGCTGTTCCTTCCTGAGGCTGTTGAACATTACCTTAGTCTTCTGCATACTGATTTTCAACACGTACTTGCTAAGACCAAAAATGGGAAGACTGCAAAAATGGGGGGGGAGGGGGGAGGAGGCAGCATTTCTGTACAAAAGGGGGAGGCGGCTGCTACTTTCAGGCAGTGTCTGATGCGTCCTAATCTAAACATCCTAAGCATAAAAACATGCAGCAGCAAGCATGCAATGCATGTCTAAAGGTGTGCGTCCGTCGAGATATCTGCAGGCCGCCACCAAATGTTCTCACTACGTCTCTATAGCCAGCGCAAAACTGATCTGCATGCCCACCACCAGTTTTCTCTCAGTACCATCGGAGCGCTGTTTAAATTTTTTAATGCAAAACCATAACTAGCCCATTTACACGTAATTTCATCCGTGACCGTCGTTGGCTGCGTTGGTTCCGAAAAAAAAAGAGCAATCACGCCATTGCTGAGCATAGAACAGCTTAGTAACATAAGGCATGCGGCTGAGCTCAATAAGAAGGATCAGATAACATGACATTTGGGCAAAGCCTTTAACCTCAAGTACACTGAGTGGCTGCCCTTAGCTCAGATCGAAAGCAAAGCCAGCACAGCATCTATATCTACTGTGGCTGCATTAGCTGTGCATCCCTGCCTACAAGAAGCGCAGTACACCAACTGTTTTCGCAGCCAGCGACACCTACTCTTGCTCGGCTAAAGTCTGTTTTGATTGATTTCCTGCTTAGCCAATGATGCCGATGGTGCTAGTGTGGCCTCTGATGGAGATGCTTGAAATTATAATGCGGCTGCTGATTCCTCGGTGCTGGTTCCGCAAAAGCCATTCTTTGCAGGCAGAAGCCCCGTATCGGAAGATTTAGGGCAGTGATCGTGCAATCAGAAAGTTTGGTCAAACATCTGAAGTCTTCTAAAAAGTCGGAAGGGTTGGCTGCAGGTATGTATGCAACATGCCTTCCCCACAAGTGTGTCCTTCTCTGTGGAAGCCACCAAGCAGAGCAAACTTACTATTAGTCCTCAAATTTGTACCGTAGCTCTGCACTAAGTAGGTTCTGAAACACTGCTCATATACAGCGACAACTTAAAATGCGCAGCACCACAGAAGTATGTGATGATCAACTACAGCACTGGAGTTAGTGATAGACCATGATTATGCCTACTTGGTGTCAGAAGCTGGGATGTCAGGAGGAATACCAAAGCCATACCCAGAAAAAATAATGTGCTAGAAGTTCTAAGTTAACCAGGTTTGACCTGGGCTGTCACTCAGCCAATGCTTCAGAGAACAGATCTGTGCATACTCACTGTATCCACTTTAGTAAAAAGCTTGTAAACCCGCAGAACAAAGCCCACAGAAAGAACAAATGATAAGATGTCAAGTGTTTACAAGTTGAGTGCCAGTCTATGAGCCCTCAAGGTCACATAACTGCCAATAAATGAAAAGCAGGCATTCAGGGCTACGTGGAGTTGAAGTCAATGTATTCTTATGAAGTCAAGATTTCCTGTCACTATACTCAATCTCACAAGCTGTCTCCTGCATCTGGCCCATTCGAGATCATATAGATTATAGTAGGTAATTGTGCTCTTAGGTGCCTCTCACCCCTTGAATTGGCCAGGGAGAAAGTAGGAGCACAATGACCTACTTGGACCCTTTGCAAAACTCAATGCGTCACCTATATTATATAGCAAAATCTTTGTGGGAGAATATTTTTGCACATCTTGGGTGCACAGTCACGTGATACATGGGTGATGTAGCCTATATGTCACATACACATATCTCCTAGATTTTTTTTTTTACAAAGGCATGCTGCTTAGTCAAAAGATGCGATGCGCGGGAGTGTAGTGCGCACCGATTCTGTGCGTTTGCAATTTTTTGTTTTCGTTCTGTTTCTTCCGATAGTTTGGTGGAACGGCTGGTATGCAATGCGATGCGGGATTCTGGAGTCGTGAGTCTATTTTTTCACAGCATGTCACCGGGATGGTGCGTTTGCTTTCTGCAGTCTAAAAAAAATGTGCAAGAGTACTTGCCGTGTGCGGGGCTGAATATATATTGAGTACCAGAGTGAGAGTTATTTGCACACACGCATGCCCATACGTGCCCATACACATGCAGTTTTGTAGTGGCGCAAAAAAAAAGTAATTCTGTCAAGACAGAGCCTCTTCTAAAGGGCACGTAAACTTTGACGTTTGGATTAAGCAATGGAATTATACAAGATGTTTCACATAAGGTTTGCTTTATGGGGTTTAACGCCCCAAAGCGACTCAGGCTTGTATCACATGGGGGCTTAACTCAAGGTACAAAACCAGCCCATGTGCGGACACAGAAGCAGTCAAACCTTCGGTGCTACAAAAAAAAAAAAGCAAGCATGCACACTGCTCTGTGCTTTGCCGAGGCAGCTCCAAGCCATCACTCACTTGAAACCGTGCTGCCTGCGTTGGCCAGCCTGCCCCCCCCCCCCCTCGATTCATTCATTTTTCCGCACTGCTAAATAAAAAAAAAGAAAGCATGCATACTGCTGTGCGTTTAGCTCGCAGGACAGCTAGACTCCCCTCCCATTACCTCCACTCCCCCTTCCCACCCGCCACTCATTTTAAAGGACCAACATCCCAGCACCCTTGCGTCCTTCCCGCACAGACCAGGCAACCCTTTTCTCACTCTCTCCCAGTAGAATGAAAAAAAAAAGCCCATGCAGGACATGCAGGAGTGACATAGCCACGTCACTTTTGTTTCAACGAGGTTTGGGTTGCTTTGACCTGAGCAGCAGTATAGGGAGCGCTCAAGATTTGATTGCTTCTGTGCGCAGCACGTTAGAGCACAGGGCTCGATCGGCCACCCTTGTACCTTAAGTTAAACCCGTTGTGTGAAACGATAGTGCCGGAAAATTGTTGGTTCATAAGCTAAGCCACATCTTTTATGAATTTACAACTTAACTTCAAACACCAACGTTTATGTGCCCTTAGAAGATGCTCTCAGTCTTGACAGTTATTTCTTTTCTGCCACTGCAAAACAGCATGTGTGTGGCGTGCGTGTGTGCAAGTAACTCATGCACTAGCCTTGCATGTTTTCATTACAATGAGGAAAACAAATGCACAATCCCTGCAGCGCACTGTGAAGAAGAACACTCTTGACTCCGTGTCCTTGCATTGCTCGAATACCACCAACGCCACTAAACCACCGGGAGAAAAAGAATGAAAGCTAAGCAAAAGATAGCAAATGCACAGAATCGGCGCTCACTCTAAATTCCCTTGCATCATGCTTTTTGACTGAGCAGCGCTTCTCTCTCAAGGAAAAAAAGAATACAAACTCCACAAGATATGTGTACGTAACACATAGGCTATGTCACTGATGTATCACATAATTGTGCACTGAAGACATGCAAAAATATCCTCCCAATTCCCTTTGGGGCAGAAGTTGGGTGCAATGCTGAATATTTCTGTATCAAACCTCATGTTATGCACGAATCTGACGAGAAGCATGCCTTCACTATTGAAAACCAGAAGGGCGGAAGTGGGGGGGGGGGGGGGGGGTTATGAATTTTGTTACTGAGTGGAGCAGGTAATGGATGTGGTCATTGTCACAAGAAATGTCTCCTGGCAGCCACCTATTTCTGCCCCCAAAACAGGTTTGGCCGCCACAGTGAAGGGGTTTGCGCTGAGCAGAGAAGCATTGCAGAAATATTCTGCCAGAAAAACCCCATACTTCATTCATGGTCTATGATTACATATGGCATAGTATTATCAATAACACTCCCCTGTTTTCTCTTTTCACTTTACATACAAATTATATTCGCACTCAGTTTAGCTACCAAAAAAGTGCAGGGGGGCCTTTTAGAGAGGAAATTTGTCAGAGCTGATTTATAAGAAAGCAGCCATCAACGGGTCTAGTTGAAGACAGGAAGACCAGAAAAATAACCCTCCAGAAAGGTCTTCAAGGAGTTCCAATTTGAGAAAAATTTATTCACAGTAGTTTTGCAAAAATGTGTGAAATTTAGGAAAACAAAGACAAACATGCTGAAAAAAAGAAAAATTAAATAGGGACAAGAGAGGTGGCAACTGCGAAAAAGAAAGCCACCTGTAACCATGGTCTAGACGCATGCCAGGCTGTCACTTTGGGTTTATATTATATAGGCTCATGCTCTCTTCGATTGTTCCCTCTGAAGTGCACTTTTAGTTTTCATGTAGGCTTGCTTTTAGAGAAAAACCATGCAATTTTTTTGAGAATTTTAAGCAGCAAATAATTTCAGGAGTTCCAAAGCTCCTTGAAATAGTTCCTGAAAACCAAGCGTACTCAATGATATCAAAGACCTGTGTAAACCACACTCCATGATCATCATATTGAAGGGAATGGCTTACCAGCCCAGCCTCTGGGGCCTGTGCCCAATAAAGTATGGATGCATCATGTAGAACTTATGAAATCAGCTGGTAATGACATCTGTTTCAAAACTTCTGGCTTTTCCTATCTTAAAGTAAGCTCGCATTTTCAGTAAGTAGCACTTTAGTGGATAGAATGCAGTAATTTATAATAAAAGACAGCTTCAGCTTGTCCTCAATGTCCTTTTATTACTCTAAAGCTGAACATGAGCTATGAGAGACATCAAGAAGGAGGGCTCTGGGTTAATTTCCAGAGCCCTCTTCCACCAAAGTTCTTCAAGCTATGCAGTGGCACCAAATGTGGGCAGGCAAATTTGCATTTTGCCTATATCAACAGGCCACAGGCACCATTCCACTCCGCATTCTCAAACTCAACAGCCAAATGTCATAGCCAATAAGTAACGGCAGCAAGCAAAGAAAACACTGAAGAAACCTAAATGTCAAAATAAACATGAGGGGTCACAAATGCAGTAGTGGGTTAGGCAAATAAAAAACTACACATACTGAAAGATGTCTTCAGTACTTACATCAATGTCCTGCTTCTTGCCCACCACAGCACAGCACAATTCCGGCAAAGGGTATAGAGCTTGAAGGAGCCATTGCTTACGAAGCCACATGGAACTTGCTGCAAGGTAAAAAGTACCATGACCCAAGAAATTAGTGAAAACGTAATATGGTGCAACACGTACATGCAGAGGCTTTGTGAGCAAGAAATAAAGGCACAGAGTAGGAACACCACAATACTGTTTTTTTTCTTGAAATGATGCACGACATGCTGGTGCAGGTCACTGCATGAAATTTGCCTCTGCCTGCTAAATAATCTTAAATTATTATTTTTTTAATTCAAAATTTCACTTTGGGATTCAATTAGTTGAAGGGCGATTGCCTACAATGCCAGAGAAGAAACAATGTTGACATCACCCGAGACATACCAACAGTGAAATAAAATAACTCCTTTCACTCCATCTCGTCGCCAGCCTGGCAAAAGAGCAAGTCAGGCATCACAGTGCCCCTAGTTACAAATAAAAAGCATTTACTTGACCTTAACTGCAAGTGCATTTTAACAGCCTATTCATAATCCACCAGTTCCCACTAGGTTCGAGATCAGACAAGCCCTCCCTTTCTTTATGCTTTACATCGAGCGAGCACCTTAATTGGTACTGCAGGGCCTAATACATGCCTGCAACTACAATACTACTTTTCTAAGAGATGTGGAACTTCATTAAAATTCATTTTATGACCGAAGTAGCAAAGATTGTATTTTATCTTGAAAGAAGCAGCAAGAAAAAACAAGGGTATGAAAGGAGACAATACGGGCACTAGCTTACAACTAATGTTTATTGAAGCACACATGAAATATATAGAGAAGACGAGCATCAACGCAAACCACTCAATCACTGATAAGCAAAAAGCAAGACATGAATCACTAAAATTTAAGAACAGTTCCCTATCTAGATAACCCAACTCACTGCATGGTAACATGATGGATGGCTCACTAACACATTCATTACCTAGTTGTAAAATATGTCTAGCTTCAATGATTTCTCAGCTGATTTGCAATGGATGACAGCCAGAATGTGCACAGCAGAAAGAAACTGAAAGCATCCAGTGCATTCTTACAATGCACAGCCAAGTTGACCTCTACCTATATCTACTCAAATGGAACCGTTCGGTAGTTTTAGTGATTCATGTTTTGCTGTCTGCTCATTGGTGACTGAGCGGTTTGCAGTGTTGCTTGGCATTATATATTTATTTGCATCAATAAACATTAGTTGCGAGTTAGCATCTGCTTGCTTCTTTTCACGTCCTTGTTTTTTCGTGCTGCTACTTTCAAGATGACACCTTACCAACTCACCCAAATTACATCCTTATGATTGTATTTTAGTCAGTGAAATTTTACTTCATGTGACACTAATCAACACACATGACCACGTTTCATGGAACTTAAAGCCAATCAATGAGAGCCTCATCATAAAGCATGAAAGTTGGCTCAGATATGCAGCTCTCCATGCCAACACAGCTTGCACAGACATGATTTTCTGTGGTAAACAAAACACTGGGCTGCTGCAAGGGCGGTACAGAGCAAGCAGAGGGTGCTCTGACACTGAGAAGAAATGTGGCATTGAATCTTGCTGTACATGGAGGCAATGTTTTGGGGCTATGCAGCTGAGTCTAGGTACGAAAGAAAAGGAGAAAAGTTTCTGTCCCCTTGCCGTGAAGAGTGGTTTGCTCACTATTTGGGCTAGGAGTGTACTGGGCTGAAGTGAAGGGAGGAAGTTTGAGAGTTAATGCAAGGTCACTAGGGCTGAAGTAACCCACTCTACATGGCAAGGGGAAAGAGGTATGTTGCCTCTTCCTTTCTGCCTAACTTCAGCTGCATAGCCACAGTTATCCCCGAGTATAGTGATGAGCTACCGTGATCAAGACTTGTAGAACTGAAAACTGAAAGTAACAAAGGGGTATGGCATGATTAAAATATCTATGGTGTCCAGGTGAATAGCACGCTGCACTCCAGGGTTGCTGACTGCGCATTTACTTATTTTATATTTAAAAAAAAAAAACAGTAGTTAGTGAACCATAAATATAATACTTCTGCTATTATCAAGATTCCACAGCTCTGTAAACTGCATGAAGAAAGTGAAACTCAATAGCTTGCACTGACAACTCACCAGGCACCCACTGGTGAAATAAAAGCGGAGCAAAATGTCATCTACATTCACCACATTCATCATGAAGGTATTGCAGACACTAAGCATAGCTCACCATCATAGCACTTCTGATATCATATCCAAGCCATCTATAAAGCTACCTAGCTTGTTGCATGAACATATCAACAGATGACTTTTCAATGGTCATATGACTGACCAAATTCTCATGAAAAAAAAAAATGTTTATGACTAAATCAGCACTTTTCTCACAGTTCACTGCATGGGAGTGAGTTCGTCAACTGCTAGTGTTTCTGAAAAAGGGGTCATCAAACTGTAAGTAACCTGAGTTGAGTTGCAAACAACAAAATTTCGGAGAGTGGTGAGGAGCAGACTTTGTGGCATTACGAAGGTCATCTACTAACGCTAACAGTAGGCAACCTTGATTTGATGACAGGGTTCAACATGCCAAAGAAACTTAGACAATGAGGGTCAGCAATAGTAGGTAGCTCTGGATAATTTTGACTATCTGCACTTCTTCAATGTGCACTGACACTGTACAGCACATGGGGACTTAGCGTTTTGCTACCACCGAAATGTAACCACCCCGGCTCAGACAGAGCCCGCGTCACCCAGCTCACTAGTCAAATGCCCTAAACACTGAAACCACCACAGTAGGGTGCAGGCAGCCTTGAAGAGGGTTACATTTGCAGGCATGTTTTGTACAAGCCAAGCTTATATAAGCTGGGTATGGCCAAGCTGCGGCTAATGAGTAGCATGAGGCTCCTTGCAAAGTGCAGATACCGACAGCTTGGCACCTGTCCACCACCCACCATTTGCAGTATTTCTGCCTCTACAGCCAGCTTCTCTGTTCTTTCTCCTTTAAGTTCCAAACCACCTATTGTTTAGAATTCTTTTGAACAATGAAACAATATGCCAACCTTATGGACATACATCTAACAGAGCTGCTCACGACTGTAACCATGCTCATTCGAGAATTTCAATATGCTTGCTTTACAAATAGGGCAGTAGAGGCATATTAACAATCGTGGCATGAGTTCTTCACTGTGACCACCAGCTTTATTAAATGAAAAAAAAAGTCATTATCATTTACTTTGCTCTTTGTAAAATGTTGCCTTTTTAGTCAAGAGTTCTCATTAAAGGTATGGCAGCAGTTGCGTAGGCCCATAGCTAAAGAGCTCTCTGACATATGCCCGCATTGTATTAGCTTGCTCGTACATTGAACTGAGCCTTAGCAAGCTTTGCGGTGATGCAAAGAGATGTTTGCCCATGCTAACATCTTGGCATTTCCATAATGGCGCAGATCAGTGTCTTCACTCTACTTGTGCTATGAGCATTCCTGTCATTAGCACATATTGAAAGTAAAAAGGATGACAGCAGGCAATGCGACATATGCCAGCAGAGACACGTTCACCTGCTTTTCCTCTGCACATACAGTGAATTACAATCCCAGAAGTGAAGTGGTCTGCCTGCTCCGCAAAAGAGCACCTGCATCCAGTACAGATTGTGTCCCCATTGCGTTTGGAACTCATGCCAGCGCAAGTAGGTGGTGCCCATGAACTGATAGAAGAATTGCCTGTTATTCTGTGTGCTAGCCCGTGCTTCGTCTACACGTGTCAGCTGTTTTTAAACCTGTAATAGGTCTGCATTTCTCCCGCTGCTTCTTGGGATGGCATTGACATCAACAGTTTATGCCATTCTTTCGTATAGCCGAGTGCGGGCAAGCAGAGTAAAATTTCTTTGGCACTATTCTCAAATAAAAGGAAGTCGCAGTTCACCATTTTCACTGTTTCAGAGTTCAGGAATGGCTTTAAGATCATGAATAGCACATAAAGATGATTTCCGCACAAAATCTTCTAGTCACACTCTGAGCTTAGGTCTTTAAAAAAGATTATTGCATAATACTGCTACTCTTAGACTTGCTGTCCTCAAGAGTAAGCACTAGTTCATGACAGCAATTTGCATTCATAGCAGTGGCAAGTAATAATCATCTATTATGGAGCACAGAGGGCACAGTCAGCACAGCAGAGCATGCTACTGGAAATAGAAGGTGCAGCTGAACAAATACTCAAGCAAACTTCTAGCCGGTTCTGTTGATTTCGGAAGAGCAATCCACTGCTCCAGGGACCGATCTTGGCTCAGCAATCGCTCCCCATCTGCATTGGGAAGATGGGACCTGTGTTCCGGATCTGCATTTGGAATACAGTTACTCCAAAAAGAGCAGAAAATAATGTTCTGTAAGTCACTAAACCCTGTGATTGGAATTGACTATTAGTAAAGTCTTGTCATCTATCACCTCGATCTGCTCATAATTTAAGTAGCATTATAAAAGTCTGCGATTCTGCAGGAACCTCTGATCTCACACCAAGAATTCAGTGCCCATAGCAGGCACAACGCGCATCTAGAGATGCCAGGTAATGTAACTCGAAAGAAATGTTATGCTAACTCTTCTTTACCTACTAAGAGAGCAAACAGTATTTCTGTCATCGAACCTTCTTTTAAACACTATTTCATGGCAATGGCAAAAGGCATTTCGAGTCAACTGGAGGTCTAACCTAGTACAGTGGCGATGAACGAGCCCCTGAGCCTGCCATGTGCCAAGGTGTAAATGCACTTCACTGCAATGTACGAGTAAACAAGTGGAAGGCTGGAAGCTTGAACAATCTGTTTCCAGTAAACAGTGACGTTTGGGTGGTTAGGTTGGAATACCAAGCAAGTACTCTGCCCATAGCTTTATCTACTAGATTTCCTCTCAAAGGTATAACCAGCAAACAATGTCTGCAACTTAAGCCAGGAGTACAATCCCAGCATGTTCTGAATGTTCTGAAGACTTCGATCATCACATTTACTTTTTAATCATGCCAGTCACCTCAACATCAAATCAAAGCAATATATGTGGCAGCTTATGGAACCCTCGCACATACAAAACACACCGAGAAATGCAAGCCATTCAGTCTAAAGGCAGCCTATCATCAGCATATTGTTCATGGCCTTCACAGGGCCACCAAGTTTGCTCCCTGACCACCCTATGAACATGCAGTGTTTGCACCCCAAATCGGGTTACAGAAAATGTGGCGGCTCTTTAAATGAAATAGGAGCAGTGCACCAAGAAAGGCAAAAGTTCGTCCCTAGCTCCCATTATGTCAACTGAAGAATGTGCAGAGTCAGACAAGAAATATGGATTTCTGAAAACATGTATTCTGTATAGAAATATGAGTGATATCTAGGAATCTAGGAAGATAGTGGTACCAGTGCAGTAAGCAGTCTGCCCCTTGTGCATCATGAAGGGCCAATGCTCTCGAATTTCCAAACCTTTTATCATGCCAAAACATGCTCACCCGATCAATTATGAATTGTGAAAGGCTACACACTCTAAAGTGGAAACAGTTCCATGCAAAAAAGTAAAAAGAAGCCAAATGCAGAATGTGATGTGACTGTTCAAACAATGTCTGGAAGTGCATGTGGCAACCAAGCAATTCATAAATGTGGTAGCCATTCATAATCTAGATCCAGACACAACACTAATTCCATATCAACATCTACCGTTGTTTCTACAAAACATGCATAAATTTAAACAAAAACACCACAACTGAATGATACTTTAAGCAAAGGCTTGCTTTGCTTGGAATTCTGCATGCACTCTTCATTTTGAAACTTGCATGAATTTCATACTCTCACATCTGTGATGAATCAGTGGTATACTGAGTACAGAAAAACTGCACATTTTGATTCACATTTCATATTAGAGAAGATGAAAATGGGGCATCTCAGCACTAAGATTTTTTTTTGCTTCATTTGTAAATAATTAAACAAGAAAATCAATACTATTGGTACTGTTGAATGCATAATTACCTTTACACCTTACTGACATTTCTGGACTGAAGGTCTGAGTTTGGTGTCTGTCATTTATATGCGCTTAGTAGTTTTTGGGGATTACTTCAGTCACGACCAAAGTATGAAAAAGAAAATATCAAGCCCAATACAGGCGAAAAAATTCAAAATAGCTCAAAACTTTTTTTTTTCCCTTCTGCTACCCAAGGCTCGACAATGGAGTTTAAGTACGGTTGCTGCTGAATCATACTGCCGTCGCATGTTCGCCGGCTCCATATCTCGTCATCCGCAATATTTATGGAACATAAGAATAATGATCTAGCCCTGTTGTAACGCAGGTAGGTTTTACCACTTATTCAATCCGTGTAGTTGCAACTGCACAAGCGCCGGATCTTCAACTGCAGCGCAACATAAGGCCCAAGTCGAGGCACTTGGAACTGGCCCATTCTAAATTCTTGCCGAAGGCTGAATTGCAGTAGGCGCCAGCATCGTGCACCCCGTAATGGTCTTACGAGTGATGATTTGTACGGCATATTCTACTCTGAGCGTGCAGCCCCTGGCACTAACTGTCTCTTTTCCTAGACACTGCAAACGCATTCACCCTTCCCTCGTCAAAAACAAACTACCGTATGTTACAATGACATGCGCGTCTTGATGTTTACGAACTAGCGCTGTGTTGGCATGCATCATCAGTTCTGCGCAAAGTTTTTAGGAGAATGTACAGGGACGATTTTATATTAACTTACCTCCGAGATGTCAAATGTATGCCGAGTGGTGGCCGCCCTCCAATAGTCCCGTCGTCAGCGTAGTGTTTGCAGTGAGAGCGCACAAAGGAAACGCACTACCTGTCGGGCACGCGAGCACACTTTTTGCACAGGTATGCACACAACCTTACCACGCTTCTGCCCATCGCACGAGCTATTTTGTTGCGCTCTGTGCCTTGTATATCTCGAAATAAAGAGCCGCCAGCAGCAAGGCCCCCAACAACACACAAGAGAAAAAGGCGCGACGCCACCAACTCATAATGGCTACGGCTAGCACTTCGATCCGCTTCGGCTGCCTCGTCTGGTTTCGACTTGTTTCGGTTTCGGAAGTCGCTGACCTAACGACTTTGCTGCTCGCCGAACAGTGGCAAGCACGATGTCGGGCGTCTACGCGCTAACGCTGCATGTTTGTCGTGTATACGCGCCTGTAGTTTGTACATTCAAAAATTAGCAGTGCTAGCGAAAGACCACCGTGAGTTTCGCTTCTTTTCTCGCGATGCTGGACAAACTGCGTGCTTTGCTTGTCATGGACGTTAGGTTGACCGCGGTCTGTGGTTCGGCGAATCGGAGCTTTGGCCCAAATTCATTGCCAAGTTCCTTGCGAAAACTCCTGTTCATAAACAGTTACAGTGGCAATTGTTTGTTTGTTAATATTGAAAGACTATACGGCGTTTTACAGATCAAGTGATTTGTTTGCAAAACAGAAGATGCTGAATTAATTGTGCTCGCTCATAAAAAACAGTGGGCGAGCCCAATTCGGCTCGCCCGCTGTTCCTTTATGGGCGCCACATCTATGGCTGTCAGCTCGAACTGATCACCTGAGAGCGATAATTTCTTGTGTGATATGTGCCTCACTACTTCAGTGTTTAACTCTTAAATGGTGACGAAATTTTTGAATGCCTGTAGCTTATAGCAAAAGCAAGGACAGTGGGGTGAAAGCCTGAACTCTCAATCAGGAAAGATATGCGATATGCAAAAATAGCTTACCGGTCAAGCTTCAAGTGAAGGCAGTGTGGGGTGTTTGCACGCTCTTTACTTCAATTAAGAAACTGACCATACAAATATTTCAACTTATCTCTGTGGCCTACAGCATACAGTAAAGAAGCTAAAGCATTCAAGCTGCTCTTTCCATGCAGCATAGTGATTATGCACTGCTGGTGGAAACTGCACAACATATATTCGTGGAGTTGCACATGCAGCTTTCCTCAATGCCTCTCGCGTGACGCAGCCTACAGTTACACTGAAAAATATGCCAAATAAAATACATTTCCTTGCAATATTATGATTCAGCATATATGTGTATAGTGTGCATAGCTTCAAGATGCAACACATACTGTTGGTATCGCCTCTCATAAAGTACTAGGATTTGTGTATCTCTTCATTAGTCTAAGATCACCGATTCAATCCTTTCTTTTTTTTCTTTTTATTTGACATTGAGACGGACAACATTTGCAAGTGTCATTGCACAGCAGAAAGCTTCAATTCAGAGTAGTGCAGTTCAGCAAATTTTTGCTATAGTCTCAGGAAACTTAAAAATGGTGTATATAGGTGTAGATGTGCAAGTCAAAACTCAAAAGGCTGTAGGAGCTGTTTGCTCAGCCTATACTTGTGCTGAAAAAGAGAGTCAGGCTGGTTGGTTATAATGAGTCGATTGAGTGAACAGTGCTCTAAGATAGTAAGAGAGATAAAGAAGCAGAATTGTTGTCATCTTCTCTCCCATCCCATCTGTTAGTGCTGTTCAGTCGTTTGAGAATTGTCTTTCTGTGATCTTTACAAGTGAATATGAGCTCGTGAAGTTTAGTACTGGAGTTGGCTTTCACATTTCTGCTATCACATTTACTTTTCCTTCTACAGATGAAACTACAAGCCAGTTCTTCATACAAACTTGTGATGCCTAATGGTGGTAATAGTGTGCAGTTATAGTGAGTTGTCTCCATTCATATGCAAAACACAATGTAAGGGAGATTTTGATCGCCAGTTTGACCGTCATCTGCTTGGCAGGCAACACATCAATGTTGTGCACACAGCCTTTGTCGTGCATCTATGGCTGCGTCCAACTTTCAGAAACGAACGGTTGAAAGAGAAGCAAATGATGCTATTAGATCTATTTGAAGTATCTCGCTTTTGACATTGCTTTACAGTAAGCTTGATATGTCGAGTAGTTGTTGCTCAGCGTGCATGTTGTCATATAAAGATTTCTGCATAATGAATGGAAGCAAGCACTTTTCTACTAATGTTGAAAATGTGCTGCAAGCCAAGACCAAAATTGTGAAATATGAAAAAGTGTACCTGTCGCAAATAATCATGAAGTAATCATTATATGAAAGCTCTAACTTTGACCTCTTTCATATTGGAAGGACCTACACAGTCTCAACGACTAATTTTTTAGCATGCAAGCATGTACATGGCCACGTAGTTTGCATGCTCTCTTAGAGCATCTGTTCACGCACTGGCTCCATGTGCTTCTACAAGCTCGCACAAATACGTGACCAGCTCATTCTCATTCAATCTTGCACAGTGGCTGTGCGTGCTTCTGTGAGCTCGCTCATGGGCTCATTCGAACTCACAAGAACTTGTACAATCTCATGCGTTCCTGCACAGTGGCTCTACGTGCTCTCATAAATCCACGTTTAATCTACCAAGACTCACAAATTCTTATACATTCTCATTCCCTCTCACACTTTCTTGTACAGCTCACATACAATTTTTTCAGTAGGGTACCGAGCGCTGCATAGTGTTTTAGCTCTACTAGCGCACAATGCTCGGGCGAAAAGTTGAGATGCGCCTTGGCGCTATGCCAGTCGAGCAGTTGGCACAGATTTAGCAAGAACTGATCAGTCAGGCGAATGAACGCTTTTTATTTTAGTCGTGTTGAAGTAACTTGCAAGCTATTTTCTTAATGGCATATAAGGCGTATTGAAGAGGTTGATAGCTTCTTAATTGGTCTTTCTAAAGTAATGGTGATACTTTTTCCGTTGTCTATTAAGTCCTGCGTCGAAGGATTGCAGGGCGAGTGTAAGAAGAGCCAGGAGAATGCTTTTGGCATGTGGTAGTAAATGCAGGGTGCTACGAACAGCCAAATGCCTTGTAACCCCTAGTGAAAAAACCCTATGAGTCACAATAACCTCATACAAATTCTCATACTAAACTCGTAATACACTCATACAAATCTTGTATAATCTCATACTAAGCTCATTTATCATATGAGAAGTATATGAGAGTAATGAGATTTGTATGAAGTTAGTATGAGAAATCTGTATGAGGTTATTGTGACTCATATGGTTGTTTTCACTAGCGACTATGATGCGTGATCATCCGGCGAATATCTATCGCCTGAAAAAAGCAGCGTCGGCGAACCGTCTCCCTCATTCATCCTCTAGACAAATGTTTTCCTTCAGCATAGACTTCACCATTCTTAAATCATTACATATTTTAAATGCTGCCTTCAAGCCATCTTGAAGTAACGATCACTCGGAGTGTACACTTGAGGAGGCAGGTGGATTTTATTTTTTGTACAAAATGGGACAGTGTGTTTTGGCGCGGAGAATCATTGCTTTAGTTTTTTGAACAAAACTCTTCAAAGAAAGATAAAAGATGTATCAAACGTCTCCCGAATCATCATCACTCTTTTCAAGCCTATAAAATCTCATACCTTGTTTGTAACCATCAGTGGGTAACCATATTTTGGCGGCAACTCTGAAATACGATAGGTTCCTAAACATATCTTACCTTATACGGTAGTGCCGAAGTGACCAGGGGGTAATAAGAAAAAAAAACAAAGAATATAAATTATAATGACTATAACGAATGACGATGAATGTAAGGTCAGAATAAACAACACAGCGAAGAGCGGAAATTCATACAATGCTTAACCATTAAAAGGAGCTAGTTTCCAGCTCTTTAGATGCTAGGTACGCTTGCCAAGATTGCAATATTTGAACACACTCGCTCCCCATTCAGTCGTTCAGTCGTGTCCGACTCTTCGTGACCTTATGGACCATGTCACGCCACGCTTTCCGGTCTCTCACTATCTTCCTAGCATCACATAACTTCATCTGCAGCGCCTAGAGAATGACATCTAATCATCGCGTTCGCTGCCTACCCCTTCCCCGGCGACCCTCAACCTTTCCCAACATCAAATATTTCTCCAGCGACTCCTCTCTTCTCATCAGGTGACCAAAGTAGCTGACCTTTAACTTTAGACTTTGACCCTCCAATGAGCAGTCAGGGTTTATGGCCGTCAATATCCACTGATTTGATCTTCTGGCAGTCCACGGCACTCTCAGGAGTCTCCGCCAGCACCACAATTCAAACGCGTCAATTCTTTGGCGGTCAGCCTTCTTCACAGTCCAACTCTCGCATTAATACATCACAGCTGGAAAGACCATAGCACGAGTTATACGGATCTTGGTTGGCAGACTGATGTCTCTGCTCTTTACTGGACGGTCAAGGCTAACGATGGCTCTCTTTCCCAGAAGCAGGCGTCTCCTAATTTCATGGCTGCAGTCTCCTTCTGGGGTAATCTTGGAGCCCAAGAACATAAAATCTATCAAAGCTTCCACTTCTTGTCCATTGATGCTCCAGGAATAGACAGGGCAAGACGGCATGATCTTTGTCTTTTTAATGTTCAGTTTCAGCCCAAACTTCTCACTCTCTTCTTGTACACGCATCAGAAGTCTCTTGAGCTCCACTTCACTTTCTGCCATTAAAGTGGTATCATCCGCATATCAAAGGTTGTTGATATGTTTTCCAGCAATCTTCACTCCAGCTGAAGACTCGTCCAGACCGGCCTTCCTCATGATGCACTCTGCATATAGGTTAAATAGGCAAGGCGACCGTATGCAGCCTTGTCTCACTCCTTTCTCAATCGGAAACCAGTCAGTAAGACCATGCCCAGTTCTGATTATGGCCTCTTGCCCTTCATACAGGTTCCTGAGGAGACAGAGGAGGTGAATTGGAACTCCCATCTCTTGGAGAGCTTGCCACAATCTGCTGTGATCTACGCAGTCAAACGCTTGCGCATAATCAATAAAGCAGAAGTAGATGGGTTTCTGGAACTCTCTTGCTTTTTCCATGATCCAGCGAAGGTTGGCAATCTGGTCTCTAGTTTCTCTGCCCTTGCGAAACCCAGCTTGCACGTCCGGAAGCTTCCCATTCATTATAAGGGACTCGAATTGAGGTATCAACACATCCGTAGTGCCATCGATTCGCCATTTTCTCTTCGCCCTCCGCACTCATCGATGGCAATGTTGAAACAGAGCTCCAAATGCAGTCAAGCACCATATTGCGATTGATGTTTGAAGAAACCGTTGTTTATAATTTTCGCTGCAAAGCTTTCTAGTTCGACGGGACACTGCAAGAAAAATCAATGATTTGTTCAAAAGGACGTATTTTTCCAAACACCCAGCTTATATAAACAACAGCATACCAAAATTGAAGGATGAAAGACGAGAGTCTCAGAGCCAACAACGAAGTCATCTCCATACGAGATCTTCACAATTTCGTTTACATTTTAAATTATATACAGTGTCAAATTTGAAGCTAGGAAAATGCTTATAGCAGTAGAATATTTCATATGATTTTAAAGCGAAAAGATTTTAATGTGGATAATTACCTTAAATTATTCGTTCTTATACATTTCAATTCCCTTGATACTGACCTGAAGCTCCGGCTTTCACCTGGCGTACCCCGACGCGAAGAAACTTTACTCTGCCGCATGTGGGTTGGTGTAGCATTCACAAAGTCGTCTTCTTTTGTGATAGGTATGGCAAACAGCTCTGCATGTAGAAACTGTGGATGCGACGAATCTATAGGCCACATTCTTTGTGAGTGCCCTATATACGGTGAGGAAAGACACTGTCTATGCCGTGCGCTGTAGTATCTAGATGGACGCGCAAGATGTGCACTAACTGTGACAATAAAATAACAGCCTCTATATTGTTTTGGTGTTTATGGCCATTTTTCGGGTAAACACCTCCAGCGCGGACCTTATTGGAATATCAGCTTGAGACTTTGAGGACATTCACGTGACTTCCATGAATAAGGATGAGCTCACTGCTTCACCTTCCCAGCAGAATGCCTAAGAACCTGTAATCATTTTTATGCCAAGAACTTCGTGTCATTTGTGGCTAGATTTAAACTCATCGCTGCAATTGACGCAGAACGAGTCAACGTTTAGGCCCCGTCATTTGCAGGAAGTTGAATGAAAATTTAACAATTTTGCAATAGTGAGGCAATAATTTAATAGTGCAAGTTAGAAAAACTTATGCCTTCGTTAAGCAATGAATGCAATAATTGGCAATTGTTTTACTTTTCAAGAGATAATAAGGCCACTGGGCAAGGGTTCAGTATAGAAGCACTGGCGGCTTAACATCGTGCTGATGGTTTTATCGAAATTTTGTGTTTCAGCCAAACGAAGCCGACACAAGTTTTTAGGACTTCACATGTGCAGCCTTGGTCAAAAGTCTTGAGGCCAAATAATTTTTGTCTCAACTGCAAAATGAAGCCATCGCGGCGCCATTAAAGATTAAAAGCAGTGAAATGTTCTTAGTCTGTTTGTTGCTTTGTTAAGAAATCATTTCTTAGCATTTGAAATGCCGTTTGGTTTTTAATGATTAGTGTAACGGCTCTATTTTGTGGCTTAGACAAACATTTTATGGCTTTAGGACATTTAGACTAGAGTGCGCATCCACAAATCTTGTAGCTTTCAGATCTGAAATTCAGAAAAAATTGCGCCTTTGATCAACCTTCTTGACAAGGTACGCTAGCCACTCTAAATGGTAGTATTGCTTCAAGTTGTCGTATGGAGAATTCCTCAATGAAATGTATAACAGACGTTCATCACCTGTAAGCTTATTGTTTTAAAGTGCCAATATTTTTGAGGCACTATTGATTTTTCACCGAGAAGTTGAATATGGATATAGATATAAAAGAAAATAATATGGTATGCGAACATTTACTGAGCTCAAGTCGGTCAAGAGTCGCAGCAGCTAGTCATTCGTAAAATGATTCTGTTGAAGTTCATCAAGTCATCAACTGGTGCGCTCGGTAGCTGGAAGTTTTTGGGATGCGACAGCGCATGCAAGATGGCAGAATTTTTTAGATCAGTTAATGTTTTTTACTCACCTGCAATTCTTCAGGGAGGAGGTTTCGAGAGACAAAAAATATTTATTTCAGTTCATGTACAAATTTAGCCTAAAGTAATAACGGATACAATTGAATATGGACGTTGGACAGAAGCTGGGTTTTTATATCTTGGTTTTCTTTCTCGTATTGGCAACTGCTATATACAGGATGGCATAACGCTGCAAAAAATGCAGTATATGGCGAAAATAAAATATGAGGACGAAAATCTTCAGCCTTGTTCTTGACTATACATGATGCTAAATGTGGCTAATAAAGACAGATAAATAATTTACTATGACAGCTCAGTCTTTATAAAACCGCAAATAAAAGTGGCAACTTTCAAACGACAGCATTCATTTGGAAGCACAAGTAACTTTGAATTGAGCAAAACGGAAATATAAACCAAGAATTCTGTTTCAAAAGAGCCTTTGTCACAATCGGATCGATAGGCATTCTCCTGAGAGGTCTTCACCGTTGCTTCTTTTCACTTTGATGTCAAATTGTTTGCCCATGTACCTAAATGGAGTTACTATACTAACACGCTTCTTCAAGTAATATTAACTTTCACTCGATGGTTTGCCCGTACCGTTACGTAATGACTGCCCATCAATGGCTTCGCAGCAAAGGAACTAAGTTGTGCCTTCTTGCCAGTGCCCTCTCGGTCATGGCGACAGCTGGTAAGCAAGAATGCCTTGCAATTGGAAGAGGAGGGATAGGCGGTTGTAGCTGAGCTTTCGATTCAGTCGGCCGAATAAGTAATTCGTCAAATTTGGCCAGCTGCGCCGCGCTGCGGCGTTGGCTACAAGCGGGAATGAGTTGGATATAGCGCGAAGCCGCTTTGTGCTTTCCCAACATCGATACTGATCCCTCTGAGGCACGCGTGGGCGTGTCTTAACCTTTCGGCACTAAACGTCATCAGATTATCGTGACTGATATGCTACGCTAAGCTGAAATAATTTTTTGCAGTTGTGTATACTGGAAACATGAACCTTTTGACACGTGATTAATAAAAGTAAGTGTAATGTGTTGCCCCTAATTTGCCTTCATAATATTCCCGATGTCTCCACATTTAGGGCTGCAATTGATCAGCCGCTATATTTTTTTTTTTAGTTTTTTGTTTAAAATAAAAGCCCGATATAGCCATCTCTTCTTGTGCATAATAACCTTCGCAGTCGCTGACCGCCCTTTTTGATGCTCATCTGTAAATTTTATGAGCCGGAAGAAATTTTATGCCGTATCTACCATGTTCGTATTTCGATGTTTAAGCGCAGTTGAGTAAAGCAAAGTTCTCGCCTTACTTGATGTGCAACTAGCGTGCACTTACAAGCCGGAACTGGAAATGCCGATGCGAAAAAGGTGGCCACAATGCTCAGAATTTCCAGGAAAAAATTCACGGTACTTATGCCACCAATGGTACGCTTTGAAGTGCCTGTTGAGGACCTGGCGACCAAAAAACGTTGCTACACGTGTCATGTTTCCCATAATCAAGAACATTCTCGACGAAGCAGCGGGCAGCTCGTTAGGAAATGTTTCAAAGATGAAAAAAAGTACGGGTCATTCGAACAAGCCATCAAGAAAAGCAGCAGCTGAGTGGAATAAAAACACGCTAATTCCTGCGTTTGCAGGTACACGTGTTTAAATTTAGCGTTCTAAGCCACAGTACATCTTACTTAGAACATCCCGCTGTTTACCACAGCGCACTTTTGCGTTAACGTCTTCAGGTTCCCGTTGCATGAGTGCGCTTTCGTGATGCGCTCCAGTGAGTGGGAGAAAAACAGGGCATATGGTGGTACGTTTCCATGCATTTAAATTCCATGGATCTCTTGGCTGCATAAATGGCCTGAATTGGAGTAACAGGAGCAAGGTAGGATAGCCAGGCTATCCTGTAGATGAGTCCGTTGTATTATCTTCAAATTCAGGACGATGTAAAGCTGAGCGTACAATTGTCAAAATCTTCACGGCATAGTGTACTGCGCTATGCTATTCATCCGCCTTTTTTCATGTGTCACTGTCGTTGGTCGGTTAAATGCAAAGGTAAATGAGTGCCATGAACAATGTATTTTCCACGTCAAGTGTAAAAAAAGAAGTGGATCAACCTTTCAACGGTCCTGAACCAAGTGTCGAGTGTGAGGTGACACAATAGAAGTGTGGGAATCAGGCGACCACTCACCAGGTTTAAATCACCTTGGAACGATAGGCGCCGGAAGACTTAGCATATGTATCCGAAAGGATTTTCTGCACTATCTTGGCGGAATCAGGTGTAGTGGTCTGATATTCAAAGTAGTCAGGATTGCATTATTGGGCGTGAAAGATTCTAAAACAGTTGGCGCTAGATTTTTTAGAGCATTATCCTCGAACCGTCTATGACTCTCCTCTATGCGAAAATGAACTTTCCCTTGCGCGAAACTGTTTTCGCAAACTTGTAGTTATTCGGTATGATCAATATCTGTGCATTTTTTGTGAAGTTTCTTATGGAGGAAATTATCCTTGGCAACTTCCCAACAGCGCACTCATTCCAGGCAAATGTTTTGCCGGGTGGGCAGTGTGCATGAAACCCACGATTTGCGGCTTCTGGAAGTACCTTCCATTAGTTCAGTAAAAGTAAATGTAGTTTTTTCTGCCCTTTTCTTAGAAGCTTTAAGCTTAGCTCAGTTCAGTTCAGTCATTCAGTCGTGTCCGACTCTTCGTGACCCTATAGACCATATCACGCCACGCTTTCCGGTCTCTCACTATCTTCCTAACATCACATAACTTCATCTGCAGTGCCTCGAGGATGCCATCTAACCATCGCGTTCGCTGCCTACCCCTTCTCCGGCGACCCTCAACCTTTCCCGACATCAAATCTTTCTCCAGCGACTCCTCTCTTCTCATCAGATGACCAAAGTCCCTGACCTTTAAATTTAGAATTTTGCCCTCCAATGACCAGTCAGGGTTTATGGTCGACAATATCGACTGATTTGATCGTCTGGCCGTCCAAGGAACTCTCAAGATTCTCCGCCAGCACCGCAATTCAAACGCGTCAATTATACGGCGGTCAGCCTTCTTCACAGTCCAACTCTCGCATCCATACATCACAACTGGAAAGACCATAGCACGAGTTATACGGACCTTGGTTGGCAGACTAATGTCTCTGCTCTTTACTAGGCGGTCAAGGTTAGCCATGGCTCTCTTTCCCAGAAGTAGGCGTCTCATAATTTCATGGCTGCAGTCTCCTTCCGGGGTTATCTTGGAGCTCAAGAAGAGAAAATCTGTCATAGCTTCCACTTCTTGTCCCTTGATGCTCCAGGACTTGATAGGGCAAGACGCCATGATCTTTGTCTTTTTAATGTTCAGTTTAAGCTCAAACTGATCACTCTCTTCTTATACGCGCAACAGAAGTCTCTTGAGTTCCACTTCACTTTCTGCCATTAAAGTGGTATCATCCGCATATCTAAGGTTGTTGATACGTTTCCCAGCAATCTTCACTCCAGCTGAAGACTCGTCCAGACCGGCCTTCCTCATGATGCACTCTGCATATAGGTTAAATAGGCAAGGCGACCGTATGCAGCCTTGTCTCACTCCTTTCTCAATCGGAAACCAGTCAGTAAGACCATGCCCAGTTCTGATTATGGCCTCTTGCCCTTCATACAGGTTCCTGAGGAGACAGAGGAGGTGAATTGGAACTCCCATCTCTTGGAGAGCTTGCCACAATCTGCTGTGATCTACGCAGTCAAACGCTTTCGCATAATCAATAAAGCAGAAGTAGATGGGTTTCTGGAACTCTCTTGCTTTTTCCATGATCCAGCTTAATAGGCATGCTCAATGAAGCCTGTAGTTACGGTTTTTTCATGCCTCCCCTAGGGAGACCATTGAAGAAACAGAAATCGATGTGCGGAATCATAATTATTGAACGACACACTTAGGAGCGTCCTGTGATAAGGTATTTAAAGCCATTTATTAGTATCATGTTTCGGCATGTTAAAAACGCAACACTTTATGCCTCCCTGCGTAGATGTGTACCGCGATGGCGTGGCAGTGGTGCTGAGTTACAGATTATCAGGAATATCCGCGCTACTCTGTCGCTGTGATGTTTTAAAAAGACAAATTGCCACTAGGTGGTGCTATAGCAGCGTTTGCGCCGCAAAAGAAAACGTCAAATAAAATTTTGCGTCCGACGTACACCCATTGCGGCATTTCAAGCTTCGGAATTTGTGTAGGTATGATACAAAGCCAACAGCACCCTCCTGAAAAAATTGTATAAGGCATTAACCTCACATTTTCTCTCAGAATCTCACTCAATTCACATAAGTAATCACATACAAGTCGCATATAATTGCAAAACGTTTCGTAGTTCCTTGCACATTATCATAAATTATGTACGATAGTTTATGATAATGATGTGCACCGTATGAAAGTCTATAGGATTAGATGAGATTTTATGAGAGAGAGAGATGGGGAGAGAAAAAATTTTATTGAAACGGATTTAAGCCGCCGATAATGTTCACTGAAACAGCTACACGAATATATGAATGACGAACCAAAAGGCAAAAAGTAGCCATATAGTTTCCCTCCAAGTAAACCTAATAAACATTGGAGAGCACTATATGGCATGAGCTTGCTTGGCTGTTAAGCCTTCAGACTGGTACAGAATTTCAAATAGCAATAATAGTCGTGAATATTTACACTTACCTGCGTACAAATGGAATAATATAACGTCTCGGTTCGAACTCTTTGTCAAAATCTACCCTTCATATTGAGTAGCAGTAGCTTGCTGGATGACAAGTAAAATGGTGTGACACATCCTCAACACAGCCCAAAAATGTATTGGTAACTATTTTCATGAAAAATCTTGTGATATTTTGCTATCACTTCCTGCTGATATGTTCTTCTCGCACTTCCTGCTAACGCTTCTAATGAGGTAGAGGTCCTCAAGGACCCGCGTTATTTCTTATTTTTATAAATAATATTACGGCAATATTACTGTAAGGCCAACTTCTTTGCTGAGAACTGCATAATGTACAGAGAAATAAGAAGTAGCGATGATCATATTATATTTAAGACATCATTAGAAAAAATTGCTTAATGGTGTAATAACTGGCAGATGTCAGTCAACGCAAATCCGTAGCAATGGTAGTAACCAGGAAAGAACAGCGTTTTAAATGCGTGCATAAAACTAATGACACTCCACCTACTTTGTAAACAAGAGCAAATATCTAGGTGTCATACTGACTTCAGATCTTAGATGGAGCAAACACATCAGTAGCATCACTGCTACAGCATTGTGCAAGTAATTGTTTTGTATATGTCTTCATCTTGTCCCTGCACAAACTAAACTTTAAGCTTCTAGGACTTTTATTAGAACAGTACTGGAATATGCTAACACCGTGTGGTTTTTCTAGTAGCGTACTAGCGTTTTGAGCCTTGAAAGAATAGTGTAAAGCACTAAGGTTCATTCATAACAATTACAAGCGAACGGATTCACCAACCGAACTAGATGTAATATCCGGGCACGAAACGCTATCAATAAGAGTAAAGTTCGCGGGATTAAAATTCCTATATCAGCTACTACACAACGCCTTCAAGATCGACGTATCACAGTATGTTTCATTATCATATGAGCGAAACTTAAGAAAACATCATGCGTTCACGCTAATCGAATTATCTGTCACAGTCATGCATTTAAACATTATTTCTTCCCGCCTGCAACAAGCGAATGAAATTCCTGCACTCATCTGTTACTAATGTTGATTCATTTTCAAATTTTTGTTCCAAAGCACAGGCCACGGTTTGAGCTTAAATCATTATTTTACGAATTTCGCTTTCTTTTTTTTTTTGTTCACTTGTCTAGCGCAGTCGACAGCCAGTTATAGTTATTTCATTGTTTCCTTTTTGAACTTGTATGCGTTCTTAATAATTGTGAGTTTGCGCGAATTTAATAACACATTTTTCGGTTATATTGTGCTGTAAGAATTGCCTGATACTGTATTTCTGTAGAGCTGCTTTGACTCTTTCCATTATCATTTGTTCGATATAATGAATGCAATGTGTACCTGCTATGATCTCAACTAGAGACTGGCAGAATTGCAAATAAATGTTTCGTCTTGATGTATTCACTCTTTCCGCAGACCTATACTTATTTTTCGTAACTTCTGATAATTACATGACAAATCCGTCAGAAAAATGCTTAAAAACAGAACCATTGATGAGGGGTACAGACGTGAGCAAAAGTGGTATACAACACTCAGATGGTGGTGGACCTTTGATAAAACTGTATCCCAACATTATCTAGCAGCAGTTGTCTAAGGTCGAAACAATAGTACCGGTACCTCATTTTATCCACATGAATGTGATGGGGTCGCAGTTCCTTATACGCTTTGCTAGATGGCATTTCGATGCAGTTTTTCCGAGCTCTGTCACTGCCTGAGTGTTGTATACCACATCTGCTCACGAGTGTACATATTGTAGACACTTGCTAACGTGTACTTTTTTAAGGCCACTGAAAATAATTTTGTATTCAGTGTTAGAGAAATAAGCAGCGTAACGTTTTGCACGAGCTGAGACTTAGGTGACCATGGAGTTAAACTGAGTCCTCACCTAAATAAAGGAAAACGTCCAGCAGCTCCTCTTTTTGCTATGGAGAAAGCCAGATGGTAATTTTTAAACCACAGGAAGCGTTCCACTCCTTCCTGAAATCGTAAAAAGCGAAGATTCATGGGCGTTTGCTCTATCTTCACAACCCCTTTTCTAGCAGCTTCCCGAAGTGTTGCTTTTGTAAGATGTAAACTGATTTCCGAACTAAATGATAATCAGTATAAGGTAATCGAGGCCTATACAACCAGAGAGCAGGTAATCCCGCGCTACTATTATCGAATGTGCCAGAAAGGCTTTACTGCTTGTCACATGATGTATATACTCTACCTTGACGAAGCTAAGCACACGAAGGGGCACTATCACGTGTCGCAATATAAAGGACCGGTGGAAACGAAAGTTCGACTTTAACCTAAGTGACAAATTAATGCAGTCTAGGCTGGTAGTTTTATCACACATGCACACAATTCTGCCCTGCTCCGCAACGCTGGGACAGTGGAGGGGCAAACATAACAGCAGGCAGGCTGAGCCTGCAGCAGTGTTAAAAAAGCAACAGCTCGCTCTCCGGTTAGGATATATGGGAGGGAGATTGCAGTGTGCAATCCAGACATAATGAGGTGGCCGAAGCGGTGAATGACATGGTCCGCAGCGCATGTCATAAGGGACATTGTGGTGGCCGTGGGGGAATAGCGTGCCTGGAAATATAACAGTGTATGCGTTTATTAGCACAGATAAGGGAATTAAGTTTGCCGAAAACTTTCGTCCATAAAGAAAGTTGTATAATGGGTACCTTAAGGAACTTTCCTAAGAAGTTTGCTAGCTTTCTCCTTAAATAGGCTAGTTAATTTCCCAACTCAAACCTGTTCTCTACCACGTTGGTTTATCCTGAAAACCTATGTTTTAGTCCGGCACTAGCTTCAGTTGTTCACAAATAAAAACAGTTCTGCTCTTATCGGTAGTGCTTCATGAACTCACTAGCTTAATAAAACATAAACAGCAGAAAATGAAAGCGGCTGCACTTGTATGAAACATACGAATATGTTGCACATACTCGCTCAGCAACCTGGACAAATGAAGTTGCACAAATATGCTGAAAAAATGAATCTTGTACCTTCATTATCATCAGCTGGGGCAGTATTACGGACCGCTCTATAATTGAGAGCGCTCTAAAACGCCCGCTCCTATTGGTCGCCGTCGCCATCTTGAAAAGTTGCGTCACGGGATGCTGCGATTGCGTCGCGGAGGCGAAAAAACAGATGACGTCGCGCACCTAATTATGCCCGTGGTTTTAGACTATTTTTGTAGAGCGCGATGAGACGGTCTAAAACGTTTTAGAGGGAGTTATAGAGCGAAAATGGCGGCGGCGTCCGCGATGGAGTGGTGTGAGTGGTGGCTGCGGCACTGAAGCGGCAACGCCGGCGCGAGCAACGACGAAGGGCGGTGTGTGAGAATGCGTTCTACTTGTTCGGCGAGTTGTTACTTGAAAATGCGAAAGCGGAATGGTAGTGCGATGAATGCGCCGATGAACTGTGATGAAGCTCGCAGTCGACCGCTCTTGACGGTGCGGCTGTGATGCGTGCTTCGATCTTTTTTTTTTTTTTGCCTCCGGAGGATTTCGTCTCGACAGGTAGTCGGCCTCTCATAACTGACGGTGAGCAAGTGCGTGCGTCAAATGGCTGACCTCAACTACTGCAAAGTTGGCGCTGAAGGGTGGTTGGGCTCCGCAGTGCGCCCAAAGCAAAAGGCGGAGGCGAAGGCGACATACAGTGCAAAACAAATGAAAACGAGCGAGGTTGGTAGTGTACGCTCAACCGCGTTGCTTTTCCCCGTGCTCGTTATAACTGAAGCATTTGTGTGTGAGACGTTCGTGTGGACATAAAAGTTTATTTTGCCTGTGCTCCGCGATCGATCTTTCTTTTGTTTCTCTTTCCTAAAGAAAAATAAACAAAGCCCCGATTACACTGCTTTTGATATGATTTCTCCGCGCATTTTGGACCATCACACAGTACTTTGACATCAGACAATGCGCAAAAACCGGCACCAGCCGTGGAATCAGCTGTTTTACTGAAAATTGCCATTTTTACAATTTGTTTACCTCTGCCAGCACGCCCTCGCGGCAAAAGAAGCTACCCACGAGAGCGTTTAAATGCAAAACCGTAGCTGCTTCTTGATTTTTTTTATGACACTGAACTTTAAATGCGGCTTCTTGAAAATATAAAACTTTAGTTAATTTATTCACACGCTATATCTATAAAAAAGTTAGCAAACGGCTCCTTGACGTGCGAATAAACCTGTTGCCGTGAAAATAAGTAGCCCGGGGCGGCACCCTGGCGATCATTGGTTGATTCCGATTTTCGTCACGCGTTGACGTCTCGCCGAGACGTCACGGCGTCGTCATTTTGACGTCACGCTCTATAACTTTAGAGCGAGAACCGTAATTCGGCCCCAGGACTTTACCGACTGCCACGCTAATGCCTCTCCCATTTTCTTCCCACTAACCCGGTCCTATGCTAGCCGCATCCACTTTACCCCTTGCAATTTTCTTAACATCATCCCCCCACGTAATTTTCTGCCACCCCTGCTACGCTTACCTTCTCTTGAAATCCAACTTCTACCTTATTTAATGTAAATAAATTCTACATAGCAGATGTCGTATATTGTCTGCAAAAGTCAGCTTTTTTATCTAGGTAATACCCATACGGCTATCGATATGTCAACGTTCATAGAAAGCCTGTTTTTTGTGCCCTTGAGTAAAGATACCAACAGCATAATAAACATTTCTTCCCCGATTTGGATTTTTTGTTGGGGCTCTTACCGCTATCTGAAGATAATTTCTGACGCTCGAACAATGCCAATCAATTCTTCCAACACGCGTGTTTTTAAAGATAGAGCGAAGTCGGTATACGTCAGAGAATGCAGGAAAAAAAGAGTAAGGCGCCAAGAATTCCTATCGTTTTGTTCATTGAGTGTCCTGAACTGAAGGTTTTTACAGAAAATAGGTATTTTGATTACAGGGAATTTTGGAGTCATAAGTGAAGAATAGCTTAACGTGGAAACTTTGGCCTTTTACAAGTAATATGAACAATGCTATGAGCCGCAACCCAGTGTCCATCAGTAGGTTAATGACGTAAAAACACGCATGAATCACTGCGTCAGCTACAGTACCAGAATGGGCCCTCGTCTGAATGCTACTTTTAATGCAGGCAATCATTGAACTTCTTCGGATGGAGAAATAAATGAAGTCAGGCCACGCCTGCGGTGTTCAGCATGCCGCATTGTTCTTTTAATAAACACGTACTAATGCAATGTGGAGAAAATGTATGACGTAAAAACATTATAGTAAAAAAAAACGAATACTAGTATACATAAAAGGGCAAAATCTCTGACGTTATATCTGGCCAAGCACTTTCTGGCCGCATACCATTACTAGTGCGAAAATTATATTGTTCGGTTATACATGTTCATTATGCTAATGTACTGGAAATCTGTAGGCATTAAAATTGAACACCAAAGATCATCAAAGAGTTTCGAACATAACAATGATTTCTTAACAAAGCTTCGACATATGGTAAAAGCTGCAAGAAAACCAAGCGTTTGTACAAGAACCGCGCATACAATATTGAAATGGCCCATTTTTTTTAAGATTGAGAATAGACATTGGGCTCACACTTCAAGAAAGAAAGTATTCATATAGGAAAGAAAAGTACAGCCATTTACATGTCCCAATAAAAAAGGCCAGTGAGCAAAAATTTGTCCTTGCCCAGATCGTCTGTATTCCAGTGAAAAATATAATTTCCCTGTAATTGATAGTTACATAGCTTTTTTACAAAGATGTTATCTGCGCCACCTCTAAAATTCAACTTATCGGAGGACCGGGCACGAGGCCTTGAGACCACCATGAGTCGAGGATTAGCATTGTAATATTATGCAGTCTGTTTTCCACATCAGGCATTCCAATAATTATGATTAAAAATGTATTGCTTGGTAATATGCGCACTTATTTTATAAAAAGCATGCAGGGACCGTATGCCTCCTGAAAGCAGCTGTAATGTTGTAAGTTATTATATTCTATATTTCTCGTACGATCTATGCAATTACGCAAGTCTTCGCGAATAAATGTCCGGTATGTTTCGTCTTAGGATAAATGCGACAGCATGCAAGCTTACAATAGCAGCGGCGGGTATTATAGGAGAGGCAAAACGCGCTGCGTCCCGCATTTATAAATTAGGCTTTGGTTCCGGACTGCTTGCCGCACCCGTCGTCCATCTTATTTCCGTTGGCGATGCGTTCTCCCGTTTCACCTATTCACACGAGCTCCAAGATGTAGCCAATGCCGGCTACCTACTCGAAGGCGAATTCCTATCCTGCTGAAAGTATAGCCGTTGCTTGCTGAATTCCCATTCATCGAGTCATTATTGGTTCACCTGTGCGACCTCCCAGCAAGAGAAATTTTGAGAGTGATCATGCCAGTTATCGAGCATGACTGATGTCGTCAGTACCGTCTTTGTGATAGTTTTACATATATATATATAAAGTGGTAATGGACTTTCCGCGTCACATAATCCGACAGAAAGATTGCATCTATAGGTTGCTGTCTGGTGACGTGAGTCAATTATCATTCAGCGGGTTTTATGACATACGACCATCAATATCTGTTTCTCTTGTAGAACTTTCTGAATCCTGATTGTACTGTCGTATTGTGATGGTTAGGTTGCTTCGAAGTAAGCATATTGCTGAATAGAAAGGTATATACATATCTGCCAAGCAGAATGGAACTTCAGTGCAAAAGCGTTAAACGTATAATGTCCAGAAAAATTAGCGCTTCACGTCCAAGAAAACATGCGCCCGGTAACTCCAATTTGGTCAGCCGGAACTGCGACGTCAGCACATAGAAGGCCAACCAGCACCCGCCATCCAACTTGAAATGGTGAGGGCGACTCGAGAAAATTTTGGGTCTTGTCTTAATCACAATGGTAAGATTCAGCCCTAAAATTAAATTCCGCAATAATCCTCCCCTCCCCCCTCCCCCCAAAACAAAAATCGTTCTCCACCCGAAAAACCTTCTGTTGACGTTGGTTCAACCGCGAATTTGTTTTGTGGTCTCCGGAATTAGTGTAAATCCGGACCAACCCTTCAGAAACCTATTGTGTAAAGACAAGTATGAAATCAACCTTGGCCTACCGTATAACTTTGTTATGCCTCTTTTGAAGCTGTTTATTGCACATAAACATTACTTATACTGTTTTGCATTGTGCACAAGTAAATACCTCAAGTACCCCGAAAATTATTGCTTCTCATACCGCCGGCGAATGCGGCGAAATCTCGTCCGATATTTTCCAGGTTTTCAGCACGATTTGCAATTGCTGACGAACAAGTGCTCAATAAATCAATATGCACGGTCATTAGAAAAATGTTTCAGATTTGTCTAGATTTAAATTTCGTTTCGCCACTTCAGAATACAGCAGGACCAATCAATTGGAAGCAATTAATTTTGTGATGAAACTCTCCTAAATACAGAAAACTAAGGAACAACATATCTCTGTGTTCCGAACTTTTCGATAATAATAAGCAATTTACCACAGCATGACCCCTCAATGATACACTAGCTTAAGCAGAGAAAACGATGACAACTCAGTAATGAAAACCTGATGGATTTTTCACAAACATGCACTTTCTGAATAATGTAGTCCCAGAGAATGCGCATTCGTGGTCTTGCTAATTAAAAATCCCAAAATTTGGATATCAATTAAAAACAAAGAGTAGGAAACAATGCGACAGTGAGTTGCCTTCTCGCAAAAAAAAAATATAGAGCATTGGCAGCCATAAAGGAAAGTGAAAATTGAAATCAATGCACGTTCTGGCTAATTGCCGACAAAGTAAATCTCCTAACGGCCACTGTTGAAACCAATGCGATCGAAGGGACATATTACATGAGATTATAGTTGTAGTTTGGGATAACAAATAATAACACAAGACACAAAGAGAATGGAGGAGACATGTTGGAGCAGTGGCCAGCAGCAATACCAAAACGATAGGATGCCTTAACTGTGCTTGTTCATCAATGCAGCATATATTTGGAACCATAAGGTGTTCCAAACAGCGTAAAACGTTACGACAACTCCTTTAACTTGGCTACACAATCAGCCACACTCAAATGGCAGCACTTTTGCAAATAACAAATTGCAGAAAATAGTTTGATTCTTGGGTTTGACTGAAAGGAAGATAATGTAGAGGCTCTAGAGTAGCTTTAGATTGCATGATTGGCATTTTGCGACGTAGCAGACCCCCTCCCCCATCACAAATAAAATAAAATATTTCCACTCCCATTCGTTAAGTTCTGTCACCGTTATTTTTACCTTCAGCGGTGGCCTTATCACTACAAATCCTACGACCTTTAAAGAATCGAGTTAGACAATTTTTTCATTTCACTTACATGAAAATTAAAGGTCAAAGTGTCATCAAACGATATCTCCCCACAGGATTGGTACCCACAGATTGTTAGTCCACCTGAGAGTAATTTTCAGATTGGTAGATGCTGTTGAGGAAACGAACGATAGCAGACTGCATACATGCAAAATAATATGTACGAAATAAATAGAGCTTCGGTGATGTGCACCAAGTATTTTTTTAAGTGTTTGAGTAAACATTCTCAGAATCCAGAGGGTCAAAACTATTGTTTGCTTAGTAAGCGATTTTAATTGCAAAGGGTCCCTTCACAAATAAATGATATCCCATATCCTATTTTTATTGTGCACTTACGGTGTGAGCTGAACATTCTAAACGCTGCTCCTCTTCAGTCTTAAAGGAGTCTAAATGGGTATTTTCAGGTCCGCGAGCCGCACTCTAGATGCTTATGCTGTAAGAACGCTGTCTTTGGACGTCCGCTATTTGCGTAAGACACATGTAGCGGGAAAATAAAGTTTCTGAACTTAAGCCAATCAAAATGAACAAAGAAAAACGCGAAAGAATGAAAAGTAAGAGGTAGCATAGGCGTTTGTACAAGAAGGCATGCGCATGAAGTAAAAGCTCATAGCGTTGCAAATGAACGTCAGAAAACGTATAATGACCGGAAGTTGAATTCCGTCTTTAAATGAGCCTCACTTCCTTGGCGAAACAAAGGTCGTCTCGTTAGTCTCAGATAGCCATAAAGACCCGGCCATTAAGAGCGTACATAAAAAGTGGATACTGGATTAAGATAAAGCGGGTCTAATTGCTCGTGCGCAACAACTCTGGTAGCATGTAATCGTCCAAGAAACGTAATGGCTTACCGAGTAGCACCCGCTGTGTGATGCGAGGTAGTTTTAAGATGCGGTTGAAGGATTTCTCCTTAATTAGGTGCGGCGTCTTTGGCATATCTTGAAGACTAGGATAACAAGACCTGATATATGGTGGTTCATTAGAGGTATGTGCTACCCTTATTATTCAGGGAAGCTTTAGGGCATAATTCCAAACAACTCTAAATTAGTCGTTTTTGTTACAATGACGTTTGAGATCAAAGAATACGCCACACGCACGAAAGCTTGTGGTGCGCATATGTTACTGTGATGTTAAACCATATTTATCGTATGACGAATAGCCAAGAACAATGGCGCGACTGGATGTACAGGCACTTACGAAACAATTGTGTTCATCAGGCCTGTATTGTTCTCTTACAGGCAAGCTTCTACAGAAAACTGCGTTCATTTTGAAAGTGGTGGTCTGTGCTTGTGTAGGATATCTTCCCAAATTCAAAACACCACACAATACCTGTTTTATAAACAGTGCTAATGCTCGAAAATCAGAATCCTGCATTACGTTTCATTACTCAAGCTATCTCATATACTCCCCGAGGCATCCTTTCTGGCTTTCGCTCCGTTCGAGCGTCCACCTCGTTCATCAGGCTGCCTTGCGTGGACAAGAAATGAAGAGAACTAGCAAGTGATCACGGAATAGTGCTCTGCGCATAGACCTTGCATGCAGCCTCTCCATAATTTCATTGCCATACGAATGACCAAGTGATCGCAGAAACTCATCGCCAAACCTTAATATATATCTTAAAGAGAATCACCTGTGGAATGGATGATGCTATATTTTAGGCGCAGGTGCTTTGGTGGGAATCGCAGTTATGACAAAATCACAAGCAGTAATGTGGTGCTAAATTATTTATGTTGCTAAACTTCTATCAGTGCAAACACTTGCAATACACTTGCCAAAGTAAGGACCAGAGTCTTCGTGAAGAAAATAATTTTCAGTGTATGGGTATTTCTTTTATTGCGCAAGTATATGTGGGTATATATGGGTATGAGCAGTCTTTTTCATGTACGTATGGGCATAGTAACGATACTGAGTGACATTGGTTCACTTGAGCTCTGCTCCGCAACCTAGTAAAGCGCATGCTATGACAACGCTGAGTTCTAAATGGACGCATGCAATTTTGCTGCGAATTTTATATGCAATATTAGAGACGCTGAAAAAGGAAAGATGCCTCTGATATCAATCCTGTTCATAGCTTAGGATCTTTTCTGTACCTCAAGTATCAATTTCTAGCTGAAATCATTACCCACCTGCATTTATTTATTTTTCTAGGTGGTTTATTTCATTAAATAGCATAAACTAAACAAGAAATATAGGATCGCATTTTATGTCACCTTAGCGTTCTAGTAGAATCAGGACAACCTTAGACTGCAGTCAAGCAAAGGATCAAGCAGGTTTTCGGAAACGGTACTCTATTATTTATCATATCCATACCTTCAACTAGGAGATAGACGAGCCGTGCGTTAAAGTGCAGGAGGATATATATATATATATATATATATATATATATATATATATATATATAGTGTCTGCACAGCAACCATAGTTCTGTCTAAATAAAGTAACAAAATTATCCCGAAGAAAGGTGTTAGGCAAGGAGACACGATCTCCCCTGTAATATCCACAGCTTGCTTAGCGGAAGTATTCGGAGTCTTAGAATGGGAGCAGTTAGGGATAAGGGTAGATAAAGAATACCTCAGTAATCTGCGATTTGCTGATGACATTGCCTTGCTAATTAACTCGGGGGATGAACTGCAAATAATGATTTATGACCTAGACAGGAACAGTAGAACGGTAGGGTTGAAAATCAATATGCAGAAGACTAAGGTAATGTTCAACAGTCTCCGGAAGGAACAGCAGTTTACATTAGGTAGCGAAGCACTCGAAGTAGTGGGCGAATATGTTTACTTTGACAGGTAGTAACCGCATATCCGGACCATTAAAAGGAAATAACAAGAATAATATGATTGGGATGAAGCGCATTTGGCAAGCGCTCGCAGATTATGTCTAGCAGCTTACCGGTATCGCTCAAGAGGAAAGTATACAACAGTTGCATCTTACCTGCACTCACCTATGGTACTGAAACGTGGAGGATAGCCAAGAGGTTCTACTTAAGTTGAGGGCAACTCAGAAGGCTATGGAACGAAAAATGGTAGGGTAACATTACGAAATATCGCTTAGGAAGTGTGCAGATATCGGAGGCGTGCAGATTGGGTCAGAGAAATAACTCAAGTTACTGACATTCTAATGGAAATCAAGAAGAAGAAATGGGCAGGACAATTAGTGCGAAGAGAGAATAACCGATGGTCGCTTAGGGTAACAAACTGGATTCCAAGGGAAGGAAAGCGTAGCAGGGTGCGGCAGAAAGTTAGGTGGGCGGATTAGGTTAAGAAGTTCACAGGGGTCAAGTGGATGTAGCTAGCACAGAACCGGGTTAAATGGAGAAATATGGGAGAGGCCTTCGCCCTGCAGTGGGTATATAGTCAGGCTGATAATCATGATGATGATGATGATGATTATGATGATGAGCGCCCTATTAGTGAGAACTAATGTGGATGCTCTCGTACCTGGTGCGTCAGAAATGCCTGCAAACAGGTGCAGTAGAGCTACTCCTCTTGATAAAGGGAAAAGATATGTAGTTGAAGAATAGTGCCAAAGGCTTACAGGAAAGTGGTGTCACTATAGATAAGGTTGCTCGGTCCCTGACGGTCTCATGATAAATTTTGTGATATTTCCAGTAGTCAGATTTTACTCAGCGCGAGATCTCTCATAGTAAATGAAAGGTAATTTTTTTTTGTCTTCCGTGCAGCATGTTTCTGCTGCGGAGCAGATTAACCTAGCCGCATTTCATGTTTTTCAAAATACCGGTACCTAAACTGTGGTAGAAGACGGAATTGAGATAAAAATATGGTTCCCTCAGCTACCTGTGCCCGCTCCGCTACCTGCTGTCATTCTTAAAGACATCTGGGGTTTCTTCTGTTCTCTGTTTCTCTCTGTAGAATACACTACCTGTCTTTACACCTAATAAGGTGTGTGTGTGCGTGTGTGTTTGTGTGTGTGTGTGTGTGTGTGTGTGTGTGTGTGTGTGTGTGTGTGTGTGTGTGTGTGTGTGTGTGTGTGTGTGTGTGTGTGTGTGTGTGTGTGTGTGTGTGTCGTGCGTGCGTGCGTGCGTGCGTGCGTGCGTGCGTGCGTGCGTGCGTGCGTGTGTGTGTGTGTGTGTGTGTGTGTGTGTGTGTGTGTGTGTGTGTGTGTGTGTGTGTGTGTGTGTGTGTGTGTGTGTGTGTGTGTGTGTGTGTGTGTGTGTGTGTGTGTGTGTGTGTGTGTGTGTGTGTGTGTGTGTGTGTGTGTATTCCAGCCGACCTCGCAGAGATCCCCACTCGGCTTTTCCAAAATTATGCGCCGCCCTTACGGTCAACGTTGGTTTAGCTTGTTTACTATTTTCTTAGAAGAAAGAAACTAATGAGAAAGCGGCGGTTCATTTGATGTCTATTTATTACGCAGCGTGTGCTCATTTTAGAAACAAATCTTCGAAAAAAGCTAAATATTAGTTGCCGGGAAGAACTTAATGATGACGGCCTTAGAAGTTAAATATCGTGAAAGGCTGGGGCTCGTGAACTTGGATGGTGTCCTCAGGCTAAGAATTTCCGATATCTGTATTGTAATAGGAGTCCTTGAACAGGGCGCTACGCCGTCAACAGTCAATGGAACGTTCTGCGATCAGTCGTTGCACTTCTGTAAGCGCACGCCCGAGCGTCGGAGAGAGAGCTTCGTTGTCGTTTTCTTTCCTGACCGTCACGCGCGTTGAACATGGTTGTCGTTCTCTTCAGAGCATCAGGCGCATAACGTATCAGAGCCGAATACCTGTTTTACAACTTCCTCCGGGCGAAAAGACGCCATCCTGGCGGATTATGGCGATTTGACGATGGCAAGGCCGTAGTAAGGCTTCAGGCAGTTATTGTGTACTATTTCACGATTGCGGCGACGGTGGTCAGTGGATGGCGTAAGGGGTTCGATGAGGTAGTTGACGGGGGATGTTTGCTTGACAATACGGTAGGGGCCTGATACTTGCTCAAAAGTTTGGATGAAAGGCTGGGACTGGAGGAAGGCACCCATAGCCAGACCAGAGTCTGTACGGTAAGTAGGAAGAAGTGCAGTTTGATCTCGGGTGGATTTCTGCTTTTACTGAGCTTGAGAAGTGAAGGAGCGGGAAAGCTGGCGGCACTCTTCAGCATAAGTTGCAGCTTGTTAAACAGTCATGAATTCGGAAGAATCCGGTCGGTAAGGGAGAATGGTGTCCATGGTACAAGAGGGCTCACGACCGTACAAAAGGAAGTATGGCGAGAATCCTCTGGTTGCTTGAGTGGCAGAGTTATAAGCGAATGTGACGAATGGAAGAACGCGGTACCAGTTGGAGTGGTCGGAAGCGACATACATTGCCAGCATGTCGCCCATGGTGCGGTTAAAACGCTCAATCATTCCATTTGTTTGCGGATGGTACGCGGAGGTGGCGAGATGAACGATCTTGCATTCTCTAAGAACAGCTTCGACAACTTCAGAAAGAAAGGCGGGACCTCTGTCACTCACCAATTCTTTGGGAGCCCCGTGGCGAAGAATGATGTGATGGAGGATGGAGGAGCCAAGGTCTTGGGCTGTAGCAGATGGCAAAGAAGCCGTTTCGGCGTAGCGTGTGAGATGATCAATTGCAACGATGATCCAGCGATTGCCTGTTGATGTGCCAGGAAGCGGGCCGTACAGGTCGATTTCAACGCGCTCGAAGGGCTGAGCTGGGCAAGTCAGCGGCTGCAGAGGAGTGGCTGGCTGGCGAGGTGGGTGTTTTCGGCGCTGACACTCTTGGCAGGACTGGACGAACCGACGAACATAACGGTACATCCCACGCCAGTAGTAGCGCTGTCGCAGGCGAGTGAAGGTTTTCAATAAGCCTGCGTGGGCACACTGGAGATTGTCGTGGTAATGGGAGCAAATCACAGAGCAATGATGGGTCCGAATTACAAGCAGCCACTTTCTACCATCCGGAAGGTAATTCCTACGGTAGAGGAGCTGGTCTCTGATGGCGAAATGGTGAGACTGGCGACGGAGAGCGCGGCAAGGAGGTCGTGAAGCGCGGCCAGATAAAACATCCAGGTGTGAAGCGATCCATGCGTCTTTGCATTGCTCGGAAGTCATATCGGTGGGCATGTCGGTGGGGTGTAGAACGGATATAGCAGGAGTGGCTTCAGACGGCAATGGAGGACGTGGGAGAGCATCAGCATCGGCATGTTTTCGGCCAGAGCGATAGATGACGTTAGTGTCGTATTCTTGGAGCCTCAGAGCCCAACGGGCCAGTCGACCAGAAGGATCTTTCAAACAAGACAGCCAGCAGAGGGAGTGATGATCGGTGACGACATCAAAAGAACGGCCATACAAATAGGGGCGAAATTTTGTTATTGCCCAGATGATAGCGAGACACTCTTTCTCGGTGACAGAATAGTTTGCTTCAGCTTTTGTTAGGGTCCGACTGGTGTAAGCGACAAAGTACTCATCAAAGCCAAACTTCCGCTGAGCAAGTACTGCGCCGAGGCCGACGCCGCTGGCATCAGTATGGATTTTCGTGGGAGAAGGAGGGTCGAAATGACGCAGGACTGGCGGAGTCGTTAGAAGGTGGCGGAGTGCCGCGAAGGCATCACAGTGTGGAGACCAGGCTGAAATATCGTGGCTGGATAGAAGCTTCGTGAGAGGGTTGATGATCGTGGCGAAATAGCGAACGAAGCGGCGGAAGTACGAGCAGAGGCCAACGAAGCTGCGGAGTTCTTTCACATTAGTTGGTTTGGGAAATTCTGCCACAGCACGCAGTTTTGCCGGATCGGGAAGAACGCCATCCTTGGAGACCACATGCCCGAGAATGGTTAGCTGTCGTGCTCCGAAACGGCACTTCATTAAATTTAATTGGGGGCCAGCGTCGGTCAGGCATCGCAGAACTGTCTCAAGGCGCTGGAGGTGAGATGGAAAATTTGGGGAAAAGATGACAACGTCGTCAAGGTACAAAGGCAAGTGTGCCATTTGAGCCCTCTGAGTAGGTTGTCCATCATGCGTTCGAATGTGGCAGGGGCATTGCACAGTCGTAATGGCATGATATTAAACTCATAGAGCCCATCGGGTGTGACGAAAGCAGTTTTTGGGCGATCGGCCTCTGCCATCGGCACCTGCCAATAGCCGGAACGCAGGTCTATTGAAGAAAAGAACTCAGCTCCCTGCAGACAGTCAAGGGCGTCGTCGATACGAGATAGAGGATAAACGTCCTTGCGCGTAATCTTGTTCAGTCGGCGGTAGTATATACAGAATCGGATGGAACCGCCTTTTTTCTTGACCAGGACGACCAAAGAAGCCCAAGGGCTGTGCGACGGTTGGATGACGTTGCGCTGGAGCATGTCAGTCACCTGTTTGTCAATAATGCGGCGCTCGGCGGCTGAAACACGTTATGGGCGCTGGCGCAAAGGGGCATGCGTGTCGGCATAAATGCGGTGAGTAACGGCAGTTGTGCGCCCCAACGAAGGTTGCTGGGAGTCGAACGAAGCCGCGAAATGTTGTAGGATGGCTACAAGCTGGGCTCGTTTGTAAGGGCGTCAGGCCAGCGTCGATGGACCGGTGGAAAACTTCGAGGGAAGATGGAGTGGCGACAGGAAGAGGCGTTATGACGCTGATGTGAAGGCCGGCAGTGTTATCGACGAAGGGATAGGTGGGAGTGGAATCGAGCAAAGCAACGCTACCCAGTGACTGGCCACGGAGCAAAGTAGTTGGGGAGGGGCACGGGTTACGAACAAAAATAGCACTTGAGCTGCGAAACATTGTTAGCACAGCATGGGGCAGCAACACGGATTTTTGGTCAGCGCATCGTAACGAGGGTGTGTAGATAACAGTGGCGTCGAAAAGAGCAGCACAATAAAGAGGCACGAGCACTGAGGAGAAAGGCGGAATGTCGGTGTCCTCTGCGACGTGCACGGTAGCGGCAGCAGCAGCGGATACGTCCAAAGAAGTGTCACTGAGGGCTGATAACTCAAGTTGAGCACGGGCGCAGTTTATTATGGCGTTATGATTGGAGAGGAAGTCCCAACCAAGGATGACGTCGTGTGATGAGCGGGCGAGGACGTAGAATTCTATTGTGTATTGAACGTCGTCGATGACAAGGCGGGCGGGGCAGGCGGCTAATGGTCGAATGTCCTGAGCGCAGGTGGTGCGAAGAGAAACGGCAGGCAGCGGCGTCATTATTTTTTTGAGTTTGCGGCAGAGGGTGTAATTAAGAACTGATACGGCTGCGCCAGTGTCTACAAGTGCTTCGACAGGAACTCCCTCAATGAATACGGTAATAATGTTGGCTGGTACTGAAATAGGTCTTGTGTTAGTCCCTGATGGCGCAGTTCTTGCCTCCGGAACTGCGGCCGTTAGTTTTCCGTGTGAACGGCTGATTGGCGGCGGAGCATCGGAGAACGAGAACGACGGCCAGGTGAAGGCGAGCGGTGGGATCGGCGATCATAACTTGAAGAGGACTGCGGAGGAGGCTCAGGGAACACGGGCGAGGGGGACGGGGTAAGATTGTACATCGGCTCACGAGTATAGTCGTGGGGACGAGGGCCACGATTGCGGCACAAACGGGCCACATGGCCGGCGACTCCACAGGCGTAGCAAATGGGTCGGTTGTCTTGTGAGCGCCAGGGGTTGGTAGGCTGTGGCTGTAATCGACGGCGGAGAACCGGACGATAAGGGGGATTGTAGGCTGCTGATGTTGCTGATGTCCCTGAGACTCGTATGGGAGGGGAATCCGGCTGTATACAGGGGCGACAGGGGGTGGTGGCCGCACCAAAACATCAGCGTACGTGAGAGGAGCCGCCACCAGGGGCTGCTGAGGAGGTGAAGGCAGAACCTCAGCGACCTGCTCTTGTATAATAAGCTGAAGGGTGGGATTGAGCGGCGGCGCAGGCGCAGGTGCTGGGGGGCAGGTAGACAAAGAAAGCTGGCGTGCGACTTCCTCACGAACAAACTGTTGAATCTGCTGAATGAGCGACTGCTGATCCTCGGCACCGTCCCCGGAGAGAGCCAAGCTGGAAAGGGTGGCCTGCTGAAGGCCAGCACGTCGTGTGGAAAGCCGCCTTTTGCGCAGCTCGTCGAAGCTTTGGCAGAAGCTGATAACATTGGACACAGTTTGGGGATTTTTGGAGACGAGCATATGGAAGGCGTCATCGTCAATGCCTTGCATAATGTGCCCGATCTTCTCGGCGTCGCTCATGGTAGGGCAGAGGTCGACGACATCTTCTATGAAACTGGTGAAGTTCTCGCCGGTTTGTTGTGTCCGACTTTGAGAGCGTTGCTCGGCGCGAAGCTTACGTATAGCGGGACGGCCAAAAACTTCGGTCAGGCTGGTCTTGAGAGCCGCCCAGGTAGGGATGTCACTCTCATGGTTGCGAAACCATAGATTGGCCACGTCGCTCAAATAAAAAATGACGTTTGTGAGCTTCACGTTGTCATCCCACTTGTTTGACTGAAGAAAAGAGCCCGGGAAGACACACACAAGAGAAGAAAACACAGGACACGCGCTAGCGCGTGTTTTGTGTCTTCTTCTCTTGTGTGTGTCTTCCAGTGCGCTTTTCTTCAGTCAAATTACAATGCACCATCTAGCCCAACTTCAAGCTTTGTTAATCCCACTTGTTGTACGCACTTACGCGTTCATACGACGCCAACCAGTCTTCTACATCCGTGTCATCGGTGCTGCTGAAGATGGCTGGGTCGCGCTGACGCGCTGCACCGGGACAGATGACAGGCGATGGGGTTGGCGGTTGATTGGCGGTTTCAGGCATCGCGGAAGTGGTAGGCAACGCTCGGCTGAGAAGCTCCAGGTTGAGGGGATTGATGTCACCTCCACCACTTGTAATAGGAGTCCTTGAACAAGGCGCTCCGCCGTCAACAGTCAATGGAACGTTCTGGGATCAGTCGTTGCGCTTCTGTAAGCGCACGCCCGAGCGTCGCAGAGAGAGCTTCGTTGTCGGTTTCTTTCCTGACCGTCACGCGCGTTGAACATGGTTGTCGTTCTCTTCAGAGCATCAGGCGCTGAACGTATCAGAGCCGAATACCTGTTTTACAGTATTATCAGCAGTGCTTCTGCATGTTGCCTTTTCTTTGCTCAGTAAACACAGCTTACCTAAACCTTCCTCCAGGGGCTTGCAACTTCCCTATTACGTTTCTCTGCTGAATATAGATTGAACCATACGCTTTTTCCAACGTTCACAATAAAAAAAAAAATCGAACTGTGAAGAAACGGGAGTGGGAAGTGCATAAGCATGTGTGTTACGTACCTATCGCTAGAATGATCAAATTTCATCTCGCGAGAACGTGCTGGCATTCTTTTGTGGACTGGATCCAAGAGATTCAATAATTTTTTATGTAATTTTCATTATTTGCGTTGGATATTCATTCCTTCGTGCTTGCTAGCGCAAGGAAACATTCTGTTCAGTTCACTTTGAAACGCGGCCGCAGCTGCTCCCCTCTTATCTTGTCTGCCTTGAAGTCCCGCCACATTGCTGCATTTTCTTTATAATTTTTGTACTGTTACTCACACGTTTTCGGTGTTTTTTTTGTTAACCTAGTAGTGATCCATCTTCGTTAATAAATTCAATTTGTTCGCAATCTTGCTGCTGAAATCAAGGGGTTGAGTAACCAAGCAGTCGATCTAGAAAACTTTGCGGGTAGCAAATTGGTGGATTTTCTTCAGTCGCACTCAGAAGAACACGCTCGTTATTGGACGCATTCTTTTCTTCACGACGTCCGCACTACATTGTGTTTTCTAATACAAATACACCACCGCGGATATCATTGCGCGGCTTTCAGAAGCTGCGATACACCCTCATTCGCTGTATCTTGCTTTAAACTCGGTATTTAAAATGATGACGTCAGGATTTCAAATCGGCTGGCGACAAGACCTTGAAATGCCTTGCAGTTGCAGATAAATGCCTTATTTATTTTTAAATGAACGTCACCGCACCAAGACAGAACGAGCTAAATACGTTTTGCTTTAAAACGTATCTGAAATAAATTATCGGTATCCTTTTGTTGAGTATAGTCAAGCGTTGTTCTTGCTTATATATCTCTTGCTATAAACTTAAACTGTCACTCTCTCTCAGATATGGACATTTGAGAGTTTTCCAATTGACCTCGTTTCATAATAAAAATTAAAAACTTGGCGCCAATTGACGTCAGAGTTACACCGCACCAGGAACCAAAGTATGAACCAAATAAACCTTGCTTGCTTTTCGGGATATATTCTGATTGGTGTTGTAAATTTGCTAAAGCAACAGTCCGCCTGTTTCGAAGTTTAGGTTGTAGCTACAACAAAATGTATGCCGGCGACTGAGGAGTGCAAGCTTTCGCTCGCGCCAATTCGGTGTTTGGCATTCTCAAGCAGCCCCGCCGGGGTGGTGCAGTGGTAAGACGTCCGACTACTGTGCCGGAGTTCCCGGGATCGAATCCCGGCCTCGGCGGCTGCGTTTCGATGGAGGCGAAACGAAGTGGCGTCCGTGTGCTGTGCGATGTCAGCGCACGTTAAAGATCCCCAGGTGGTCGAAATTACTCCGTAGCCCTCCACTACGGCTCCCCTTTCTCTCTATCTACTTTCTCTCCCACCTTCATCCCTTCCCTTACGGCGCGGTTCAGGTGTCCACAGAGCAAGTGTGACAGATATTGCGCCTTTCCCTTCCTATGAACCAACCAACCAACCATTCTCAAGCAAGGAAGTTGGTCTATGAGATATATGTGCTTGTGTTGAAATCCTCGCCACGCCGAAAAAAAGTGTCGAAAGTGCAGAACGTACTAAAACTTCAAAACCTGTTCCAGGGAAAGGCATGAATGCCACCACTGATGCTTAGCCATGCTTTGTGGAATACTTTACAGCGCCGTAAGGATGTTCCCATGCTATATGCCGGTGTGGCAACCGAACTACTCTAAGACAGCACGGTGTAGTAGACAAGAGGCTTTAAAATGAATTACTGTTGTTGAGAATATCCTGCACCTACACTTATATTTATGCTCAGATTTCTGTTGCAGTTTTTAACCTTGTACAAATAAATGGCCAGAGTATTGTGTTACCACTCCATGGTTGTGTGTTGTTCGAACAGTGCTATAGCCTTCGTGAAATTATTAGGATCATCTTACCGCTTCTCATAGCCCTTCAGTCAGCGTATGCAGCTACCATGAGTCGCTACTGGCTTTCCGCTGTTTGCACTTCGCTCCAAGACGAATTTTCTTTTGTGCTGATTTTCAGGAATCCTTCGAATGGTATTCGCAAAATAGCCTTTATTTTTCTTCCCCCCAAAACATAAAGCAGTGTTCGCAGACGCCTAGGCGCATGCATACTTTGTCACATTTCCGAGACGCAAAAAATTCCGAGAGCAAAACATTCTCAGAGAGAACGTAAGAAGGCGCCATTTTTACCCGTTAGGTGAACGTTAGAAACAATGAAGATGGTGAAGATTACATTTTACCAATTAAAGTAGAAAGGATGATGAATCAATATATTGGGATATTCTTCGCAGCGATTCGAAAACAGTCAAGCTCTCAAACTTCATGGGAACTGTGTTCCATGTAGAAAAAAGCTTCAAAATGAAAAGACGTGAGCTTGTAAGGAGGATCTGAGACTATAATAGAAAAACAAACAGTCGCCAAAAATAATAAAACAAAAAAAGGCATAACATTGACGTATCGGGACTCGTTTGACACTTCACAATGTGTTTACAAAAGCGTTTTCTTATTCTCGCGAGTTTTCTGTTCTCTACCACGTTTCCAGATAGTTTTCCGTGAAACATTTGACTAAAGCCTGACACTGTGCTGCCACAATCAATATGCGTCAAGTATATACGTAGAAGGCAGCGTCGTAAACTTTTACGAGTAACTAATGTGGAAACTAAGGTGAAACAGGAAGGAATGCCGGAAAGCAGAAAGCAAATGCGGGTTATAATTCCACAATGTGACAAATGTAAGCATTAACGAAATGAGAAAAGTCACCAAGCCATAAGCCAGTACCATCCATGGCCGGTCGATATAAGCTGTAATGGGTCACTTGACCTGCCCCCTTCCGTTTCTCCAGAGAACTAATACAACGGCTCCATGCGTAACTTGATGAATGGTTTTTCCGGCAAGCGGACCTTCCTCTGATTGAAAAAACTTTCGCGGAGTTTTCCGAATTTTTTCTTTGTGCTGAAAGGCTAAGGGCCCATCTCTTGGGCGGCTGAAAGTGGAGTAAAGAGGAACCGAAATGGCTGATGGTGCCAGGAATGTACGTGAGACACGGCCCGCTGACTATATGTGAGAAGTAAGATATTCCCTTTTCTTTTAAAAGTTTTATTTTGTGCCACCTCTTCAAATTTCGTATAATACAGGCTAACGTCTCCTGTCTGAAATATTTCCAAAGATATATCCGACGTTTACGTGCACCGCCATGGCTCCCTGTAGTGGCCATCTCCGGCGCCTATTTACGGACTTGATGAGCATATTTATTTGGGAGCCACAGCAATATTTCTGACCTTCCTGCCACAAGTTGGCGGAGCAGATGCGCAGTACCTCCGATGAATTCGCGCGCTCGCAGATCTTGTCGCCGTTCTTGGTTCCAGGAGAAAGAATGTCAATGTTATAAAAAGCCCTTAACGTGCTCATTAAAATATAAAATAACCGTACCTGCTATCTGTATCAATAAAATAAACTCTACGAATGAACGCACTCGGTTAATCTCACGAAAGGAACCTTGCGCGCGCTGCCACAGTATGGTGGGTCTGACAAGTATTGTCGCGCTCATATATATAATAATGATGGTATCCCGACTCTTATTGTGCTCCGTATTAAGAATGCAATGTTTCACTAATAGCAATGCGTTCAAAGGGGAAGTAAGGTGCCAGTTGCATACAAATAGGCAATCATAGTACCTTCATCTACTACTTGATATTATTGCACGATTACCATTTTGATAATCAACCAGAAGAGCATTTCAGTTATCGAATGAGAAAACATTTCGGAATAGCTTGAGCTGAAAATAATTTTATTGCGAAAGCAATACTACACCAGGTCTAACCACTTATCGCGTGGTTCGTGGCCCGTGGACCTCCTCTTCAACCTCCTCGATTAGCCTGCCATAACATTTAAATTCATGTTACCCCTATGCCACGGGCAGGTGCTACCAGCTCGGGTCACTCCTTTTATATGGGAGGGTTGATATCAGAATCAACTTGCCAGAACCGTTTGCATTCTCGTTAACCCTACGCCACGCAGCCACGTTCATATGGCTTGGTTGAAGCGTGACTTTATATGCTGGCTTATAGCTTACGCTCCAGCATCATACCCTAAAAGGATGAGCCTGATCATCATCATCATCTTCTTCTTCATCAGTCTGGCTATACTCACTGCAGGGCGAAGGCCTCGCCTATAGTTATCCAATTAACCCGGTTCTGTGCTAGCTACATCCACTTGACCCCTGCGAATTTCTTAACCTCATCCGCCCACCTAACTTTCAGCCGCCCGCTGCTACGCTTTCCTTCCCTTGGAATCCAGTTTGTTACCCTCAGCCACCATCGGTTATCCTCTCTTCGCATAACATGTCCTGCCCATGCCCATTTCTTCTTGATTTCCACTAGAATATCAGTAACTTGAGTTATTTCTCTAACCCACTCTGCACGCTTCCTATCTCTTAATGTTACCCCTACCGTTTTTCGTTCCATAGCCCTCTGGATTGTCCTCAACTTAAGTAGAACTCTCTTGGTTAGCCTCCACGTTTTAGCCCCATAAGTGAGTACAGGTAAGGTGCAAACGATGAGCTTAAGTATTCCCAATAATGCAGCACCTTACACTAATATTGGTTGTTTGTTTGTTTATTTCGACCTCAAAGGCCCCATTGAAGGGGCATTACATGAGGGAGTGGGTTACAGGGCATAATATTGCTTCGAGTGATGCTTTGAACATTGATTGGTTTGTATGGAGCACGACGTCGGCAGGCTTCGTGATAGGAGAATAATGTAGAAGGAAAAAGAAGCTTACGCCGTTGCTTTTGCAATTCAACTATATTAACCAGAACTAAACTGAAATTAATGTTTCCTCTTTGACCGATGGTGCCAGTCCAAAACCGACTTTACAGCACTGCAGATTGGTTGTTGTTTTTTTTAGCCTTTTATGATGCATATGTCAGTCCGAGAGTAGGACAGCTAGTAACCTCAAGCAGCTGTCGGTGTATTATTTTACTTCTATTACTACCAGGCGCTTATTTTTGTGTTATTTGAGACACCGTCTTTAGAAATGAAAAATTACGATTCTAGCCTTTGCTGCGTTCTCGGATCTTTTCATTGTGTCATTCGTGATGTTAACGTTGCCTAAATTCTATGAAGATCAACTTGCCCAATTTTACTGACCTCATCAAGTAGCGCGATAAGCACACAGCTGAAGGATGAAAGGAAAAAAAGGTTCGTTCAGGGTGGCGTGAATTTTGAAATGGGAACAAGCATTTCAGGCGTTGCTGGCGGAGTAAAGGAATGAAGCAGTTGCAGCTTCCCGAAAATCTTCCAAACGTTTTCACGCCCAGTCCCGCTGCAAAAAATGTACAATCGCTTCAAAGGATGAGGCATAGTGGATTCTATTTATAAACAAAGCGGAAAGCAATAAAATAAAAAAGGTAACCGGGATCATAACGGATATTCTCTTGATGTGCTTAACCGCGGAGGTTCGCATGCATAATGCATTGTAATGATATCCAGAGCCTCCTTTTTATCCTGTTCTACAGAGTAGCTCTTGTTCAAGATTGAGGACCGAGAACGGCTTCAGTGCAGAGTCTCTCGTTTTATATCCAGCAGATCATGCGAAGACAAGAGCGCCAGGAAGGCTTTGTGTTTTCCTCCCGAGAACAAGAACTCTCAGGGCGGTAAAAAGCTGGGTCAGCACATTATAACTTTTTTTTTTTTTTTGCTTTTGGCAGTAAAGGTACCCGATCCCTAGGCGAGGAGAGAGAGAGGGATACAATTTTATTTGCCCTAGATGTTGTGAATTAGGGCAGGTGGCGTCTGCGTGGCCCCAAGGTGGTGGCGACCACCTGGGCTCACGAAATAAGTCCAAGCTGTGTGCTCCTGTCTAGGGATAGAAATTCGCGAGCTAACAAAAGCAATGATTACTATTTGTATTTCTTCACTCACTTCTATTTTTATGGCTTGCTCTGTGGCCTTCTCATTCTGCAAATAGTAATAATAATAATAATTGGTTCACAGCAAGGGGGAGGCGCAGTATCTATCATGCTTGTTTCGTGGACGCCTGAAACGCGCCGTGAGGGATCGGAGGAAGATGGGAGTAAAAGTGGAAAGAGAGAAAGAGGAGCCGTAGTGGAGGGCTACGGAGTAATTTCGACCACCTAGGAATCTTTAACGTGCTCTGCATTGCAGACCACACGGATGCCTCTATGTTACGCCTCCATCGAAACGCAGTCGCCTGCTGTCGGGAACGAACCCGGGAACTCAGGCACAGTAGTCGGGCGTCTTAACACTGTACCACCGGCAGGAGTGAGGTGGTATCACAGGATACCAAAGAGGATATCAGCATTGCGCGCCCACAACGTACTAGTAGTCCCTACGCAGCCATCACTATAGTTTAATATTAGTAATTTCATTTACACTTTCATATTATTGCTTTCGACCAGAAAATGAACGGAGTTCTGATGAGACCGATATTACCAGTGAAGAGGTTCTCACTGAGGAACATCAATATGAAGTCGTCAGTGGGTTAAAGGACAAAACTTTCTATGTTGTGTGTCACGTAACATATTCCCGGCCAGGGTCAATTAATACAGAGCGTGTTGTTTCGTCTGCCTGGCGTACCTAAAACGAGCAAGCCATCAAATGAGCATTTACGGCAACGAAGCAAGCAAATTTTGATTTGCATTAAAGTTACTTGCAGCAGCATCCATCTTCCGTCGAATCTTTCTGTTCCGATGGCACTAAGTGTGTTATTGTCGAGGTAAATCATTCCGCCGAAATTTGCTGCCCAGTAAAACATCAAAAATGCCTCGCACAATTTTCGTTTGCAATTACTAATAAAAAGCAGAGCGCTATTCAGCGATATCGAGTTTCCAAATATTAAGACCCTTGCTTAAAATTTACATTCAAGGACCACAGATAATACCTTTGCTTTTTATGCTTTGTAATATTGCTCGACACTGAGCTTGTAATGTTGAATTATTGAAAGTCCAATAAAATATATTGTGGAAAATATTCTGTTTCAAGTAACTGCTTCATGCTTTTTGCTACAGTGGGTGAGAATGTACGGTTGTAATGCTGTACATTTCATACTGTTGCAGGCGTACTGTTGCATTGCACGTATTGTAGAATAAACGCAAATTTATCGAATCGGATAGGCTGAGAAAACAGCTCCACTAAATAAATAAACCTGAATAATAAGGAACCCTTCTGATTAGAAATGATAGGTATAATATGCTGAAATTTCGCTTAGAAAGAAAATACTTATATTATTGCAGAGTACTAGTGGTACGCAAGAAGCGGGATGAGGTAAGTTGTGCCTGATGTGCAGCTTCAATTAGGAACACAACTGCCATGTATTCTAGGGAAGTGTTGCAATATCGTTAAGGGAACTTTCGTGGCGATACCTCAACTTCTCGCAGCACCATATGACGAGGCCGCGACGAAAATAGCCTCATTGGGACATGAGGCAAAAAAAAAAGGAAAACGTCTAACGGAGCCTGCGCACATCGAAGAAATTTTGGCACTGTGCCACCACAAGTCTTTATGCCACCGCTAATATATTTGTACTTCCTATTCCTAATCTCACAAGGCGTCGATAAGCGATGCTGACACTTCCTGTCACTGCAACTTTGCTGTATGCATTGCACTCGAGCACAAGCTTTATTCACCGAGGATTGTAGCAGCGCTATGTACGCGACTTGTTTTGGAGTGACCCATAGAGTGTGAAATATATTTTTCTGAGCGATATTTTAGGCCTGTCTAGCGTTTTATAGAGGTGCTAAGTTTTATGTCGTGGTTTAACTAAAACTCGGTTGCTGGCTCTTTCCTTGCTTACAATAGAATGTATGTTGTTGGTTCTTTTTGCGAAGGTTCTTAAACCCTTCCTGTCGTGTAGTTTAGCGTGCAGAAGAACAGGAGGCGTACTTGAAGGTGGTGATTACAGAGCATATATTTGCAGCAGAGCATATATACAGAGAGTACAACTGGAAGCAGAAATGAATTTATAAACATGACACTTCGAGCTACTTTACTCTTAGACCTGACTGGTTAAAACCTAACTAGAGCAGTCACGTGAAATGCCTACGTATGGAGTCCCAGCTCAGAGTCGACTAAACTCTCTTCGCTCATATCCCGTTTTACACAATCACGAAACAAATAGGGGCGGTCATTTTCAGCTACCGGCCACACATATCAATTGCCCAATGAAGAAATATGCTAGATGGGTATAGCCCCGGGGGTTGGCCACAGCCTCTAACCAAGGACCCAGCTAGCAATACAAATTTGTACAAAGAATAGGGCGACACTTTGTCCAGTGAGGGTGTCGTACCCTCTTCTGCCGGAAGACTTTCTTCCCGCTTGCCTTCCGCTCACCGCCGCCCCATTCACGATGCCGCTGCTAGGGAAATTCCTTCCACAGATGCACTGCCACACACCACCCGTGCCTACTTCTAAGAGAAACTACATGGAAAGGGGAAGGACCACCCAGCCGCTATGCTGAAGGCCCGCGCCGAAGGAAAGGAAATCTTCTGGCTTCCAGGTTCTGAGAACAATGCCCGAGTCAAATTCTGAGTGCTTCTTATGGAGCTTTTTGTAGCATCAGCGGACAACATAAGCGTGACCGCTTTTCGCACTGCCCAAAGTCACAGTATGAAAAGAAGACCCAAGTATCATTTGGGTGCTCGTTAACGGCAGAAACGAAGGGTGCCATATATGTGACCACCCGGCAGCACGTTCCGCTGTGCCTCTCCCCATAAATGAATAGCCTTCGGGCTTAAAGTGTCACGGAAAGCCGACGACGACGGTCCCGTCGGCTTTCCCCACACGTGGCACACGTGTAGAAGGGGGGCCGCGTCCACAATACAAGAAGCAAACAGGCTAGTGGCGGCAGCATCCAAAGTCGCGCACCTGGAAGAGATCAGCCTCACGTGCGGCCCTACACATGTCTTCAAAGTATACTGCGCACATAGAAACAAGGACGAGAAAGGTACACAACAAGCGCAGACTCGCGACAGAAATTGATATGGAAGGAAGCACATCTTATATGCCTTCAAGCATCATATATAGACCCATGCGCAGTTCGGAAATCTGCACTCTTCTTTATAAAGCTTGATGAATGGTCACTTGCACAATCATCCCCAAGCTTACCGATGAAAAACGCCTCGGCAAGTTCCCGTGCAACCTGGTCTCCACGTCTCTTTAAATATTCTGTTTTCTTTAGCAGGGGCAGGCATGCCTTGTCACGTGTAGCTTCCGGACAAGCGCAGCAGTGCAAGGCTAAATTCGACCCTGTCTTAGTCCTCATAGAAAGCTGGTGTTCCCTTAAGCGGTCATTTAAACACCTGCCCGTCTGACCGATGTACGCCCTTCCACAGGTGTACCTCGTAAACAACGCCCGTCCGATAACTAATATATGGGTTGGCATGACGCTACCCGCAGTCTTGCGTACTTTTCTCTTCGGGTATGATAAGCGGGCATAACGAGGCCAATTTGCACGGTGCAGACAGCACCACCGGCACGTCGTATCTCTTCGCCACATTCTTCAAGTTGTGGGGAACCCTGGAGCTAGGGCAGCACTGAAGGCCTTCTTTTCTCTGACCGTCCACACTCCTGGCACGGTCCGGCTTTCAGCTTTCATAGGAGCTTCTCTGCCACAGTGGGAATGACCGAAATCGGGAAACCAGCTTTCACCAACCTATTGGCCTGATTACTAAGATTCGCATCTACCAGGCGCACGCAAGACTTATCCAAGGCACCTTGCATACAATAAGATGCAATGGCCCTTTTCACTGTCTTCGAATGTGCCGATCCAAACGGTAACAGGCCTTTCTGGACCCGTGGTGAGTACATCCAACATACGTGGTCTGGCGTTAAAGTCAGGTTAATATTTAAAAAGTGCAGTTTGTCATGCCCCACATACTCGTGGGTTAAGGTTAGAGCTTTGCCGTGACGTCTCAAAAAGGATAAAATCTCTTCCACAGTCACAGTGCGGGCCACATTAGGTTGACGTTTAATAAAACCTAAATAGTCATCAACATATCTAAAAACGTTCAGAATTCGTCGTCAAAAAGGCGCGCCATATCACAGTCAATGACGGGTAAAAAGATGTCATCCAGTACTGGTGCTACACACAAGCCAATGCAATGCCTTTACGCTGAACAAAGTACTGGCTGTTAAAGGATACAAAGGTTGAGTTAAGATAAAATTCAAGTAAAGACATCAAATTGTTCAGTGACGACCCGCACGTGTTTTGAAAAGCAATCACACCCGTGCTCTCAATACAAGGTCTGACGGCAGAAAACAAGGCATCGTGAGGAATAGAAAAGAACAGATTTTCTGCGTCAGTAAAAAATGCGAACTCTAAAGATTACGCCCCCTGCAGGCGAGCAACAATATCTCCCGAGTTTCTCGTCGAGTAAGGGTCTTCAACAAACAAAGACAAACTGCTTTGAAGAAATCTGCTAACTTCACGTTGCCAGGTATTTCTTTCACTAACTATGCACCTGAAGGGCTGGTCCACTTTGTGGGTTTTTACAGTAAAAACAATTCTAAACTATCACGCTTGCTACTATTAACAGCTCTCGACAGCTTTTCCAATCCAAGGTTATTGCAGAGTTCAAAGGCTAGGGTCTTGACCTTAGATACCTTTACATTCTTCTGAATAAAGTTCTTATCCACTGCTTGAGCGGCTTTTTCCTCAAACATCCCTGAAAGCAGGATGACGAGTCCTCCCTCCTTGTCAGCTTGTAGAAGGGTCAGGTTGTTGTCCTTTAAGAAAGTCACAATTTCTTTCACCGACGTCTTCAAGCTGAAAGCTCCCACACTCACGGTACTCCGAGGCTTAGTTGCAGTAGGCTGTCAACACCGTCGAGTAGACACCGCTCCTGGTCCTCGTATGAAGACTTACATGCCACTTGCCGGTTCAAAGAAAGCATTTCGTGCGCAGGCACTTTGGGCTCGACGCTGAACTTGGGTCCTTTTCTCAGCACTTCTGGGATCTCTGTCGGCAGTTCGGTGTCAACCAGTACAGTCACAGAACCACCGTCGTCCTTATTCTTTGGCCTATCTTCAGGAAGACAAAGTAATAGGCATCTCCACAATAATTCCAACGCCCGGGGTGTCTCTCGTCGTAAAGACCTTACCTTCGCTTCTCTTATCAATTCCGGGTCTGTTCGGTAGGCAAGGACATACAACCAATCATGCAGAAGCCTGATTTGACGCCACTGCTCGGACCTTAGAATCTTAAAGAGGCGTTTTACATGGCCAACAGACGGCATAACGTGGCCGAAGAGAGTGATGAGCTCCGTCGGCACTAGCAGGCAGTAGCCTAAAAATATAAAAGCACTGGACCCTGTTCGAGTAAATCATATCATCGGTAAGCAAGGCAATGTAACAAATTGAGCATGTAACCATCAATAACCATCTATGTGGCACTGATTTAATTAATTGCAACTTCTTTGTTTTCAGGATACTCTTGTGGCAACGTTGACACCACAGCGGTGCAAATAAGAAGTGGCTATCTGAAATTCGAATTGCCTTAAAGACTTCTGGGGGAATTCCAGTCTCAGTGGCCTTAACATTCTTCAATACTTATTCACAGGGCGCACACTGGAATCTCTAGTAGCATTAGAAACACATCAAGTAATAAACATTATAATGACAATGGGCACTCATGCATTAAGAAATCAATACATATTCATGCACTGAGAGTGCATCAGAAACACGGTGGCCAAATTGCTAATGAAACTTATCAAGAATGTATCAAGAAAGTGTAGATAAATCTTAATGTACATCATGAAAAATGTAATCAACAATAATTCAGAAACTAATTTAGCTTTTTTGTAAGGGAAATGAGTCAGTTTCTAGCTTTTTCAGTCGCTAGTGCACGGTAGCCAAGATTATTGAGATGTTTGAATAGACGTTAAGACAAAGAAACAAAATTGCGGATTCAACATATCCGTAGCGTATGGGATTTATTCGCAATTGTCTCTTCGCCGTTCGCGCTGATCGATGGCAATGTTAAAGCCGAGCTCCAATTTTAGGCAAGCGCCATATTACGACCGAAGTTTGAAGAAGCCGGTTTCATGGGCTTTTGGCTTTTTAATGCAAAACCTTTCTAGCTCCAGACGACAGTGCAAGAAGAATCGGGGATTTTTCAGCAGCACATAGTTGAACAAACACAAATCTTGTTTAGAGAAACAACAATATACTTAAAAGCAAGGATAAAAGACAACAGCCTTAGAGCCAACAACGAATTAATCTCCGACAAGTCCTAATTACCGATTTTGCCTACATTTCAATTATATATATTTGTGAGACCTGAAGTTCAGAAAATGCTTGCTGCTGTAAAATATTTCATTTGGTTTAAAAAAAATTTTGGTTTTAAATATCTGCACTAAGCGTGTTGTTTTCAACGCACTACAAGATGCGCACTAGTTTAGGAAATAAAAAATCGCCTTTATTATATTATTGTTTATGGCTAGTCTGCGGGTGAACGCCCTAAGCGCGGACCCTATGGAATACAAGCTTGATACTGAAGTATCATGTGATCGCATTGTGCGCGATTGGTATGTATTGTCACGTGATGCTGTGACGTGTGTGAATGGCAACGCCGAGAGGGGGAGCGTGGCACTTGTTAAGAAGTCAGCGCGCAGATCGCTCGTGCGGGTCTCTCAATCTGTACGGCCCAGCATGCCGAATAAACATGTTGCTTAGTCGCTCTGCCTCTGCTTCGCTCGCCGCGGCTACAACATAATTGGCGACGAGGATGGGATCCCGCTGGACTACGTAAAACGCATCGCGGCGTTCGTGATCCCGCTGGACTACGTAAAACGCATCGCGGCGTTCGTGATCCTGCTGTACTGCGTGAAACTCATCGCGGTGTGCGAGGAAGCACCGGCGTTCGTGGAGAGCGTTTGGGCGAGGCACAGGGATGGCAACGCTTGGAAGTTTCGACCAGTTCGTCGAAGACGGAGACGAGGATTTTGGGTCCTACGTGGAAAGGTTCGAGCACTTCCTGAAGGCCTCCCAGGTGAGCGACGACCTCAAGGTCTCGATGTTTATTACGGCAATAGGCAAGAGGGCTTACAAGACGCTGAGGACTTTGCTAGAGCCTAAAACGCCAGAGGACAAGACTTATGCGGAACTCGTAGAAGTGCTGGGAAGTCATTTCACCCCAAAGCCCATGGTCATCGCAGAACGATTCAAGTTTAATCGGCGGTACCAGCATCTGGGAGAGTCCATAGCAGCATATGCAGTGGAGTTGAGGCGTTTGGCAGCTTCATGCGAATTCGGGGAATTCCTCGATGAGGTTCTTCGAGACCGCTTTGTAGTGGGCCTCTGCGACAGCGCAACGCAAGCAGAGTTGCTGAAGAGAAGCAAGTTGACGTTTTCGGACGCCTGCGACGTTGCGAAAAGCATCGAGCTAGCGCGGAAGGAAAGTCGGGAATTTCAACCGACCGGGACGCAAGGTACAGTCGACGCCGTACGTCATAAGCCAGGCGGTGGGAAACGCCAGCAGCCGCGTTCAACCGGTGCAGGACTAGCAAGGGACCGAGTGTCTGAATCGCCGGTCTGTTTTCGGTGTGGCTCAGCGCACGAAGCATCGAACTGCAAATTTCGCAAGTATCGTTGTCGTGCATGCAAACGTTACGGATACTTGGCGAAAATGTGCAAGTTCAAGTCTAGAGACGCGGCTAATTCGGTAGCTGTGGAGGACGCGGATTGTGACCAAGTGTTGTTGTACAATGTCTATTCTTGTGCAGAACGCCCAGGGCATTATGAAATCTGTCTCAAGGTAGCCAAGAAGGATGTTAACATGCAAATAGACACGGGTGCGTCTGTTTCCATTGTGCCAGAAACGCTATACAGGAAATTGTGGCCCAGTCTACCTAAAGAGCCTTGCCACATAAAGCTGAGGACATACGGTGGGTCGCCGCTAACAGTCACAGGGAAGTTGACGGTTCCAGTTGAACATAATGGTCAGTGCAGGCAACTTCCGCTCATTGTCGTTAAAACCGACAACAATAGCGACATTGCGTTGCTAGGGCGTGACTGGCTGAAGGCTCTTAAGCTAGACTGGTCAAGTGTGCATGGCGTGTGTTTAGACAAAGTTGCGGCGCTACTTGAGAAGTACGCAAAGGTGTTCGAGCCCACTCTGGGGCTGATCAAAGGTAGTCCAGTCAGGCTGGTTTTGAAGGAGGGGAGCAACCCCGTATTTTGCAAAGCGCGAAAGGTGCCATTTTCTTTGAGGGAAACCGTGTAACTTGAATTGCAGTCTCTTGTGAACAGGGGAGTGTTAGTCCCTGTACAGAAAAGCGACTGGGCGACGCCCCTAGTTGTTGTGCCTAAGGCGAACAACAAAGTCAGAGTGTGTGGGGACTTCAAGGTTACATTGAATCCGTGCCTGCGAACTGACCATTATCCACTTCCCGTGATGGAAGATTTGTTTGCAAAGTTGTCAGGATGCAAGTATTTCACAGTGCTTGATTTGTCGACAGCGTACCAACAGCTGGAACTGCATCCGGAGGCACAATCAATGGTGGTTGTCAATACACACCTGGGGCTTTTCAAGTACACGCGCTTGCCCTATGGCATCACAAGTGCACCTGCTATTTTCCAGTCTGTCATGGATGATGTGTTAAAAGGGCTTGAGCGGGTAAGCTGCTACTTGGATGATGTGCTTATCGCAGGTTCAACATTTGACGAATGTTTTCATCGAGTGGAAAGGGTGTTGGCACGTTTTCTAGAAAGAGGCATGCGATTGCAAAAGGAAAAGTGTAAATTCTTTCAGACATCTGTCTCTTACCTAGGCCACATTCTGGACGACAAGGGCGTTCGGCCATCAGATGAAAAGGTGAAAGCGATAAAAGAGGCACCAAGTCCAAAAGATGCGGCACAGTTGCGAGCTTACCTGGGCTTGATTAACCTCTACGGGAAGTTTGTACCGAACATGTCAGCTAAGCTTAAGCCTCTGTATAATGCTCTAAAAAAAGAAAAGGGATTTCAGTGGTCACAGGAAGCTGAGCAAGCGTTTCAAGAAAGTAAGAGCTGGTTGACACAAAGCAATGTGCTGACATACTACGACCAGAAAAAGCCGATAGGACTAGTGTGCGGCGCTTCGGCTTACGGCGTAGGAGCCATTCTTTTTCATAAGATTGGAAGCGACGAAAGGCCAATTGCCTATGCTTCCAGAACGTTAAGTAAAGCAGAGCAGGGGTATGCTCACATCGAAAAAGAAGCCTTGGCTGTTGTTTTTGGGCTGAAAAAGTTCCACAAATATCTGCTCGGGCATCACTTTGAGATTTACTTCGACCATCAGCCAATGGTAGGCTTAATCGCTCATGGTAAGCCCGTACCAGTGATGACAGCAGCCCGCATGCAGCGCTGGGCTTTACTGCTTGCAGCGTACGATTATCGTTGGGTTTACCGCAAAGGTCGAGAGGTTGGAAATGCTGACGGTTTTTCAAGGTTAACACTTGCAAATCGCAATTATGTCTCGGATTATGCACATTTCTTTTCAGTTGTTGATGAAGTGCCATTGTCTGCTGTTGAAATTCAGAAGTGCACTCGAACTGACAGAGTATTGTCGAAAGTGCTGTGTTATACTATGAGTGGTTGGCCGCCGCATGTTAAAGATGATGAGTTAATGCCTTATTTAATTCGTTGACATGAGCTATCTGTAGATCAGCAGTGTGTTACACGGGGAAATCGAGTGATTATACCTCGTGGGTTGCGCAAACAGGTGTTGCATCTTTTGCACGAAGGACACCCCGGGATGACGCGCATGAAAATGCTCGCCCGTAGCTTTGTGTGGTGGTCTCAGCTCACGGAGGACATTGAGCAGATTGCGAAAAGCTGTGACACGTGTCAGTTAACACAAAATGCTCCGCCACGTATCCCACTGATAACTTGGGGTTGGCCAACTCGCAGATGGCAAAGAATCCATCTGGACTTTGCTTTTACCGATAACCAGTGGCTCCTAGTCCTAGTGGATGTGCATTCCAAGTGGACAGAAGTGTTCGTCATGCCATCCACCTCTACCGAGAAGACCATTGAAAAGCTGCGGAGTGTCTTTGCGTCCTACGGCCTGCCAGAAGAAGTAGTTACGGACAATGGTCCACAGTTCTGTGCCAAGAATTTCGCAGACTTTCTCCGCAGGAATGGGGTGCGGCATACCAGGATGCCACCGTACCACCCCGCATCAAATGGAAGCGCAGAGCGGTACGTACAGACCATTAAGCGGGACCTTTTGCCACAGGTTCTCGACGAGAGAAGAACAGGGATCAAGAAAACCTTGCAACATCGGGTTGACCAATTTCTGTTCACATACCGAAACACACCAACCGCAACCACGGGGCTGACACCCGCGGAATTGTTTCTGTCATGGAAGCCGCGCACACGCCTGACCTTTCTCCAACCGAACTTGGAAAAACGTATGGACGACAGGTTCTACCAGACGAAAGAGAAGGCTAACGAGAGAGGGCGGTCATGGAGATCATTTGAGGAAGGCGACCATGTGCTCGTCCAAGGACTACGTCCTGGGGAATCGAAGTGGTTGCGAGGCGTTATAGAACAGCGGTGCAGTGCATCCACCTACAATGTTAGAATAGGGCAGGAACAGAGGTTTGTGCATGCTGACAACCTACGTCCGTGTTCGTTTCAAAGTGTTGAATCCGGGCCAACTGTGTATCCTTCTGTGCCTAGTTCAATGCCTGATTCTGTACCGGAAGAGTCGTCTACTAAGACCCCTTCCTTAGATACGTCTGAGCCACAGGATTCCTCAGCACCACAGCCTGCCCAAGCATCTACGTTGCGGGGACAGAACGCCAGTTCGCCTGCAAGGTCCACGCTGCCTGCACCACCGCTCCGGGAGCATGCGCAACCTCCGGACACGCCACCTCTTCGGCGCAGTGCTCGTTCTCGGAAGCCTCCTGATCGTTATACCCCATAGAGCTGGTGTAAAACAGTTAGGGGAAAAGGGAATTGTGCGCGATTGGTATGTAGTGTCACGTGATGCTGTGACGTGTGTGAATGGCAACGCCGAGAGGGGGAGCGTGGCACTTGTTAAGAAGTCAGCGCGCAGATCGCTCGTGCGGGTCTCTCAATCTGTACGGCCCAGCATGCCGAATAAACATGTTGCTTAGTCGCTCTGCCTCTGCTTCGCTCGCCGCGGCTACAACAGATACCTTTTTTTTTTCATGACGTTGGCGTGACTTCCATTCCTCAAATTCCCACCACAATATCTAAAAGCGTCTAATCAGTTATGTGCTATGAACTTCGTATCATTTGTGGACAGATATAAGTTCATCGCTGCAAAGGACGTAGAACGAATCAGTTTAAGGCACCGCAACTTGCAGGAATCATTGAAAAATTAATGATTTGAGAATATGGAAACGAATATCACAATGTGTAAACAACACTTGCCAGTATAAAGTTGGTATTGCTTGAAGCGTCTAGATTTCTAATAGATTTATATCAGTTGATTGCTTCAAGCGGTCGTATGGAGAATTCCTGAATAAAACGTATACCAGAAATTGTTTACCTGTAAGCTCTTTCTCTTAAATGCGTCAATTATTTGAAGGCATTATGGAATTTTGACCTAGAAGGTGAGTATAGATACCAATGATAAAAGTAAATAGTATGGCAGGCTACCATTTACTACAGTCTGATCGGTCAAGAGTCGCAGCACCTTTAGCGGCTGGGCTAAAGCCAAAAGGACGCTCAGTTGTGGATGTGTCGGGAAGCGACCGGAAAGTTCGTTGTTGCAAGGAGATATATCACATAGCAACATAGAATGTAAGATCTATGACGCAAGGTAAACTGGATGTCGTCAAGCGATGAATGAACAGATTATGTTGGGAAAGGTTGAGGGTCGCCGGAGAAGGGGTAGGCAGCGAACGCGATGATTATATGGCATCCTCGAGGCGCTGCAGATGAAGTTATGTGATGTTAGGAAGATAGTGAGAGACCGGAAAGTGTGGCGTGATATGGTTCATAGGGTCACGAAGAGTTAGACACGACTGAACCACTGAACTAAAACAGCGTACTAAAATTTCCTAACCCGTTTTCTTTTTTGTTTTGTTGTTGTTGGCGCTCTTTTCGCGATATGAAAGTCCTTTCTGATCTCGAGCGGGGCCAATAGCTTCCTGCAAAACGCGTGTTTTTAAAGATAGAGCGAAATCCTAATACATCGAAGAATGCGGAGAAGAACGGTCTAGGCGCCAAGCATATACCTTTCGTCTTGTCCATTTAGTGTTTTGAACTGAAGGCTTTTGCAGCAAATGAGTATTTTGATATACACACAGTTGCGGTGAGAGGTAAGGAAAAGCTTAACGAATAAAGCTTGGCCTGTTACAAAATCATATAAATAAAGCTGTGAGTCGTAGCCCAGTGACCATCAGAATGTTAATGACGTAAACCACGCGTGAATCACTAGGTCAGTTGCTGTATCAGAATGGGCCCTCATCGGAATGCTATTTTAAAATAATCACAGAACTGCTCCGAGTGGAGGAACAAAAGTCAGGCCACGCCTGTGGTGTTTTCAGACCGTCACGTTATTCCTAAAGAACCGACTAAAATGATCTGTAGAAAATTTTGATGACTGACGAATGCTATCCGAAAAAGAATATTGGTATAAAGTGAGAGAACCCCTCAGATATTATCCGGCTGGGCCTTATTTTTGCCAGAAACCGTTAGCATTTCGCAGTCACATTAATTAGTTAAATATGTTCGTAATGCTAATGTATGCAAACTATTTAGGACCTTAAAAGTGACGACATTATAAAAGAGTTCGAACATAACCCTAATTTTTTAACAAAGCTTCGAGATATAAAAAACTTATGCCACCGAAAATTGGTCTTTGTGCAGACCGTTTTTATTCCGTCAAATGTGCAAAATATTATTTCCGTGTACTTGTTAGCTGATTAATTTTGACCAATTTTATTTGCCACTAATAAAATTCAACTTACCGGGGGAACACAGGGCTTTCAGAGCTCCATAAATTGAGGCTTACTACTCAAATATGCCGCTCACTTTCCGCGTCAGGCATCTCCAGACAATTGTGATTAATATTGTGTAAATTTTAATATGGCCGCATATTTAAAAAAAATCAGGCAGGGACCGTGTTCGTCCTTAGTGCAGCTATAACGTTGGAAGGTAATAAAATGTACATTTCTCGCACGATTCATACTGTTATGCAAGTCTTAAAGAAAACATTTCCTGTATATCTTATCTTAAACTGAATGCGACAGCATTAACGCTTTTTACAGCAGCGGCGGGTATTAGAGGACATGCCATATGCGGTGCACCCGCATCATAGAGAAGGTTTCGGCCTTGATTCCTCAGTGACAGTCTTTTCCGTTAGCCATGCGTTCGAGCGCTTTGCCCGTTTACGTGCACTCCGAGATATAGCAGTTCCCAACCACCTACGTGAAGGCGAAATAATGTTCTGCTGAATTTATAGTCGTTGCTTCTTGAATTCCCGTTCATCGAGTCTTATCATTTGGTGTAGCTATGCGACCACCCAGAACAGAACGTCTCAGCGTGATCCTACAAGTTATCAAGGATGACCCATGAAGAAGCCTGGGCCGTCTTTCTTATCGTTTTACATATTTTTTTTGCATATCTTATAAACCATTCATAAAATCTCCGCTTTTAGCAGCCAGCACCAAGTAAGCTGACAAAAAGATTGAACCCATAGGTCGCTTTTGAATGACGTGAGCTGTTTTTAATTCAGAAAGATTTATGACACAGAACGATCAATACCTGCTTCTCTTATCGAACTTCCTGAACCATGATTGGGCGGCCGTATTGCAATGTTTCTGGATCTCTTGAAGTCCCCTGTTGCAGAATAGAAAGGTATACACATTCCTGCCGAGCAGAGTATGACTTTTGTGCATAATAGAGGTGAAGAAAAACAGCGAGAAAACGAAGACGAGACCACACAACACTGTTTTTCTTCCCCTCTATTATGCACCAACTAGGCTGCCAAAATGCTCCCTTGGACTTTTGTGCAAAAGCGTTAAAAGTGTAATCGGCAGAAAAATCAGCGTTTGACGTCCAAGAAAAAATGCGCCCCCAAACTCCAGTTTGGTCACCGCCACTGCAACGTCACAACAAGGAAGGCCAACCAGCAGCTTCTGTCCAGCTTGAAAGGACGAAGGCGAATGGAGATATTTGAGGGTCTTGTGGTAATCATAATGGTCAGGTCCAAAATTTAATTCCTCAAAGACGAAGACAAAAAAAAAAACCTTCTACGCACGAACAACTTCATGCTTACTTTATAACAACTTAATACGCCAATTTGTGTTGTAGTCCCCGGAATTTAGTGTAACAATGGGCCAACCGTTAAGTACATATTAGGTTATCACAAGTACGAAAACAACCTTGGCCCACCCTATCTCTTTGTTAGGCCTCTTTCTAAGCTGTGGATTCCAAAGAAACATCATTTCGATTCTTTTGAAGTCTCCCCACGTAAACGTATTAAATACTTCAAAAATATTGCTTCGGAGATCATTGGCGAATGCGATGACATCTCGCCCGATATTTTTCAGTTTCAATGGAAAAAGTTTCCACATTTTATCTATGTTTAATTCGCATTTTGGCACTTCAGAATACAGCGGCACGAAAAAAATAGGAAGAGATTCATTTTAAGACGCAACTTCCCTGAAGGCAGAAAAATACGGAACATGTCTCTGTGCAGCGAAATATTCGATAGTGATAAGCCGTGTACAGCAGCATGTCCGCTCAGGGATACACTAGCCTAAACAGGGACAAAGATAATACCTCAGCAAAGAAACGCTGCTGCGTTTTTCAGAAATATGCACAAAATAAAAGCATTGCCAGCCCTAAAGCAAGTGAAAATTTAAATCACTCTACGTTCCGCTCGCTGCCGATATAATTAAATCTCCTAATGGCCACTCTATGCGCTACATAGAACGCATTACTTGACGCTATAGTTGGAGCTAGGCATAACAAAAATTAACACAAGACGCAAAAAACGCAGAAGCCGTAGTGAAGCAGAGGCAAGCAGCAATACCCAAAAAGTATCGTGCATTAACTCGCTTGCTCATCACTGCAGCATATATTTGGACAATAAAGTGTTCCAAATAGTACAAAACGTTGCAAAAACTTATTTATTGTTCTTTTTTTAAGCGCGTTTAGAATCAAACCCACTCAAATGGCAGCTATTTTGCAAAAAACAATAAAGAAAATAGCTTGGTTCTGGTAGCTGACTAAACGGAAGCGAATGTAAAGGCTCTACAGTTGCTTTAAACTGCATGATCGCCTTTTTTCGACGTAGCAACTATCACAAATGAAACCAAGTATTGCATCAGTTCACTCCCATTCTCTAAGTTCTGTCACTGTCATTTCTAACAGCCGCGGATGTTTTAACGCCAGAATTGACGCGCTCTTTTACCAATCAAGTTAGACAATTTTTCCTTTTTACTTACCTGAAAGTGAAAGGTAGGAGTGTGACGAAAAGATACCTTCCTAGAGGATTTGTGGCCACAGAGTGTTATACCACCGGCGAGTGGGTCACCATATTTGTAGTTACTATTGAAGGATCGAGCGATAGCAGGACAGAATACGTAAGAAAAGATATCTACTCAATAAACTAAGCCTCCGTGACACGCTCCAAGTATTCTTCTAAGTGTCTCAGTAACCGTGCTCAGCCTTCAGAGTGTCGAAACTGTTGTCCAAGTACTACGTTAGTTTAATTCGGAGGAATTCCTTTACAAATAGTAGATATCCTATGTCCTATTTTTAATGTGCACTTAGAGTGACGAATATTTTCACTTGAACTTTCCTACCGTTGCTCCTCTTCAGTCTTAACTGAACCTAAATTGGTTTGGTCAGGTCTTCTAGCTGGACTGTGGGTGCTTAAGCTTTAAGAACGCTGTTTTTGGGCCTCCGCGATTTGCGTAAGAATGATGTAGCGAGTAATAAAACTTACTGCCCTTCAGCCAACCAAAATATAAGAAGAAAAAAAGCGAGAGAAACGTGAGCGAAAGGAAAGTGCGAGGCATAATAGGCATTTGTACAAAGATACGGGCTTATGCAGTACAAGCTTATAAGCCTTGTAAATGCACGCAGGAAAACGCATTATGACGAAAGTTGAATGCCATCTCTGAATGAGCCTTACTTCCTTGGCAAAACAAAGGTCACCTCGTTAGTCTCCGACAGCTATAAAGACCAGCCCATTAAGAGCGAACATAAAAAAGGGTGGCTGGACTCAGATAAAGGCGTGCTAATTGTTCGTGAGCAACAATGCTGGTAGCATGTAGTCGTACAAGAAACGTGATGGCCTACCGTGCAGCACCCGCTGTGTTATGCGATGTAGTTTTTAAGACGCGATTGTAGGCTTTTTCCGTAATTAGGAGCGGCGTCTTTGGCATGTCTTGAAGACCAGGATAACACGCCCTGATGTATGCCGGCTCATTACAGGTACGCCCTTCATATTCTAGGCAGCTTTAGGTCATAATTCCACACAACTCTAAACTGCTCTTTCTGTTATAGTTATTTTTGAGATCTTAATAAAATGTACCTCACATTCACTGCGCGAGTAGTGCGCATATGTTCCTGTGATGGTAAACTATTGTTATTGGTATCTATCACAAATAGCCAAGAACAATGGAGCGACAGCATGCACAGGCACTGACGAAACAATTGTGTTCATCAAACCAGTATTTTTTTGTCACAAGCAAGGTTTAACTAACAAATACTTTTGTTTTGAATGGGATGAGCTGTGTTCCTGTCGGATATCTGCAGAAACTCATAACACCATGCAATATCCTTTTTCTAAGCCGTACACATACTCAAGATTAATAATCTCGCACTAAGCTTCATTGCACAAGCTATCCTATTTACTTTCCAATGCATCTTTTCGGGATTTCGCTCCCGTTCAAGCATACACCTCGTCTATCAAGTTGCCTTAAGTCGCCAACGAATGGAGATAACTTGCACGTGATCACGGGACCATTATGTGCACACAGACCGTGCCTGCAGCCTCTCCATATTTCCATTGCCATTCGATTGACCATGTGGTCGTAGAAACGCATCGCCAAACGGTGATACATATCTTAGGGATCATTCCTCATAGAGTGGATGGTACGACGTCTTGCGCGCAGTTGCTGTGATGGCTGTTACCGTTATGGAAGTCGCCAGCGATAACGTGGCGCCACATTATTCACGTTGCTAAGCGTCTATCCATGCATCAGCACAACCACTAGCAAGACACTTGCCATTAAAGGACCAGAGTCTGCGTGAAGAAAATAATTGACAGTTTAGAGGTATGAAAAGTTTTTGTACACACTTATGAACATAAAAACTATGCCGAGTGTGACATTCGCCGTTCTTGAGCTTTACCCCTATCCATGATCAAGAGTGTACTGGCACAACGCTCAGTTCTGAATCGACGATGCAATTTTGCAGCCATCTATTAATGCGCAATATCAGAGATATGGTAAAGGAAAGATTCCTCCGATATCAACTTGAAGTTCATTCATTATTTCAAAGTAGTACTCAGGACTAAAAACTATGGTAACAGCTTGACTGAAGATGCCGACTCCTAGAGATAGCGGCAGTACAGAAGGGAGGCGAGGGTTAAAAGATTTCTCAATTAGACCAGCCACACTTATGCTTAGCGCGAACGCGCACTCAAGAAATCACAAAAGGAAGAAAACACACATGTAGTGAAAGCAACTAGATTATGCATAGTATAGATGTCACATAACAAGAATAATCAACAAGAAATTTTATATGTCGGCTTCTTTCACATAAAGAAATTGTCATGGCAGTACTCACAAATTTTGTGTTCTGAAATCCTGGTAATATAAAAATTGTCATGGCTTAATTTGTTTAGCAAGATGGGAAGGTTGTAACCTAAGACCAGTTCCCAGATTAAGTTCTTGGTGTTGGGGTGATACAAGTTTCTCTGTGTCTCGTGTTACAGCAGCTGATGTTTTCAATGAGTTGTAAAAGTGCAGTGAAGGGGTTATCACGTTGTTCTAAAAGGTATTTTTACCATAAGGGAAGCCTGTAAAAGTGTAACGCAAAGATTGGAAGGATATAATACTTTATATACTTAGTTCTTGTGGGGAAAGGATATGGCACATTCGCAATAGAGCGGACAGCTTTTTCTGCAGCAAATGCAAATCTATGACGATTTGCTACCCCTGTTGTGCTTCAAACTAAGCTGCACTATTGAATGAGTTCCTACTAATGCGTAGTAGAGGACCAGCTTTACCCTTACAGACAAATATGTCTAGAGCACGCAAGTGTACCTATAGCTGAGGAAACTTTCGAACAAATGTGTTGTATGTGCGCATTCCAAGTAAGATTGGCTGAGAAAATAACCCCCAGCGTTTTTAAAGAAAATAACAAGCTGTATTTGTTGGCTATTTAATACAATTTGAGAGGTGCAGATATTTTCTTTCCCTTCGGTAGATATAACAAAATTTGTGTTTTTATCGAATTTATGCGCATAGAGTTAGCATCTGCCCGTGAGTGCAGTTGGTCAAGTGCAACGCTTGTTATGCATTGCCCGTTGGATTGAGAAGTGCCTGTGAAAAAGAAGGTTGTGTCATCTGCAAATTACACAACTTGAACATAACTCGCGCTGTGGACGATAACATTTATATAAAATAAAAAAAATTAATTGCCCGATAGTGCTTGCTTGGGGCACTCCGAATGTTATATGGACCATAGAAGAGGCTGCTTTGTTTATGTCTACATTTTGTGTTCAGTGAGATAGGTAAGATTGTAATAAATTTTGGTATTGGATCCGGACACCGTACCAGAGTAACATAAAAAGAAGAATCTCATGATCTATGAGGTCAAAGGCCTTAGTAAAATTGATAAATACAAGTAAGACGTGATGTTGGGCGAGTCGGTTCATGGTTATAACAAAACACAACTGCGCGAAGGCAACGGGACAAGAAGGCACGAATACACACACACAAAGCGCAGACTTCCAACTGAATAGATTTAGCGAAAGCAGAATGCTTATAAAGGTTATAACAAAAAAAAACGAAGAGACGGGAAAGAGCAACGTGCGCACGGCAATGACAGTGTAAACAAGACCACGTGTGGTTACGACCCATGGAAAGCTCGAATCTGACCATCTAAGCAGTTAATCTCTTGCCTTGAAAGAGATAAAGAAGGCGCGCTACCGCACTTATCGCCCATTTTTGAGATGAAAAAAGCCTCGATAACTTCTCTTTCGGTTTTTGTTTCAGGCTTAGAAAGGAACTTTGTTTTTTCCAGGAAAGGAGATTATTTTTTGGTTTCGCAGCTCTTAAATTGCAAGGGCAGATTGCTGCCAGTGCCGCTGCTGATGGATCGAATATGTTCCATGGCGCGTTCATTAAAACAACGGCCAGTCTGGCCTATGTAGGAACGACCACATGACAGAGAAACTTTGTAACTGTAGAAACACATTTTGTGAACTTGCTCCAGTGGTTCTTATTTCAAGTGCTTCTTTCCTTTCTCGTACCAGTCAGTAGAGGACACACCTTTTTCAGTTTGCAGTGCACCGAAAGAACAACGCGAATCCCATACCTTTCAGCTACCTTCTTGATGTTATTGGAAAGGCAATGAAAATACGGCATGACAAATGAAGGCTTGGATTCCGAGCATCCTTTTTGTTTTTCAGGTGATGATTTTAGCCTTTGAAGCAGTCTTTCGCAGGTGCTGAGGAGGAGATGACGAGGTAAGCCAGCAGAAAAAAGGCGATCAACTTGACACTGAAAAATGGATGAGTGTTTTAACGCGATAGCGTTAAGGAGCTTGTGTCGCAGAAAAGCCGGTGTCGTCGGCGTTGGCGGCGTTGGCCGTGAGCGATAAATCCTGGCATGCACTTCTTAAATAAAAAGCAACTTCCAAGATGGGCTGCATGGGAATCGAACCAGGGTCTCCGGAGTGTGAGACGGAGACGCTACCACTCAGCCACGAGTTTTTTTTTTTTTTGTTTATTGCCGACGTGGACATTTAAAACAAGACGATGAACAATTAAACGTGTCAGCACACTTTCGCGTGACACGGCGGGTTAAAACTTTTTCAGTTTTAGCAAACTGTCAAGCACATGAATCCATTGTTGCTGCTCGGGGAGTGTCATATGCACTTCCCCGAACCGCACAACACTGTGTATGAAATGTTCTCGTACAGGATTGACTTGTATATCTGCATTGTTAAACTGCATTCTGGTTTTCCACAAGCTGTGGAGGCCCAGGAGCATTATTGTATCAAAGGGAAACTCCTCTGTATTAGGAAAAGGTAAAAATCGTATGCCATATGCATCTAGAGGTAGCTCTTTTTTTTAAAGTTCTCTGAAGCACATCCCAAAAAAAATGGCATCCCAACAGTCCAGAAACACGTGTTCTATCGTCTCTTGTCTGTTACACAAGAAACAGTTTGTTGACCAAGGGACGAACAGGCCTTTAGCGTGCATCCATGTTTTGACTGATAATGTGCTAGTGTGGAGTTTAAAGGAAAATGATTTGACTGGTGGTGATATTGGCATCTTCTTAACTCTTGAGTTCGATGCTTGAAAGCGGTACAAAAGCGCTTCTAGTGAATGCGATGTTGCCTTAGAAACGTGCCGTAGAACGTTATACTGCGGTGTATATCGGTAATTATGAGCATGTTACTTACAGAAGTCGCAGTTACACGAGTAGCGAAGTACGTTTCCGCTATATTTCCTCTGCGCTCTGCGCACATGCAGAGCCATCTTGCGGCAAACACAGAAGAACCCCTCCTCGCACTGTGCGGCGCTGCCCCGACACGTGGCGCGCCACTCGCCCCTGACCTTTCGCCGTGCACCCTCACGGTTTGTAGAATCAAGCGTCTTTCCTTTCTTTAAATCACTATCATCGCTCACCCGCTTCTCCCCTTCGGGCCGCACGGGTATGGGTGCGAGGATGCCCCAATACCCTTGCGTTTAATAAGTTTTCTCGCTCTCTCCCCTTTCAACATCCAGCGTGCGTCACTTGAACAGTGGTGTTTAGGCGACGCGGCTCCTCTCTCCGCTCACAGCGTGATTGCTAGGTGCAGCGTCTGATGCCGGACGCCTCTGACGTGATCGCTGCGCCGTAGCGCTTCTGCTGGGAAAGCGTCCCCTGCGATGTGTGCCGAGCTGCTTCCGAGGAATCATGCTTCTGCGTGGTGCTCCCAAGCGAGATAGAGGACGATCCCATCAAGGCGTCAGCCCCATGATTGCGTCCGCCTTCATGGAGCGTCGCTGCCCGGCTTTTTCCCTCCGAGACACCGAGTTCTTTGGTTCGTTCCGCTTGCTCAGGCGCACGTTTCGTTACCATAACGCTATCGCGTTCCACTCTTGAAGGCGAAGCTTAAGCGTCCTCCAAATTTCTTTTGTGTTTCTTTAGCCGATATTTATTGCTTCAGGGCATCAGTAGCATATGAGATGAAGGATGAATGAATGATTAAATGAATAGAAAAAGGTTGGCTGATTTTATGAAGTCCAGAAGTGAGCGATGATGAGGTCCCTGCGTCCAAGTGACGTATGAGGCATAATTGGCTGCTGAAAGGCCAGCTATGCTCAGGTGCCGGATTCGTGTTGGTTTGAGTGCTGGGCAGTCCAACAGTAAGTGGTAGAAGCCGGCCTCGACGTCTTCGTTTTTACAAATCGGGCATCCTGGGCGAGGATATAAGTGTTGGAAGTGTGGCCACGTCCTAGTGACAGCTGGTGTAAGGGCAACACCGACCCGGATCCTCCTAAGGGCAACCTCCTCTGCACGGGTGAGACCGCCGGGAAGGGATATCACACATGGAGGGATAAGTTCACGTGTGCGGCGCCGGAGGTGCTCCTTTCTTGACAAAAGGAGGGTAGCGTCGTCCACTTCGAGGAGTCGTGGGATTGATGCGTCTTGGTTCACGAGGCGGGTTCCTAAATCAGCTTGACTTTGGGAAGGCAGCAGATCCCGTGGGACCTACTCAATGTGTATTGATTTTAGGATGCGGGCCGCAAGCTGGTGGATGTCTTGGCAAATTTTAGGGCAGCGGCTGACACGTCGGAGCAGACGTACTGCTTGAAGTACGTCAGTGCGGATGACAACGTGTGCTGTAGGGAGCATGGTTATGGAAGCCACGGAGCAGAGTGCCTCCTGAACTGCCACGAGCTCAGCGCAGAAAGATATAAGTGGTTCCGAAAGATGTAACGTAGTTGTCTGATTCAGGCTTGCGCTCTGTGGACAGATTGCCGTTTTGGCTTCACAGCCTTGCAGGCTTCCATCTACGTAGACTGCTATGAAATCTTGAGGCAGGTGAGTATTTTGCTCTTCAAATTTCTGGCGAAGCAACGATGCCGAGTTGGCAGACGTTGGTCTGCAGATGTCAGTTGGCTTGTTGTCTCCTAACTGTATATATTTCCAGGGAGGGAGAACGGGGGGAGGGAGGGGGCGCAGGTGGCTTTATAATAATGTGGGACGTTGCACACGCCCTCAGTGCTTGCGTGGAATGTGACAAAGTTGCCTTGAGTCTGCGAGCATCACGGCGCTGCTGCACCAGTTCATCGATGGTGTTGTGCTGCGCATTCTCCTGTAACGCTACGACCGGTGTGGATGAAATGGTGTGGGTTCAGGATTTTTGCAGGGCAGATAGGCACGCAGACATGATGATGCCACGTTTTACTAGTTTTGAATAAGCGCTTTTAAAGGGTAGTAGACTTTTCTTAGACCTTGGGCTCTACGACCAGCAAACGTGGTCATCAGTGAACAGGAGATTTAAGTCTAAAAACTGAATACGGTTTACCCTTGTCAATTCGTGAGTAAATATCAAGCCTTGCCCCTCCGAGCAGAAGGCGTGTGATGTTAGTGAGAGCGCTGTCAAGGTCAAAGTTAGAAGAAATGTCTAAAAACACTAGAAAGTCATCGACATAAAGAAATACACGTAATACAGGGTGCTTTCAAAGCTCTTTTTTGGACGTCTGTCTAAAAAAGCCATAAAAACGTCACACAGCACTGCAGCCACTGAAGACCCAATGCCAATTCCGGATTTTTGAACATAAAAGCGTTCGTCGAAAAAGGTTTCTGTGGAACTCAAGTAAAAGTGTAAAAGCTCTAAAAAATTATCAGTTGTGATGCCAGCCGTATTACGAAAACCTAGTTCACCATACTTTTCAATACAATCCCTCACAGCAGTGTTCATTCACTCATGCGGTACAGAATAAAAAAGATCTTGTACATCAACAGAAATAGCTGTGGAAGCGGAAGGCATTCCCTGTTCAGAGACAGTACCAGGTCCTTGGAGCTACGAATGACGAACGGTTCATGTCCCAGGACTTGCTTGGTCTAAGAACGGTCTACTACCCTATAAAAGCACTCATTCAAAACTAGTAAAGCGTGGAATCATCATGTCTGCCTGCCTATCTGCCCTGCAGAAATCCTGTACCCACACCATTTCATCCAGTTTTCAATGTCAAGTTGATCGTCGTCTTTCTGCTGGCTATCCCCGTCATCTCCTCTTCAGCACATGCGACAGCCTGCTTCAAAGGCTAAAATCGTCACCTGAAAAAGTAAAAGGATGCTCGGAATCCAAGCCTTCATTTGTCATGCCGTATCTTCATTGCCTTTCCCATAACATCAAGAGGGTAGCGGAAAGGTATGGGATTCGTGTTGTTTTTTGGGCGCCCTGCAAACTGAAAAAAGTGTGCCCTCTACTAACTGGTATGAGAAAGGAATCAACCACTTGAAAGAAGAACCACCGAAGCAAGTTCGCACAATGCGTTTGCGCAGTTATTTATGAAATTCCTCTGTCATGCGGTCGTTCCTACATAGGCCAGACTGGCCGTTGTTTTAATGAACGCGCCATGGAACATATTCGATCCATCAGCAGCGGCACTGGCAGCAATCTGCCCTTGCATTGTAAGAACTGCGACACCAAAAATTGTTCTCCTTTCCTGGAAAAAACAAAGTTCCTTGCTAAGCTTAAAAAAAAAAAAACGAAAGAGAAGTTATCGAGGCTTTTTTCATCTCAAAAATGAGCGATAACTGCGTTAGCGCGCCTTTTTTATCTCTTTCAAGGCAAGAGATTAACTTCTTAGATGGTCACATCAGAGCTTTTCATGGGTCGTAACCAAACGTGGTCTTGTTGACACTGTCATCGCCGTGCGCACGTTGCTTTTTCTCGTCTCTTCGTTTTTTTTGTGATAACCTTTATAAGCATTCTGCTTTCACTAAATAAATGCAGTTGGAAGTCTGCGCTTTCTGTGTGTATATTCGTGCCTTCTTGTCAAGTTGCCTTCGCGCAGTTCTGTTTTGTTAGATATAAATACCTATGGCGAGCTTATTTTCCATAAATGCTTTCATTACAACCTTTTTGAGTTAGAAAGGCTGTTTCCATAGATCTTTTTTCCTATGCCTATGTTAAAATTCTATAAATAAGTGATTTTTATCAAAATAATAAGTCACTCTGGGATCCATTATTTTCTCGATACCTTTAGAAAAGACAGTAGTATGAAAATATGTCGGTAGTTTGTGAATAGGTTCCTATCTCGTTTTTGTAAAAAGCGCTTTTACTCAAGCAATTGGAATTTCGGCAGGCAACACATCAGTAGATAAATTCAAATTTTAACATATCTCATGGGTGATATTTGAAAGCCATTTAAGTCCGGCGATTTACTCTTCTACATACTAATTATGAAAGACAAACCTTCGGCTGGTTCAGTCGGGGCTAAAAGCAGCAATTTTATGCTATTATTTCCTCGCACGTACAGAACCTAGTTTATATTGGTTATTTATATTGATGAAGTCAGGAGTTTCAGTCGGCAGGCGACAAGGCTTCGAAATCCACTGCTTTCTCAGATAAATGCTTCATTGGTTTCTAGATGATCACTACAACAAGTTAGAGGGAGATCTATAACGTTTACTTTAAAAGCCGTTCGAATCGAGTTTCCATGTCCGCTTATTGAGTGCTTGTCATGCGTTTCTCTGGCTATAGGACAGATTGCGGCATATGCCCACGACCTTAAAACTTTCGCGCTCTTCCACATAAGAACACTTAAGAGTGGTTCAATCAAACCGTTTCACAAAACAATTGAAGCACTTGTTTCAATCGTCGTCACAATTACGTCGCACTAGGAACCGAGTGTATGAACTAGGCAAATCATACTGGCCTTTGGGCAAATATTCTTATCGATGTTGCAATTTTAATACAGCGATAGGTCCCCTGGGTGTGAGGTTTTAGAGGTAGCTAGAATAAGGGCATGCAGGCAAATCAGGAGTGGAATGTTGCGCTTGGCCCCATTTTGGGTATTTTGAATTCTAAAATCAGAGAGGTGGGTCTTTGCGATATATGTGATCGTGCTATATTCACGTCACGCCACAATAAGTGCCGCAGCAGGAATGACTACTAAAATTTAAAACCTGTCCTAGCGAAAAAACGCTATGAGTCACAATAAACTCATACAGATTTCTCATACTAAACTCATATAAGTCTCATATAATCACATTCAAATATCATTCAACGTATGAGAAATATATGAGATTGTATGAGATATGTATGAGTTTAGTATGAGTTCAGTATAAGAAATTTGCATTAGGCTATTGTGACTCATACGGTTTTTTTTCCCCCTTCATGGATCACTGCCTTGTCGTGGCGGAGGGGCTTGCGAAACTCGATGAAGTCGTGAGCTCTGCTGTGTAGGGCCACCCAAGATAGACAGGTCACGACTGATAGTTCTGGCAAATTGTGATTCACTGGAGAAGGTAATGGCAACCCACTCCAATATTCCCTGCAAAAAAACCATATGACCAATTACAATCGCGTTAAGGATATGGCGCCGGAAGATGAGCCCCACAGGTTGGAAGGCATCCCAAATGTTACTGGGGATGAACAAAGGGAGATTCCTAGTAGCTCCAGGACGAATGAAGCGGCTGGGCTAAAGCCAAAAGGACGCTCAGTTGTGGATGTGTGGGCAAGCAACCGGAAAGTCCGCTGCTGCAAGGAGATGTATCACATAGCGACATGGAATGTAAGGTCTATGACGCAAGGTAAACTGGATGTCGTCAAGCGTGAAATGAACAGATTGAACATTGATATCTTGGGTATCAGCGAGCTCAAGTGGACCGGAATGGGAGAGTTTAACTCCGGCGACCATTATGTCTTTTATTGTGGGCACGAATCCAAGAGAAGGAATGGGGTCGCTCTCATAGTAAACAGAAGAATGGGCAAAACAGTGCTAGGGTACAACCCCTAAAACGACCGAATGATTTCACTCGAATCCAATGTCACCCTCTCAACATAACAGTTATCCAAGTCTATGCCCCAAGCACTACTGCTGAAGAAGCTGATGTTGAGAGATTTTATGCTGACCTGCAATGCCTTTTAGACCGCACTACATTATCAGACATCCTTTTCCTCATAGGAGACTAGAATGCTAAGTTGGGGAGTGAAGAAATATCCGGAATTGCAGGAAAGTTCGGTCTTGGTGAGCCAAATGGAGCTGGGCAGATGCTAGTAGCATTTTGTCAAGAAAACAACCTGACCATAGCTAATACACATTTTCAACAGCACGAGAGGCGCCTGTAGACATGGACGTCACCGGACGGTCTGCACAGGAATCAGATTGATTATATTCTTTGCCGGCAGAAATGTAAAATTGCTATACAAGCAGTAAAAACAAGGCCTGGGGCCGATTGTGGCACCGATCATCAGTTTCTTGTTGCCAAATTTAAGCTTCGATTGAGGAAAACGTCGAAAACTAGAAGACCTTTCAGGTATGATCGGGATCAAATTCTATCAAAATATGCTGGGGAAGTGAGATATCAGTTTCAAGAATTAGATCTAGAAGACAGAGAGCCTGAACAGTTGTTGACTGATGTTCGTGATATAACACAAGAAGTTGCTTCTAAGGTAGTTCCAAAGTGAAAGAAGTGCAAGAACGCAAACTGGTTATCTGAAGCGGCTTTGCAATTAGCTGATTAAAGGAGGATGGCAAAATTTATGGGGAAAAAAGAAATATACAAGTTTCTCAATGCAGATTAGCAAGAAAAGATAAGAGTGCCTTCCTGAACATACAGTGCCAAGCAGTTGAGGACAACAGCCAATTGAGGAACACAAGAGCTCTGTACAAGACAATCAAAGATATCAAAGTAAGCTTCGGTGCTAAGCTGGGCGTGATAAAGAACAAACAAGGCAGGGACCTCCCTGAAGCCTCAGAGATAAAGAAGAGGTGGCAGGAATACACAGAAGAACTGCACAAGAAGTAACCGGACGCGCAGACCCAACATAAGACAGTTGTGATTACTGATCTCGAGTCAGGCAACCTGAAGAGTGAAGTTGCATGGGCCTTAGCCAGCCTTGCTAAGAACAAAGCTAGAGGAAGTGATGGCATTAGAGCTGAGTTGATTCAAACCCTCAACCATGACGCAGTTAACATTCTGCATACATTATGTCAGAAGATTTGGACAACCCTGCAGTGGCCACAGGATTGGAGGAGGTCAGTTCACATCCCCATTCCAAAGAAAGGCAGTGCCAAAGATTGTTCCAACTACCGCACGATCGCGCTTATTTCGCATGCTAGCAAGGTGATGTTGAAACTCTACCAAGGTAGGCTGCAGCAGTATGTGGATCGCGAGCTTCCGAACGTGCAAGCTGGGTTTCGTAAGGGCAGAGGAACTAGAGACCAGATTTCCAACCTTCGCTGGATTATGGAAAAAACAAGAGTTCCACAAACCCATCTACTTCTGCTTTATTGATTATGCGAAAACGTTTGACTGCGTAGATCACAGCAGATTGTGGCAAGCTCTCCAAGGGATGGGAGTACCAATTCACCTCATCTGCCTCCTCATGAACCTGTATGAAGGGCAAGAGGCCACAGTCAGGACTAGGCATGGTCTTCCTGATTGGTTTCCGATTCAGAAAGGAGTGAGACAAGGCTGCATATTATCGCCCTGCCTATTTAACCTATATGCCGAGTGCATCATGAGGAAGCCACGTCTGGACGAGATTGCTGGAAAACGTATAAACAACCTTAGATATGGGGATGATATTACTTTAATGGCAGAAAGCGAAGTGGAACTCGAGAGACTTCTGATGCGCGTAGAAGAAGAGAATGAGAAGTTTGGGCTTAAACTGAACATTAAAAAGACAAAGATCACGGCGTCTTGCCCTACAAGTCCTGGAGCATCAAGGGACAAGAAGTGGAAGCAGTGACAGATTTTCTCTTCTTGGGCTCCAAGATTACCCCGGAAGGAGACTGCAGCAATGAAATTAGGAGACGCCTGCTTCTGGGAAAGAGAGCCATGGCTCTCCTTGACCGCCTAGTAAAGAGCAGAGACATTAGTCTGCCAACCAAGATCCGTAAAACTCGTGCTATGGTCTTTCCGGTTGTGATGTAGGGATGCGAGAGTTGGACTGTGAAGAAGGCTGACCGCCGAGGAATTGACGCGTTTGAATTGTGGTTCTGCTGGAGACTCTTGAGAGTTCCTTAGACGGCCAGAAGATCAAATCAGTCGATATTGTCGGCCATAAACCCTGACTGCTCATTGGAGGGTCAAATTCTAAAGTGAAAGCGCAGCTTCTTTGGTCATCTGATGCGAAGAGAGGAATTGGTGGAGAAAGATTTGATGTTGGGAAAGGTTGAGGGTCACCGGAGAAGGGGTAGGCAGAGAACGCGATGGTTAGATGGCATCCTCGAGGCGCTGCAGATGAAGTTATGTGATGTTAGGAAGATAGTGAGAGACCGGAAAGCGTGGCGTGATATGGTCTATAGGGTCACGAAGTGTCGGACAGGACTGAACGACTGAACTGAACTGAACTGAAGTGACGGTTTTTCGCTAGGGTTCCAGGGAAAGGCAAGAATGCAACCACTCATGTTTAGTCATTGTCTGACGAAAACTTTAATGCATAGTTGGTATGGTCCGGCATATTATGTTGCCACTGTGATCATGAAATTACTCTAGAAGAGCGTGGTTGTGCAGCCTGAACGAATTAAAATAAATTTTTTTGTTGACAATATACTGCTCCTGCACTAGTGGGTACTGCTCAGATTTTAATGCAGTTCTGAACCTAACACAATTAAATAGCCTGAGAATTTTCTTCTCACTGCATGCTTGTGTGGTATTCTAGTAGTGCTATTTTTTTGCAAAATTACGTGGATCAGCTTGCAGTGTCTCATAGCTCTGCAATCAACTCATGCAGCATTAATGAGTCACTGTCCTATTCCTGCTATATGCACTTCGCTCTAATAAGAATTTTCTTCACTTCGGTTTTTCGGGAGCCTTTCATATGGCATTCTCAAAATAGCCTTTATTTTCTGGTCGCAAAAACATGAAGTAGGGCTCCCAAATGCACAACTGCCAATACTTTGTCACGTTTCCGGGACGCGAAAAATTCGCAGAGAACAAAGGATTCCTAGAGGTAACTTAAGACGCCCGATTGTCAACATTGTTTTATGTAAGTTGGCAAAAATGGCCTATATTAATGAAAAGTAAAAGCAAGAAAGCATTTTTACCCCTTAGCTGAATATTAGAAAGAACGATAATGATGAAGGCTACTTGTTTTAGCAATTAAAGTAGGAAGGATGCGTATTCAGTAGACTGGGATATTCTTTGCTGCCAGTCTAGAACAATCAGCGCTCAAGCATGGCAAATTCTTTTTCACGCGAAAAACACTACAAATTGCAAAATGTACAGGCTAGTTAGACTGATATTATAGAATAAGACCTGATATAAGAATATAGAATAAGAATATAGAATAAGACCTGATATTATAGAATAAAAACCAGCACTCGCCAAAATAAAAAATGAAAAACATTGACATTTTGTGACATCTTTTACACCTGCCAAAGTTTTTATTTTTATTATTTTGGCGAGTGCTCGTTTTTTTTTTTTTTACTATGTTGCCGTTTTGCCAAAAGAGTTTTCGTAAAGGACTCTAATAAGGTATGACTTTGTGCTGTCTTCATCAATGTAAGTAAAGTTTAAGTAGAACAGAAAGTCGTGAAACGTTTGTGCGTCAGTGACCCGTAAACTAGTGGTGGGGCAGGAAAGAATGTCGCAAGGGAGAAAACAAATGTGGGTAATATTTTTCGCAATGTGACAAACGTAAGCATTAAGAAATCGGAGGCATAGTATGAAAAAGCCACCAAGCATCACGCCAGTACCATGTTAGTCGCGGTGATATAGGCTTTAATAAGTAACGCCGCCTATTCCGCTCGGGTTCTCCGGCGAACTAAGACAACGGCTCCTCTCACCACTTGATGAATGGGTTTCCTGCCAAGCGGACCTTGCTCTGATTACAAAACTTCGCAGAGTTCGTCGAATTCTTTCCTTCTGCTGAAAGGTTGTGCGCCCATCTCTTAGGCAGCTGACAGCGGAGCTTTGACGTGCCGGAAAGGCTGATGGTGTCCGGAATGGGCGCAAGACATGGAGCCCTGGCTGAACGGGTGAAGATATTTGTTCCCATTTCTTTTAAAAACTTTATTGTGTGCCACCTCTTTGAAATTTCCTCTTATACGGACTGACGTCTTATGGTCGAAATATTTCAAACGATATATTCGGCCTTTACGAGTGTCATTATGGCTCTGTGTAGTTGCCATTTCTCAAGCCAATAACGATCTTCAAAACTTGCTACTGCACTTGTTAAGCTGCAAAAATTAATACTTGTGTAATTATATACATTAAAGGACGAACGAAATATATTCGATGATAATTTTTACGCTAATATTTATTTATTTTCGACAGCGGCTGAACGTACACACTTTTACTGACCATGTTTTTCGTCTTGTAAATGTAATCTTCATCGCGAAGGTTTTGAGGCGAGAGTCGCCTAACAGTCGAGCGGGAACTAATAGAAGCATCGTTTGTGAGTGAAAGAGGCAATACCTGCACGCTCGAGGATTCTGAAACAAAAAACAACTCAGAGATATAGCGTTTTCCATATCGCCGTAACGTTTTGCTTTGTTTTTTTTTCTGTTTTATATTTTATTTTTCTCAATTTGATTTTAAGATAGGACACATACACAAAGTTTTGCCTGCCCTAGGTAAAATGCCAATAACGAAATTTTTTGAAGCTGTCCCAGAGGAGTATTGTACTAAACGCTCATTGCCCTCTGTCAGGTGAGGGCGTCTCTATTTTTCAGCTAGAGACTGATGACTAATGGGTTTGGTTTGCTTTTGTTTGGTTTCTGTTGTTTATTTCCCAAAACAACGTGGGCTATAGAGACGCCATTTTTAAGGGTTCTGCCAATTTCGACCACGTTGGGCTCTTTAACATGCACTGACATCGCACAGCAGATGCGCGCCTTGCTCTTCGCCTCCGTCGAGAAGCAGCCGCCACGGCCAGGTTCAAAAATTTTGTTGTGACCATTCTTGGTTACAGAGAAATGTCGATGTTATCAAACCCCTTAGTGTAAACAAAACAAAATGGAGGTTATGTCTTTCAACCTTCGCTTTTATCACCTCTGGGTCCGGTACCCAACTTAAAACTTTCGTCCAACAAGTCCAATCATGGTATTATTATGATACACATCTCTGTCAAGAAATTAAGTGCAACACACGTTTGCGCTCTGTCCCTCAACAAGGGAAGCTACTCCCATACAAATCACTAGTTTGATCAGAATTACAACACGTAACTACCATCTGTTCTCCGAAACAATCTCTGTCTAACTTCAATGGCCTCAGAACAGTAAAGGTAGATTCATTCAATTCCCTTATTCTTTTTACATCAGTGTCAATTAAATCACAATATTGCTTTCCGGCCCTTGCTCATTCTCGCCGCATTGGTTTTCTTTAAGGAGTCTCATGTCCGAAAGCGACTCATCCTATGAGATATACATCGTGGAGGGCTCAGTATATTCGACCATCTGGGGTTCTTTAACGTGCAAGGATATCGCACAGTACAGGGCCGCCTTACTTTTCATTCCAATGGAAAAGCCGCCCTTGTTTGGTTTGGTTTGTTCTGAGTTTGAAGAAGAGGACTTCACTTGCGCACCAAATTAATTCATGTCTCAGTGCACCTGTCATTAGCAGCAGTATAATGGCCTCTCGTCCGCACGACCTTATTCATGTAAAGACTGAACAAGCAGAGACGCGGCCGTTCTTTCGAACGCCCTGCTTTATTCTATCTTCATCCTCTTCCGTTTCTCCGCTCCTGCACACTTCACTTCGTCGTCGGCTAAGCACATCACACTCGGCCACGACTGCGGTCCCTAAATGCATCACCCCCACATCGCTGCTGTCGCATCTGTTGCACATGAGGGTTTTTTTTTTCCGGGCTGTCCTTTTGCGGAGCCATGAAGATGTTCGCATCGATAATATTTGCACATGTCTGGTCCAGTTAGTGGCAAGTTGCTCTCTGGTAGAGATTCTTTGGGTCGTTGCCACTTGGGCGTTCCTCCAAGGCCTTGTTTACAGTCAAGTACCTCAAAGTTTCTCCGGTGCCAGCTACTTGGTGCTGGCTTGCTCTCCTTTTGCGGTATTCGATGGTTTTTCCTGATCTGTAACTGCACTCGTGATGCATCCGTAGTGCTGACGGAAATGGAGAAAGCTGCACCGAAATGCTTGTTCCTGCTGCCACCGCTTCCACCGAAGCACCGTGCCGTGCACAGCTTTGCTGCGTACACCGGTAGGTGCGGTCTCGTTCTTTTCCAATGAACTGGCGACGTTCCTGCTCACACTTTAAGTCTAGCACACTGACATTGGCAGCAGTAAGGCCTTTTTCTCCTGGAATCATCTCATATTGAACCTCTTGCCCTTTCCGGATGCGGCGAAGTTTACGCGAGTGTTGGAACGCGGTGCGGTGGACAAAAATGTCCTCGCCAGTGTCAGAGCGGGTGATGAAGCCGTAGCCACCGATCACATCAAACCACTTCACTGTCCCACTCATCCTCCATCGGGAAACAGAAGCTTCCTTCTCGTGCTGCACCCTTTCCTGTTGTTGTTGCATGCGATTAGCCTCACCTTCAGGATGCTTGTCCACAGATGGGCTAGAGGCGGTCCGGCATGAGCGGAGCTGCACGTCGTCGTTTTGGATGGATAGAGCCATGCATGGACGGGCAGCATGCTGAAGTGCTGCAGATGTCCCGGCGGCAGCAAGGGTCCCGCGACGACTGGCAGTGTCGTGCAAGGAGGCCGCTCGGTAGATAAAGATGGAAAGGCTGTCAGTGTCCAGTGTGGACATAATCGATGCGTGGGTGGCATCGTGAAGCCCGTCGACGATGTATTGTTTGGCTGCGGACGTGGGCCACTCGATGTTGCAGGCCTGAAGAAGACGGACCTTATCGTAAATGTAAAGGGCAACGTCTTCACCTGGAGCTTGGCGCCGCGCTCTCATCGTCGTGAGTTTGGCGTCGTGTGCACTGGCCAGAGGCGTAAACGCAGCTAGGAGGGCAGAGGTCCAGGCCGACCAAGTGGTGTAGCGGTGGCCTTCGTACTGGTGCCAGGAGCGGGCGGCACCACGGAGATGGTCTTCCGCGATGGCGAGCGTGGTGGTTGGGGACCAGGCGGAACGCCGGGCAGCAGCGTCGACAAGTTCAACCCATGCTTTGGCGTCATCAGAGAAGCCACGGAACTCCGGAAGCGGTACCGGTGGTACTGGGCACCCAGAGGACATCGAGCCTCGGCCAAGCACTGCGGCGAAAGTGGCGGTTACCTCCCGGAGGGTGGAGAGCACTTCGGGAAGGAGGGCCGCCAGAGCCGAATCCGCCGAGGAGGCATGGACGCCGTTCTCGGTCGGAATAGAAGTTCCGGGCGCCGAGTGAGCCGGTCGTGTGACTGCCCGGCCACTTCGGAGGAGGAGCGGCTCGGGGAGGTCCGGGTCGGGCCCGAAGTTGGTCGACTGCGCCATTGTAAAGACTGAACAAGCAGAGACGCGGCCGTTCTTTCGAACGCCCTGCTTTATTCTATCTTCATCCTCTTCCGTTTCTCCGCTCCTGCGCACTTCACTTCGTCGTCGGCTAAGCACATCACATTCATTTTGTAATTATTCCCCTACACTGAGAGCGACTTAACCTTTCTTCCCAGAGATGCCGCTATTAAGACCTGCCCATCCACGTTCTTTGACTGCAGTACAAGTGCTCTTGAATAATGAAATTCTTTGTATAACTTTCGTTTCTTGGAAACTCATCATGCACCTCCTGCAATATATTTCTGCATGAACAACTCCTTATGTGATACCCTCTGACAAGGGGCATTCAGGTAATAAAATCTGGTAAAGGAAGAAGCTAACAGATGCCTTCACACCTATAGCATTACAATCTTCTACGTTTGTAATAGTGACTAAAGCAATATGTTGTGGCTTGCCTTACCTATTGTTTATTCCTTGCGCTCTCTTGCAACCTAGATAAATCCAACGTAAGCGGAAGTACAACAAATGCAACGCATAAAAACGACTAAAATGTGTCTCCCAACTGCGACTTTGAACGTCAAATGTGTCAACTGAACGCCTCGGGCACATGCAAAGGCGTCCTTAAATAGAAGCGACGCCTGCCTATGTGACTGATACAACTGCCAGCCTACTATCGGCTCGAGAACCCAGGAAGGAATTTTCTGATTCGCTTGTTTTTTTTTTCTTGTTTTTTTTTTGAGGCCAGCACATTTGTCACAAACATAGACCAGTATTTCACCGAGCATCCGAGGCCTGTATTTCTTTTTGCTAGCGGCAGAGGCATTTCCTTTCTGATCACGTTTGTCTTTTTTGTGTGCATGGTACAAACGCTGCCACGTCTAGTTATTGGTGACATTTAGAATCCTTCAATGCACAAAAAGTGAGTAAACGTTTTTTCATTTCAATATCTATTCCCCCTAGGCGTTTAACATATATCGTTTTCGTCATTTCTGAATGTGCAACGGCGGTCGGAAGTTCACAAAGAGCGGTGTCACTCACTGGTCTTATCACCAGTCGTTCCGTCCGAAACCGAATCAATTTAGGTATCTGCAACAACGCATTCATTTTTCTCGTTTGAGGCAACCCGGGGCTGCCGATAGATTCCTGGCTTGCCAAGGTGGACTAGATGCCAAGGTGCACTAGAGTAGATTGAAGCTTGATAAGGGTGCCTTAGGACACGTAGCTACAAAATAAAGTTTAACAATGAAGATGACGCATGTGTTGTATGTGGTAACTCCAGTCAAACAATTGACCATATTATACTCGAATGTAATGGTATCCATCCGGAAGTTGATGCAGGCGCCGTCATTGTTCCTGAAGCTCTGGGGTTTAGAGATACCAGTGGCCGGGTGAATAAACCGGCGGTGGAAACTAGCAAAAAACGACTGGAAGATTGGTGGCTTAAAAGCAGAGAAGTGACATAATGTTAGTATTGTAGAAACAAAAATTTTTTAAATAACTTGATGGCTTAGTTAACCACTCTAAATCAATAATTAAGATATAGGGAGAAAACTGAGCATGATAGCTGCGGCTACCACCCCGTTTCAAAGGGGACGCTCCTATATTCCATCCATCCACGTCTTGCTGAGCGTTCCGCAATTTTTAAAATCTGAGGCGGGTGTGTATTTCGAGCATTTTTTTTATTTCTTTAAAGAGACTTTCTTCTTTTAGCTCGTCTTGTGTACTCATCGTATGTACGTGGCGATACGATGTGACACTTCGGAGTTCCAGTCACTGCAATATTTATGCGTATCTGTAGAACTTTGTGCACCTTACGACTATATTGAACACAAAAAAAATCTCAGATTCTTTTGACACTAGGGTAACATTTCTGCAGATAATAGCACTTGCTTTTCAGGATTATTTCTCGGCAAACATTTGTTCACTCAAAGTCGCAAAGAATTTTTGCGTAACGTGCGAAGTTGTCGAAGCGTCCATGGCACAGACGGATGAAAATTTTCGAATAAAAGCACAAACTATACGTAGCATACTGACCTGGAAAGATGACTGGTGCAACTGCGTGTCTGGTTTGCTGTTGAGGGCAACAGTGGTTTGCTCTAGCACGCCCTTTCATTCTCAATGCAATAATGCAGGAAAGCTGTGTACTATGGTGCTCGTGCCATGATGCAACTGACTCGATGGAGTGCATTGAAAATTCTACTCGACTTTCTTACAGCCATCTCCCCGAAACGCCTGATATACATGTGTTCGTGTTCTCCAACGCCCTCTCAGCAGGCAGGAGTCAGTAACCTGGAGGAACATACAGGCTAGGACATTCCCAAACCTAGCAAAGTACCACAAAATCTAGCCCAAAAAATTCAAAAATAACACATGCACTGCATGCGGTGAAGTCTCGGACATCCTTCACAAGATATGGAACTGCAAAGAGCAATTATAGAAATATAAAGCTCGAGCGCTCAGCCAAGCGGAGTGGGAGGCAGAGCTGGCCCACACGGGTCTCTCTGAGCTGCGCAGCCTGCTCACCAGGGCCCGGGAGACAGCCCAGGCCAATGGTATCCTGGACTGATGAAACCACCCACGCTAGTCTGTTAAGCAATTAAAGTTTACTCTCTCTCCCTCTCTGCAACGCCCTCGATAGTTCGTGCAGCCAGCCTAAGAAAGGAGATATAAGGCTGAGATTGTGAGTTTTGTGGATTGCGTACTGCACTTTTACGTGCCTTCCAAAAGAAATAGATATGCTTGCACTGTGCGTTCGCACTCTGAGCTCAAGCTTTTCAAAAACACATTCTTACGCCCGACTACTGTGCCGGAGTTCCCGGGTTCGAACCCGACCGCGGCGGCTGCGTTTCGATGGAGGCGAAACGAAGTGGCGTCCGTGTGCTGTGCGATGTCAGCGCACGTTAAAGATCCCCAGGTGGTCGAAATTACTCCGTAGCCCTCCACTACGGCTCCTCTTTCTCTCTTTCCACTTTCACTCCCACCTTCCTCCCTTCCCTACGGCGCGGTTCGGGTGTCCACAGAGCAAGTGTGACAGTTACTGCGCCTTTCCCTTCCTGTGAACCAATTATTATTATTATTATTATTATTGCCTCGCTTCACAAACATCTTGTCGAGGAGACGTGTGATTACACTAGTAGTTAGTAGCTATATTGAAATATCGGCGTCACATGCGGCCTGTAAATTCATTTTTTTATACGTATGAGGTATTTGAAACTTTCTCACCATTCTGCTTTCTTTACTGCGAATGCGTAGGTATGCTAATAAAACTTACTATTGTTTATAGGCTCAGTATCCTGAATAAAAATTATATGCTCACTTAAGCGACACCTTTAAGGGTATCACGCTGCAGCATATGCTACTAGTCCAAATATGAGTCTTGATTTAGCCAAGCAGTATCAACGTTGCCCTGCGTGGCATGCGGTAGCGTTAATATACGAGATCTGACAGGCTGATTTTCATATTACCCTCCCATATGAAAGCCCAGACCCGAGTTTGGAGATCCTGCCAAAGTAACGTCAGGCAACCCTTACGTTAACTTTAGGCGCGGTCATCTCAACGGCCAGCTATCGCCTTCCACCGTCATGCTCATGATTTTTACAACACCAACTATGACAACGCCACCTCCAGGCACGGAGGCCGGCGCCGGATTTTGGCTGAACATTTCATATAACGCTTGTGCGTTAACAGAGATCAGAATTTCTACTTACATAAACAAAGGAGGTGCGTGTCAAAGAAAACGAGAGTAAAGAAAAGAATGTACAAACATAGAAAGAACGTTTTTCCAAAGCACTCGAGCGCTCGAGTGCTGAAACAAATTAAGCGGTATGAAATGCCGGCGACGGGCTAGCCACTATTCGATATATTAGAAAAGCAATGTCCGATGTTCTGAACGAAGTGAGTGAGTGCTCATCACAGAAAATTAGGAGGCCGAAATCATCAAACTACACTACTTAAAATAATTTAACACAAGTAAAATTATCTTTAATGAAATGCAAGCAAAACAATGAAAATCTGTTGAACAATCCCTGTTGACTAGTGAAATACAAAAGTTCTCCGGAGTAAAAAATAAAGTATTGTAGAAAGCATGTTCAGTACAGATATATAGCGCCGTGTCGCTTATCACTATAATGATCAGAAGTCGGAATTCTGCTTGATTCCTACTCAATACTAAAGATGGCTCTGCTAGACTACCCACCAGAGGGGCGTTCAACTAAACAAAATTTTTATGACTTTTCGCTGCCGTTTTAAAACATATTATCAGTTACCTCCTGCGGGCTTATAAGGGGGCCGACAATTAGGAAAGACCTTGGTGCTACTTCCTCCCAAATTGTACACCACCGTTGTTTCTGTCTTGGTTAGTGGAGTGTAACTTTCAAAGCAAATCAGGCTTTGAGAGACACCGTCGAAGAGAACTCCGGAAATGTCGGCCACCTGGAGTTCTTTGATGTGCGCTGGCATCGCAGAGTTCACGCGTGCCTTGCTTTTTGCCTCCATCAAAGAGCTCCCGCTGCGGCAGCATTCGCTTCGCTGGGCGCAGTAACCAAGTTCTATAACGACTGTATACCTCCACAGCGGGGTATTCTTTTTCTCGCGCTCTTTCCTAGACAGACGTGTGTGTGTGTGTGTGTGTGTGTGTGTGTGTGTGTGTGTGTGTGTGTGTGTGTGTGTGTGTGTGTGTGTGTGTGTGTGTGTGTGTGTGTGTGTGTGTGTGTGTGTGTGTGTGTGTGTGTGTGTGTGTGTGTGTGTGTGTGTGTGTGTGTGTGTGTGTGTGTGTGTGTGTGTGTGTGTGTGTGTGTGTGTGTGTGTGTGTGTGTGTGTGTGTGTGTGTGTGTGTGTGTGTGTGTGTGTGTGTGTGTGTGTGTGTGTGTGTGTGTGTGTGTGTGTGTGTGTGTGTGTGTGTGTGTGTGTGTGTGCGGGCGCGCGTGTGTGTGTGTGTGTGTGCGTGCGTGCGTGTGTGTGTGTGTGTGTGTGTGTGTGTGTGTGTGCGTGCGTGCGTGCGTGCGCCTACATGCGTGTCTGTGTACTCGCGCATGTGTTTGTGGTGTTTGTGAAGGTCTGCCTGATAAACCCTTAGGTCAGCTTCAAAGTCTCATTTCAGCGATCGGATTCTTGTGATGAGCTCTGTATAATGAATAACGTCGTAAAAATGAGGGCGGAAGTAAACTGAAAAAAATCAGCCGAGAAGAGAGCTACCATTAAGATGGTCATGGTTTAGGCCCTCCTGCCTCCCTAACAGTGGTTTGTTCATCCACGTGTGGCTACTTCGACCCACATTCTACTACCTTCGTTTTCGATAGAGGCGAAAAGCAAGGCACCCCTGCGCTGTTCGATGTCAGTGCAAGGTAAAGAACCTCAGGTGGTCGCAATTTCTGGAGCCCTCCACTACGGGGTCTCTCATAGCCTGAGTCGCTTTGAGACGTTAAACTCCATAAACCAACCAAACAAACAAACAAACCAATAAGCCTTCACTATGTTAAAACCGCTAAAATAATGCTGCGTGCTTTAAATGAATTGTATAATATGATTTTCGCATTGTATCCCTGATTGTCCCGCAGCGTCCTTATAAACACCATCTTTTCCTTCGTCGCTAATAAAAAGGTCGTTATTAATTCGTGGCGAGCATTAATGAATTACTATCATTTATATCTTAAGTCCTGAAATATTCGACTTTCGCACAGGCTACTGAGAGCATGGTCATTGCTTATGTGCTTTTCAGGCAAAATGAGTTCATCACTGCCAGAAACCTGTGCTGTTGAAGCTGACTATCAAGCAAGATAATATTTTTGCTTAGCTCAGTACCCATTTCATTTTTATATCCGAGCATTACCTGGTTGTTTTCAATAACTTTATTCCTGCTTTGTTGTTGTTTTTATTTTCACTATTTTGCATCAGCATCTTATATTCACATTTACGGCATTGGCTTCTCAAAACATCCGTGATGCTTTAAGATTGTTTTCCATTAAGATGTTCAAATTTGGATACATTTCACTTTCGAATTAAACAGCACATTCTAGTATGAGATGGCCTCGTCTATGCTAAATATTGTAACAGTGCGGTTGCGAAAGAATTCGCCTATGCGCTTCTGCAAAAGACTAAGAATGAACTATTATCCTGCCTTCGACATCTTCCATTCCACCGCGGAATATTAACTGCAGCTTTTGCCTGGTACAGTGGCAACCGGCTAGAAAGTTACTTGAAATGGGTTACAGGACTCGAGGTTATGGTTTTTCAGTGCAACTTCCTTTTTTTCATGTCAGTCAAATCATTTTTTTTTATCCTTCGAACACTATAGCAAAATATCGCCAGCGAGTTAAACCCTCTGTGCCAGTAGTAGACTGTTCTACAATGTACATAAACATAGACGCTCTCCTACACGTATAAGCTAAAGAAGATTCTCGCCAACCTGCAGTTCCTCTTCGACATATCGAGGGCGTCTGAACCGAGATTTTCAATTTTTTATTGCATTTTTGAAATGTATACATCAAAGTCCAGCCTGCACTGTTTTCAATTTGGGTTTCTGAATTCTCTGCTGGGAAATACAACGTCACATTGGTCTAAATAAGCATTTGTGGTAGCTGAATTTTAATGAAGAAGGAGGTTATTTTTTTTGAAATCAAGCTTTTTAAGGCATTAGCTAGCAAAATATCTTATCACCAATAGATTCTGATGTCCGGTATTGCTCATTTTTTGGGTGCCGCTGGTTATATGTTTAATGCACAGTACAACTTTACCCAGATCAATTTAACATCAAGTAGGGGGGCGCTATAACAAACAAAAATTCAATTCCAACGACCATAACAGCTTCAGTAAATAAACAAAACAAAACGCTCGCAAAGAACTTAACTATGAAATTATTGATCTTGCACTCGGTTCGTATGCTAGAAAGACACTGAAATGGTAGAAAAGCGTTACTCTGCTTGGGTTGAAACAAGAAATAGGAATAAATGATAAGATATAGAAATGCTGCCGCTGTGTGTGAATAAAACGTCTTAGTCTTGGAGGCAAGCTAATTGTATAAAGAGAATTTTTGCACTAGAAAAAGCAACTTTATATAATAAGTCGCTTAAACTTTCATCGGCTCTATTCGCAGACTTTTTGCGTCAGGTTCTTTGCACCTAAATATAGATACCGCCAAGCCATAATTTATAGTTATAACAATATTCCTCACTAGCTCTACACTGCCGTAATGGTAGTTTCTCTAACCAAAAGTACCGACTCTATTTGTAACGTGTCCGCTTTCTCACACGTCGAGGAGAAAGAATAAAGCTGTAAAGCGATTGTCTAGAACAGTTGCCACCATTTGTGGAATAATTGAATCTCGATGAAACAAGGACGTATTTTTTTTCACATTCAGGTTACTAGGGAAATCTATTTCGTGGACATTTCGCATCTTCATCCTTGTTTGCATTTTGTCGTGATTAAGAAGAAAGATCGCTATTTCTTTTTACTGCCTTCAAACATCGATAGCAGCTGCTTCTCGCAACCAAGTGTTCACTCGTTTGTTACGCCGTTTCTTCACCATCATTTCATCCGTGCTCATTCACCTCCGGTCCTGGCTTAGAGCGCTTTTGCAATTTATTTTTTCCTACGACAGACTATTGTGTGCGCCGTTTCATCTTTGAAAACTCGAACTTACGCAATGCGACGAGAAAGAAGTTCAACTATGTAACGCGGTTGCCGAGTCTGAGGAAAGAGCGCACTTTACCAACATCTGTCTTTTATTCTCAGATGCCAAGGCAGCGTCCCGCGTTGCCATGTATGGGGTAAAATGGAACGTGGGAAATATTTTTCAGGTCTTTAAGCAGCACTCCGACCAAAGCTTAATAAAAAGGCACACTGGGTCTTCAGGTTTGAAGCAGGTGAACATAGCTCCAGCTAAGATCATCTTTGTAGGGATTCTTTTTGTTCTTATTGAAGCAGACCAATGAATGCTATGTATAAGGGCTGGTTATATTCCTAGCATTTTTTATCACCTGATTGATGGTATGGATATGATCGATAGTAGAGTGCCATTTCCGAAACCCTGCTTGATCCTTTGCTTGATTGCAGTCTAAGCTTGTCCTGATTCTATTAGCGATTACCTTAGTAAATACCTTATACGTAACAGACAGTAAGCTGATTGGTCTGTAATTTTTAAGGTCCTTAGAGTCCCCTTTCTTGTGAATGAGGATAATGTTTGCATTGTTCCATGGTTCCGGTACCGTCGATGACACCAGGCACTGCGTATACAGAGTGGTCAGATTTTCTAGCACGATATCCCCCCCCGTCCTTCAGCAAATCTGTAGTTATCTGATCCTCTCCAGCTGATTTCCCCCTTTTCATAGTTTCTAGTGCTTTCTTGACCTCGTCCTTCGTCACTGGTGGAACGTCTGACTGTTTTTTCCTACTGCCAATCTCATTACGGTCCTGACTGTTTTGGCTACTGTAGAGATCTGCATAGAACTCCTCGGCTACTTTGACTATCTTGTCCATATTAGTGATGACGTTGCCCGCCTTGTCCCTTATCGCATACATCTGGTTTTTGCCTATGCCCAATTTCTTCTTTACCGCTTTAAGGCTTTCCCCGTTCTTTACAGCATGCTCAATTTTCTCCATGTTATACTTCCTTATATCGGCCACCTTGCGCTTATTGATTAGCTTTGATATCTCGGCCAATTCAATCTGGTCTGTTGGATTGGAAGCTTTCATACTCTGGAGTTTCTTAATGAAATCTTTCGTCTCCTTAGACAGCTTACCGGTATCCTCTCTAACTACCCTACCGCCTACTTCTACCGCGCACTCAGTAATGATATCTCTGAAATTATTGTTCCTTGCCTCTAGGGTTATGTCGCCATCCTCAGTTAGAGCTGAATACCTATTCTGTAGCGAGATCCTGAACTCTTCTGCCCTCCCTCTCACCGCTAATTCGTTGATGGGTTTCTTTCTTACTAATATATTGCGTTCCTTCTTCAGATTTAGGCTAATTCGGGACCTCACCACCCTGTGGTCACTGCATTGCACTTTCCCGATTACCTCTACATACTGCACAATGGCGGGGGTTGAACACATTATGAAGTCGATTTCATTTTTAGTCTCTCCGTTAGGACTTTTCCATGTCCATTTCCGGTTCTTCCGTTTTCTGAAGAAGGTATTCATGAATCGTAAGTTATTGCGCTCTGCAAACTCAACTAGTAACTCCCCCCTGCTATTCCTAGAACCAATGCCATAGTCAACTACTGCCTTACCTCCTGCCTGTTTTTTCCCTACCTTGGCATTGAAGTCGCCCATTAGTACAGTATACTGCGTCTTGACTTTTCGCATTGCCGATTCTACATCATCATAGAAGCTTTCAACTGCCTGGTCATCATAACTACATGTAGATGTATAGCCCTGTACAACCTTCAGTTTATACCGCTTATTAAGCCTAATTACGATGCCTGCCACCCTCTCATTAATACTATAGAATTCATCGATATTACCCGCTATATACTTATTGACAAGGAAACCTACTCCTAGTTGTCGCCTCTCTGGTAAACCTCGACAACACAGTACATGCCCATCCTTCAGTACAGTATATGCCTCATTCAGCCTCCTTACCTCACTAAGACCTATGACATCCCATTTCATGCCCTCTAGTTCTTCTAACAGCACTGCTAAGCTAGCTTCACTAGCTAGGGTTCTAACGTTAAACGTTGCCAGGGTCATTTTCCAATGGCGGCCTGTCCAGCGGAGCCAGGCTTTCTTAGCACCCCCTGCTGCGTCACAGGTCTGACCGCCATCGTGGTCAGTTGTTCCGCAGCCACTGGTGACTGAGGGCCGGGGTTTTATGGAGCTTATCATAGAAGGTTGTGGCCAATTCCTGCACCATGGTGGCCAACTCCTGTTCTGGTGAGCGAGTGCGTTGCCGGAGGTGTTCACCGGCATCAGGTCGCACCCCAAACCTGTGTATGCAATTCCATCGACACGCGGATTTTTTTTTTATCCGGTGGAGAATTGCGCGGCACCGGGATTTGAACCCCGGTCCTCTTGCATGCGAGGCGGATGTTCTACCGCTACGCCACCGCTGCACTTTAGAGGAAGTATTCAGAGACTTCGAATGGGAGCAGTTAGGGATAAGGGTAGGAGAATACCTCAGCAATCTGCGATTTGCAAATATGGACAAGATAGTCAAAGAAGCCGAGGCGTTCTATACAGATCTCTACAGTAGCCAAAGTAGTCAGGACCGTAATGAGATTGGCGGTAGGGAAAAACAGTCACACGTTCCACCAGTGACGAAGGACGAGGTCAAGAAAGCACTAGAAACTATGAAAAGGGGGAAATCAGCTGGAGAGGATCAGATGACTACAGATTTGCTGAAGGACGGGAGGACTATCGTGCTATAAAAACTGGCCACCCTGTATACTCTGTGCCTGTTGTCATCGACGGAACCGGAACCACGGAAGAATGCAAACATTATCCTCATTCACAAGAAAGGGGACTCTAAGGATCTTAAAAATTACAGACCAATCAGCTTACTGTCTGTTACGTATAAGGTATTTACCAAGGTAATCGCTAATAGAATCAGGGCAACATTAGACGGCAATCAAGCAAAGGATCAAGCAGGGTTTCGGAAACGGTACTCTACTATCGATCATATCCATACCATCAATCAAGTGATAGAAAAATGCTCGGAATATAACCAGCCCTTATACATAGCATTCATTGATTACGAAACAGCATTTGACTCAGTTGAAACCTCGGCGGTGATGCAGGCATTGCGAAATCAGGGGGTAGACGAGCCGTGCGTGAAAGTGCTGGAAGATATATATAGTGGCTGCACAGCAACCATAGTCCTGCATAAAGAAAGTAACAAAATTCCCATAAAGAAAGGTGTTAGGTAAGGAGACACAATCTCCCTAGTACTAGTACTATTCACAGCCTTTCCCCGCCGGGGTGGCGCAGTGGTTACGACGCTCGACTACTGTTCCCAAGGACGCGGGATCGAATCCCGGCCTCGGCGGCAGCTTTTCGGTGGAGGCGAAAAGCAAAGCGTCCGTGTGCTGTGCGTGTCAGCGCACGTTAAAGAACCCCAGGTGGTCGAAATTTCCGGAGTCCTCCACTACGGCGTCTCTCATAGCCTGAGTTGCTTTGGGACGTTAAACCCCACAAACCAACCAACCTATTCACAGCTTTTTTAGAGGAAGTATTCAGAGACTTGGAATGGGAGCAGTTAGGGATAAGGGTAGATGGAGACTACCTCAGTAATCTGCGATTTGCTGATGACATTGCCTTGCTAAGCAACTCGAGGGATGAACTTCAAATAATGATTGATGACCTAGACAGAAAAAGTAGAAAGATAGGCTTGGAAATCAATATGCAGAAGACTAAGGTAATGTTCAACAGCCTCGGGAAGGAACAGCAGTTTACATTAGGTAGCGAAATACTGAAAGTAGCAGGCGAATATGTCTACTTAGGACAGGTAGTAACCGCAGATCCGGACCATGAAAAGGAAACAACAAGAAGAATAAGATTAGGATGGAGCGCATTTGGCAAGCACTCGCAGATTATGACTAGCAGCTTACCGGTATCGCTCAAGAGGAAATTATACAACAGTTGCATCTTGCCTGTACTCACCTATGGGGCTGAAACGTGGAGGCTAACCAAGAGAGTTCTGCTTAAGTTGAGGACAACCCAGAGGGCTATGGAACAAAAAATGGTAGGGGTAACATTAAGGGATAGGAAGCGTGCAGAGTGGGTCAGAGAAATAACTCAAGTTACCGACATTCTAGTGGAAATTAAGAAGAAGAAATGGACATGGGCAGGACATGTAGTGCGAAGAGAGGATAACCGATGGTCGCTGTGGCTAACAAACTGGATTCCAAGGGAAGGAAAGCGTAGCAGGGGGCAGCAGAAAGTTAGTTGGGCGGATGAGATTAAGAAGTTCGCAGGGGTCAAGTGGATGCAGCTAGCACAGAACCAGGTTATGTGGAGAAATATGGGTGGAACTTCACCCTGCAGTGGGTATAATCAGGCTGATGATGATGATGATGATGATGATGATGATGATGATGATGATGCAGACCAAACTCTATCAATAGTTGTCTTATTGCTACTGGTCTCCATTACAAAAGTGACATCAAATACCTCAACACAATTACGGTGTGTTACAGTGTGGGCATTAGTTGTTGAAGCTATTTTTCTAGATATTAAGCTTCAATATTCGCGGATTAGAAGCGTTTTATCTGTCCGTTGTTTTATCTGATTTATCTGATTGTAAGCCATTGTTTGAATATGGCGTCACTCAGAAATATGAGACTTACAGGGAGGATTAAATGGCAGCGCTAACATTACTTTCAAAGTCAGATTTTATTGCATGGACATTACAAGACCCACGATTCCGAGATTCCATGATTTTGTTTAGAGATGTGATCCAAAAATTTCAAGAAAATATCTTCACCTTTCTGGCCGCAATCAATACAAAAACCTCTGAATGTAACCCTTTTATGAGATTGATCGATGGCGTGCCCGTTGGTAAAACGTTGTTTCAACAGACTTATGGCTTCTCTACAGCACTCCCATGTGAGAGGAAGACCCTGTATGGTTCTCGCTGCTTCACTAGTCCCAAAAAGTTGGGTATCTGATTTGATCCAATGTCAAAGCTGTTCGTTCTTGTAGATCATTCGCTAGAGCTGCGCAAAATATTCCTGCCATGGCACGTGCTTTCTGTGACACTTTGTTAGCTCTAACCTCTAAAGCTTCACCTGGGAGGTCCCGTTTGCCGTTACCGCGTCTTTGAGTGGTAGTGGTTTCTCTTTCGGCTTTCTCTTTACTTGAACACCTTTAACCCCCTCTTAGAGCTTCGCAATATATGTTAGAATATGATTGTCATACTCGATAGATTTTATATAGTCCGGCTCAGCTTTTTTCCTTAGAAAGAGCTTCTCGACAGATGCGTTAACTAGGTCAGATGGGTCTGCGAAGTGCTATGTCTTGCCAGCAGAACATTGACTTCTATTTTATTGACTATGTAGTTCGTTACTTAAGAGTCGACATCAGAGATAAGTCGGCTCGCCTGACACCGAAGAGCTGTTCTCTTCGCTTTGTGTCGAATCATTCGCTGTAGTCTAGTAGCACTGGACGGCGGCTTCGGGATAGAAATTGGCTTGTCCTTAGTTATTACTCCCCCTCAATACAGGCAGTTATCTTGATTGGGTCGCGACGTACCTCCCGATTTCTGCACAACTTTATATTTATATCGCATTTGTTAAAAGTAGACACTTTTGTTGCAGACTACGAACGACATCCATTTATTTCAGGTTACGTAAGACCACTGATTCCAAAGCGCAGCTTGGTGGGTTGGTTTTCTTTACACTCCGTACACGTGGCTAGCCTTTTGGCTTGGTACTGTCTTCCTTCATTTTAAAAACACTCTGGAACCAATGCGAAGCTATGTGGATATGAAATAACCACCTAAGGTAGATGAGGTAATCGCTTTTAGTAACAGCTAAATAACGCATCAACAGAGGAGCTCCATTGAACTATAATTGGTTTTTGCTTAAACATGTTTGTTTGCGGCCTCTGTGCAATCTTCTTCGGTTTAACGCTCTGATTGAGTTGAGCATTTTGAAGAAAGGATTGTGCCCTATTTTTACGACAGGAGAAAATGAGATACACAGACACGAAATGTTTTAAATGGTGAACCTCTATTCACAGCGAAAAAAAGTTTTTATTATGGACATTTATTTTCAAGGATGTATCTTCATTTTTTTTTTTACTTCCGAGTGCATTTTCTACAACGCGTCTTTTGATGTACAAAAATATAAATTTTAGAATACTGTGATACCTGTCTAACAAGGCTTAAATTAGAAGCGAATAAGTTAGCAGCCTTTACAAGGCTGGGTCGCAGGAATACGCACGGTGAATATGCAATAGGTGATGTGCTCTATCCTTCCTTGTGCGCCCATTTAACATGCTTGCCCTCGTGAAAGAACCAGTTCAAGAGAACAACAGTTGTGTCCGGACACAGTACAAAGTATGGGGAGCATGTTCCAGAAATTGCCGATTGTGAGGGTTAAGTGAAAGCAAAAATATCGTAGAAGTCTAACTTTATATCTATTGTGATTTTGCTTTGTGGAATTAGTATGAAGACAAAGGAGGCTTACGCAGCCGGATTGGCATGAAAAATAACATAGAACCCAATGTGAACGATGGCTTTCAAAGAAAACCGATTTATTTTTCCCTTGTAGCAAGACAAGGCGATAATGTTCTTAGTTCCACTTAATGCTCTTGCTCAACATTCTTGCGCCGCCATTTTTCTTTGTAGACATGAAGTTTATGAAAAACTGAAAATCCATAAAAATTGCAATTGTAATTTTTAGAACGTTCTAGTCCGAGACATAACGATGCTTTCTTACATGTAGTGTGTCTTCTAAACCAGATATTGTAGCAACTGTACTGCATATTGATGTCGGCTGCCAGTTTGAGAGAACGTTTTACGTATAGTGTGCCTTCCAAGGATCTTCTTCTTTCACGTGTACATATCATCTTTATCATCCCGCGGCGCCACCGGTGGCACGCGCCTCGGTTGTCCATCGGAATAAACGCCAGACACGGCATCCCTTGCCTTGCCGTCTCGACCTTGCCGTGTCGACCTGGCCTTCTTCCACAAGTGGTGGTGGTGCTGGGTAGCGTGAAGGAACGTCGGATGCTATAGGTTAGGTGATTGTTGCCAGCTCTTCTTTAATGATGCTGCGGAGACCGGCGTCATTAGAAGTTACTGAAGAATGATCGCACCCGTGTCGACAGATAGGCCTGCGGGCTTGGAGCTCCTCGCGGATATGGCTCGAATCAGTGCCCACATATCACGGTCAGCAGAGGTCGGGCCAGTAGCGATTTCGGGCTGCGATCGGGAGGACTGCAGCTGGTCGATGCTTTGGCAGGTCGTAATAATAGCATCAACTGTTAAAGGATTCTGGGCAATTAGGGTGTTATAAGCCACATAATTATTTCCTTTCAAGACGTGGCGTACGCGTTCAGGTTCCGGCATGGTGGAACTAATACGCCGGAAAAGTGCAAGTATAGCCTCTATATGAGACGCATATGACTCATCGGGACCTTGGAGGCAGGAAGCGAGCTTGCTCTTCGCGATCTCAGTCCGAACTGCCGGGTCCGCGAAGTATTGGCGGAACTGCTGCTTGAATGTGGTCCAATTAGTCGTATGGGGTTCGCGGTAAATGAACCAGTTTCTGGTGACCTCAATGAGGTAGAAAGAAACATTGAAAAATTTTAGAGCATCGTCCCATCGACTGTAGGCACTGATGCGATCATAGGTGCCCAGCCAGTCATCGACATCTTCATCGCAACGACCAGCGGACAGCGGCGAGTCGCGTTGTCGTGTGGGCACAGTCGGAGGGGATCGAGCAGCCGAGGTAGGGGGTCCTGCCGGTTCGTGGGTACTCTAGGTTGACATAACGATGGTGGTTGTAGCCAAACGGCGACCGGAACGTAGCTCCAGCGAGAAGCAGGGCACAAGGCAGCAAAGGGCTAAAGTCTCACCTCCACCACTTGTTGAAAAAGGCCAGGTCGAGACGGCAAGGCAAGAGATGCCGAGTCGCGTTTATTCCGCTGGACAACCGAGGTGCCGTCTTCCGCAGTATTTTGTTTCTTTAATGCCGAAAAGCCTTTTATTATTTCTTTACATCCTAGCCAATAAATTGAACAATTGAAAGCCTTCTCCTGCAGATCAAATCATTTTTCATTCCTTCAGAATGACTAACGATGAGAAACAATTGTTGCCGATAAAATTAGTCACCTACAGCCATTCAGCTCTGCCATTCATCTTCAGTCAACAGAGTGGACGAAAAGCTTTTTTACCTCATTCTTGGAAAAAAATTCTAGAAATGTTAGGGCTATTGTGATGACGTTTATGCTGTTTAAAACATGACGAGCCTAAAACCATCACGGAAAGAGCTCTAAACAAGACGGCTAAAAAAATTTATCAAAATCAAAAAATATTCGTGCCAGTTTTTTCTTGCAAATGTATGCACAAGCACGGTACTTTATGACTCTTATTTGCATCAGTACACTGAGTTGGCTTAATCAGCTGTTCCATGCCCGAGAAGCGATGTACGTGCTAAGGTTGCTGTATCGACTGTCCCGTACCTCTTCGTGACACTCAGGACATCAACAGTGAGAAGTCCACAGCCGCTTAGCGTACTCAATGGCCTTGCTGTTAACTAAGTGTTGGATGGAGGGAATCCTAAACCAAGCTTCTGGTTGCACAAAGGGAGAGGGAGAGAGAGAGCCAAATTCCACTGAGCACGCAAACGTTTGATGCGGTGAATGTGCAATTATGTCATTTATTATCTAAGTGGTAGCTCTTGAAGTTTTTTAAGCATGTGAATATGTTCTGAAAATTATAGGACGAGATCTCAAAATAGTAAATTAGTTTCGTAATTCCGTTGGCATGAAACGATATGGCAGCCATGACAGGGTGATTGCATCGTAGAAAATCTGTCTGTTCATCGCTAGGCTCATTAGTAAAAATAGATGAAAATACGGCGTTCAGTGCTTTTCGTACATTAGTAAGAAGAATGGGATTGTTTTGGTAATCAAGTAGAGATAACTGATGGTAAGGCGATAGTTAACAATTTTCCAAAACTGTTTAGGGTTTTTTGGAAGCATTTTGGGTAACGTGTTTGAATAAAAGGTCCGTGTGGTTTTGGCGGAAAGTGAGTGATATTTTAAGTTGGTAGTGTATGCTTTTCCCATGCGACTGAGGTGGTTAAATATCTAGCAGCTCCATAGTGCCGTTTTGTTTTGTTGTTTAGTCGTTTTAAACTAGCGTTAAACGACAGCGATGTGATCGTTCCGTTACGGCTATGGTTAAAATATGTGCGGTGATAAGCGCATGCATTTTATTTATTAAAAGGGACCAGTTAGTTTCGACAGAGCAAGTAGTGAAGTCGAGTTTACGACGTCGTCAACTCGGACAGCTTATCATTTATGCGTCCTTATTCACCGGTATGAAAGAGCGTTAGTTTCTTTTTAGCCTGTTTTGTGCGAAGTACGTGGCCTTAAAATGAAGCTTATATTACTTTGTGATCGCTAATACCGGGCAGACGGCGATTGCGTGTTGATTCCATTTTCCAGGGCAGCCACTGCGGGCAGTCTTCGCGCACTTGCGCGGGAACACACACACTCCTTGTGGAATTCTGGCCAGCTTGTGAAGTGCCGCTTAAAGTCCCTGGACCCTCACCTGACGCTCTGGCTTCCTCATGGCCTAATCCGACGCGAAGAAGCTTTGCTGTGCCGCCTGTGGGTTGGTGTAGCATTCAAAAATTCGTATTCTTTTGAAAGACATGGCAAACAGCCCTGCATGTACAAACTGTGGATTCAACGAGTCTATAGGCCACATTCTTTGTGAGTACCCTATATACGGTGAGGAAAGACAGTGTATGTGCCGTACGCTGGAGCATCTAGATGGACGCCCATTGACTGAAATAACGTTTTAGGCTCCTTGCCACGGCGATCGTCTGCAGTGAAGGCCTCCCAGGCACTGCTCCGCTTTATGAAAAGCACAGGCCTAATCGAAAGACTATGAGTTCGCTTTTATGTTAAGTGATATGACTGTGACGTGAGGTGATGTGGCATGTCTGTGATGTGACTGTACTAACTTCAACCATCCCTCTCTCACAACTTTTATATCCACTCAACCCCTTCCCCCCGTGCAAGGTAGCAAACCGGTTGCTTTTACGGGTTAACCTCCCTGCCTTTCCTCCTAGTAGTAGAAGTAGAAGTAGAAGTAGAATTCAGCAGCAAGTCGAGTATATTCGAAGAATGATTATCGTCCCTGGGAGGAGGGGGGAGGAGATGTTATAAATAAATGTGATGCATGCGTTTAAAAAGTCGCTTTTATTGCGTTCGCAACACTACTCCAGGTTTCGCCTCGTCGCGTAGCACCGGCTGTAGCCACGGTTTATGCCGCTTCCTAGCAACCGCTTCAGCCGAGCTCGCCTGTTGGCAGCAATAGAAGAAGAACGCTCGGTCGCCGGCAGCTAATTATTTCGCTTCACATTCGGTTCAGCAACATTGAACGTTTCTCATTTTTGTGTGGCCTGGTAGCTCACCCTCTCGCGTCATACTCTTAAAAGATGAGCTCAAGCGTCGCCAATAATGTACCACCTTAGACTGATAGGGTGTGACAGGGGAATGATGTAGCAGGCAAAACAAGCTTCAACCATTGCTATAACAATTCAACTAGGGCTCACCAGAGTTACACAAATATTTTTGGTGTTATTTTTGAAAATTGCGAATGTGACATGAGACTATGTGATAGCAGGAATGTTCAAATTACGCAAAAGAATGGAAGCGCAGGAGTGTGACGAACTTACGTAGTGGATAGTGTTGTAGAAGTGATTAGAAAAATAGGCATCAGTACCTGTTGGGCGATAGAAGGCTCCGATAATAATGGCTGGGTAGGTGAAGTTGCACAATATAAAAACAGTTTCTAACAGGCAGTTTATATTAATTATGGTGCAATGTAGGCTGTGATGAGCAGCTATTAGCACACCAACGCCTCGTCTATTTACTCGACCACTTCAGAAGATATTGAGCTTGGGAATAAATCTTAGCATCTCGGAGTCATGGCTAGTTCCGTTTAAGTAGGTTTCATTTAATACCAGAAGTGTGATGCTGGTTGTATCGATTAGGCTTCGAAGTTTGTGAAGATAAGGCATTAGGTTCCTTATCTTAGTGTACAGAAACGAAATTGTTTTGGTGCTCGAAATCGTATTATCTTTACATTCTAGTTATGGGGTACGTGGGACAACTTTCTGCGTGGCATGGTTAAATTTATGTTTTCTCGTCGATAAGTTTGTCATGACGCGGCGTGAATTCGTTCCGGATGTGCCTTGCCATATTCAACTAGATGTTTCGCACGGTACGGGTATTGGGTGAGTAGTTCTGACTTATATGATAATCGGTTTTTCCCATCTTATAAGCGTTTGAAAGCCTACTTTCTTTTGTCTTAACGTGAGCGAATTTCACGATCATAGTTCTGGAGTTATTCACCTCAAATTTTCCTCATCTGTGTGCGCTTCATGTCCATCGGTGCGATAGCTGTCCTAAGTTTATCTCTACAAAGTTTTGTGACTGCGTCATCGAATTTGGGCCAAGACTCGCGGACTTTATCGGTTTGTACAAGAATACGAGATTAGATCGGCGTGCCCTGTCCTCTAACCATCGAGCTGGCTTGTTAGTACTGATATTTCGAGGGCGTTATACTCAACCCGTGACTAGACATCTTCAATTTCGTTTTTTATTTTGTGATAGACGAGAATTCATTTGCAATTTTTGATAACCTTTGCCTAATTTCATCTAATACTGAGTCGTTTTAGGCTAGTTTACTTTGCATTGCCTTTGCTTCGTTTAAGGTAGAGGCTTGCCTTCACGAATTACTTTGAGGGTGGTCATGATGTCTTCAGACGCCACGGTTGAGGATGAACGCGAGATGGCCGCGATTCAGCTCTACATCACCAGCTATAGCTAGCAATTCTAACAATATGTCTGCACAATCCGAATAATGCTAATGAAACAGCAGGGGCTCGGTAGTACTAACAAGGCAGGACAGCGGATATGCTGTGCGTATAGCGAGTGCCAATTCGTTATCTGCGAGGTAAGATGACGGGCGTAAGACCACCGCATCGTTGCTGTGCTGCCGAGCAGCCTACTGAAGGGAGTGATGAGATGAGAAGCGTTTTTAGGCGACCGTGTTGGTGTTGCTTTCAATGCGGCGGCTGGTCCGTGGAAGATGAATTGCGACAAGCACAGCGACAAAGTGTACAGGGGCCTAATGGGGCTGTGGTGCAAAAGAGCCTCTGCTGCAGGCTGGCCCAGATGACAGGCTGCGTGACTAGGCAGGAACTTACGAATCGCCACCGCTAAGATTGATGGTCAGTCTCGCATTAAATGCGCCGATTATGCGGTCATCGGCAGATGCCGGTAGAAAGGCCATAAGGAATATCAGGAAGGGGACAAGATGGCGGGTAATAAGACGACGGCGTCGTTGCTATGCTGCTGAGCCCACTCGGGGTGATTGGCCTTCGTCCGATTAATAACATTCTTCGTGGTCTGCATGCAAAAATATTCAGGAAGCAATCGCTAAGGGAACAATTTCTTCGTGTCCAAGAATGTTTGGTCCCAACAAATGATATGATTAGTCGTTTGAGCATGCGCTGCAAGGGTGTTAGGAAATGTGCTACACTTTCTTGACGTCGTTCTTATGGTCTGATAACGTTCTTTTAAAATTGCCGGAATTCGCAATGTACTAAGTATTGCTGTGCTTGCAAGGTATATTATAGATGATTCCTGGGTACTGGTGGCGTGGATGCTCAGATAATCTTTCACGCGACAGAGCTTCTGTTTCAGCCTGCTGTGGACACGCGCTCAATGCGCACATCGTATTTAGCAAATGTACGCGCAAGAGCTTCCCTTGTCCTCCGGGTGTAAAATACGCTGTCACGCGCTTTTGTTCTACGACGAACCGGGCCCCTGCACGTTGCAGGGGGCGGCGGGTTTTGCGTTTCGAAGATGTTTTCGTGGATAGCCGTTATTTTTAAGGTCGACGCGAACTTTTTCTTGCTCGGAAGAGCACAAAGCGGGACTGAAGCTCAGTCGAGCTGCTAAGCTATAAAAGGGCGGAAACGACGAAACGTTTGTGGCGAATAGAGTGGGCAGACTGAAAAAGAGTGCGTGCGCACTTTATTCGTCTACTTAAAGGTCTTGCTCATATTTATTTCGCCGAAATGTTCCTCCAGAGATATATATTTTACGCAAAATCCGAAAATCCCTAAAGCTCCATGAGAATTCCTAGAACGTGCCACACCGTAACAGAGCACTTCTTTCTTGTATATATCCTTCGTTTTAAACACGATATTGTAGCCTCTGTACTACTAATTGATGTCAGCTTCCACTTTAAAAGAGTTTTGTCTTGCCCTGTCTCTTTCATGTCGAATAGCCTTTGACTACTTTATACCGTATACAACAAAAATCAAAGGACAGGAATAACAGTATTCTCCTGGAAATGAAACGTTTTGCCATTCCTCCGCAATGAATAACAACAAAAAGCTTGTGGTCGATAGCTTTTACCACCCAGAGTCTACTGTTCCTCTTCACAAGGCAACGCGGACGAAATCTGTTTGATACCACTTTAACGGAAACCATCTTACAAATAATTGTGCTATCGTGATCATTTATAGTTGTTTATAACATGAGTGACGTAAAAGCATCAGTCAATTAGCCCCAATACGAGGCAGCCTTATTTTTAGAAAAATGCGAACATATTTGCGTACGTTTCTTCTGGCAAACGTAGGCAGAACAGCGGTAAAAAATGGCCCTGATTTACATTATTTATGCTGACTTGACTGAGTCGCCTGTGCGCTGACACAGAGGCGATATCATGCACTGAGGTAGCTGCATCGACCGCTTTGCTCATTGCCGCTAAGCTAAGCGAAGTCCGGAAGCGCTGAGCCCGCTCTATTACCTTACGGCTGACTGAACGCGCTAGAGGGCACCATAAATGATCCTAAAGCTGCGCAAAACACGAGACGAAGTAAAAAAGGAGACGACATGACCGCTGTATAACAACTGAAATTTTTTGTTTTCAGGAATGCTAGTTAAAAAGCACCAAACAAAGCTGCAACAACAAAACAACTCATTATAAAACCGCGAAACCCTCAAAGACCGTACGCGTCCGCAGAGGGAGAATTATTCGCGGCATTCCTTGTCTCGTGTTTCGAGCTGCTATACAGTGTTTCAATTTCAACTCGCACAGTTCTCCGCTCTCGTGAACCATTAAGCCGGAGATATCATTAGTGGCGAAATTTATGGGTTGAATAATGCTCCAATTCCGCCGATGGTACAGATATACAAAACCGTATTGATTTCGACAAGTAATCGGTGCAAGTGAAAACTTGTCGACGCAACTTTTTTAACCTATTTATTTACTTGCACAATACTGCAGAGCCTCATTGTGCCTAGGCAGCGACGGCAGAGAAATTCATTCACTCAATACAAGAGCAGCCGAATCGTAAAAAAAATACAGAACAATAACATTGTCTAAGGTAGTTCGTATATAATATAAAATAGCTCATAAGGTACCTTGTCAGAATCACCAGCCAATATCACCCGTAGTGGCAGGCCTCATTGCATTCTTCAATCATTCTCGGAAAGAAATAAAATTTATAATGGTTAATATGCGTGAAGTATGATGCTAAATTGTGATTATGAAGAGCACTAGCTGCATATACGGGGCTAGAGAGATGCCTAAGTTTCTATGAATTAGTTGGTGAAGGAACGATAGGCGGGGTGTCTTACGGCTGACGTGGAAAGGTTTATATAAGTGGCTGCCGTTAACAAATGTGAAGCATCCGTTCTAGTTTACCTAATAAATATAAAAAGTACTGAGCGTCTCTTTTTTTTTTCTAATTTTCCTAAGTATTTTCTGCGTAGGGGTCCCAAACAATGGCGGCATCTTTGAGTTTTCGTCTTATGAGCGTGTCGTAGGCTAGTAGTTTGCAGTTGCAAGGTGCCCTCCTAAATTATGGCGACGAAAGCCAAGTTTACGTAAATCCGAGTATTTAATACGATCTGCGTGGTCATTCCGTTTTAGTTGCGAGTTTACTACAACACCAATATACTTATATCTTCGCACTTGCGTAACTGGCATGCCATTAATCCAATAGGGGAGAAAAACGGTTTTTTCTACCTTGTATCCGCAAAAGCACAACCTTCTGAATATGCATTTCCATGCCAGAGTTTTCCCTATTTGACAGGAACTCCGTCGCACAGCTTGCCATGAGGGGAACTGATGTCATCATGAGGTATATCTTTAATCATTTGGAATAACTTGAAGTTTTAAATGAGCGCGTTTTTGAACACGAAATCGGAATTTTAAATAAAACAATTTTCCACATCCGCATTAAGAAATTTTGTAATTTTTCCCATAAATTTACGCGACAATGTCTAGAGCTCGTTCCATCGAAAGTCGCCGCCGCCGCCGAAAAGACGGTTTGGAAAGAGCTTCGCTGGTCGTCATATTCTTGACATTGTAGGACATTTACGGGGTCGCAGCGGAGCCCCAGAACAAGAGGAACAGCGTGGCAGGCTTCCCAAACCGAAAAGCCTTGCCATGCGTGCGGACCGAGCACGCGCTGTTAAGCTTTATTTTATCCTTTCGCCGGGCGGGAACGCCGATCTTAGCAACTCCGTTTTGCAATGTCGCTGTGAGCAAACAGGCTCCCGCCCTGACAGAACGACGAATTGTACGCTTCGACAAGCAGGGATGAGGGTGCCTCGATGGGAACGCATGTTGGCAGATAAGCAAGAAGCATCCGAGGGGTGCTCCTAGGGAGGTGTCTTGATGAATGCGGCTTGGAGGCGATCCAAGCAGACTACCTCTTCACGACCATCCAGCAGGATAGTCGCCGACTTTATTTTCTTGTTGAGGACATGGTACGTGTCGTCGTATGAGGGGTAAGAGGTGCTTTAAAGCGTCTCGCCTTAAAAAAACATTCGTTGATGACACAAAGTGTGGTTGCACAAAGACCTGACATCAGATCATCGAGGCGGGGCTGGCCGCAGGTGTTGAAAGCTGTCCTGAAGGCATCGGAGGTACGGCAGGGTGTGTGACAAGGGAGCCAAAAGACAGAATAAGTCTTCTCAAAGCCGCAGGGGTGCACCGAACAGCCAAGGTCACAACGAAGAATGAATGCACGCGGTAAAACCGATGGGATGTCGTACCTGGGAACAAGCGGATGAGGTACAACCTTATGACAGCTGCCTCATTGTCGATGTCTTTGATGGGCTGGATATCTGTTGGGAAGTCCGATATGTAGGCCAGCTGACGAAGTTTGCGGGGGACGCACTAGGAGGAGTTCGTACGGAACACGTACACCAGAGGTTATGATACGTTAGAACGAAAACTAGATGGCCCTCCAAGATTTACCAATAGTGTTGGATCGTGGATTAGATAGCGAGCAGCTCACGACCACATATGCTGAATCGATTTTCGGCAGGTTGGAGCTTCCAAGAAAAGAGGTGCTTTTCTTCTGGAGAACAGCAATGGCCACGCTGGAAGCATCCACCACGACAAGAGTGGGCGCGGAAGTCCTAGGGTGGATGAGAAGGCTCGAATCGGCCAGGGCTTGTTTTGCAGAAGTGAAAGCAGCCTCACCTTCGGGAAACCAGGAAATCATGGTAACGGATGATTTGGTTGTGCAAAGAAGGTCTGTCAGAAGGGGAAGAAGCTAATGGAGTGCGGAATAAAGCACTGAGGAAAGTTTGCAGGACCCAGCAACTCACGGAGCTTGCGTGGGGTAGTGGGTGCTCGAAAGTCATTAACAACATGAAGACAGATAGAAGACAATGAACGAATTCCCTGCGCTGAGATATGGCGGCCCGGGAACTCAAGCTCAGAAGAGCCGAATACGCGTTTCTGGCCATTAAAGAGATAGCCAAATTTTAGGAGGCTTTGAAAGAGTTCCTGGAGGTGACGCTCATGATATTGTGAAGACTCGCAAAGAAGCTGTTCAGTTCAGTTCAGGCGTTCAGTCGTGTCCGACTCTTCGTGACCCTATTGACCATGTCACGCCACGCTTTCCGGTCTCTCACTATCTTCTTAACATCACATAGCTTCATCTGCAATGCCTCGAGAATGGCATCTAACCATCGCGTTCGCTGCCTACCCCTTCTCCGGCTCCCCTCAACCTTTCCCAACATCAAATCTTTCTCCAGAGACTCCTCTCTTCTCATCAGATGACCAAAGTAGCTGAGCTTTAACTTTAGAATTTGACCCTCCAATGAGCAGTCAGGGTTTATGGTCGACAATATCGACTGATTTGATCTTCTGGCAGTCCAAGGAACTCTTAAGAGTCTTCGCCAGCACCACAATTCAAACGCGTCAATCCTTCGGCGGTCAGCCTTTTTCACAGTCCAACTCTCGCATCCATACATCACAACTGGAAAGACCATAGCACGGGTTATACGGATCTTGGTTGGCAGACTAATGTCTCTGCTCTTTACTAGGCGGTCAAGGCTAACCATTGCTCTCTTTCCCAGAAACAGGCGTCTCCTAATTTCATGGCTGCAGTCTCCTTCCGAGGTAATCTTGGCGCCCAAGAACAGAAAACCTGTCACAGCTTCCACTTCTTGTCCATTGATGCTCCAGGACTTGATAGGGCAAGACGCCATGATCATCGTCTTTTTAATGTTCAGTTTAAGCCCGAACTTCTCACTCTCTTCTTGTACGCGCATCAGAAGTCTCTTGAGTTCCACTTCACTTTCTGCCATTAAAGTGGCATCATCCGCATATCTAAGGTTGTTGATACGTTTTCCAGCAATCTTCACTCCAGCTGAAGACTCGTCCAGACCGGCCTTCCTCATGATGCACTCTGCATATAGGTTAAATAGGCAGGGCGACAGTATGCAGCCTTGCCTCACCCCTTTCTCAATCGGAAACCAATCAGTAAGACAATGCCCAGTTCTGACTGTGGCCTCTTGCCCTTCATAAAGGTTCCTGAGGAGACAGATGAGGTGAGTTGGAACTCCCATCTCTTGGAGAGCTTGCCACAATCTGCTGTGATCTACGCAGTCAAACGCTTTCGCATAATCAATAAAGCAGAAGTAAATGGGTTTCTGGAACTCTCTTGCTTTTTCCATGATCCAGCGAAGGTTGGCAATTTGGTCTCTAGTTCCTCTGCCCTTGCGAAACCCAGCTTGCACGTCCGGAAGCTCCCGATCCACATACTGCTGCAGCCTACCTTGCAGGATTTTTAACATCACCTTGCTAGCATGCGAAATAAGCGCGATCGTGCGGTAGCTGGAACAATATTTGGCACTGCCTTTCTTTGGAATGGGGATGTAAACTGACCTCCTCCAATCCTGTGGCCACTGCAGGGTTGTCCAAATCTTCTGACATAATGTATGCAGTGTGTTAACAGCGTCGTGGTTGAGGTTTTGAAGTAACTCGGCTGGAATACCATCAATTCCGCTAGCTTTGTTCTTAGCAAGGCTGGCTAAGGCCCATTCAACTTCACTCTTCAGGATGCCCGGCTCGAGATCAAAAGCTGTAGATGTAGGCAAATACAGCCGAGAGTCCCCTCATCACTTTCGCAATGCATCTTTGGAGGGTGTGCTGCGTTGCGTAACTCAAAGAGCACGCACTGAAACAGGCCGACGGGTGTAGTAATGGCTGTATTCGGGACATCGGTCGGTTCCATGGGAATTTGGTGCCATCTTTTACAAGGTCCACTTTATCAAAGATCTTGCATTTCTCCAGATGTCCAGCCATTTCTTGATTGTGTGGAAGGTTATAGCTGTCATGGGCCATGTGAGCCTTGAGAGCCCTGTAGTCCCCACACGGACGCCAGTCACCCTCTATCTTGGGCACCAGATGGAGCGGTGAGCCCTAAGTTCTAGACGAAGAGCAAATAATATCCAGCTGGAACGTGTCAAATTCCCGTTTAGCAATCGCCAGGCGCTCGCCGTGGAGGTGGCGCGGACGAGGCGCGACAGGTACATCACCAGTGACAATGTAGTGGGTTATACCATGCTCTGGTAGCCGGTGGAGATTACAAATCCTCGTTAGCTCGGGAAAGTCTGCGAAACCTTCAGCGTACGGGCATTACGGGATCAGCGTGCGGATTCCAGTAGAAGTGATAGGCGATATAACGACAATGATGGAAAGGCATGCCACTAACAGAAATTCTTCTGCAGTACTCAGTTGTCTTCGACGTCTGCCAGCCCCATGGGCCTACCTGTATTCCCAAGTCTGTTAGCTTCCACATTATATATACCGGTTTTTCTAAACATTATCGTCTGTCGCCGCAGGAGCGCAAAGTCGTTCACAAGCAAGCATCACAGATGCTTGACAGGAAGGCAATTCAAGAGTCGTCCAGCCCGTGGGCTGCTCCCATGATTCTTGTCCGATAAAAAATGTGGAACGTGGCGATTTGCGTGGACTACTGTCATTTGTATGCCATCACCAAAAAGGCTGTATACACTTGGCCTTGCATTGATGACGCCATAGACTGCCTATCTGGCGCTTCTTATTTCTCCTGCGTATATCTGCGATCAGGTTACTGGCAACGCCGGTGCATCCGGCAGACCAAAATGGCGTTTATTAGCTAGAGGGTCTTTTTGAAGTTAATGTAATGCCCTTTGGGCTTTGCAATGCAACTGCGATGTTTGAGAGATTTATGGACACGGTATTGCACTGCATGAATTCAGACATTCTATGCTATCCTAATGACGGTGATTTTTGGTAAAACGTTTGGCGAGCATAACGAATGCTTAGCGCGCATATTAGAATGTTTACATTACACCGGACTAGTTCTCAATTTTAAGAAGGGCCGCTTTGGCGAGCGTCAAGCGTTGGTGTTCAACCATCTCATTGATCAGCAGGGCGTGAGACCAGATTCCCAAAAGCGGCAGCTGTGAAGTCATTTGAAGCCTGACGGACAGTAAAAGAGGTTCGCAGATTTTTGGTGTTATGTTACTACTTCTGGCATTTTATTCACCGCTTCACGGACATGGCCTACCGCTGACGTGCATTCTTCACAAAGGAACTTCGTCTGAATAGACTTCCGATTGCCAGGCCTCATTCCACCAGCTAAAGTTTCAATTGACCTCACCTCCTGTTCACTACAATTTTGCACTAACAGAAGTTTCATCCGATGCTAGTGGTGTTGGCATAGGTGCTGTTATGGTTCAGCACAGAGATCATCAGGAGCACGTCATTGCATATGCGAGCAGCTCCATAAGCGATCCAGTGCGCAACTATACCATCACACAACAAATATTCATTGATATGGTATTCGTTGTGTACAGGTTCCAATTGTACTTGTATGGTACATTCACAATTGTCACTTACCATCACTACCTGTGCTGGTTCGTCAGTCTTCAAGATCCACGCGGTCGCCTAATGCGCTGGGCCCTTCTTCTATAGGAGTCTAACTTCGATGTTGAATACAAAAGCGGGCGCCGACACGCCGATACAGACTGCCTCTCGCGAATGCTTCTGCCATCAGCAGAGTGTGCCTGTGACAATTTGAACCACTACATTTCCACCGGCGCTCCAGACGTTCTTGACATTGAGTAGGCGAAATCAACGCGAAGAACCTGCTCTTCAGCCTCTGTTTGCCGCCGCCGAAACCAGGGAGTTAAAAACCGTTTCTGTATCCGCGACGTTCTCTTGTGGTAAAGTAACTCTGCTGTGGGCACACAATACCCGCTTGTTGCAAAGGATTTTTACACCTCTATTCTACATGTGGTGGATTACAACCCGGCATCAGGACATCTGGGATCGGCTTGTACACTCCATCGATCTCAATAGCGGTTTTACTGAAAGATAATGCGCTCCACGACAGAACAATACGTGGCGAGCTGCAAGTAGTGTTAGTGTCTTGAACGGCCTACTTCCTCTGCTCTTGGCCTACTTCGACCTGTGGCGCCTCGCAGCACTACATTTGAACAAGTCGGAATTAATCTTTTAGGGCCTTTTTCCAAATCTCGAAACGTTAATCGATGGATCATAATGTGCAGACTACCTTACTAGCTATTGTGAAACAGCTGCCTACCATCGGCTACCGCGGTCAAGTATCGCTGTTTCTTATGAACTCTGCTCTCTTGCGGCATGGACCATTGCGAGTAGTAATCAGCCACCGAGGACGCGAATTCACTGCCGATATCGCTGAGGAGCTGCTACGTCTATGCACAGTCACCTAAACCACTCAACACCGTATCACCCGCAGAAAGACGGTTTGACGGAAGGCCAACCTGACTGACTGACCAACATGCTTGCCATGTATGGGGACTAGGATCATACGAACTGGGGAACCATGCTGCGCTACGTCCCGTACGCTTTGAATACTGCTACTCCTAAAACTAACGGATTCAGTTTATTCTATCTCTTGTACGCTCGCCCGCCGCGCTACACTCGCGAATCAATTATTCCGGTTACTACCACTGTAAATCTGGATGTCGCCGAGATACTGTCCTTGGCTTAAGAAGCTCGTCGGATTGCCCGCTTGCAGTCAATTGCATCACAAGGGCATTTCAAGGATCGCTACGATTCCCGCCGCCGGCATGTTACCTTCACTTCGGGTCACATGGTTTGGCTTTGAAGTCCACTCCGACGCTGCGACTTGCATCAAAAGCTACTCGCCCACTATGATGGCCCTTATGTGATCGCGGCCAGAATTAGTGATATCATCTATGAAATTGCACGCGTTACCTCAACTGGTCACCCTTCCGCTAAGACTGCACTGCCGCACGTCTCTCGCCTGAAGCTATGCTACTCTCGGGGATATTGTCACGGAGGAGCGAAGGCGAAGTAATTGAAGGTGCAAGGTATGCGTTGTAAAAACAGTAGAAGTGCGGAGCTGATCGGGAATAAGATTTGACTTCCCACGTCTGGCGCGATCCCGTTCTGTGTGAAGGCTTAACTCCCCTCGTAAAAATAGTGTAAACAAACGGGCAATTTTAGTGTGCCTAACACTTGTCATCGAAAAGATTTGACGAATAAGACTAAAAAGAAGTTTAAGCTATAGCAAAGCTAAGCATAACAATTTACATTTGCATTTGGCAGAAAAAATGTACTCATCGCTTTTAATTTGTTATGAACACTACTTGTCCACACAGATTGCTGCATAACGATATTAATAAAGTGCAACTAAAATATTATTTAGCTACAATGAGCGCAGCTACTTTAATACACTGTGTACTGAGAGCAAGTACTGACCGGTATTTTGGTATCGGCATTGGCCAGCGGGCTGGTCAATGCCAGGACGAATCGCTATAGAAGACGACGCCATAGGTATTAGTCACCGACGAAAAAGACGAGAAAGGCCAAGAAAGGTATGCCGTACGGGAAGGGGCTAGAGTAGATTGAAATGCCGCTGGTTTTAACCGCTGCCGAGAGGAAGTGGATGTAGGTTGAAGGACGGCTACGGATGGACAAGAGAACTACCCGGCCCATTACAACGCAGACATTCTGGTGACGTAAATAAAATGTAGGGGGTACTTAAGACCCCTTAAATGTGAAAAGGAGCCTTTGAAGTTCTACTATGATGTTTATTTGACAGATGTGTGTCTTTAGAGACACACCAGTCGTCCATTGCTGCTGTACGGAATATCGAGCGACTGCTCTTTCGATACACGACACAATGCTGGTTTCGATGTTTACTTTGTTTATTTCATCTCTAGCTATTGAAAGATCATAAAAAATGCTGCACTATCTACGCAGAACCGTTGGTGCTCTCGACCATGACTGTAGATACTCAGCATACAATGCGCTCAATTTAGTTACCAGCTTCAAATGATATTAATGAAACACTGTGCGCCCGTCCCCCGATGTCAAGAGATAAATTGCAGATGCCGCGTTCACATTACCATACTTCTCACCTCTGCGGGGCTGGGTACACAACTGGAATGCCTCCCTTCCCCCTGTCCGAAACGCGGTGACAGCGACAGCAGCACGCATCTTACGCAGCTCTCCTCGGCGCCGTGCACAGGCACAGTGGCTCCCCCTACGTGGCCATGGAGAAAATATAGGCAAGACAAGTAGAATTCCGGTCTGCTTTTCCCGTGTCGTGCGTTACTCTTTAAAACTCTTTAAAACATCTATACCTTGGCATCTCCTGTTTAAGCGGTTCACGTGGAGCGCTCTAACCACGTGGGGTACTTCAATACGCACTGACACCGTACAGTACATGGTCACATTTGTTTTTGCCTCCATCGAAAAGCGGCCGCCGCGGCCGAGATTCTATCACACATCGTTGGGCACGGTAGTCGAGCGCCATAATCTCTGTGCCACCACGGCAGCCTCACTGAATAAGGATGTTTCTGGGAAAACAATATCCCGCAAAACGTGTTGGAGCTTTATCCAATTTACACCGGCCAACCATTCCATTCAGAAATGCGCTGAACGAAAACTAACCCTTGCGACTACAACTTTGTAATAACCAAACTCCCACACGCTGCTTATTCGATGCAGATATAAACTGTGGTAACAGACGCCACAGACTAACTTGGCAGTAGGTCCGTAGGAATGGCTACGATACGCCTCGAAGAAAAAAAGCAGAAATCGTTTGATTATCTGGAGTGCAAATGAGATGCTCAAGCCCCAGACCCCCCATTTTTAACAGATCGAAACAGTTTCATTCTGATGCAGCATTCCCTTCAGGAAGCTCAAACCATGACGGCGAAACACCTATGGGACTTATGTATGTTTACTCACGAACACTTCAGTACTTGCATTACGCACCAAAGCTTTGCGGATGAAACAAATAATCACATATAGTAGATCTGGTGAAAGTCGATATGCTTTTTAATATGGTGACTATTTGGGCTAGTTGGTGCGAATCCAACGTATTGATCTAGAGAGACACAGAAACACAAGAAGAGAAGTACACGTGACAGCGCTGTCCCATGTTCTTCTTTTCTTGAGTTTCTGTGTCTCAAGCTATTTCGATATGCTATATTCTCCCGTAGCTCTTTCGTGGGCCCTTTCCAATATTACTCAGTGTGGCGGTAACCATCTAGCTCGACGCCTAAGTACTTGGTCCGGATTTTCGCTTATGTCCTGTTCGCAAAGCAGTCAGGCTTCGGTGGCCGCCATAAGTGCCAGAGACCAAGACATCTGGACCAGCAAAGCCAGCTACCTGAAACTGTAGAGAAGTTACGGACACAATTGACAGCTCAATTATACTGCCCCTATCAGCTGTAAAAGCAGCAACGTCGCCCACGTAGGCCTGTTCCTTCACATCGACTGCCTGTGACCTAAACCTGTAACTGCTGTAACCAGTAGTAATTCATCTATTTGAACAGTGTTAGAAATTAATACCGAGTCAGACCACGGATATGACAGAGTCAGTGTGATTAACTTCTGAGTTTCGGTAGATAAAAATGAAGGTGCCACCAGGACCTAAAGCCTTTTCCTTTAACTCACATCCCAGAACCTTACCAGTAAACACAATTTAAGAAAGAAGAGATTTTTCGTTTACCGGAGGAACCCATTGTCTAACATGGAAGAAACAAGAAACAATAGACCATATTTTCTTACATTATTGGGAAGCATTTTGAGGTTGGGATGTGTTCCAATGAAGAATAAAGATTTTCAGCTAGATTCGCACTGCATTCGATATTTTAGCATTTATACTCAGGATGTAGTTTTATTTACTGTAATTAAGCTTGTCAGTCGACGCTGAGAATGATAGGCTACCGCTGTGAGAAAGTTGCAAGACCTGCTAGAGCGTTTTTTCGGGATAATATGCAATCATTTGTCGCCATACCAAAAACGGCCGGAGAACCTTTTATGTGAATCTGAACGGCAGTGTTTGTTGGCGTTAGATATGTATTGTCGTGAAGCCAGTCTTACGCTGGCTGAGCAAGATATTCCTATATTTACATAACTATGTGCTCTTCGTGTTGCGATTGGGTTTCGTTTTGCGAAAGGCTATGTGCCAAAGCCAGGCAATAAACAAAAATGCATTCTTGTCGCAGTGGCTTTAGCGCTGGCCAGAGGAGAAGAGAGATAGTAGCTCGATTTCGACTGAAACATGTTTAAGTATCGCTTTAAGGGGTCAGGTCATGTGGAGACGTGTGACAGATGTGAAGATGTTACAGCGACTACTTAGCACAGTGACGGGCAGGTCCAAGAAAGACTTTCTCAACAATTCTCTTGGTGCAGTGTCTGCTGTGCTACTCCACATGGTTTAAGGAGGGGTTGAAAAACTGAAACTCTAGTTGTGCTCTCTATTACTTCGAAGCGTTGCATTGCAAAAAAACGAAAAACCTGCAAACAAAAAGCTGAAACACTGCTAAATACCACTGCATTTATTATGTACAGAAAAAATTCAATTCCGTGTATACTTTGTGATATCATTAAAAAAACTTCTTTTATTTAGATTAGAAACATTAAACTCTAAATACTTTGAATATGGGGTTCGTCCTAAATCGACTCAGGATAAGAGGCAGCAAAAATACTTTCGTGTGAAAAATATCCCGTCCGCTTACTGTAGGTCCAAATTGAATTAAAAAAAAAGCATGCATTTGTTTCCTGACAACAAGTTGCTGCCTGTAGACACTTCCACTCACAAAAAAAAAATAGTCTGTTGAATCTTGGTTAGCTGAGAACTCTGTCGGCAATTGTCTGCCGATACCGCTCTTTCTAACTGGAAATTAAGCACTGCTCCCAACGAACACAGTCCTTCGTGCAGATCGCTGTGAATAATTTTCGAACCGTTCATAGTTTCGGCAGCATTATCTCAGCCTTCAAAGTCCAGCTTGAAGAATTAACATGAGGCTAGTAATCTCAGGCTCCCTTCTTGTAACTGATAACGTTTAGGTTACTGAAGACGCGTCCAACCTCTGCGTTATACTTAGCAGCATCAGAATGGAGAGAGAAAACGTAGCAAATACGAAGAAATGTTTGCTGAAAGCATTCCTGAGTTATTTCACTCCATCACAGCGCCGCTGTACTCACATGACTGTTCCAGCTGACAGAACGGCCTTTTTTTTATTGGTGTTGAATACAAGCGATTTTTACTCGAAAGGTAGGTTCTTGGTGCCTGTTTTCTAAACCTTTACCGACACGAGGCTGATAAGAGTTAACTGAACAAGCTGACCGGAATCAGTACACATAATGAATATATTAAAAATACCGCATGATATTCAAGTCGTATTGGAAGTCTTGGAATATCGGCCGCCTTCAGGCCTCATTGTCGTTATGCGTTCAAGTCCGTGTTGTCTCAATTTGGTTGAGTTTGGCTTCTGGGTTTAAGTCTGAATTCAACTCAGGTTATTAAACACTGAACTCATATACTTCTGAGAACTTAACTATATTAATCAAATATCGTAGCAGGATAAAAACTGCCAATAAGCCATCAACAGGATTCAAAAACCGCTAAACGTGCCACCTTCCGCAATACATTTCTTTTTTCCACGCTCAATGCTGTAAAGACCCGTAAACCCACTTAGCTTATCGGGAAAACAGCTAACTTGAAAACACTGCTTGTTTGAAAATATCTTATCAGAAATGGGAATACGTTTAGTGCCTTTTAGGAATTCGCACATTTTTATACGCCGATACTTAGAAACCTAAATAGTTGTCCGCACAATCTGAGCAATTTGACACCTTTGTACTCATATCTAAATTTTTCAATTATAGAAATTATTTTGTTAATCAATTACACTGTAAATTTTCTTATATAGCACAGTCAACCGTGATATTTCATTGTGAGCCTTTTTCCCTAGATATAATTTTTCTATAATTTCAAATATTCATTTTTTGAATTGCACAGTGTATTTTTTTTATTTTAGCATCTGAAGGATTTGCCTTTCGTTCTTAGTATTCTGTCACCTTTTGAGCACCCCATTTTAGGTTGGTACTTTTGTAATGATTTCAAATATTTATTTAACATTTACAAAATCTATATCTCCTTGTAAAGAATAAATAAGCATTGGTTTTTCATTGTGATGATTACAACCAATTTTAACTCTCCTAAACATTTTTCTTAGTTTTCATTTTCAATTCATAAGGTATTGAATTCTATCATGTTAATTTATTTAATTCATCATCGCCTATCACACCCAATCAATCATTAATTACTGCAACAAAAGATTACCAATATAGAATTTTTCAAACATCCCCGATTACTTCTGATACGCGCTGCTTACTGTACTACATTAAATACCGCTTTTGCTGCAATGCCAACAGCTTTTCGACCGACTAGCTGAATAATCTGTCGCTTAAAACGCCCAACCTTGGAGACCAGGCGAAAGTGTTCAACACTAACTGTAGTAGCAGATAAAACAAAACGTCATTTAGGCTTGATCTCGTAATTCTTAAGACGTTGTAAGCATACCTCACATTTTGTTATCCTGCGTCTGACATTGGGTCCTGTGCCAGAGGCGTAACTACACTTCTGGCAGAAATGCTTTAAATGTTATCCCTTTTATCATTTGGAATAGCAACTGTATGCAGTAGAAGTAATAAAATCAAATTACGGGTAAGTACTGCAAGATCCTTAAAGCTTTTCCTTGCCATTGCATTATGCTCAGGACTACTTTCTGCATTAGGGCGTGTTTTTGACCATGACATTAACAGGCAGTTTACGGGAACGCCTTAGTTTCTACTTAACAATTAACTGAAGTTTTAAATTGCTGTTGAGTCACCAGCCAAGGAGAACGGAGAGGAGGAGCAGCTCGTCGATGGCGTGAGTGAGGAGGCCGTTCTCGCCACGCCCGCTGTTGCGGAGGAGAGCCCCGTCACGCACGCTTCAGCCGAGGTATGCGAATGGTGGGCTCCACCCGCGCCCGATGCGGCGCCGGCATTGGAAGCGACCGCGCCGGCGGCCGCTGCCGACGCCGCACAGGCTGAAAAGGAGCCTGAGGATGCAGCCTTGCAGAGGGCCGCTGCGGCGGTCCCGGCTGCTGAGCCGACACAAACCGCCGCTATCGACGCGGGGTTTGTGGCGGTAAAGACGAAGCGGCGCAGGAAGCGCGCGCAAAAACAAGAAGGAGCGGAGATCGACACCGACTCCGAGGGTACCTCCTCCCAGGCTAAGACCGGACGGCCTGCTGCCAAGCGGGTGGTCGTGGCGGTGGCGCGGAACTCCTCCGACGGGGACAAGGAACCTGGCGCGACATCTTCCAGCCAGGACGAAGGTTCAGACATGGAGCAGGAAGTCAGCATTGGTGAGAGGCAGCATTCTATTTCTCCTCCCATTGAGCTAGCTCCCTGTTTGCTATGTAAGGGTAAGGGTTGTGAGTGTTTTGCTGAGGCCGATGAGGCAGAGCTTCCCCCCTCGTCCTCACCGTCCGTAAGGTCCGCTTGCTCCTTCTGTGGCGTGGTTGACTGCGAATGCTCTCAGCGTTCCAGTTCCTCCTCGTCCTCGTCTCCTTCCCCCTCCACTTCCGACTCCTCTGCTAAAGAGGAGTCCCCCCCCGACCGTCAGGTTGGGGCAGCCCCAGGTTCTCAATAGGGTGTTTATTTTTCCAGGTCTCTTGCTCCGATAGTTCCGCCTTTCGCGGGTTTTCTTTTCCGTTTATTAGGTTTCTAGGCAGCTTCTTTCTCAATTCATCATGGCATCGCTCACATTAGCTACTTTTAACTGTCGTGGCATGTCCCGTCGTCCCAAGCAAGCTGAGATACTTCAGCTCGCTAGCTCTAAAAACATAGATATTTTGGTCTTGCAAGAGACCTACATCCATCGCCTTGGCCAGATCAAGTGCTTTGACAGAACATTTGGCACCAGGTCTTACTGGAGCTATGGTGCGTCGGGTTCCCGCGGCGTTGGTATTATCCTTATGCCACGCTTCCGCGGCTCGGTTTTGCGCCACTCCAGGGATGCTGAGGGCCGCGTCCTGTCTGTAGACCTTGATTCTGGCATTCGCATAGTTAACATTTATGCTCCGAACAGAGGTCGTGATCTGGGTGCCTTCTACAAGCACCTTGACTCCCAGCTAATAGGTCCATCCAAGATAGTTCTAGTGGGTGATTTCAACTGTGTCCTTGACAGGGCGGATCGCCTCTCTTTTCGAGGCACTCCGCCCAAGGAGCGGGATAGGCAGGGGGCGCGTGCACTTAGGGAGCTGGTCGAGGAGCTAGATTTGGTTGATGCCTGGAAGGTGCTCCGCTCAGGACAGTCAGGGATGACTTGGACTGGGAGGCGCCTTCAGAGCAGGCTAGACCGCTTCTACGTCTCTCCAACACTAGCCTCCGGCATGCACTCCATGTGGTCGGTCCCCTCCGCGTTGAGCGATCACAAGTGTGTCATCCTTCGCTTCAGTGATGGGATACTGGTCCCTCGTGAGAAGGGGACCTGGCGCCTCAACTCGCGGCTTTTAGAGGACCAGGAGGTTGTTAAGGAGGTCTCTGGTATTCTTCGAAACTCTCTGCAGTCCAACCTAGGCTTAGACGGTGTCGGATGGGATGACATTAAGGCAGATGTGCGTGACTGTTTCAAGGCAGCGGGAATGAGGCGGGCACGTGAGGAACGGCAGGAGATCACCATTGTCTCTGATGTCATCCTCCTGCTTTCTAAGCCTCTTTCTGCTGGCCAAGGGGTCACCGAAGCACTCGCCTCGCAGCGCATCCGGCTCCGAAAATTGCTCCAGCAACGCTGGGATGGTCTTAGGGCTATGGCGCGAGCTGAGTGGTGGGAGAGGGAACATTGGTGCAGCAGACACCTCCTCCGACGCCGCTTAGCGCGCACAGAGACTTCCCTCACTGAATTGGTAGACCCGGTTACGGGGTCCATCTCCATCACTCCGGATGCTGTTCTTAAAGCAGCACGGCAGTTTTATTCCGTCCTATATCAGGCTCCAGCTCCAACCACAGCTACTTTTCCACTTGAATCCCCCTCCAAACCAGTTCACCTATCAGGAGCTCCCTTGGATGAGACAGAATTAGAAGCGGCGCTCAAATCGTTCCACAGAAATCGTAGCCCAGGTTCGGACGGCCTGACTGTTGAGTTTTATGTCAAGTTCTGGAAGCAGCTCGGGAAGCCTTTCACCGCTCTTGTAAACAGGCTCCTGGGTGAGGGGACGCTCTCAGGTACTCAGAGGGAAGGACGGATCACTCTCCTTTGTAAGGATGAGTCGAGACGCACTGACCTACGAGCCTGGCGTCCCATCACGCTCCTGAACGTCGACTACAAGCTCATAGCCAAGTGCCTGTCCTCTCGGTTAACTTCTTTTCTTCCAGACATTATAGGTTCATATCAGGCTTGTAGTGTTCCTGGTCGTTCCACTCAGCTTCACGGTTTTGCCCTTAGGGACCTTTTCCTCTGGGCTCAACATAGAAATCTTCAGGGTATTCTTTGTTCGTTTGATCAGGAGAAGGCTTTTGATGTTGTTAGTCATTCCTACTTATTCCAAGTCCTGGAGGAAGCTGGTATAGACTCTGATTTCCAGCGCATGGTCAGAGCTCTATATACCAGGCCAGTTTCAGCCGTTACTGTGCTAGGACGCACCTCCGAAGTTTTTGACGTGGGCCGTGGAGTCAGGCAGGGATGTCCCCTATCTCCTGCCCTCTACGTGCTCGCATTTGAACCCCTGTTACAAAGGCTCTCTCGAGACAGTCGCATAGCTCGCTTTCCGCTCCCGCCAGGTTCTCCACCAGCTCCCATCTTTGCCTATGCAGATGACCTAACCATTGTCGTCCCGGATGAGGCTTCTGTCTCCTCCGTTCTGGATGTCATGGAGGTGTACTGTAAGGCGAGTGGGGCTAAGGTTAATAGGTCGAAGAGTGCCACCCTCTATTTTGGGTGTGCACCATCCAGTCCTCAGCCCGCTCATGGTCTTCCCGTGAAGGCTGAAGTCCGTCTCCTTGGTTTTTATTTCAATTCACAAGGCCTTTCAGATAGGAATTGGTCCTCTGCTCAAGAGAAAATTGAATCGAGGGCAAGAGAGTATGAGAAGCTCTTGTGTCCGCTTACGGCTCGAGCCACTATCACTCGGTCCCTCCTGTTCTCGGTGCTGACCTATGTCGCTGGCGTAACACCTTTGTCAGCACGGACGAAGCTTCACCTGGAGCGGATCCTTTTCCGTTTCTTGTGGAGTGGAGCTCCTGACAAGGTCAAAAGACTTGTGGTGAAGCTGCCTAGGGAGAGGGGAGGCCTCGGCATCTCCGACCTTGGCATCGTAGCCTCAGCCTTGCACGTCAGGTGGACCCAAGTGGCATTGAACTCGGACATGCCTCTGACTCAAAGCCTGACTTCGTTTTTTCTGAGTACTCGACTCCGCCTTTTCGCCCAGAGCACATATTCTCATTGCGTGCCACGATCGGGCTCTCCTTCCCCTTTTTATGCTCAGGCAGCTACCTGCCTTGAGCGTCTGCGTAAGGAGGAGGCGGAAATTGATGTGGTTTCGGTTCCCCTAAAGGAACTAGTTAGGCTTCTGACTCCCTCTCTCCCCCCTCACCTCCGTCTTTACGACATCGCTAATGTTAAGCCCAGCTGGCGGTATATCACAGCGGATTTTTTGGAAGCAAGCAGAGCGTCCTTTATGTACCGCTTCGCCAGGGGAGTCCTCCCCATTAAGGCGCCGGCGTTTACACGGACCAGCCTGCGACCAACTTGTCCGACTTGTGGTGGTAGAGAGGACACTGTGCACATATTCTCGCAGTGTCTCCTTCCTGAAGCGCTTCTCCGTCGTGTAGCTAACCTCTTCCAGCTTCCGGGTATACCGTACCAGACCGTGCAATACCTGAACCCGTTACCAGGTGTGGCCGTTAACCAGTTCGTCCTCTTGCTCGTAGAGTGCGTGTACCAAGTATGGCTGGCACGCTGCGCGGCCGCATACAACAGCAGAGTTCCGGGCCTCCATGAAGTAATTGCAAAAGTACGGAAAGAGGTCTGGTTCTGCCTGCAGCGGGAACGTCGCATCCTTGGCGAGCAGAGGTTCTCGAAGATTTGGTGCGGACCGTCTGTGATTTTTTCGGTTAAGGCTGGAACACTCTCTGTGTCATTATGATTTTCTCACAGGGATTGGTTGTCCTTAGTGACACTTGTGCTGTCATGAAGGTTCGCCTCGTCGGCTCGATGCCACGATGGCGCTGCAGGCCGTCTTTGCGTTTGATGACACTCACTCCTGTGAGGGCATCACGTGGCGGCCCCCTTGTCCGGGTAGGACCCTCACCTCGAACTAAAAAACTCTCCCAGACCCCACTTGGCCCTGGGGGGGACTTTGCCGGAGGTGTTGAATGGATGATGATGGGCTGATGAGTTATGTGTAACTCTGGGGCACGGCACCTCCGGGTGTCAATCCCCCTCCCCATCTGACAACGGCAAAAGATAATCAGATAAGGCAAAATCATGCAATCGCCGCATGCGGCGGGAGCTCGCCTGCCACAAAATTTTAATCTGTTGTAGACTGTCATTGCACTCGCCACTGTTTCAGTGGGTGATGACGGCTGTTGTTGTGGCGCGCGTCTTTCTCTCCATCTTGCTTTTCTTCTCTGTTTTCGCTTCTGTCTGCGCGAGGCAGCGGAGGTGGCTCAGCTGCAGAGCCAGTAGCAGCCCCGTGCGTTTTCCTTTCCTTCTTGTTCACATTGCTTATTGGTATATCCTAATCAGACAAGACAAACTGAACCACCTTTGCAGGATGTGAGGTTCGAAACTGGGTTTGGGCCCACTGCGGAGGAGGGGCGCGCAGCGGGGTTTACGGAGCTTCTCCCAAACGCACACCCATAGAAAAGCCGAGCGCCTGGCCGGGGGACGCTTGTACCCATTTTTACCGGTGGATGTCCGGCGGTGGGTTTCAAACTAACCACCTCCCGCAGCCGAGGACGGGCGCTCTAACCGCTAGGCCATGGCGATTCCTAGTAGCTCCACGACGAATGAAGCGGCTGGGCTAAAGCCAAAAGGACGCTCAGTATGTTGCAAGGGGATATATCACATAGCAATATGGAATGTAAGATCTATGACGCAGGGTAAACTGGATGTCGTCAAGCGAGAAATGGACAGATTAAACATTGATACCTTAGGTATCAGCGAGCTCAAGTGTACCGGAATGGGAGAATTTAATTCCAGTGACCATTATGCCTTTTATTGTGGGCACGAATCCAGGAGAAGGAATGGGTTCGCTCTCATAGTAAACAGAAGAATGGGCAAAAGCAGTGCTAGGGTACAACCCTGAAAATGACAGAATGATTTGACTTCGGATCCAAGGCAACCCTTTCAACATAACAGTTATACAAGTCTATGCACCAGCTACTACTGCTGAAGAAGCTGACGTTGAGAGATTTAATGCTGACCTGCATTTCCTTTTAGACCGCACTCCGTCATCTGAAATTTTTTTCTAATAGGAGACTGGAATGCTAAGGTGCGGAGTGAAGAAATATCCGGAATTACAGGCATGTTCGGTCTTGGTGAGCCACATGAAGCTGGGCAGAGGCTAGCAGCGTTTTGTCAAGAAAACAACCTGACCATAGCGAATACCCTTTTTCAACAGCACAAGAGGTGCCTGTACACATGGACTTCACCGGACGGTCTGTACAGAAATCAGATTGATTATATTCTTTGCCGGCAGAGATGAAGAAGCGCTATACAATAGTAAAAACAAGGGTTGGGACCGGTTGTGGAACCGATCATCAGCGTCGTGTTGCCAAATTTAAGCTTCGATTGAGGAAAACGCAGAAAACTAGAAACCTTTCAGGTATGATCTGTATCAAATTTCATCAAAACATGCTGTGGAATTGAGGAATCGATTTCCAGAATTAGATCTAGAAGACAGAGCCTGAAGAGATGTGGACTGATGTTCATAATATAATACAAGAAGTTGCTACTAGGGTAGTTCCAAAGCAAAAGAAAGGCAAGAAAGCAAACTGGTTATCTTAAGAGGCTTTGCAAATAGCTGAGGAAAGGAGGATAGCAAAAGTTATGGGGGAAAGAAAAAGATACAAGGTTCTCAATGCGGATTTTGAGAATATAGCAAGGAGGGATAAAAATGCCTTCCTGAACATACAGTGCCAAGCAGTTCAGCACAACAGCCAATTGAGGAACACAAGAGCTCTGTATAAGGCAATCAAAGATATCAAAGGAAGCTTTTGAGCTAAGTTGGGCGTGATAAAGGACAAACAAGGCAGGGACCTCAATTAAGCCTCAGAGATAAAAAAGAGGTGGCAGGAGTACACAGAACTGTACAATAAGGACTCGGATGTGCAAACACAACATAAGACGGTTGTGATTACTGATCTCGAGCCGGGCATCCTGAAGAGTGAAGTTGAATGGGCCTTAGACAGCCTTGCTAAGAACAAAGCTAGCGGAATTGATGGCATTCCAGCTGAGTTGCTTCAAAACTTCAACCATGATGCTGTTAACGTTCTGTATACAATATGTCAGCAAATTTGGACAACCCTGCAGTGGCCACAGGATTGGAGGAGGTCAGTTTACATCCGGATTCCAAAGAAAGGCAGTGCCAAAGATTGTTCCAACTACCGCACGGTCGCGCTTATTTCGCATTCTAGTAAGGTGATGTTGAAAATCCTCCCCTTCTCTTCCATGCGTACCATGCAAATCGTTTGCACGTCTACACCGATGGTTCAGTGAATGCCGTGAGTTCTTCAGGCTCCATGGGCGTACCCGCAACTACTACAGAAATAAAATTTAGGACAATTCACCAGACTTCTTCAACAACTGCAGAGCTAACCGCTCTTCGTGTCGCAATTAGGCATATCAGTCAGCAGAGCCCCCAGTGGTGGTCTATTTTCACAGACTCAAAAGCGGGCCTGCAAGCATTAACAGCGGCTCTTCACCGTGCAGCTTATGAACAACTCGTTGCGAAAATACGACAAATTCATCATTGTGGATTTAATGGAGGACATGAAATCATCTTCCAGTGGCGTCCAGGACAAAGCGGCATAGCGGGCAATCTTCGGACGGACGAAGTCGCACGAACAGCCCACCAAGACGGCGATTTGTATTGATTCCTTTTTCCAGGGCCGACGCAGCGGGCAGGCTTCGCACACATGGGCGGGAACACACACTCTCCTTGTGGAATTCTGGCCAGTTTGCGAACTGTCGCTTAAAATCCCTGGACCCTGACCTGAAGCTCCGCCTTCCTTCTGGCCTACCCCGACGCGAAGAAACTTTGCTGTGCCGCCTGTGGGTTCGTGTAGCATTCACAAACTTGTATTCTTTTATGATAGGCATGGCAAACAGCCCTACATGTACAAACTGTGGATGCGACGAGTCTATAGGCCACATTCTTTGTGAATGCCCGATATAAAGTGAGGAAAGGAAGTGTCTGTGCCGTTCGCTGGAGCATTTAGATGGACGCCCATTGAGTGAAACTAAGATTTTAGGTCCCTGGCCACGGCGATCGTATGCGGCGAAGGGCTCTCAGGCACTGCTCCGCTTTATGAGAAGCACAGGCCTAATCGAAAGACTGAGTTTGCTATGACATGAATGTAACGTGATGTGATGTGGCGTGTCTGTTATGTGACTGTATTAACTTCAACTATCCTTCTCTCATAACTGATATCCCAATAATAACCATCATATGCTACTTCAATCATATTGTGTTATCATTTCATTATGCTTTGTATTTTAGGAACGCCAGTTAATGCACGCAAAGTGTTAAGTATAAATTAATGCGTCGCCGTTGTTGTTGTGGCTGTAGGATAGTTGGTTTGTTTGTGGGATTTAACGTCCCAAAGCAACTCAGGCTATGAGAGACGCCATAGTGGAGGACTCCACATATTTCGACCACCTTAGGTCTTCAATGTGGACTGACATCGCAGAGCACACGGGCGAAAAGAACACCACTTTAGTCCAGATGTGAAATTTGTTTCCCACACACTTTACATTTCAATATCTATAAAATTTAGCTATCTTATGAATTTATTTAAAATAAAAATGTGCAAACAGTTTCGCGAAATATATTATTTTTCAAAATTGACATTTCGTACTGAAGAGAAAATAAAATTGCGTCTGGAGAAATAGTTTAGTTTCCAGAACAAAACTACGTGTAAGCAAAAAAATACCATTATCTCAAATTTACAGTGCAATGCATGAAATGTTCACCTACAATATCGATCAGAATGCCGCCAAAAGTCCAATCTAATGGCTTTTGGCTCATCCAGTTTTCTCACAATAGGTTTGTTAGAAATATAATTATTTGGAGTTAAGCAGGTGCTAAGCAGCACAAGATCCGCATGGATGCTCCAAAGCATGATTCCTCGATTTACTTACAATTTCAATTTGCTTGATCGTGCGGTAATTTACTAAAAATCATTTGGACAGACATGGCATTGTTTTGAAAACAAACCGAGGGATCATTTACGCTTCAATTTAGATATGCAAAAGCTGCTTGGGATGGTATTTTTTTTTGTTGGCTTAGCAATAAAGGTCCCCTGAAACGCCATTTACGACCGCATTTTGATGCTACATGTGTTTAGAGGTGGTCTTAGTGAGCATCGAGATCGTATTCAAAAAGCTCTGCGTGTTAGCTATAATTTACAAATAATTTTTGAAAATTGCCGCTCGCAGCCAATTTGGGCGACTCACCACCGTGCGTTTTCAGCCGCCCAGCCCACGCGACGCCATCGGGGCTAGCGTTATCATTGGCCATGGCCATATGACGTCACGTGTAATTTTTGCCATTATAGATTTTAAAATTAGCATTATTCTTCCTGAAAGTAGTATTTTATTCGTTAGTTATTATTGTATATTAAAGAAAGGTAATAATTCTGCGCGCATATTGATGGAAACGGAACACTTCCGGGCAAGAAAGATCCGTCGGCTCGCAAAAGCACGTGCTGTCCGGTTGTCAGTCTTGAAATCTCGCGATCCCAACTGCTGCTGCTTTTTTTCTCGTCTGCAATGGACCACCATTGCTGTGTAGTTGGCTGTAAAGCTGAGGACAGGAAAGATGTTATAATGCGACATCGTGTCCCTACAAAGCAAGGTGTCACGCGGGAAAGCTGGCTCCAATGCGTCGTGCTGTCATCGTCGGACAAGCGCCAGGAGCTCAGAGTTTGTCGCCGCCCCTTTTCCCCTGACGCATATCAGTACAATCCCAGTTTGGCGCAGCAAATTGGCCTCAACGTGAAACGTCAACGCCTCAAGTCCGACGCTTTGCCGACGCAGTTTCTCCCTGGAATGGTAAGTTTTCTGGGTTGCGAGTTATTGTGGAAACATGCGTAGCATGGCTCGGAGTCTCGCATGGAAGCGCATGAAGCCTAACGCAAGTTTTGCAGGCGCAGACTCCTTGCGCGCAAACCACTCTTGCGAGAGGACCACAACAAGTTAAGGCGCTCAAAATGTATGAAAGGGAGCTCTCGCCCTGCGGCGCGCGGATAAGGAAAAAAAATAAAGATAAAGCGAGCTGCGCACATGAAACCGAGAATTAACATACACTAACGTGTACGTGCAAGTGATCACAACAATTGCAGTATAAGTTGCCTGGGTGGTGCAGTGGGTTAGGGTGGTCGACTGCTGTGCCCAAGGCACAGCGGCCGCTTTTCGACGGAAGCACAAGCAAGGTGCCAACGTACCGGTGCGGACAAAAGTAAACGGAGCACGCTTTTTCTCCTATCATTTTTCACTCGGTGCATATTTGAAACTGGTAGTCGTGGTATGCGTGGACCGGTAGTAGACGTAAGTGCCCTTTCACGGACAAATATTTCCTGATCTCCAGTGCGGAAGGCGTTATTTTAATTTGACTGAAAAAGCCTAACTGCTCCGTTTACTTACGTCCGCACCTGTACGTGTGCTGTGCGATGTCACTCAGTGTTGTGCGGCGCCTCGTCTGAGTCGAATTAAAGGCGTCGAACCCCCTAAACCAAGCCTGACTTGTAATTAAAAAATACCAGCACACTTATAACAATACAGACCAACTGCACCCCCACCCCTCATCCACCTAAAGAAAGGCTTATTTTACAATGCGTCCAGTCTACTCTTGATCTTTGCCTTTTAACGCCTGCATATACATGTCTTTCTCATTCATGAAACGAAAAATTTAAGGGGAAATTGGCTCGTTATGATACAATTAATGAAAGGAGCCAACAGTCAGTCCAAGGTAAATGTAGGTTTTTGTTTTTTTAATACTTTTGTGGTTGATATTGATCAGAATTGGTCCTGTAACGATTTTAGGGAGAAAGATAATTAAATACAAAGTGGAAGGAAAAATAACATGCGGTATATATATATATATATATAAAAGGGTATCCCCTATGTTTACCTTGCACTTGCAGACTGTTGGCTCCATTCATTCTCATTCATGTGCAGAATAATAAAACTGCCATTAACACAATGTTGATTACACACAAATTTCCTTCTTTTCCTAGCATGGCAAACCATCATCGCCAGGAAGCCCGAAAGACCTCAGCACTACACAGGTTTCCTCTGAACAGGTTAGCACTGTGATCACGGTATTAATAACAATGTATATATACTTTTACATTTATATTATATTTATATATATTTAGGCTACATATACAACTTTGGAATATGTTGCACACATATATGATGGCTCTATTGCTAGAAGCTATATAAACTAGTACAACTGTTGCTATGTCTTCATGCTTTCATGCAGTTGTGTGTTCAACCATTGCTTCAGGCACCTAGAGGAGGTGATCCAAATACCACAGCTCTTTCTGTAGAGGTGAGAATATTTTGGATAGTTAATTTTGTCCAGTGGATGATGCAAGTCTTTTGACATATGTATATGCTTAATTTTCAACTGTACTGAAGAGCTTTGTATTATATTGGATATGACGAAGATATAGAAGCATACTACATTTTTAGTATGTGCTTTAATTTCCTCGTTCCTGTTCGTGCTGTTTCTCCTTTGAAATGGATGTCACCTAACTTTTCATCTACTGCAGCAGGGCCAAGTTGTGCATGTTCACAATTATTTCAGCCAAATCAGATGCAGACTTGAACTGCATGGTATTTGAAAGTTCAAGAATAATGTTGCAAAGTTCATCTAAAGCCCCTGCTAGCTTCATTCTTGGAATGTTTCAAAGACAGGATCAAGACTGCAATGCCCCACAGTGCATGGGATGGAGGGCTTGGCTGCAATATGGGAAATGCAGTTTTGCAAGTTGTGCACAAACAAGCACGTAACGCAGTGGTGACATAGCATCTATGTCATAGCCTCCTTCCTTGTTCTTAGGAGTGTGCATGTTGGGATGTGAAGAATACATGCAGGATGGTAGGAGCCATTAGTCTGCTTCCCTGTAGTGTGCGGGACGTTTATGGTGGTGCCAAGAAGCTGAAAAGGGAGTTGAAATATATCTGAATTATGGCATTTCATACTAATTATGTAATAAGTGAACAAAATGCAAAACTGGGAGCTTGATTAGAAAGGTGCCTATACCAGGCTAGGGTAGCTTCATTGGGAAGTGCTTGGTACCCTTTCCTGTGGTCTGGTAGTTACTGCTATCACTGGCCGCACGTTAGAACAGAACTTCTTTCAGCCACCTTTGTGCATTTGCTGGCTATGGCAGGCAAGAAAATTTGTCATTTCAGCACTGTTCATTTCGCAAAAAAAAGGTGACGAAATACATAGACATGACATGTATGCTACGTCACCTATGTGTCACATGTTCACTCATTCAAACCTGCAAACACACCCTCCGTGTGACACAGTCCATTCGAGTGATAGCGTTCATAACTCTCATGCATGGCTTGACATGATTAAGGATGTGGTAATACAATGGGTCAACAAATATTGCCTTGATGAATCTATAGAGACCATGCCTCATACATACCTTGCACACCACTAATCTCAGACGTGGTGTAGGATATTCACAGTTGCTTCAGGTAGCAAAAGGGCAATTTTTCCTTACATAATATGGTCATGTTGTGTCTGCCTAGTGTACATTAGTGCTGTCTTTAGAGCTACTAAGGAGCCATCACATGCACTTTGCCGTTATTTTGCACAGATATTTGAACAAGTCACTAAGATGCACAAGGATATTTGATTCTGTTGTGAAAAACATATTAGTTGCGTAGCCCTAAATTGTACCTAATTTGCAATGGCATTTTTCTGTTCCCTGTTGATAGAACGAAAAAAAAAACTGCATACCTACTATAAGCTTTGACAGCAGCTTTATTTAGCAAACTTTACAGCCAAGACATTCCGAGATGAACATCCACGGCTGCTACGTATTAGTTCATAATATTAACAATCACATGGCACCAATCACTGACGTCACTGCACTTCTTTTTCAGTGACCATCAGGATGAAATGGCCCAGTCAGCGAATGAGGAACCCCTCTACAAAGAGCGGAAATTCCTTGTGTTCAAGGGTTGCCTGCGGCAGCTTCTTGAGACCTGCACAATGTGCGGGCAAACAAAGAACCCTTTACTTTAGCATAGTGGGAAGCCTTGTGACTGTGAAGGCGACATGCTCACTGCAGCATTCTTTCCTCTGGAAAAGCCAACCACTTGTTTAAGGAAAGGCAGCAGGAAATGTCCTCCTGGCTGCAGGCATCTTGTTCTCTGGCCGCGGTATAGCTTCAGTTCTTCGGTTCCTGCAATCCATCGATGTGCAAGGCATCACAAAGAGGACCTACTACAACTACCAACAGGCATACTTGCTACCTGCCATAAATGAGGTTTGACAATAAGGATATCTCTCATACAACATTCAAGTCAAAGTATACGTATGTCATTAACTTGATAACTAGATGTTGCATCCTTTCATGACAACATCAAGCTGCAATTCAACATATAAAACATATAAAAGGCAGCATATATGCAACAGCGGAGGCATTGCAATGTCATCAATGAGCAAGTACGTGAAATGTGGCACATGGTGGCGCACGGTAATTTTGTGTAGATTACCGCCACTTGAATTCAGTCATTAAAAGGACGTCTATCCGCTTCTCCGCATTGATGACGCCATCGACTGCTTGTATTCTGTATCATACTTTTCATCTGTAGACCTATGGTCAGGATACTGGCAAATCCCAATGCACCCAGCAGTCAGAGAAAACGGCCTTCATTACTCCTGATGGACTCTGCCTTTCGGCTTGTGCAATGAGCCCGCAACATTTGCAAGATTCATGGATTCTATACTGCGTGGTCTGAAATGGGAGGTCTGTATGTGTTATCTGAACGACTTAGTCATCTCTGGCCGGACATTCAAAGAGCGCAACGACTGCCTAGTCCTCGTGCTGGACTGCTTGCGCCAAGCTGGTCTTGTTCTGAATTCAAAGAAGTGCCGTTTTGGTGAGTGACAGGCGTTGGTGCTTGGTCACCTCGTCAAAGCTTACGGCGTCCAGCCTGATCCTCAGGAGGCCGGGGCCGTTGCCGCGCTTGAGCAACCTCAGATTGTGAAGGAGCTCCGCAGTTTTCTTGGGCTTTGCTCATATTTTCGACGCTTCAACCCTCGTTTTTCAGATATCGCCTACCCGCTCATGTGCCTTACTACATAAAGACTGTCCATTCCAGTGGACATTTGAATGCGACTCATCCTTTCCGACAACTGAAGTTCATCCTAACATCACATCCTATCTTACGGCATTTCAACCTTTCTGCTCCAACTTCAGTGCACACGGACGCAGGTGGCATAGGCCTCAGTGATGTCCTCGTTCAGCGCTATGACGACTGCGAACATGTGATTGCTTACGCCAGTCGGACTCTAAGCAAGACTGAACGGAACTACACCATCACCGAGCAGTAATGTCTCGCGGTTGTTTTCGCCGTGCAGCGGTTTCGCTGCTACCTGTACGGAGAGCCGTTCGTAGTAGTAACCGATCACCATTCCCTATGCTGGATACTCAATCTACGTGATCCGTCTAGTCGCCTAGCCCGCTGGGCACTTCGCGTGCAAGAATACAAGTACAGCATTTCATAGAAAAGTGGCCGACGGCACTCAGATGGAGACTGCCTCTCCCGGTTGCCACTTGCCATGACGGAATGCGACGCGGACAACTTTGATCATTACGCGCTGCTTTATCTCCGAGATTTCCAGATACTCATACCTTTTGAACCGATGAACATAGCGAACAGCATCTGGAGTCGTTCTTAAATGCTTCTCAGGACCCAACCTCGAACAGCCAGCTTTGCCTATGTGATGGCCTGCTATACAAGAAAGTTTACTCAGACACTGGCCTTCGGTTCCTGCTGGTAATACCTGAAATCCTCCGTCTTTTTATTTTACGCGTCATGCATGATGATCCAGCTTCGGGACACCTGGAACCTTCGAGAACGTTGTACTGCACTCAGGAGCAATTCTACTGGCCATGGATGCGCCACACGAATGACCAGTATATTGCAAGCTGTCCTCAGTACTAGAGTCGCAAAGGTCCTACTGGTGTTGCACCCGGAATGTGGTGCCACTCAAGGCTCCTTTTGAGAAAGTTGGAGTGGACCTTTTGAGTCCTTTTCCAGAGCCGCATGGAGGCAATCGTTGGATTGTTCTATGTGTGGACCATCTTACTCACTACTGTGAGACGGCCGCTCTTCCCGCAATTACAGCATACCATGTTTCCCTGTTTAAGCTGCACTCAGTCATCCTGCGACATGGTCCCTTGAAAGTTGTTATAAGTGACAGAAGTCGTCAGTTTACTGCCGATGTAATTGAAGAACTCCGTTTATGTGCATCTGATTTCAGACATTCGACCCCTTACCACCCTCAGACAAATGGTTTAACTGAACGTACCAATAGACTCTCGCAAATATGCTTGCAATATACGTCGTATCGGACAATAAAAATTGAGACTGTGTTCTTCCGTTCATAACATACGCCTTCAACGCTGCCAGGCATGAGACCACAGGAAACAGTCCATTCTTCCTCCTGTTCGCCCGCTCCCCTCGACACACCCTCGATACCATCCTCCCATTTTCCACTCAAGACGACCCGTGCTTAACCAAAACTCTTTGCTTGGCTGAAGAAACACGGCGAATAGCCCGACTGAGGACTTTGGCATCACAAGAGCGATCGAAAGCTTGCTATGATGACCACCATCGCCAGATCATCTACTTCCCCGGTGACCTAGTCTGGCTTTGGAAACCAATGAGAAAGCGCAGCTTACACCAGAAAATGCTGGCACGCTACACTGGCCCACGTGATTTTAGAACGACTCGACGAACTTGACTACCGGATTGCACGCCTTACGGCCAGTGGACGACGTTCGGCAAAAACTGAGGTGACAGATCGGCCGTTTGAAGAAGTGCCACTCTCATGACAACACCTGACTTGCCCGATGGACTTCGTTTGCGAAAGGAGGCAAATGTTACAGACCAGATGAATAATGATTATGAGGACCTCGGGAGTAGGTGGACGAAGAAGAAGAGAGTGTGAGTGGAAGTGTCGCCTGTTTTGTGTGCACCGCTCCTTGGTCTCAGAAACGTTGCGTTACGTAGAGACGTCAAGAGTGTTACGTCGTCTGTAAGCCAGGCGAAATGTTTGTAGGAACTTTGACTGATGAAGGAGAAACACTATCACTGCTCCTTGTTCACATGCAGCTGTTTGCTTGCAATCAGCTGTCTGGTGAGCCAATGATAGATTCTTTTGTTCTGATGCAGTCTCCAACCTCAAGATATTTTCACCTGCTCAAAGTGCAGTCAGAGACCTATTCCCCAGCTAGTTTACCCGTATAACCGGAGCACAAAATTGGGAAGGCGTGTACCTGGTGTTTCACGAGTGAGAATCCAGTAGCATCAATGACAATACTGCTCCTGCTGCATGCAAGGCAGGTGCTCAATAATTTGACCACCGGAATCCGCCAGCCTGCTTCATGACTTCGCAAATTCAGCCTGGACTCGGAGAGAAATTGTCTTGCACGATATGATACCCAAAACTTGACTGCAGGCAATGCCCGAGACATCACCTGTCCAGTGGGTCCCCAGTGAACATGGTGAAAGCAAGAACATTGGTAGGAAAGCAAACAGAATACAAAACATCAGGAAAGCTAACAAAGGAAATGCAACCACATCTTGCTGGAGACAGTTGGTAATAGATACTGAATTAGAGGGCTCCTCAAATACTTCTTGCGTTGTAATGCAAGAAATCTGTAGAGGTGGCCTTTACGAGTATTCGAGTTAACTTAAAAGCTTTGTGTGAAGCCTATCCTTTACAAATAAATTTTAAAAAGTGCTCCGGGCAACACTTGAAATTGACTTGGGCAGAACGTGCAAACCTCGTCGATAATGTCAGTGGGCCCTTTACGTCACTGACAGTACCTCATCTGGGAGATAACTAGCAATTAGCACTTGGGTCATGTCTGCCACCTATTCACTGCTCGAACGCCAATTACTCCCAGCTTCCCACAAAATGTGCCCCTTTTTCTTCCTCGCCTTTTGGCACATCAAAAATGGTGGCATGAAGGAAAGCTCTGCACAACGATAAAAGCACCTTTCCAACAACTGACTTCAGAAATCTCATCGTGGGTACAGCATGGTCATGAAGAAAAGCTTCTTCAACCATCGTTAAAAGTTCACCAGCCAGTTTCACAACCACCATAGCGCAGCCAGCTTTAAAATAAATTGGTCTCGGAGTTTAGTGCTACAAAATGCTAAATGTAGCCAATGAGTGGCTGTAAAAAACGGTGTTGGGAGGTTACACATTAGACAAGGTGTGCTTTTTTTCAAAATGGGAAGCCCTCAAATATCTCTCCTCGGCTGGAACCTAGCCACGAAGGAAAGCTTTCTTGGACTTCTTGCACAGAAAAGGAATATTTCGTTGCATAACAGGCCAGTCAAGTGCCACAGGACGTGTCTAGTTTGGACTGAAAGACACGTGCAAACTTCTTGCATACCGATGATAGCACAAGGTGATCAGTTCGATCTGGAAGCTCAAGGGTGAGCCGAGATTGATCACTCACTTTAGTGCCACAGTACAGACAGCCAGCAATGAAAAATATGAGGTTTCAGACAAACACTGCAGAGCTGTCTTAAAAGATAATATTTTCAGTGTAAATAAGTTTATTTTACCAGCTCTAAAACACCACTGGAAAAATGATAACTGTTCAGGAATGAAACTGCATCTGAATATAACTGAAGGTCGTACAGGCCTATGCACCTACATGTAGTTATGATGACCAGGCAGTTGAAAGCTTCTATGAAGATGTAGAATCGGCAATGCGAAAAGTAAAGACGCAATATACTGAACTAATGGGCGACTTCAATGCCAAGGTAGGGAAAACAGGCAGGAGACAAGGCAGTAGGTGACTATGGCATTGGTTGTAGGAATAGCAGAGGGGTGTTACTAGTTGAGTTTGCAGAGCGCAATAACTTACGAATCATGAATACCTTCTTCAGCAAACGGAAGAACCGAAAATGGACATGGAAAAGTCATGACGGAGAGACTAAAAATGAAATCGACTTCATAATGTGTTCAACCCCCGCCATTGTGCAGGATGTAGAGGTAATCGGGAAAGTTCGATGTAGTGACCACAGGATGGTGAGGTCCCGAATTAGCCTAAATCTAAAGAAGGAACGCAATAGATTAGTAAGAAAGAAACCCATCAACGAATTAGCGGTGAGGGGGAGCGCAGAAGAGTTCAGGATCTCGCTACAGAATAGGTATTCAGCTCTAACTGAGGATGGCGACATTACCTTAGAGGCAAGGAACAATAATTTCAGAGATATCATTACTGAGTGCGCGGTAGAAGTAGGCGGTAGGATAGTTAGAGAGGATACCGGTAAGCTCTCTAAGGAGACGAAAGATTTGATTAAGAAACGGCAGAGTATGAAAGCTTCCAATCCAACAGACCAGATCAAATTGGCCGAGATATCAAAGCTAATCAATAAGCGCAAGGCGACCGATATAAGGAAGTATAACATGGAGAAAATTGAGCATGCTGTAAAGAACGGGGGAAGCCTTAAAGCGGTAGAGAAGAAATTGGGCGTAGGCAAAAACCAGATGTATGCGATAAGGGACAAGGCGGGCAACGTCATCACTAATATGCAAAAGATAGTCAAAGTAGCCGAGGAGTTCTATACAGATCTCTACAGTAGCCAAAGTAGTGAGGACCGTAATGAGATTGGCTGTAGGGAAAAACAGTCAGACGTTCCACCAGTGACGAAGGACGAGGTCAAGAAAGCACTAGAAACTATGAAAAGGGGTAAATCAGCTCGAGAGGATCAGATAACTACAGATTTGCTGAAGGACGGGGGGCATATCGTGCTAGAAAAACTGGCCACCCTGTATACGCAGTGCCTGGTGTCATCGACGGTACCGGAAGCATGGAAGAATGCAAACATTATCCTCAATCACAAGAAAGGGGACTCTAAGGACCTTAAAAATTACAGACCAGTCAGCTTACTGTGTGTTACGTATAAGGTATTTACTAAGGTAATCGCTAATAGAATCAGGACAACCTTAGACTGCAATCAAGCAAAGGATCAAGCAGGGGTTCGGAAACGGTACTCTACTATCGATCATATCCATACCATCAATCAGGCGATAGAAAAATGCTCGGAATATAACCAGCACTTATATATAGCATTCATTGATTACGAAAAAGCATTTGACTCAGTTGAAACCTCGGCGGTGATGCAGGCATTTCGAAATCTGGGGGTAGACGAGCCGTACGTGAAAGTGCTGGAAGATATATATAGTGGCTGCACAGCAACCATAGTTCTGCATAAAGAAAGTAACAAAATTCCCATAAAGAAAGGTGTTAGGCAAGGAGACACAATCTCCCAAGTACTATTCACAGCTTGTTTAGAGGAAGTATTCAGAGACTTGGAAGGGGAGCACTTAGGTATAAGGGTAGATGGAGAATACCTCAGTAATCTGCGATTTGCTGATGACATTGCCTTGCTAAGCAACTCGGGGGATGAACTGCAAATAATCATTGATGACTTAGACAGGAAAAGTAGAAAGGTAGGCTTGAAAATCAATATGCAGAAGACTAAGGTATTGTTCAACAGCCTCGGGAAGGAGCAGCAGTTTACATTAGGTAGCGAAATACCGGAAGTAGTAGGCGAGTATGTCTACTTAGGACAGGTAGTAACCGCAGATACGGACCATGAAAAGGAAATGACAAGAAGAATAAGATTGGGATGGAGCGCATTTTGCAAGCACTCGCAGATTATGACTAGCAGCTTACCGGTATCGCTCAAGAGGAAAGTATACAACAGTTTCATCTTGCCTGTACTCACCTATGGGGCTGAAACGTGGAGGCTAACCAAGAGAGTTCTACTTAAGTTGAGGACAACCCAGAGGGCTATGGAACGAAAAATGGTAGAGGTAACATTAAGAGATAGAAAGCGTGCAGAGTGGGTCAGAGAAATAACTCAAGTTAACGACATTCTAGTGGAAATTAATAAGAAGAAATAGACATGGGCAGGACATGTAGTGCGAAGAGAGGATAAGCGATGGTCGCTGAGGGTAAAAACCGGATTCCAAGGGAAGGAAAGCTTAGCAGGGGGCGGCCGAAAGTTAGGTGGCCGGATGAGATTAAGAAGTTCGCAGGGGTCAAGTGGATGCAGCTAGCACAGAACCGGGTTAAGTGGAGAGATATGGGAGAGGCCTTCGTCCTGCAGTGGGTATAATCAGGCTGATTATGATGGATATAAGCAACCGACACCACCATTATCAACAGTCAGCAACACACATCCCCACTGCTAGCATGGCACACGTCCAGCTACCCAGGTCTCCTGCACACTATACAAAATCAGGCGGAGGACAGTAATGCAATCTCTAACATACAAGAAGCACGCTCAAAAACTCGATGAATGCTTGATTTGATGGTGAAAACAGCACGACTTCTAAAGGAAACTGCGTATCAACAACATGCAACCAATGGCACAGGCCCTGGTACACATACGAAACAAAAGGGAAGCAGAAACTGAACAAGTGCACCACACGATGTCACAGAACCAGTGCGAGGACCAATACCTTGGGCGTAGCGTATTGTAGCCATTCCCAACAGAAATGATAGCCTCCGGCTCTGCATGAACTTGAGGCAAGCCAACAAAGCCATCCGAAGATTGATACCCACGCCAATGGTTCAAGCAACAGGACCCAGTTCTGTGGTATCATCAGCAGGAACTTTGAACAAGCTTCCTCGGGCATAACCTTTAGCAGATATTGTAGACAACAAAGGCTCAAATGTTTGTGGGAGTACTTCATGCAACACGAAGGCAGGCAAGTGGTCAAGTAGTGAGAAGAAGCAAGCAATGTCTCAGAAAACATTACTGCATATAGCAAGGATACGTCACAAGCTGCCTCACATATAGAGCGAAGTTATGGGATCTCTTGCCTCACATATAGAGTGGAACTAACGGGAGAGCATGCTTCGACAAGACGCTCCGGGGCAGCGACCGGCAAGAGCCCATCCTTGCCGGTTGGGCCGCAGCGCAACCAGCAGAGAGTATAAAAAGGCAGACCGGAGTATGCCGCAGCAGTGTGCCCTGGGAAGATTCAGTCTTCTCAGCTTCTCTCGTGGCTGCTTGCTCCGGGAAAGTGTCTTGTAGTTTTCACCGAGCCCGCAATCAACTTGTCGTCCCCCCTTCCTTGTACGGCCGCCGCTACCGACCAACTCTGCGACTATGATACCTCATTAGATAAGAAGGCTGTGATAATACCTTTTGCTACAGACTGTCGGTTAATTGAATATTCTTTTTGCCTTTGTTTAAACCTTGATCCGGCTTAGTATTACACGGTGTTTTTTTAACTCTCGCCCTTAGTTACTATATCTGGAATACTTGCTTTGTTATTTTATAGTCTTCTTTATCGCAGTGTTTGTTCATTGTCGGTTTTTTTCTCTTATCATTTACCGAGTCGTTTTTTATTACTATCATGTCCTGGTGTTTTATTTTTTTTTATGCAGTGTAATTTGGACTACTACCTCTAAATGTTCCCATTGTGTGCTAAAAAAATTACGCATAAATTTATTCCTTCATCACACACCAACACACGCACATCACTGGTTGACCGGCCTAACTTTTAACTGTGTTCTCAAACCTTATAGAGGAACGACGGGTAACCGTAAAGGGGATCCCGCACCTCTGTTGATCGTTAAGGCGGGGTTTGTGACAATATAGAACAGGCCAAAGCTGCAGGAAAGGTATTACATATGCTAAAAAATTACAAAAAGGTCAATGAGCTGCAAGGATTCATGGGATTTGCCAACTTTGAGAAAAATTCGTGGCACAACCTGCATACTCTAGCGCAGTGAAAAAAACTGCCACCCCCCCCCCCAAAAAAAAAAAAAAAGAAAAAGAAATTGAACGAGTGCACTTATTCTGCTTAGGTGCAGTAATGTGGAAGCACTGGGAATTATGTCACACTGCTTAAATTGGTCCGACATTACGCTAGCAAACTTCGTCCGCACTCGTCCAGATGGCGTATGTGTATGCCATATTTACCCAGGTTAAATGAAGGAGTAATGCAGATGTAACTTCATGAAGATGACAATGTTCGCTGCACAACTGAACAGTATGTTTTAGTTTGAACATGATGAAGAGAACGATACTTACTGCACATCATGAGAGTGTGTTGCAAAGTGCGTTGCTCGTACCGTAAACGGGGACTGCCTCAGCCCACATAACCAAAGCAGAAGCCAGTAGAGGCCGCTTGGAACCGTCAAAGCCGACAGCCCACCATCACACACCCATGTAGGCTGGTCCAAATTCTCTGCCCCAAGGCAGGTGACCACTTCCCCTTGTGCTTCCTTCTCCTTCTCTCCTTGCAAATTTCATCGTGGTCTTTCTCTCTAAAGCTGTAAATTCTTCAGTTCTGTTCCTTCTTCCTTGTGCTGTGTTCTATACTGCCTTTCGTTTTCCTTTGACAATCCTGCATAGATGAATAAAATGTAAACACCAACACTGGAATATGCAGATAGAAAAGCGGCAGAAAAAACTAGAAACATATTAACAGATCTCAAAGAAGCAAGATACCAAGCCAAGCTGTCGACGAAGTTCAGGCCCCAGTCTCCAGAAATAGCAAGAGAACAAGTTAAAAGCCCCCTTATGAACAGTGCCAAATGAATGAATTATGAAAGAAGCTCCGCGCTCTTTAAAATGCCAGAGGGATAAATATTAGAACAAGCAATGACAAGGTCTCCCAGCCCGACTAAGTAATTCCTGCGGTACAGGCCCCAAAATGAGAAACAGTGGCTACCGTAGCTGGCAGAATTCGTGTACATATATTCTCTGTGAAAGGAGAGCGATGCAATACAGAGTTAGATACAGCCGATAATCAAGCAATAGGGGATTATGTCCAGGCATGACAGCTGGGGATAACCAAGACAGCTAAAGTAAGGCTTTTAGAGCATTCGCTCTACTCCTCCCATGCAGAAACCTCAAAGTGAATGCAATGTTGACTTTGAACTCTCACGCTGTGCAGCAAACAATGTCATCTTTATAGCTCAGACATGAGAGCACTATGTTATTGCCACAACCTATCACACCTCGTAGTAAAACTAAACCACACTCTCGCACTGTACAGTAAACATCGCCTCCATCAATTTCTAACTGCAAGACATTTTCGTGCACTACAATGATCATCGTCTTAATGTTTCATCCACTCCTTCTCCTTCAATAAACTTACGGAAATACACCGTGCACATACGCCACCTCACTAAAGACGGAGGCTGCAACCGTGTCAGACAGCCTGCCGAGACCATTGAACAAAGAGAAGCCAGACTAGCCCATTGCCAAAAAGCTGAGCAAGAGTGCAAGCGAGCCAAGATCGAAGCGGCAGCAGCAACTGTGACTGCAGGCAATGGCTAACGCTCATTAAATTTGGTTCAAGGACGGTTGAGCCTGCACAACTTTTTGAAAATATGCAGTGCTGCCCCTACACTTTGGCAAACACACCTGAAAGGGACCAGCTATTACTGCAGCTTGGAGATAAGAAATGTGACACTCTGCAAGCGTATTAGACAGTAAATAAATTCAAATTAACAATTCAGATCAGCAAATGCAGAAACAAGAGTTGCGGTTTAATCTGTGCTTCACCTGTATTACTTGCCTGTTGGAATGGATGTATTGGACCAGTGACCTGGCCTTGGTTGAAGTGAAAATACCCTAACATATCCTTGTTGTTACTCGACGCAGGCAATGCCGTGGAGCGCTTTACCACTGCCATGGAAAGCGCTCGGCGATACATACAAGCTCAATGTGTACTTCACCAGAGAATCAATCGCAGCTTTATATCTAGAGTGTGCGCATTTTTTAAGCAAAAAGCCGCTTAATGAATACTCACTTTCTTTGCTAAGAGCGTGTAAATCATTCTAGCCATAAGTTCAAACACCAAAAGAACCTTCAGAGCTACGTGATTCTTCATTATCCAGGAGTGCCGCAAGCAAATGCCTGAAGCCTTCAACACTGCCGAAGTTGATGTTTTTGCATAACAAAATTGAATGATAATTTAGTGAGTTTGTTGCAAATTTTTCATCTTGGACGCGAAAGATCAGAATGTCAAGGCAGCAAAGAGTCGTCATTTTGAATTTTGTTCTTTCTGTATCGTCGCTTCAAGTGCCACCATAACGTCTTGTGCCGGACCCGTGCCTTTCACCTGAGCGCCGGGCAGGCTCAGACAATTTCAACGCCGTGCCGGTCTCGGGTACATAGTATGGGGTCCGAGTCAGTATCAAAATACAGGCCCGTACACACACACCTATAGTCGGTTAGCTTGGGTGGAGCACATTTGGTGCCCGTGCCTGCTTTTATTTGTTTTTCGCACAGTCGTACTTTTCACCGGCGTCTGGACTTCATGGAACATCTTTATGCAATTTCTGGTCATTATGCTTGCTTTTCGGCACGCCGTGCTGGCTCAGCCTTGTTATTCCACGTGTAACAAAGTTGCGAGCAGTCCATTTTTGGAGCCAGGTTTCAATTGCAACTATAGGTAAACTAAACAGAGAGAACGCATTGTATGATTTTAACATGATTTATTAGAGGCATTGATTTAATGGAGACTGTCACGTGGTTTATTTACAGGGATGGTGTTAGATGCGCTGGTCGTTAGCACACCCAGATCGAGCCAAACCAGCTTCCTCTTCTTCTTCAACTTCTCCTGCAAACCCTCATCTTCCTCCAATACAGGACCACCGCAGGGCATGCGTGACACTGCTCCCTTCGCAGACGAAGCCCGCCGGGCGAGTCAAGGTTCATCAAGCTGATAACAGTGCTTTATGCGGGCCACGTGAACTACTTGAGTCTTTCGATAACAACGACCATGGGTGGTCAGGCGGGAGACTACAAAGTTGACTGCGCTGATGCGGTCCAGCACAACGAAGGGACCACTATACTGGTGCAACAGTTTCTGCGACAGGCCGCGCTTACGTAACGGCGTAAAAAGCCACACCAAGTCACCAAAGGTATAATTAACATCTTGGTTACGCTTGTCGTAGCGTTGCTCGTAGCGTTCTTGGGAGGCTAAAGTGCGAAGTCTAGCGAGTTGGCGAGCTTCTTCAGCCAAAGAGGGAGTATGCGCTAATGAAGTTTCAGCTCGGAGCGAGAAAGGTAAAAATGTGTCCAGAGTACTTCGTGGAAGTCGAGCGTCAAGAAGAAAAAAAGGACTGTAGCCTGTCGTTTCGTGCTTAGCAGTGTTAAATGCGTATGTTATAAACGGAAGGACTTCATCCCAGTATTTATGGTGGGAATGACATACATTGCGAGCGTATTGTCAAGCGTACGATTGGTGCGTTCGGTAATGCCATTTGTTGTGGGTGGTGACGAGTTGAATGGCGAAAATGGCATGAACAGAGACTAGGTTCTTCTACAACTTCTGCCGTAAATTATCGCTCCCGGTCACTTATTAGCACACGAGGAGGCCCATGTCGAAGAATGATAGACCGTAGGAGGAAGGCCGAGATATCAGAAGCAGTGGCTGACGGCATGGCAGCAGTTTCACTGTACCGCGTAAGGTAATCTACGCACATGATAATTCAGCGATTCCCGTTGGTGGAACGGGGAAATGGTCCTAGAAGGTCAATTTCCGCCGGTTCGAAGGAGTTCGTGGCGGTGTTATAGGCTGAAGATGACCCGGCGGAGAGCAGGTTGGATGTTTGAAACGCTGGCACTGGAGGCAGCTGGCCACATAAGGTTGAGTAGTTTGACACAACGTCGGCCAATAAAGACGTTCCTTAGTCCTGTGCAATGTCCTGGCAAAACCCAAGTGTCCAGCCTTGGGATCGTCGTGCATTACACGAAAAACCTGACACCGAAGATTTGTAGCAACTAGCAGAAGAAACCGTGCACCTACTGACAGTAGTTCTTGTATAGTAGACCATCACGAATGCAGAATGAGGTCACAGGGTTCGGGGAACTTGCCGCATAAAAAAGCGGTACCAATTCGCTATCCTTCTTCTGTGCAGTCTTGAATTCACCAACATTGCTGAAGCTTGTAGAGGTAGCAGCTATATATTCGTCCAAGATCTCACCTTCGCAATCAGTACTTTCAAGAGGCAACCGTGACAGGAAGTCAGCGTCACCGTGCTTACGACCACTCTTAAAAGACACAGTAAAATTGAATTCTTGAAGGCGCAAAGCCCACCGCACAAAGCGTCCACAGGGGTCACGGAGGTTTACAAGCCAACATAAGGAATGATGGTCCGTCACAATTTTAAATACACATTCATAAAGATATGACCGAAACCGGTGCACACCGAAAACAACAGCTAAGCATTCCTGTTCAGTTACTGTGTAATTGCGCTCAGCCTTGGTTTAAAAGCGGCTTGCATATGCAACGACATGTTCATTGCCATTGTGGCGCTGTATGAGGACCGCACCAACTCCGACTGCGCTAGCGTCAGTGTGAAGTTCTGTTGGAGCTGATGGGCAGAAGTGGCGTAGTACAGGTCCTGATGTCAAAGTAAATTTCAGCTGACGAAACGCGGCGTCACAATCAGTAGTCCACTTGAAAGGCACATCTGTTTGTAGAAGACAAGTAAATGGATGTGCTAGATCAGCAAACTTCGGAACAAAACGCCTGAAGTAGGAGGAAAGCCCCAGAAAACTCCTGAGTTGCTTTAACGATTTCGGTGGTTTAAAACAAGTGACAGCTTCAATTGTTTTCGGATCAGGCCTGACCCCATCCTTGTCTACAAAATGTCCATGTACCACTGTCTTGCGCTCTCCAAAACGACATTTCTTGGAATTGAGTACCAGACCAGCTTTCTCAATACAAACCAAGACAACCTCTAATCAACTGTTGTGCTCACGAAAGGTAGTTCCGAATATTACTACATCGTCCAAATAGCACATACATACAAAGGTTCCACTTCAGTCCGCGCAAAACTGTATCCATGAATCTTTCGAAGGTGGCTGGAGCGTTGCGTAATCCAAACGGCAACACATTAAATTCATATAGTCCGTCTGGGGTAATGAATGCCGTCTTTTCTTTGTCTTCCGGATGATGGGAATCTGCCAATAGCCTGATCGCAAATCAACTGAGGAAAAATAGGAGGCACAATGGAAACAATGAATAGCGTCATCAATACGTGGCACGTCTTTTTTAGTAACAATATTCAGCCTTCAATGATCAACACAAAATCGCCATGTGGGATCTTTCTTTTTGACTAATATCATAGCGGCAGCCCACAGACTACATGATTCTTGAATGATGCCCTTATGCAGCATATCATGAACTTGGTCTTCTATCGTCTGACGCTCTGATGGGGATACACGATAAGGCTTCTGATGGATTGGATCAGCAGTCCCAGTATTTATTCTGTGCTGAGTACGGGAAATGGGAATATGTGGTGGCGAGTGTCGAGAGAAATCGAAAGCCGAAGACAGAACTTTCACTACACTGTGACGGTCACTTGTTGGCAGGGATTTGTTATCATTTCAAGAAATTTTGTTTCATCTACTTCTGAGCATGCGGTACGCTGGGAATTGTCTGTGTTGAGCACTGGCGCTCCTTCAACAGCGTCTTCGTCAAAGTTGGCAAGCTTCAGGCCACGTGGTAATACAATAGGTTCATTAGAGCAGTTAGCCATCCACAAAAAAGAATGGCAATTCCTCACTGAAATGATGCAACGGGTAATCAGAACATTTTTCTTCGCGCAGTTGAAAGTGAGTGGTTCAACTACAGCGTCGAAGGCATCACTGGTACAGCTCGAACAAACAACTTGTATAAACTCTGCTGACATTTCAGGAATGAGTATGTCGTCCGAAACCGAAAGCGTGCTAGGATTTGTCGGCGAATTTTCACACAAAGCATATTCAAAGCTAGTATTCACAGACATGTCCCCATTGCGAAAGTCGAGGGTGGCCCCACATTGTTCCAGAAAATCGAGACTAAGAATGACATTATGTGTTGATTAACCAAGTACTGAAAATTCGGTTCGGAATGTGCGGCCGGCGATTACGAGGTTCACGGAAGACTCCAAGTGGGTTAAGTGGTTCGCCACTAAAACCACACAGTGTCGTCGCTCTATCCCAACCAAATATAACTTTACGACCAAGGCAGTTTTTAAAAGCGAGGCTTATAATAGAAATGGTTGCACCTGTGTCTACCAACGCAATAACACGTACACCGTCCACAAAACCTTCAATTCTGTTCTTTAACACTGAAACGGGTAGTGGCATAGGTAAGCTAGAATAATTTGCGACCTCACCTCCATCGGTCGCACTGACTAGTTTCCCGGAGGTTGCGACCATCGTCGGGAGGAGGTGAGGGTCGTAAACACCGAGATGGTGGTGTCAGGCTGCGGTCAGAGGCCGGTGATTCATTTCGTTTCAGCGCCGTTCTGTTCTCTTGTCGGCTAGGTGTTGCTCGGTACTCATTACGAACAGGTGTTCCTTTATATGGATCAGCATTATCGGCGGGAAACCTTGTACGGGAGTTCACTCACTCTCGGCGATACTGCCGGTATGGACGGCGATTGCGGCAAGAACGCGAAATGTGGCCCATCATTCCACAAGTATAGCACACCGGCGGCTCACATTCACGCGATGAGTAAGGCTCATCGTGGCTTGGGTCTAACGTTTTATGGTCTGGATGTCGACGAGGAGGACGAGCGTGTTGGCTGTTGCAGGCGTTGAAGGTGGCAGGTGGTTGGATTTTCGCGCCATGAGCAGCAGAGCATCGGATGTCCCAAGGAGATGTATCAGAGGGAGCACAACAGGCAGAAGATGGACGATCGCCTACCGAAGAGATTCCGCTGTAGACGGGTCTGCCATGACCCCCAATATCGTGATCCCTCCGAAGCTCTTCGCGGACAACCTGTCGAATTGTCTCCGCCATACTCGTCGCTTCAGGCACATCTACACTGGCGACAGTTGTGACATTTGGCAGCCGACCAAACTTCGGGATGATGCGGCGTCGCTTCAAACCTTCAAACGTGCGACAGTGTCGGGTAACATCAGTGGTAGTATTCAAATCATCCTTGCAGATGAGAAGACTGTATACGTCTACCGCTATTCCTTTGAGGAGGTGGCCCACTTTATCTTCCTCAGTCATGCGAGCATCAACTATTCTACACAGCTTGGGGACTTCTTCTATGTAAGCTGTGCTGGTCTCCCTCGGTAATTGTGCTCTCTGAGCCAGAGTTTGTTCGGCGCTCTTTTTTCGAGCAACGAAATTGCCAAATCCCGCTGTCATTTCTTCCATGAAGCGATCCCAGGGGATAAGGGATGCTTCATGATTATCAAACCATGTTAGCGCTGTTTCTTCACGAAGGAATACTACGTTCGCCAACTTGGTATTTACATCCCAGCGGTTGTATTTGCTCACTCGATTGTAGTGGGTGAGCCAGTCATCCAAGTCTTCCCCGGACTTGAAATAGAAGTGCCGGGGTTCCTGATAGGGCTGTGGTGTGGTCGGTTGAGCTGTTCGCATTGGCTGCGTCGGAACATCTGCTTGTGCCATCTCCGTCCGTAGAGGGGGTAGCGCAGTTATTCTTCTGCTTCGATGGGGTAGTAGAGGTTCCGTGGTGATCGCACCCAGCACCACCACCACAGTTGTTACGTGGTTTATTTACAGGGCGGGTGTTAGATGGCGCTGGTCGTTGGCACAACCAGATTGAGCGAAACCAGCTTCCTCTTCCTCTTCAGCTTCTCCTGCAACCCCTCATCTTCCTCCAATACACAACCACCGCAGGACATGCGAGACAGAGACATTTTTTGTGCATTTAGGTCATTTTGCTCTATAAGCGCTAAAAGACCGGCTGCTCCACTTGCATCATCGCATTGCCTGTGCACCAGCAATCACCTTTCTTCGAATAAGTGCTGCCTGAATGTGAGGTGAACATGAACAACATTTTGGTGTTGCATAACCTGTAAACAAATGTGGGAGCCTTGCCATAAAATATGTTGTCTGTAAACAAACATTGCCTCGGCAGGTATGAGAGGTTGCCTTTGATTTGCATTCATATATGGCTTCGAGAGGCAATACAGAAAAAAAAGGCAGCGGTGGCGTAGCGGTAGAATATCCGCCTCGCATACAAGAGGACCGGGGTTAAAATCCCGGTGCCGCGCAATTCTCCACCGGATGAAAAAAAAAGCCGCGTGTCGATGGAATTGCATACACAGGTTTGGGATGCAACCTGATGCCGGTGAACACCTCCGGCAACGCACTAAGAACAGGAGTTGGCCACCCTGGTGCAGTTTTGGCCGCAACCTCCTATGATAAGCTCCATAAAACCCCGGCCCTCAGTCACCAGCGGCTGCGGAACAACTGACCACGGCGGCGGTCAGACCTGTGACGCAGCAGGGGGTGCTAAGAAAGCCTGGCTCCGCTGGACAGTCCGCCATTGGAAACTGACCCTGGCAACGTTTAATGCTAGAACCCTAGCTATTGAAGCTAGTTTAGCAGTGCTCTTCCAGGAACTAGAGGGTATGAAATGGGATGTCATAGGGCTTAGTGAGGTTAGGAGGCCGAATGAGGCATATACTGTACTGAAGGATGGGCATGTACTGTGTTGTCGAGGTTTACCAGAGAGGCGACAACTAGGAGTAGGTTTCCTTGTCAATAAGTATATAGCGGGTAATATAGATGAATTATATAGTATTAATGAGAGGGTTGCAGGCATCGTAATTAGGCTTAATAAGCGGTATAAACTGAAGGTTGTACAGGCCTATGCACCTACATGTAGTTATGATGACCAGGCAGTTGAACGCTTCTATGAAGATGTAGAATCGGCAATGCGAAAAGTAAAGACGCAGTATATTGTGCTAATGGGCGACTTCAATGCCAAGGTAGGGAAGAAACAGGCAGGAGACAAGGCAGTAGGTGACTATGTCATTGGTTCTAGGAATAGCAGGGGGGAGTTACTAGTTGAGTTTGCAGAGCGCAAACAGTTACGAATAATAAATACCTTCTTCAGCAAAACTGAAGAACCGGAAATGGACATGGAAAAGTCCTAACGGAGAGACTAAAAATGAAATCGACTTCTTAATGTTTTCAACCCCCGCCATTATGCAAGATGTAGAGGTAATCGGGAAAGTGCAATGCAGTGACCACAGGATGGTGAGGTCCCGAATTAGCCTAAATCTAAAGAAGGAACGCAACAGATTAGTAAGAAAGAAACCCATCAACGAATTAGCGGTGAGGGGGAGGGCAGAAGAGTTCAGGATCTCGCTACAGAATAGGTATTCAGTCTAACTGAGAATGGCGACATTACCCTAGAGGCAAGGAACAATAATTTCAGAGATATCATTACTGAGTGCGCGGTAGAAGTAGGCGGTAGGATAGGTAGAGAGGATACCGACAACCTGTCTAAGAAGACGAAATATTTGATTAAGAAACGCCAGAGTATGAAAGCTTCCAATCCAAGAGACCAGGTCGAATTGGCCGAGATATCAAAGATAATCAATAAGCGCAAGGTGGCCGATATAACGAAGTGTAACATGGAGAAAATTGAGCATGCTGTAAAGAACGGGGGAAGCCTTAAAGCGGTTTGTAGCGCCACATATCTGAATACGAAGAAATTGGGCATAGGCAAAAAGTAGATCTATGCGATAAGGGACAAGGCGGGCAATGTCATCACTAATATGGAAAAGATAGTCAAAGTGGCCGAGGAGTTCTATACAGATCTATATAGTAGCTAAAGTAGTCAGGACCGTAATGAGATTGGCGGTAGGAAACAACAGTCAGACGTTCCACCAGTCACGAAGGACGAGGTCGAGAAAGCACTATAAACTATGAAAAGTGGGAAATCAGCTGGAGAGGATCAGATAAAACAGATTTGTTGAAGGACGGAGGGGATATCGTGCTAGAAAAACTGGCCACCCTGTATACGCAGTGCCTTGTGTCATCGACGGTACCGGAACCATGGAAGAATGCAAACATTATCCTCATTCACAAGAAAGGGGACACTAAGGACCTTAAAAATTACAGACCAATCAGCTTACTGTCTGTTACGTATAAGGCATTTACTAAGGTAATCGCTAATAGAATCAGGACAACCTTAGACTGCAATCAAGCAAAGGATCAAGCAGGGTTTCGGAAACGGTACTCTACTATCGATCATATCCATACCATCAATCAGGTGATAACAAAATGCTCGGAATATAACCAGCCCTTATACATAGCATTCATTGGTAACGAAAAAGCATTTGACAAAGTTGAAACCTCGGCGGCGATGCAGGCATTGCGAAATCAGGGGGTAGACGAGCCGTACGTGAAAGTGCTGGAAGATATATTAGTGGCTGCACAGCAACCATAGTTCTGCATAAAGAAAGTGACACAATTCCCATAAATAAAGGTGTTAGGCAAGGAGACATAATCTCCCCAGTACTATTCACCGCTTGTTTAGAGGAAGTATTCAGAGACTTGGAATGGGAGCAGTTAGGGATAAGGGTAGATGGAGAATACCTCAGTAATCTGCGATTTGCTGATGGCATTGCCTTGCTAAGCAACTCGGGGGTTGAACTGCAAATAATGATTGATGACCTAGACAGGAAAGGTAGAAAGGTAGGCTTGAAAATCAATATGCAGAAGACTAAGGTAATGTTCAACAGCCTCGGGAAGGAACAGCAGTTTACATTAGGTAGCGAAATACTGGAAGTAGTAGGCGAATATGTCCACTTAGGACATGAAAAGGAAATAACAAGAATAATAAGATTGGGATGAAGCGCATTTGGCAATCACTCGCAGATTATGACTACCAGCTTACCGGTATCGCTCAAGAGGAAAGAATAGAACAGTTGCATCTTGCCTGTACTCACCTATGGGGCTGAAACGTGGAGGCTAACCAAGAGAGTTCTACTTAAGTTGAGGACAAACCAGAGGGCTATGGAACGAAAAATGGTAGGGGTAACATTAAGAGATAGAAAGCGTGCAGAGTGGGTCAGAGAAATAACTCAAGTCACCGACATTCTAGTAGACGTTAAGAAGAAGAAATGGACCTGGGCAGGACATGTAGTGCGAAGAGAGGATAACCGATGGTCGCTGAGGGTAACAAACTGGATTCCAAGAGAAGGAAACCGTAGCAGGGGGCGGCAGAAAGTTAGGTTGGCAGATGAGATTAAAAAGTTCGCAGGTGTCAAGTGGATGCAGCTAGCTCAGAACCGGGTTAAGTGGAGAAATATGGGAGAGGCCTTCGCCCTGCAGTGGGTATAGTCAGGCTGATGATGATGATGCTTCGAAATACTCTCCTGCTTTAAGCTATGTTTGATGTTATTTTCTTTTCAGCATGAAAATGGAAGAGCGACAGGTTTCATGGAAGCAAAGCTCGAAACTTTTTCGCTATTGCTAAATGATTTTTGCATCTTTTGAGCTGAAGATTTGATTATTCGGTAGTCTAGCTTGAAACTTGTTTGGTATGTCTTAATTCTTTTTGCTGCTTTTTAGGTCAATGTTCGGGAGTCTTGCCCACAGTATGCAGAAAATAATATCCTTCTTGGCCTTTGCAGTGCTTTAAAAGCTGGTGCTATACTTCGCTGCTTTCTATCAACAACAACGTGACTATTTCAAGTTGAGGCAAGATTGAGTGAGCCTGTGGCGTCATGCCACAATAACAGAGATAGCTTATTCAAAGGAAAAATAGCTGTCATTCAAGAAACACTCGACTGTGCAAGTGCAGGGGCTTCAGGTGATAATGGAAATCGCAGAAAGCATGCATTGAGGTTGTAGAGAAGAAAGCGCTTCAGTATTGCTCCGGCTATTTGCCTTCTACTCTCCCTTCATTGCGGCTGCCTGCACTGTGTGTATTTGTTTATACTGACAAGCAGTTACTGATTGCTTGTACATTACTTGTTGCCTACACCAGCTCAGCCTTTGTCGATATAATATGACTTCGACCTAAACCTGTCCATTTTCTTTTCTCAAAGTAACAATTATAAATCATTATCTTACCCCGAGCCATCTAGATTTGCCATTAGCCTCCAAACTACCTTTATTCGCTGCTGCCATAGATTTATTGTTTAACCTTAGAACAAGACATTTACTCAAAGGAGAACATCATCAAGTACACTTTCAAATTTTGCCAATTTATTTATTGTTTTGAATGCACTTCTGAGTTAGGCATACATGAGTAGGCTTGCTGAAGTGCAGGAGAGTAGGGCTGCAAGACAAAAGGAAGCTACTAGTGCGGCTGCCTATTAAGGAGCGTGCTGCTTGTGCTTTTATTTGTCTTATATGTGTGCAGCTTAGGCTGTACACATAATAGGGCTTTCCCCATAATGGGTAGCAGTGGTCTTGCCGTCTGCCTCTCAGAGGGACTGCCCCTTTCCAACTATCTACACACGACCAATCCTCCTCCTGGGCCTCAAGTTTGTGACACTCAGGGCAATGTTCTGTGTCTACTGTGACCAGTGACGCCATTTAACATGCTGCAGTGTGCATGACTGGTCCTTTAGTTTCATTTCATTGATGCGGCCATCCCGTTATATTGTCTATTCATATTTCTTTTTCTGCATATACTTGCTACCTTTGCCCAACCAAATAAGATGTATATAACTTTGCCAAACTCCCGAAATTTCTGAATGCTAAGCCTACAAAAAAAAAACATCTCAAGCAGATTTTGCACATCTAAATAAAAGCGTAAATGATCCCTTGGTTTGTTTTCCATTGTGATGTCTGTCCAAGTGATGTTTAGTGAATTGCCGCACGATCAAGCAAATTGAAATTGTAAGTAAATTGAGGAGGCATGCTTTGGAGCACCTAAGCGGATCTTGTGCTTCTTAGCACCTGCTTAACTCCAAATATTATCTATAAAACAAACCTTTTTTTCTGACAACTGGATGACGTAAAAGACATTAGATTGGACTTTTAGCAGCATTGTGATCAATATTTTAGGTGAAATGTTCATGCATCGCACTCTAAGTCTGAGATATTGGTGTTTTTTTGCGTACGCGCTGTTTTTTCTGGAAACTAAACTATTTCTCCAGGTCCAATTTTATTTTATCTTGAGTACAAAATAATGTAACTATTTGAAGAGCAATATATTTCATGAAACTTTTAGGAAATATTGATTTTTATTTATATTCACAAAGTAGCAAAATTTTATAAATATTGGAAATGTAAAGTGTGGGAAATCTGGACTAAAGTGGTGTTTGAAGGTAAATATGAAGATTAGGAAAAAATGCATAACGTCTGACATGCCAGACGTATATTTTTTTGGATCCCAGATTCACATCGAGCATTGTTTTTAAGACTTGCTTCATGAAAACAATTTTTCGCTTCAAATATTCAGACAGATTACGGTTCTCCATACGCATAACTACCGCAATTACTAAGAAAAAAATCAGAGATAGCCGATCACTACACCTGTTACCTTGAGATAAAATGACCCAAGTACAACCTTCTAAAAGTAATCTTGCACATGAAAGGATGCAGATGGTATGGCCATATAATTAGCGGTTAAGAGAGAAAATGTATACCTGATATGCTGCTAGCTATTAAGAGTACCAAATTACTGTACACAAATTTAGCAAAACGTTTTCTGCCTATACAGAGTAAATGTACTACTTGCTCAATTACTCATTGCAGACTGACCAATACTTTCAGCTGAAAAAGCAGAACTGCGTAAAACGTATTACTTGGTATATTTCAAGTAAAGCAAGTGTTTATAGTAGAACACTAGTATGCGAAAATACTGTGAAAACTAAAAAGCTGGAACTGGAAATAGAATGGTTGTTCTAAATCTTACAGGTGTCTCTTAGCCACACTCATCTTCAAAATGTAATATGTATGTACATGGTGGAGAACATTTGCAATGTACTCATCTCCCTAAGACAGAATTTGTTTGAAGCATGCAGATTAAGGTTGACTTAATTCAAGCTGGCAGGGAATATTTTTTTATTCAGGCCACAAAGATATATGTGTGCCTGTAAATGGTGGATTGCAGAAAGCTGTTCTTTATTGTGGGCTTTAATATCGTCATGTTTTGCATGCTTAGTAATTCATATTGTTCTGTACAGGTTTTACAAAAAGAACAGATAAGTTGTGAAGCCTAAGCAGTCAAATTTACGGGAAATATTATTACAGTAATGCATTCATACTTGCAGGACGTAAATGAACACTAATCATTCATTTGAAATTATTGGTTAGACGATATATGATTTTTGCTCCCAAATATCTTTATTTTGTATTGGGAATGCATAATATTTGTGCATGTATTTTATCAAGCCTACGTCATAAGATGCTATATATCCTTGAAGTCCCAGAGACTTATGGCAAAATCTTATAAAAGAAGATTGTGCGGATTTAGGCCTTCCATATATACTTTGCATTCATTCATATAGAGCATCCAGAGTTCACATATCTGTTTGAATAAGTGTTGAGAAGCTGAGGTTGGACCTTATGGTGATATATGCTTGTTTTATGTGCAGGTGTGATTTGTGAGAGTCACGTGCTAAAGAAACAGTTCTAGAAACAATGCTGAATCCTAAATATGGTTCTGCTTCCTGCGAGATGTTGAGCTTACTGCCCTGGCTATGAACGTTCTCCGACCCCTCCACCATATCAGGTTACCCATCGACCATTTAGTGCAAATCAACAATGGTCAACACAGTCCACAGTGTCTTTTCCATCCTTGATGGACCCTGCCTGGGAACGCACCCCAGTAACACAGTTATTCCTGCAACATCTCTATCACTACAAGGCTATAGTGCCTCAAGCCTGCTAGTCATTTCCATCTTGACCAAATACACACTACAGCACAACTCTTCCTGCACGCCCTGGTCATGCGCTCCAGAAGTGCCATGCTCCTAATCTTGCCCACATAACCCTTCCATCTCGACCCTGTATCCTATGCCTCCTCTTACGGAAATGAATTTCTGGACATTTTATGCCTTTGTGTGACATTGTGGCATGTATATGAGCTCTCAATAAAATTTGTTTTGAAAATACTTGGTTTGCATTCATTAACTGCGTGCTTTTTATGGCTTCTTAGGCAGGTGACCTGTAAGATGGTATTGGGAAATGACTGCATAAGAAAACCACAATGTTCAAGGAGATAGTTATTCAAAGGAAATGGCGGCAATAATAAAGGGTGAGGTGGAATAACTGCAAGGCTAAAGGTGGGCGAACAGTGGTAGCGCCAATACGGTTTAAGAAAATAAACCCATTTGAAAGACTAAAGGTGACTGAAAAGCGGCAGTGCCAATTAAATGTGTAAGAATGAAACCTCGTTGAATGGCAATAAAAACCAATGTGTGTTACCAGCGGCACATCCTGTTTATCGTCTATGTTGGCTGTACTGAGACTGGTCTAGTGTCGGTATTTACCACGAACCAGTATATAAAATGTGGTACATTCTCGAAAAGCAATGTGACATCTTTGTTGGTACCAATTCCTATCTTTTCCGACGTTGTGCTGGTGTTGATGCGATATTGGTGCGCTGCATGGTACGATGATGCTAGCTATGGCAATGACACTTAAATTAGTGATAACGAGGACAGTAGCGGTGAATAATGGTACATTTAGTGGGTAGTAATGATAGTAGCAGTGACAATGCAGTTAGTGATAATGATATTGATAGCGATGACAGTCATGGTGCCTTTATTTTACAATGTTTATAGCAGCAATAACAATCACAGTGTATGTACTGAAAAACGTGTGGTCTAATCCCTGCTATGCCTTGATTAGTTCACTGCAGACATACATGCAAGCTGGCCCTAGTTTTGCTGTCAAAACCAAAATGCAAATTTGAGAAATCAGTTTAAGCACTCGACTACTCCTGTGGTATCGGCAGAACCGCATAGGACCACAGAGGTGATAACAAAGTAATGCAGATAGTTTATTCTCGATGTGTCGTTGTCCGGAAATCGGCACAAATCTTAAGCCTGCACGGCGCGAAGGAAGCCCGCGCGCGCTTTCACGCGTCGATGCTTGCAGATTCGTGGAGATGACTCCTATTCACGCTTGGAGAGTGTGGGACCTTGCGCAAACCTGGCATAACACTCGCATTACTCTAAAGCGGCGGTGATGCACCAGCGCAGGAGCCAGCTCTTGTTGCAGTGAGTCATCAAGTGCGGCTTCATGGCTTCCGAATTCATCCCACTGCGCTGCAATTCGACTGATCTGCGAGGCAGCGGCGTCTGTCTGCAACAGGGCTCGGCTAACAATTTAGCATTATTGTAATGTTCGAATAATGCCCATCGTTGTGTATTCCATCTATTTTAGAGCCTCGTTATTGCCATGCCTTGCTTTTTGTGACCTTCATGTCAGTGTGTTCTAAGTATTAGTGCGATTTCCTCTGTATTGTGCCTTTCTGCATAAAGTTTTTCGTTTTTTTTTCTTAACTTTGACCCTTTCTCGGGATTGACTCATCGAAAGGAGGGAACTAAAATGCCACTCCCTTCTGTTGCTAAAGACAGCTTGTTTCATATTGAGATTGTCACACTAATTAAGGGCATCTCCTTTTAGACAGAAGGAGGCGAGCATACACGTTCTAACGGCGTCCCGGAGTGCGCACCAGCGAGTGGCGCATTGCTAGTGCATATAATTATTGATGGTTGACAGTCGTGCAAAGTTGTAATCCTTGGAAGGCGAACTGCCAGCGGCTCACATTTAGTTATTAAATACACCCATAGTAGTACTACCTTACATATGCGGTGGCAGTTGACGAGTGGAATAATCAAAAGCACAAAAAAAGGAATGTTTGTTCAATCACTAAAACCTCATAAGTGGTGAGTAAGCTACTTTTATCGCGAGAGCTACGTTGGCCACGGTATCTCCATATTGCCGTGCATGTCCGTGTCTGCCTGAAGAAGACAAATAACAATAAAAAGAAGAAGAAAAGAAGCAGTATAAGAATAACAAAAAATAAAGTAAAGGTAATAGAGGAAGAAATGAAGAAGAAAATTGATAACTCGGTAGTTTGTAGATTGATTTATAGGAAGGGTAAGGCGCGGTAACTGTATCACTGGTGTTCTGTGGACACCTCAACCGCACCGTAAGGGCAGGGAAAAGGTGGGAATGAAAGTGGAGAGAGAGAAAGAGCAGCCGTAGTGGAGGGCTACGGAGTAATTTCGACCACCTAGGGATCTTTAACCTGCGCTGACATCGGATACTTTTAGAGGCGAACGATAACAGCCAGTTGCTAGGGAAGAAGGCTCGTTCGAACGTTGTGACGGTGGTGTGCCCCGAGTCATCTACTCCGGAATGAGAATAATCAACGACGAGTGATTCCCCTATGTCATAAATAACATTGAAACCATACAGTAAAGTATTATGTGCAAAATAACATAATAATAATTAATGGCTCACAGGAAGGAAAAGACGCAGTACCTGTTACACTTGTGTCTGTGGGAACCTGAACCGCGCCGTAAGAGAAGGGAGGAAGGTGGGAGTGAAAAGCAAAAGAGAGAAAGAGGAGCCGTAGTGGAGGGCTACGGCGTAATATCGATTCCCTGGGAAAGTTTAACGGGTGCAGACATCACACAGCACACGGACGCCACTTCATTTCTCCTCGTCTTTACTTTCAAGCCAAACATAGGCGTTGCCATACAGATTGCTCTCGCTTAATTCGAGGTTTCGCCACAAGCTAAACCACACCTAATGTTTTGGACAACTGGCGATGTTACCCTATCCAAACAAAATTTCGGTGGGCGTTTGGCTTGTCCTTGGCCTAATAGGTGGCAGTTAGTGCGAATTGTTGGCGCCGGACTAGTTTTCCCAGAGTAACAATCTGATACATTCGCAATCACGTACCCCGCCGGGGTGGCGCAGTGGTAAGACGGCCGACTACTATGCCGGAGATCCCGGGTTCGAACCCGACCGCGGCGGCTGCGTTTCGATGGAGGCGAAACGAAGTGGCGTCCGTGTGCTGTGCGATGTCAGCGCATGTTAAAGACCCCCAGGTGGTCGAAATTACTCCGTAGCCCTCCACTACGGCTCCCCTATCTCTCTTTCCACTTTCACTCCCACTTTCCTCCCTTCCCTTACGGCGCGGTTCAGGTGTCCGCAGAGCAAGTGACAGATACTGCGCCTTTTCCTTCCTGTGAACAAACCAACCAACTAATCACGTTATCGGAGGAAGTTTAATAAAAGGGTAATCATAGTACTTATTCACATAACATTACTTTTAAGTAGGGCTTTCTACAACAACACACGAGAATTACTCAAAATCATCTGATAATAACCGTGCAACTTGCACATTCATCTGCTTCGGTGGACGTGCCCGTGACGGACAAAAAATTGAAAACGTAGCTAATAAATACAATCTAGAATTCTCTTTATAAAACTTCCGTAATGCGGATTTTACCATACGTACTCTTAACCAGACTTCGGCGCCCTTCTCTGAATTGTCACTTTTATAACCCAATTCTAAGAATAATAGGCTGCAGCTATTATGTTTCTCCCCTATGCAGGAAAGAGGAGACGATTGAACACGTGTTTCTCGAATGCTGGGACGCCGTATTTTTATGGGACGTGCTCCAGAGGACTCTTAAAAAGGAACTACCCATAAGCCCACATGGTATTCGATTCTTGCCAGTAGAAGCGAACAATGATACACCGTTGGATCTTTTGATGCTACTGGCTCTCCACAGCATATGGAAAAGCAGAATGGCTGTAGAGCATGGTGACGTCGATGCACGTTCAGCGAGACAGCTCTTTAGTGAGAGCATACGGGCATATGTGGATGAACAGAAAGCGTTAAAACTAGAGTCAGAATGGTTGGTTAGTTTTGAAGGGTTGTCACATATGAGGGATTTTTAATCCGACAACTTCAGCTAAGGAAGGCCGAAGCTTTAAGTCAATGCTTGATCTTTTATTTTGTCATGTTATTGATGTCACATGTGTCTTTTTTGTGTACGTCCTCGGTCAGGAAATAAAGAAAAAAAAAAAGCCGGGGTGGCGCAGTGGTTACTGCGCTCGAATACTGTTGCCAAGGACGCGGGATCGAATCCAGGCCTCGGCGGCCGCTTTTCGATGGAGGCGAAAAGCAAGGCACCCGTGTGCTGTGCGATGTCAGTGCATGTTAAAGAACCCCAGGCGGTCGAAATTTCCGAAGTCCTCTACTACGGCGTCTCTCATAGCCTGAGTCGCTTTGCGACGTGAAACCCCATAAACAAACAAACAAATAAAGTTTCCTTATCGTTTCACGAATATTGAAGCACTCCGGGCAGGTCTGTTAAGACAGTTGTTCACAGAAGCGAAGGAAGTGTTCAAATTGCTAATTGTTTTATCGCATTAATAACCATTTTATGCCACCACAATCATATCGGTTTATCAAGTCATTATTTGTTGTGCTTAGGCATAAACGCCAGAGACACAGCGGAAAGTTTTAAGTAGAAATTAAAGTGTCGCTGAAAACTGCCTCTTTATGTCATGGTCAAAAACACGCGCTAGTGTAGAACGTAGTCCTGGGTATAACGCAATGGCAAAGAAACGCTTTAAGGCTATTCCAGTTGTTACCCGTCAGTATGTTTTATTACTTCTACTTCCTACAGTTGCCATTGCAGAAAAGAAAAGAAATACAATTTTAAGAATATCTGTCAAAATTTTTGTTACGCCTCTGGCACAGGATCCACAGTCAGACGTAGGATAACCGAATTGCGAGGTATGCTTACAACTTCTTAACAATTACAAGATCAAGCCTAAATTGACGTTTTATTTTATCTGCTACTACAGTTTGTGTTGAACACTTTCGCCTGGTCTTCAAGGTTGGGCGTTTTAAGCGATAGATTATTCAGCTCGTTCGGTCGAAAACCTATTGGCATCGCAGCAGAAGCAGTATTTAATGTAGTAGCAGTAAGTATAGTAAGCAGCGCGTAACGGAAGTAATCGGGGGCTGCTTGAAATGCTCACAACGAAATATCATAGTTCACTATGCTATAGAAGAAAATTTTCAGTGTAATTGATTAACAAATTGTGTCCTATAATTGAAAAAATTAAAATATGAGTCCAAGGGTGTCAGACTGATTAGATCGGACGGACAACCATTTATGTTTTAAGTATCGGCGTATAAAAACATGTATATTCTTAAAAGACACTAAGCGCATTCCAATTTCCAATAAGATAATTTTCAAACAAGCAGTGGTATCAAGTTAGCTGTTTTCCCGATAAGCTTAGCGGTTTTGCGGGTCTTTACACCTTTCAGCGTGAAAAAAAAAAGTGTATTGCGGGAGGTGGCACGTTTAGCGGTTTTTAAGTCCTGTCGATGATTTATTGGCAGTTTTTATCCTACTACAATATTTGATTAGAATAGTTTAGTGCTCAGAAGTACATGAGTTAAGTGTCAAATAACCTGAGTTGATTTCAGACTTAAACCCAAAAACCATACTGAACCAAATTAAGCCAACGCGGATGTGAACGCATAACCACAGTGAGGCCTAAAGGCGGCAGATATTCCAAGACTTTCAATACGACTTGAATATTCATGCGGTATTTTTAATATAGTCATTATGTATACTGATTCCGGCCACCCTGTCCAGTTAACTGTTACCAGTCTCGTGTGGGTAAAGGTTTAGAAAACAGGCCGCAAGAACCTCTCTTTCGACTAAAATCGCTTGTATTCAACACCGATAAAAAAAGGCCATTATGTGAGCTGCAACAGTCATGTGAGTACAGCGGTACTGTGATGAAGTGAAATAACACAGGAATGTTTTCAGAACATTTCTTCGTAGTTGCCGCATTTTCTCTCTCAATTCTGATGCTGCTAAGCAATAACGCAGAGGATGCACGCGCCTTCAATAACCTAAACGCTATCAATTACAAGCAGAGAGCCTGAGATTACTAACCTTATGAACTATGAACTGTTCGCAAACGTATTCCCAGCGATCTGCACGAATGACTGTGTACGTTAGGAGCAGTGCTTCCTTTCCAATTAGAAACACCGGTATCGGCAGACAATTGCCGACACAGTGCTCAGCTAACCAATATACAACAGACGAATTGTTTTGTGAGTGGAAGTGTCTGCAGGCAGGAACTGAGCGTTGGTAAACCCTATTGTGGAGCGTTGGTAATGCCTGTTTAGTATTTCAATAGAACAAGGAAGCGAATGCATCAAATGGCTGGGCGTCTGATGTCTATTTTTGTGCGGCATGTGCTCGTTTAAGAGAAAACTCCGAATAAGACCCATTGCTAGTTCATTGGGTGCAAAGGAAGATTTTTATATTGGCGCTCTGATATTAGTTAAGTGTCGAGAAAGCTAGAGCGCACCAAGTTGGACGCTGTCCGCGAGCGATGCATCTCAGACAACAGTGTTATCACCAGTGCTCCTGTGTGTCGCCCTTTCCTTTTTCAGCAAAACACTGCTTGCCTAATCTTTTCTCCACCGGCTGGCAACTCCCCTATGGCGTTTTTCTGCTGCATACAGATTGAATCAAACAATCCGCCCAAAACGCACGTTAAAGAAAAAGGAAAAAGGAAACGCTGAACACTGAAGACAAGACAGCGGGAGGCGATTAGGCATTCGTTCCACGCTGATGTCAACAGAAACGTGCAATTTCGTCTCGCTGCACATGCTCTCGGAAAATATGCTACACCTCCATGTGTATATTATCTTTTAAACATTTTAGTTTGGGTGAAGCCGTCAGGAGTTTCAACCAGCTGCCTACAAGGCCTACAAATCTATTGCTTTTGCAGATAAATACATCGTTGGGTTGTAGTTTAATGTCCCTGTACCAAGGGAGAGCGAGATGAATATACCTTTACATTTAAAAATACTTGGATGGAGTTATGTATCCCTTTATTTAGTACAGTTCTTGCAATTGTATTGCCTATTGGCCTTCACGGTCTATTGCCTTCGTTTGTATCGCCTATTGACTGTCGCGCTGCCACATATATGGACTATTTGAAGTGGTTCTATCTTATCCGTTCAATAGAGAAAATTATTCTCGCTTTCATTCGACGTTCCAGCTCCAACGCTCCAAAACAGATTTTATGAACGAGGTAAACGACGCAGCTGTTAGTGAAATTGTCCTGGAGGTTGTTGTAAATTTACTACTAGAAGAGGCCACATAATTGATGGGTTTAGGAGATAGTTGGAGGACATAACAAGCAAGCCAGTAAGGAGCAGAAATTTGAGGCAAGCCCGTTTAGGTTGAATGGCATTCTCCAGCTACGAGCTGGGTTTATAAGATATATGTGATAGTAATGAAAGTTCTGTTAAGAAAAGGCATAAATTCATCACAGACACTTAGCCATGATATGGCGATGCCTTTATTGCGCCGTCAGGATTATGGTCTCAGACTACGATGTTGCTGTGAGCACCTAACTTCTGTAGGTCTGAGCGGGGGTGTAGATTGCAGGCTTCAAGATCAATTATTTTTATTGAGAATGTGCTACTTTTGCGTACAGCATTACTAGTCATATTTTTCACCATCTCTGAATATATTACGTTCGAATGGACAAAGAATTGTCATCTGAACGGTTTTGTGGTGTTCGTGGTGGGCTATTTTCTTGGCGAAATTATCTCTATTCGAATAAAACTGCACAGAAACAGGGACAGATAGAAATAGCTATCCGCATTTCTAGCGCTGTTTTAATATAATGTCCAATCACCTTGCCCAACAAGCCAGTTTGCTCATTTCCATCAGCTTACCGCTTCCGATATCCCTCCTATCAGCCCATGCAGCAGCCATAACTCAGTTTTTTGCATTGTCTTGTTTATATTTTGGTCAAGGCCGAGTTTTTTTTTATGCGGCTTTTCAGAATACTATCGGATTGTACTCACAAAATTTGTCTTTGCTTTTCTTGCCGCAAAAAAAAAAAGATCAAGTAGCGTTCACAGACGCAAAGGTGCATACAGCTTGTCCTGTTGCTCATTCTTAGAGAACAAACAATTCCCAGGGAGACCCCATGACACCTGCGTGTCAACACTGTTTTAACCGCATCAATATAAATGGCCCATATAACTGAAAATCAATAACAAGAAACCATGTTTTACAGGTTATATTAACGCTAGAAGCAGTGGTGATGATGAAAACTATTTTTAAAAAAATTAGAATTGGATAGATTGTGATTCATTACACTGGGATATCCTTCTGAGCCAGACGACAAAAGTCAAGCGCTGAAGCTTCTCTGTACGGTACGCTTTTACACGCGGAGAAATGCTACAAAATATTGACTTCAGCTTGTTAAGCAAGATCCGACACTTAAACAGAAAAAGTAGCAGTCGCTAAAATAATAAAAAGAAACAGGAAAAAAAGTTAAGTTTTGTACTCGTTTGACATCAAACAATGTTTTCACTGCTTTGTTTTATATTTTTGCGAGTTTTAATGTTTCTTCACCGCCAGAAAGGTTTCCGTCAAGAATTCGACTAAGCTTTGACAATGTGCTGCCTCGGTCAATGTGCATCAAGTTTGTATAAGTGGAAAGAAAAATGGCGAAACTTTCGCCGTTAACTAAAGCGCAATATAACAGTGAAGCAGGAAGGAATGCCGGAAAGGAGAGCAAATGCGGATAATGTTTTTCGCAATGTGACAAATATGAGCGTTAAGAAACTCTAACCATAGTACGAAAAAGCCACCAAGCCTCAGGCCAGTAGTATGCAATGTCATGTCGATATTCGCCGTAATTATTGGCGCGGCCTGCTCTTCTTCGTTTCCCTGGCGAACTAAAAAAACGGCTCCACGACCCACTTGATTAATGGTTTTTCGGTGACGCGGTCCTTCCTCTGATTGAAAAACTTTCGCAGAGTTCTCTTAATTCTTTCTTTGTGCTGACAGACTGTGCCCCCGTCTCTTGGGGCAATTGGCACTGAAGCTAGAGGAGCCGAAAGGGCTGATGGAGTAAGGAATGTGCTTGAGACCTGGTGCGTTGACTGAGCGGGAGAAGTAAGATATTTATTCCTGTATCTTGTCAAAACTTTGTTTTGTGCCGCCTATGTGAACAGGTTAACGTAATGTGCTCGAAATATTTCCAAAACATATCCGCTCTTTACTGCCATTATGTCTCTCTGTAGTTATCTTTGAAGCCAATTATGATCCATAAAACTTTTGGCTGCACGTCTTAAGTTGAAAAATTACCGTTTATCTTATTACATAACATAAAATATGCATGAAATTGTGACGATGTCAAATTTTCCGTTAATGTCCGTATAATATATTTTCCACCGCAGCTGTACGTACACACTTTTTGCTGACCATGTTTTTGGACTTGCAAACGCTATCTTCATCAAAAAGATTTCTGGGCACGAATTGCGAGGCAGTCGATCGCGATCTAATATAATTACCGTTTTGTAAGTAAAAGAGGCAATAACCGCTTGCTCGAGACTTCTGGCCCGTGAAACAACATATAGGCAGGGTTTTAAATATATTATAACAATTTGTCTTGTTTTTCATTCTTCCTTTTTGTATACATTGTAGTGTGGTAACTTTCATCTTCATAGCCACTGCCATGCGTCGCGTACTGGCGCGCTCGAGGACGAAGAAGTTGGTCGCTATATCGCAAGAGCTGAGAACATTAACGTCTAATGAAGTAGGCGTGGCAGGAAGAGTATTTACACGCGCAGGATCAAGTTCTTCAATACGACCGAGACACTCGCCGCGTAGCAGGACGGATGGGCACGAAAATGGATTCGATACATACATTGCACTAAGACCTTCTTCGAACTTGAGAACAGCAAATGGAAGCAGGAGGCACGGATGGCGTGAAGCGGCATCAGACGGTGTGAAGAAGACAGTCGAAGTAGTAACACTTTCACAGGAGAGTGGAACGAGGACAGCGGAAAATGGAGGAATGTTGTGTCATTGGCGACAAGGAGTTTTACAGACCGGGTAGGGACGTCACACAAGACAGTATCACACACAGGAAAAAAGGCAACTTCCGCGCGGGCGCAGTCAATAACGGCACGATGAGTGGAAAGGAAATCGTAGCCCAGGATGATGTCGTGTGAGCAGTTAGGCAGTACAATAAATTCGATGGTGTATAAGACGTCTTCGATGAGAACACGGGCAGTGCACACTGCTGAGGGATGAATGCGCTGGGATGAAGCGGTGCGAAGCGAAAAGTCGGGTAGTGCGGTGGTCACCTTGCGAATACGACAAGAAAGAGGTTCAGTGATGACGAATACGGCAGCGCCCGTGTCAACGAGAGCGAGTATTGCGACACCGTCGACGAACACTTGTATTACGTTAGCGGGAGAAGACGGAGGACTCGAAGAGTTCGAACCAAGCGCAGTTCTTGCCCCGGGAACTGCGACTGTTAGTGTCCCTCAACCGCGCCGGTAGAACGTCGGGGAAGAGGTGATGGTGAACGGCGACGAGGGGAAGATGATCGTCGAGAGGTATACGTTTGATTGTCCCGAGGAACGAAGTCGGAACTGGGTTGAGTTCTCGGCGAGAACTGGTCGGCGTCGTACGAGTAGTTCCAGGGGTCAGGGCGAGAAGGTGGAAGGCGTTGGCGGCAAAGACGGGCTACATGGCCAGGCAGCCCGCAAGAGTAGCAGATTGGCCGGTTGTCTGCCGTGCGCCAAGGGTTCGTAGGGCGTTGGCGTACCCTTGGAATAGGGACATGGAACGCCGACCCAGGTAAAGGCGAAAGATGGTTGGAAGGGGCAGCCTGGTAGGAAACAGGTGCGGTTGGCATTAGCGGCCTGGCTGTAACTTGGGCGTACGTCAATGGTGCCATTACTTGCGCCTGCACAGGGCTGGGCGGCAGTACGGGGCTGGGCGGGAGCACGGGGCTAGGCGGAAGGACATCAGCGATATGGTCTTGCACGACACGCCGTATGGTAGGGGCCAAGGATGGAGCCATGTCAGGAACAAGGCGACCAGTGTCTTGTAATTGAGGGACCAGGGATAGCTGGCGGGCGACCTCTTCGCGAACGAAGGCTTTTATCTGTTGAATCAAAGGGCTCTCCTCTGTTTAAGTAGAACCACCCAGTGCTAGTGTAGAGATGGTGTCCTCTCTAACACCTGACCGCCGGGTAGAAGCGCGCTGCTTTCGAAGCTCGTCGTAGCTCTGGCAAAGTTCAATCACGTCACTGACGGAGGCAGGATTTTTCACCCAGAGCATCTGACAATGCGTCCTCGGAGATGCCTTTCAAGATGTGCCCGATCTTAGCAGCTTCGGACATTTGTGGGTCGACACGTTTGCACAGGTCAACGATGTCCTCTATGTAGCTTGTGAATGACTCTTCGGTATGCTGAGTGCGCTCACGCAAGCGTTGTTCTGCTCGGAGCTTACGAACTGCAGGACGGCCAAACACTTCTGCAAAATTCTTGTTAAACGCAGACCAAGATGGCAGGTCTGCCTCATGGTTGCGAAACCAGAGGTTCGCCACGTCGGTCAGGTAAAAGATTACGTTACTTAGCTTGATAGTGTCGTCCCATCTGTTATAACTGCTGACACGCTCATACGCCGACAACCAGTCGTCGACGTCGTGGTCAGCCGTGCCACTTAAGAGGCATGGATCACGCTGCCGTAGAACGCCAGAACACAGTACCGTGGTTGGTATGGGCGCCAATGTCGAGCTGGTCTCGTCTGGCATAGTGGAAGCAGAGGTCAATGTGCGGCTTCTAAGTTCCAGGGTGGATGGGAACGTACCCAGCAGCACCTGCACCAAATGTAGGGGTGTGTTTATTCAGATGGATATAGCCGGTCAGGAGGAACTCGCAGCGGAGCGTCAGGCGTGGCGAACCAACAAGGCAGCGACCAACTTCTTCGTCCTCGAGCGCGCCAGCACGCGACGCATGGCAGTGGCTATGAAGATGAAAGTTACCACACTACAACATGTATATATATATATATATATATATATATATATATATATATATATATATATATATATATATATTCTATATTTGATTGCCAGATGGGAAACTACACACAAGTCTGCTTCTCCTATATAAAATAGCCACAACTAACGTTGCTTAAAGCGATCATCCCAAAGTAATATAATTAAACCTCATTGTCCTCAGTCACATGAAAACTTTATTTTTCGGCCAGCCTTTAGACTAATGGGTTTGGTATCGTTTCAGTTCAGTTGAGTCGTTCAGTCGTGTCCGACTCTTCGTAACCCTATGGACCATGTCACGCCACGCTTTCCGGTCTCTCACTATCTTCCTAACATCACATAACTTCATCTGCAGTGCCTCGAGGATGCCATCTAACCATCGCGTTCGCTGCCTACCCCTTCTCCGGCGACTCTCAACCTTTCCCAACATCAAATCTTTCTCCAGCGACTCCTCTCTTCTCATCAGATGAACAAAGTAGCTGAGCTTTAACTTTATAATTTGACCCTCCAATGAGCAGTCAGGGTTTATGGTCGACAATATTGAATGATTTGATCTGGCAGTCCAAGAAACTCTTAAGAGTCTTCGCCAGCACCACAATTCAAACGCGTCAATTCTTCGGCGGTCAGCCTTTTTCACAGTCCAACTCTCGCATCCATACATCACAACTGGAAAGAAAATAGCACGAGTTATACGGATCTTGGTTGGCAGAATAATGTCTCTGCTCTTTAGTAGGCGGTCAAGGCTAACCATTGTTCTCTTTCCCAGAAGCAGGCGTCTCCTAATTTCATGGCTGCAGTCTCCTTCCGGGGTAATCTTGGAGCCCAAGAACAGAAAATCTGTCACAGCTTCCACTTCTTGTCCATTGATGCTCCAGGACTTGATAGGGCAAGACGCCATGATCTGTCTTTTTATATGCTCAGTTTAAGCCCAAACTTCTCACTCTCTTTTTGTACGCGCATCAGAAGTCTCTTGAGTTCCACTTCAATTTCTGCCATTAAAGTGGTATCATCCGCATATCTAAGGTAGTTGAAACGTTTTCCAGCAATCTTCACTCCAGCTGATGACTCGTACAGACCGGCCTTCCTCATGATGCACTCTGCATATAGATTAAATAGGCAGGGCGACAGTACGCAGCCTTGCCTCACTCATTTCTCAATCGGAAAGCAATCAGTAAGACCATGCCCAGTTCTGACTGTGGCCTCTTGCCCTTCATACAGGTTCTTGGGGAGACAGATGATGTGAATTGGAACTCCCATCTCTTGGAGAGCTTGCCACAATCTGCTGTGATCTACGCAATCAAACGCTTTCGCATAACCAATAAAGCAGAAGTAGATGGGTTTCTGGAACTCTCGCTTTTTCCATGATCCAGCGAAGGTTGGCAATTTGGTCTCTAGTTCCTCTGCCCTTGCGAAACCCAGCTTGCACGTCCAGAAGCTCCCGATCCACATACTGCTGCAGTCTACCTTGGAGGATTTGCAACATCACCTTGCTAGCATGCGAAATAAGCGCGATCGTGCGGTAGTTGGAACAATCTTTGGCACTGCCTTTCTTTGGAATGGGGATGTAAACTGACCTTCTCCAATCCTGTGACCATTGCAGGGTTGTCCAAATCTTCGTACATAATGTATGCAGAATGTTAACAGCGTCATGGTTGAGGTTTTGAAGCAACTCAGCTGGAATGCCATCAATTCCGCTAGCTTTGTTCTTAGCAAGGCTGGCTAAGGCCCATTCAACTTCACTCTTCAGGATGCCCGGCTCGAGATCTGTAATCACAACCGTCTTATGTTGGGTTTGCACATTCGGTCTTTCTTGTACAGTTCTGCTGTATATTCCTGCCACCTCTTCTTTATCTCTGAGGCTTCAGTGAGGTCCTTGCCTCGTTTGTCCTTTATCACACCCAGCTGAGCACAGAAGCTTCCTTTGATATCTTTGATTGTCTTATACAGAGCTCTTGTGTTCCTTAATTGGCTGTTGTCCTCAACTGCTTGGCACTGTATGTTCAGGAAGGCATTCTTATCTGTCCCTGTTATTTTCTGAAAATCCGCATTGAGAACCTTGTATCTTTCTCTTTCCCCCATAACATTTGCCATCCTCCTTTCCTCAGCTATTTGCAAAGCCTCTTCAGATAACCAGTTTGCTTTCTTGCATTTCTTTTGTTTTGGAACTACCTTAGTAGCAACTTCTTGTATTATATCACGAACATCAGTCCACATCTCCTCGGGCTCTCTATCTTCTAGATCTAATTCTTGAAATCGATTCCTCACTTCCACAGCATATTCTAATCGAACTTGATCCAGATCATACCTGAAATGCCTTCTAGTTTTCTGCGTTTACCTCAATCGAAGCTTACTTTTGGCAACAAGAAGCTGATGATCGGTGCCACAATCGGCCCCAGGCTTGTTATTACTGCTTGTATAGCGCTTCTCCATCTCTGCCGGCAAAGAATATTGTAACTATTCCACCACTGAAAAAGAATGTTTGGCGGCAGTATGGGCAGCTGCCAAGTTCCGCCCGTGCCTTTATGGCCGACCGTTTCGTGTCATCACTGACCATCACTCTTTGTGTTGGCTGAAAAACTTAAAGGATCCTTGTGGCCGCTTAGCACGTTGGGCATTGCGCCTGCAGGAGTTCGATTTCGATGTTATTTATAAGTCTGGCCGTAAGCACACCGATGCTGATAGCCTGTCCCGCGCGCCCATCGGCCCTCCTTCGTCAGATGCCACCGACGACGATAGCTTCCTCAGAGCAGTCACTACGTCCGATCTCGCCTCCAAACAGCATGCCGACGACGAGCTGCGACTGATTATTGACCATCTTGAAGGTGGGCATCCTACAATACCTCGGTATCTTGCTCGGGGGTTGTCGTCGTATATCCTCCGCAATGGGGTGCTTTATAAGAAGAATTCTACGTCGAGTGCGAAAACATACCTGCTAGTCATACCGGCCGATCTAAGGCAGGAAATCCTCCTGGCCTGCCACGACGAACCAACTACAGGACATATTGGCTTTACACGCTACCTTAAACCGAGTCCGGCAGAACTATTACTGGCCACATCTTTCTCCGAGCGTTAGACGTTACGTACAGACTTGTCGACAATGCCAGCGGAGAAAATAACCCACGCTCAAGCCATCCGGTATGTTACAATCTATTGAACCACCCCTCACACCCTTCGAGCAAGTGGGCATGGACCTTTTAGGGCCATTTCCTTTATCCTCGAACGGACACAAGTGGATCGCAGTCGCCACAGACTACTTGACACGCTACGCTGAAACGAAGGCCCTTGCCCGAGGTACTGCCGGCGAAGTTGCTCGATTCTTTATGAACGAAATTGTGCTCAGACACGGTGCACTGTCGACCATCATTACTGACCGGGGAAAGGCGTTCACAGCTCGGCTACTGCGGGACACCTTAACTCTCAGCAATACCGAGCATCGCAAAACAACAGCGTATCACCCTCAGACAAATGGATTAACGGAACGACTAAACAAAACTTTGGCTGATATGATCTCAATGTACATCGACGTCGAACATACAATGTGGGACGAGATCCTGCCGTATGTCACCTTCGCCTACAATACGGCGCCGCAGGAAACCACGAAGTTTACGCCGTTCCGTCTCGTATATGGCAGAGAGGCCCGCACGATGTTGCACGCGATGCTCCCGTGCGGGGAAGAAGCGGTCGAACCCGATGCCGCCCATTTCGCAGAACAGGCCGAGCAAGCCCGTCAGCTGGCCCGCTTGCACATCAAGGAGCAGCATGCTTCCGACGCTCGACACTATAACCTCCGGCACAGGGAAGCCCACTACGAACAAGGGGACCAAGTGTGGGTGTGGACCCCCGTGCGCCACAAAGGCTTGAGCGAGAAACTACTCCACCGCTATTTCGGATCCTATAAAGTCCTGCGCCGCTTAAACAGCGTAAATTACGAAGTCATTCCAGATGGAACTGTGACCGTCAGTGTTCGACGCCAGCGGCCTGAAATTGTGCATGTGGTGCGCTTAAAGCCGTACTTTTCGCGTGACTGAGCGCTTCCTGCAAGTGAAACCTTGCGTTATTGTACAGTTTACCTCACGCCTATTTTTTTTTACTTTCTCCTCTCACCTTGTCATCGGGACGATGTTTTCTTTCACGGAGGGGAATAATGCCACGTGCCTAGCGCCGCGCGACAGCCGTGTTTGGCGCCGACGACGACGAAGCGGTTGTTGTTGGCACGAGCGGTGCGCTGTTGCTGGACTCTTGTGTTCGGAACGACAAGCGACTTTATTCTCTGGTCCTCGGCTACGTGTACCTTCATGGCTCCCTGTGACTTCAGTCTTGACAATATAATCGATCTGATTCCTGTACAGACCGTCCGGTGAAGTCTATTTGTAGAGGCGCCTCTTGTGCTGTTGAAAATGAATATTCGCTATGGTCAGGTTGTTTTCTTGACAAAATTCTACTAGCCTCTGCCCAGCTTCATTTGGCTCACAAAGATCGAACTTGCCTATAATTCCGGATATTTCTTCACTCCCGACCTTAGCATTCCAGTCTCCTATGTGAAAAACGACGTCTGATGATGGGGTGCGGTCTAAAAGGCATTGTAGGTCCGCATAAAATCTCTCAACGTCAGCTTCTTCAGCAGTAGTGGTCGGTGCATAGACTTGGATAACTGTTATGTTGAAAGGGAGATCCTTGGATCCGAACTGAAATTATTCGGTCGTTTTTGGGGTTGTACCCTAGCACTGCTTTGCCCATTCTTCTGTTTACTATGAGAGCGACCCCATTCCTGCTCTTGGATTCGTGCCCCCAATAAAAGACATAATGGTCGCCGGAGTTGAATTCTCCCATTCCTGTCCACTTGAGCTCGCTGATACCCAAGATATCAATGTTCAATCTGTCCATTTCTCACTTGACGACATCCACTTTACCTTGCGTCATAGATCTTATATTCCATGTTGCTATGTGATATACCTCCATGCAACATCGGACGTACCTGTCGCTTCCCGACACATCCACAACTGAGCGTCATTTTGGCTTTAGCCCAGCCGTTTCATTCGTCCTGGAGCTACTAGGAATCGCCCTTTGTTCATCCCCAGTAACATGTGGGACGCCTTCCAACCTGGGGGGCTCATCTTCCGGCGCCATATCATTAATGGTATTGTGACTGACCATAGGGTTTTCTTGGCAGGAAATACTAGAGTGGGTTGCCATTACCGTCTCCAGTGAATCATATTTTGTCAGAACTCTCTGCCGTGACCTGTCTGTCTTGGGTGGCCCTACACAGCAGAGCTCACGACTTCATCGAGTTTCGCAAGCCCCTCCGCCACGATAAGGCAGTGATCCAATGAAGGAGTTGGTTTCGTTTGGTTTGTGTGATTTCATGTCTCAAAGCAAATGAGGCTTAAGAGACGTTATAATGACCGGTTGCGTAAATTTCGGACACAACTGGGGTTCTTAAACGACCACTGACATCGCAGAGAACAAAGGCGACTTGCTTGTGGCCTTTGCCGGCGCCGTGGTCGTGTTCAGAAATTTTGCCTCACCCTTCTTGCTTAATGTCCACCTTAAAATCAAAATGCCGATACCTGTATTCAGCATCAATAAAATCTGAATGTTTGTGAGGTAACGCACCATGGTAATCTCATCAACTGAAACTTCCGCACGTTGCCATAATATGGTGAGTACCAAGTAAGTGTTTTGTTGTGTTTAGGTTTTTGGCTCATAAGCAACTAAGTCTATCATGCGCCAAGAACAGGGTATTTCGTTTTTACAGTCTGAGAACGACTAATCTATTTTTCAGTTTTTTTATAGCTTGTTGGGTAGTATTGCTGCTTTTGCAAACCAAAAACGTGAGAAATGTGAACCAGTGAAACCCCTCCCAAAAGCAGCCTCGGATAGAAAGGCCACTGTTCATTGCAGAACTGTAAAAAAATATTTTTGTGTAAATTCTCTGGTTTATAAATAGCAGTAAATTCAGATTTATCCTTAGTTCACCTCGACGCCCTTCACATAAAGGTTTGCCTTCTTTCTTTAGAATGAAGCAATGTGTCAGGTGTGTGTGTCCAACGTGAAGGACCCATAGAATGACTTCAAAGCGTTTTAGATGGCTGCACGATTTCCATTTCTCTATGATTGGATTGACAGAGTAATTTATTATTTGTTCTATTGTTCCATAAAGAGTGAACGTTAAAGAACCTCAGGTGGTCGAAATTCCCGCAGTCCTCCACTGCGGAGTCTCTTATAGCCTGAGTCGCTTTGGGACGTTAAACCCGACAAACCAAACAACCGTGAAGCTGGCCATTGTGCTCGCTGGTTTTCCCTAATGAGCTTGATCATATTTTTTTGGGCATGTTGACAAGTTGTATTTCAGCATTAGGGCTGCTGCGGTACATGTGTCAGCTCTCTTCTTGTCGCGGATTCCGGCATGGCTTGGTACCCAACAGAGTTTGAGTGTCACTGTGTTTCTGCAGCTATTACATCATGTAATACGTCTCCAATTAAAGGTTTTATGTCATTTCTGTGATGCAGCACTTTGATCACGTTCACAGAATCTGTATAAATGGCACTTTCTCAAAACCTTTCTTTAATGTTTACTCTGAGCCACATAAATGGTATAACAGTCAGCTGTGAAAACCGATGAACAGTCGCTGAGCGGAACAATTTTCTCCCGCTTAATTTTTCTATTACAGCACGTCCAGCGAAAAGTGCTATCTTCGAACAATCTGTATAGCATGCTGTATGTTTGTATTTTTCATTCAGTGCCAAAACATTTTGTACTATGTGTTCACGAAGTGTTTGTGCTTTACGAAAGTGAGTTAAGGACAAGTCAAACACAGAGAGGAAATGGTACCAGGGTACAAGCGAGCTTGGTGTCCGGCCAAAAAATTGAAAGTGAATCAAGTATAATTGCTAACATGCCTGTTCAAAATAGAAAATAAGTTTGCGCATTGCTTGGGTTTGTTATTAACGTTCTCTATGGGCTGCTTGTGACTATTAACATAAATATTTTCGTAGGGACCGTATTTTCAGTAATTATGCGAAAGTCAGCATTGTTCTTCTGTCTTCGAGGGGTAGTTCAGTTTCTTCAATATCAAGGCTATTTATTGGAGATGTTCTATATGCGCCACAAGAGAGGCTTAATAACATGTTATGCACTGGATGCAAGCTTTTCAGATAGGATGGTCTGCATTAACGGCAGACTATGCTTCCGTAATATAAGTTAAAGATAGATATGTAAACGGCATGCCTTGTCGGACCCTCCCTGTTTTCCTCACAGTACTTTGAGTATGTTAAAAGACTAAGATGCTTTCGTTTTCAAGGCCGTTATGTGTGGCAGAAATGTTACCTTTTTATCAAAGGTAATGCCCAGAAATTTATGTCGTTTTTTTTACAGAAAGTATGGTTTTTCCTTAAACATAGGTTTGGGGCAGTGTGCAAGCCTTATTTGAACGAGAACAGCACGGCCACTGATTTTGAATGGAGAGAACTGGAACCCATATTTATCTACCAATTCAGGTAGTACATTTATGTTTAACTGTGCTTTCTGCAGACAAGCCGATATGTTAGGGGATGTGCATGAAATCAGGTGGTCATCAATATACATATAGTAAATAATGTATTTCGGGATTTCTCTAGTTATTGAAATAAGTTTTACAACGAATAAAGTACTGCTTAAAGTACACCTTTGGGGAAATCCGTTCTCTAGAATAAAGCTTCTCGAAAGGGTTGAGCTGAGAGGTGCCTTATATGAACGGTTTGACAGGTAGTCTTTCAGCAGTTTAGCATCCTGCAGCGGATACCTATATATGCTAGGTCACTCAGAATGCCGAACCTCCAGGCTGTGTCACAGGCTTTCTCCATGTCGAAGACAGCAATACAATGGTCCTTTGCAATACTGTCCTCTCGGGCAATATTCTCAAGCCTAAGAAGATGGTATGTCTTTGAGAATTCTGTTTTAAAACCATGCAGACGAATGACCACAAGTTTGCAGGATTTTACAATAAAGGCTGATCTAATGTTTCACTCTCTAAAAAATTTGGTAAGGCAATTTGTAAGAGCTATGGGCCGGTAGCTACTATAGGAGAATTTATCGACTTTCCATGTTTGAGGAATGGAATTATAAAAGCCGTTTCACAAGCCTCACGTATGATTTCCCAACCTGAACATTTTGTTGAACAATTGCAAAAGTGTCACCACTTCAGGATGAAAACGGTGGACCAACATCTCATACTTTATTCTGTGTGGCATTGGGGCTGTTTGTTCACCAGCAGACAACATTCTATTGACGTCATAAATGGTAATTTGTCTGCTGTAGTGTTCGTTTGTGCTTGCCATTTGCTGGAAGTCTGTGTTTTTTACTGCAAACAACTTCGAATTACCGCAAAATGTTAGCTCACAATGTTGTCCTGTCTCTCCACCGTTGTTTGAGTGCCAGGTGCTCTTAATAAAGGAATTGTAAATGGGACAACCTGCCTTTTAGCTTCTACACCTGCGTCATATATTGTTTTTTTTTTTTTAACGTCGTTGAGTTGTATAAAGAAGATACATAATTTTTCTAGGCGTTTTTTCGGCATTCCTTTGGATGTACTGTGCTTTGCTCGCATGCGTTTTTAGTGTTTATTAGGTTATAAGTTGTGTACCTCCTGAAAGTTCCCAAGCCTTACTTTGCATCCTTTTTTATTCACAGCATTTTTATTATACTAAATTTTGTGGTTCTACTTTACTATTCCGGAAGACTGAGTAATGGCAATTTCTGCTGCAGCAAAAAAAATATTTATGAACTTTTCGCGCCGTTCATCAACGTTAAGATTTTCTGGATATGTAATGTGTTATGTAGCTTTCTCTTTAAAAGTTGCAAATCTGTTAAATGCAGCTTCCAACGCTGCTGGTTTCGTTGGGATGAGTGTAGGTGATGATGATAGATGAATAAAATGCGCGCCTGATCACTCCGCCTATTGGGTGTCTAAAACGTCCCATGTAAAATCGCTAAAACACATGGTGAACTAAATGACAAGTCTAAAAAGCTTCTTTTGCCAGATGATGTAGAGCAGTACATGAGTTCGCAGGAGTTCAGCAAACAAATGTTATTGGAAAAAATACGTTCCTCTAAAATTTCGCCTCTGCTGTCCGTTTTTGCGCTCCCCCAAAATACAGAATGTTCATTAGAATACCCAGATAATAAATATGGTTGCGAACGTTGGCTTAAAAGGCTTTTCAATTCTTTCATTTTTTCAATACTTTCAGGTGTGATTGAAAATATATAGCACATACTGGAATGATCTTATAAGAGGGTGGCTGCCACAACTTCAAAACTAGTTTTTAGTTTAACTTCACGAACTGCGATGCTTTTTTGAACAATGATAGCTACCTCTCCTGAGAGCCTGTCTGTCTGCTCACGGTTTCGGCGGATGACATTGTACATATTAGTACACTAGTGTGCTTCAGACTTACGTTTCTTTACTGCAAGCACAGGGATACAGGAGAAAATGATGCTAAAATGTCTTTTATGTCAATAATTAATTAAATATTTCTCTGCAATTTGAAATAAATAAGAATGCCATCCCTGTATCTGAAAGAGTAGACTTATGTGCTTCGTGCCCTGGGTACACAACTGAATTGCCTTCCTTCCCCCTATCCGCAGCGCGGTGACAGCGGCGCAGCACGCATCTTACGTAGATCTCCTCAGAGCCGCGCACGTGCACAGTGGCGCCCCCTACGTGGCCATGAAAAAAGTATAGGCAAGAGAAGTAGAATTCCGGTCTGCGTTTCACGAGTCGTGCGTTTTGTAACTCTTTAAGTCATCTTTACCTGGTCCTCCCCTGTTT